>NC_045127.1:43466589-44144248 GCF_007655135.1 Punica granatum | reverse complement strand
TTTGACTTTGAAAAACGTATGTTTTTGTTGTGCAGTGTGTTGAGTTATTAAAATCAAATTTTTTTGAATCCAAACGGCCTAACTGGAAAAGATATCTGTCGGCAAAATTCACATGGTTGATCAGGGATAATGAAAATGGACTTTCTATTCATTCATTTATAGGCAACATTATTGTCATGAAAGAGACATTTTACCAAGTAAATTTACCAGAAAACGAACAAAACAAAATAATTTTCAATCACAGCATATATGTAAGCCAAAAATAATTTTCTTTTAAAAAAAATCGCGGAGCTTTCCCGCCTTTGAGAAATCTGAACCTGAGACCATCTGGTCTTCGTCTTCCCCGGTGAGTATGAATCAGAGAGTAGAAGCTGATGGAAGCGAGGTGATGCAGCTCGGATGATGAGAAAAAATGGCGACCCCACTGAAGCCTCTGATGCATCTTATCAATGGCGTGGCAACAGCAATGAATGTGAATTAGCTCCGAGCAAGTATTTAAGGAAATCGAATTTACGGTATGAATGCCACTGCCACTGCCACCCCTTTTAAGCCATCCCAACTACCGGCCCTCCTCCGCCTCCGTTGCATTTAATGTCCGTGTCGTGTCTCTTGTCCCCCGCCACCTGCTTCGCCCTTTCAAGAACCGCCCTCAGGTCCCTCCGGTGGACGTCCACCTTGAGCCCGTACTTCATGAACAGCGTCAGTGACATCTTCTGCTCCACCTTGTGCCCGGCCGCCACCGTCAGCCTGTACCGGAGGAGCACCGCCGCCGCGATCGACTTCATCTGTAGGTACGCGAGGTCCTTCCCCAGGCATACTCTCGGCCCTGCATTGAATGCCACGAACTTGAACTGGTCCTGCGCCACGAAGCTCTTCCCGTCCGGCGACAGCCACCTCTCCGGACGAAACTCCATGCAGTCGTCCCCCCACGTGGTCCTCATCCTCCCGGCGGAGTAGATCGAGTAAGTCACCGACGATCCCGCAGGGACGAACGTCCCGTCCGGCAAAACGTCGTCGGCGATCACGTGCTTCGAGTCCTCCGGCACCGACGGGTACAGCCTCAGGGTCTCCGACAGAGCGGCCTTCAGGTAGACCAACCGGTCAACTTCCTCGAACTGTAGCGGCTCCTCAGTCCAACTCTCGACGTCGCCGCGCCGCGTCTCCATCAGGACCGCCGCGAGTTCCCTCAGGATCTTCTCCTCCACGGCCGGGTTCTGGATGACGAGCCAGAAGAACCAGCTGAGCGCCACCGACGACGTGTCCCGGCCGGCGAGGATGAAGTTGAGGGCCACGTGCTGGAGGAACGAGTCAGAGTAGGACTCCTTCTTCTTCATGAACCTCGAAAGGAGATCGTCGTGAGGGTTGCCGTCCTGCTGCTGCTGCTGGCCTTGCAGCTCGAGCTTGCGCTTTCTGATCACGCTCGAGAGGTACTCGTCGATGTGGGAGATACTCCGGCTCAGCGCCACCTCCATCCCGAGCCGGAGCCACTTCTTGAACCGCCACAGCACCTCCGGGAGGATGAACCTTTGGAGGGATGCCTCGGTGGCGCGGTCGAAGGCCACGGCGAAGCCGTTCTCGGGGAGGCCCTCCGCGCAGGTGGCAGGGTCCTTCCCGAAGGCGAGGCCGCAGATGTTGTCGAAGGTGAGCCGGAGGAGCAGGTCCTGGAGGTCGACCGGTTCGCCCCGCAGCTCGGCCGACTTAAGGATGGGGCAGAACCGGTCCTTGATGGCCCGGTTCACCCACCGGGCCATGGCTTGGCGGAGGGTCCGGGTGGTGAACTCCAGTGCTGCGGTCTTACGCTGGAACAGCCACGTGTCGCCATCGGAGTTGAAGATCCCCTCCCCGAGCAGGTCGAGGAACACGGCGTGCCAGGTGGGGCCCTTGGGGAAGTTGTCGAACCTCGTCTTGAGGACGTACTCAAGGTTCCGGGGGTCGCACGTGACGGTCACGAGCCCCTGCTTCCGGGTGAGGAAGGGGATGGCGCAGATGCAGGTCTGGTACGTGCCGCCGCACGCGCGTAGGTTGTCGGCGATCCAGTCGTGCATCCGGTCGCAGTTCTCGATCAGCCCTGGCAAGCTGCCCAATAGCGGCCATACACGTGGACCTCTAAGCGACCGCGAGATGAAGGTGAACCATAGCAGGTAAGCTGTTATAGCCGTTAATATCAGCAAGGCCGTATACGCGTCCATGTCCCTTTGACTTTATGCTCTGTTTTCCGCTGACTTCACTCTGTTTTCCGGGTAAACCTCGTCTCCAAGAAACCAAAAACCAAAGACAACCCCAAAAAAAAAAAAATAAAAAAAATGTCCTTTTCTTTTTCCAGAAAAATGCTTGACCCAGAGGTCGGGGGGAGGCTATAAGTGGAAAACGGGGAAACTGAGGTGCGACATCTGTGTCTGGAGATGAAAGTGAGACGTGAGGATCGTTTTCATGGAGGAGCGGGGTGGGAGGGGAAATGGTGAAGCAAGGAGGAATGGGAATGGGGGGGGGGGGGGGGGGGGGGGGGGGGGGTGAGGATGATGACAGAGTTACTATGGGAGTGGTACGAAAAGTTGCAGAGACGGGATTTATAGGTGAAATTGATGGAGAGGAGGAAGAAGGGCAATAATGGAGGACAGACTGTTGGCTCGAATTGTACCACCACCCTTCTTTTTCTCTCTCTATCTTCTATCTTTTCTTTGTCTTTCCTCTACTCTGTCCCTCTCTTCTTCTTGTTTCTGACTATGAGATGCGCCTCCATTAAATGCCCTGCGAAGTTGTTGAAGCTCTTAAAGCTCACACCCCCTTTTCCTTTCTCCTCAGTATTACGAGAAATATTCAGAAGACACCTCTCTCTCTCTATTCCTTGATTCACATACTTTGCTACTAAAGCCTTTCAACTCTCTCTCTCTCTCTCTCTCTCATCCGTAGACATACATAGACACACATATGCAGTCACACCTAATCCTGCAGAAAAAGGGAGGGGGCCATAAATTTTTGCATTGAATGAAGAGAATTAATGTGATTAGTTGAGGAGCTTGCTAGCACGCAGGGGTGGATGGATAGATAGATAGATAGATAGATAGATAGATGGACAGAAATAGAGAGAGAGAGAGAGAATAAGAAGAAGAAGAAAGATGCTGCTGATGATAAAAATTGAGTCAATGCTTCCAGAAAATGAACACCCAGGATGAGTGAGGGGCATTAAGAATCACATCGCATACATAAACAAAGGGGAGGGGGAGAAGCGCATAATCATTCCTATGTTTTGCTTTTTCGTGAAGATTAATACATAAGGATGGATGAAATCCTTTTTCTCGGTGGGATTTTTCCCTAATGGAAGTGGGGCTCAATTGTGTGTTGTGTGTGCTTTAAATGAGGAATGGCCATTCATGTGGGACTTTGGTCAGGGGTCGGTGAGCAAACCACCCAACAAAATTTATAGCCTATGTGTGACTTCCATTTCCTCTTCATCTTCATCCTCTTTTTTCTTTTTCTTTTTTTTTTTTATCTTCTTCTCTCTGTCAAAAAAAAAAGTTATTTGAAAAAAAAAAAGAAGACTGGCAGAGGCTGAGGTTTCAGCACCAGGTTTTGACTTTCGATCGAATTTAATGTCTGAGATCATTCCCAAAACAAAATCCTGAACAAGTTAAAAGGAGCCAGTAAGTGAGCTTGACAAGGTCAAACCTGCAGCATGCATTTGCTTTGCCATTGCTCTCACCTGAAGACAGGTGGTCGTCTCGTCTGCCTTGGTACCTCCAAACACTTCCCTTCTCCTTTTGATCCCAAAAGGAGAAAGAAAAAGAAAGAACAAACACAAAATCTTTGCTTGTGTGGCTGTGTTGGGGGTAATTCCTAACCTTCCTGCATTTGTAGTTCCTTATGGCGATGATGCAGATATGATTCTTCTCATCTATCACCATCCATCACCATGTCAGTCAATGAAGTAGAGCTCTGAGGAAATGCGCATATTTCATTTTTCAATTAAAGATTGATATCATGCCTGACAAGTAACTTCCATGTTTTGGGACTCAGCAGATGGGCAACTACGAACAGGAACGAAACCCGGTCATGCAAGCAACCTTTTGCCATAGGTGATAACAATATAAGAAAATTCCGAGTTGGTGAAGGAGCTGAAAGAAAATATCCATCATTAGGAGAACCACTCTTTGACCTCCCGGCACATACCAACACAAACATCTTAGGTGTTCGGCTAGGAATTCGGATAATAACAAACTGAATGGGGGAAAACACATTTCTTTTCTTCTTGGGTTGTTCAGTGATCCTTTAAATCTCGTAAGTCTTCTTTATCCACTGTCTCGGACAATTACTAGATTGAGTTAGCTCGGACATGGTCGAACACGGGGATTTTTACTCACACCATCGCGCTTAGGTTTCGTTTCGGACAAGATCCTCACTTTCACGTTAGAATTTTGCGCTCCACAGTTCCCATTTAATGTTAAGGACTCACGTGGATTCTCATTGTATGCGATTTCCTTAAAAATGGTTTTTGTCAGTGATATTAAGATTGGGATGGAGAATCAACATGAATTGATTCAAACAGTTAGGCATTTGTTTATCTTAAATAAGATTTCGAGTTCAAGTCTTGTGAATAGAGAAAATTCACGGTGGGAGAGCTTTATTTTTTCTTAGACTGATTCATCTTGATTGGATTAATAGAGGCTCAATTGGATTTTGAGATATCATAGCACACGGACGAAAGGAAAAATAAAGATTGGGATGGGAGAGTTGACTTGTGGTGCTGGTGGGAGATAGAAGGGGGAATTTATGTCCGTCCGTTTACATGTTCTTACATTAAAATTAAAAGATGTCATGTTACTAATATGGATTGATTCAAACAGTTCAACACTTATTCCGCTTAAGTAAGGTTTTACGTTCGAGTCTTTATGAATACAAAAAATCTATGTTTGGAGAACTTTGCTTCTTAGTGAGTCGACCTGGCTCGATTAAATTGATTGTGATTCAAATTGACTTCTGAATATCAAGATACGTATAAAAAAAATGATGTTCGATTTTCCATGGGATTCTCCTGTGCTCCTTTCTTTTTCTTCCCATATTCCTTTACCGTGGGCCTCCACTGTTTGAAAAAAAAAAGCCCAAACTTTCCATAATTTCTTCCCTTATGAACTATGAAGCTGATGAACCACCCAGCCATCTCCCTCTCCCTTAAACGACAAAAGGACGAATTAAAATGGAAAAGAAGAAAAGAGGAAATAGAGGAAGGAAGCTGTGTCAAGCGTACAAACGTCCAGATGGATCAGTAACCCAACTTCTGCATCCCTTCTTTGACCAGACATGGCAGTTTTAAGGTTGTCAAAGTATGCCCGATGCTCAATCAGAAGCAGAGCTCGATCGATATTGTCCCTCACAAAAAAAAAAAACCAAAAGTTAAGAATTGGAGAAAAATTTAAAAAACAAATAAATGCAAAGATTGTACTCTTTCTTTGCCCATCTATGGTAGTGCTGAAGACCCCCAAAAAAAAAATGGACAGTTCTATGGAACCTAGTTTTAAAAGGCCTATTTTTGAAACTTTTCGCGTTATGTTATTTCTCATTTTTCTATCCATGAATATACTCACTAGCCTTCTTTGTAGTCGAGAAAAGATTGTCATTTATCGCACCGTTAAAATTGCCGCTTAGCTTTTGATCTCGGAAAAAGCTTTAGGTTAGACTACCAAATTCGAAAAGCGTGACCAAAGCTAACCGTACTCTAGTCCTTTTATCCATTTTCTTAGGGAACACGTATATCTCAGTGCTTGGTCGTGCAGTGGAGAGACCACATCCCCGCGATAGGAAGATACGGCATCTTCTCTTTGAATGAAAATCAATTGTTTCTCTTTCGATGGAGCTAAGCACCCTAGCTTCCATTGCCTTCAATTGGGGTTAGCCCCGATTGCCACCTTTGGATCACAGCATTGCCCGTGTTCGACCCATTCCATCAACCTCACCAAAGCTCTGGTCAACTCCAGAGAACCCATTGGAATTTCAAGCATTATTAGAGCGAGCAGAGATTTAAGCAATATTTTTCAGTTATAAAGGAGACCTATGAGTAAGAAAATGAAATGGAATTCCTAATGTTCTAATATAAGGCATGGAGAATCTCGCCACACTACTGCACGATATCATCCTTCTCGAGATTCAAGCAACTTTTACCTCAAGTATCAATCGAGCCAATCCGAAATTGGCTCGCAACGTTGCTTGGCTTGCGTACTAAGATGGTTCTCCATTGACGTCTCAATTTTCCATCAACCAGACAACTTGAATCCAAAAGAATGAGTCTATGTGCAACAGACCCTCAATCACACAGTGACAGACCAGTGAATTCATATATCTCACAGCAAGGAAGATAGAGCAGCAAATTATGGTCAAACTGTTACCTTATTAAGCCGCGACGAATTAGCAAGTAGGCAATACACTAAACAATGTAAAGCATGACAACATCAAATGCTAATATGTACCTTTTCTTTTGTAACCTGGAAACAAAAATATAACATATGGAACACAACCAAACCAGCAGATTAACACAACTTTTCGTCATTATCTTAGTTGTCACTCGAGGAGCTGCTCCTGATGAGTGAACCCCGGCGGTGCCCCCCAACAATCACATCTTTAATCCGATATATGGGACCCAGCATCCTGCCCATCTTCTGTCATAATGTAATCCAACAAAAAGTTTAAGACCAGTAAGAAGCATCAAAAGGAGAAGAATTAGAATGAAGCGCAGAAGAATATGTTTTGAGTATTTTCCTACACTCTGCACCTTGATAAATTTGCCATGATCACACCCATATTCAAGACAGAACATTTTCTTGATTGCCGATCTTACTTTGATTAATTTTGCTCTCTATAATCATTACATCCTCCCACCAATTTCAGAGTTGAAGCAACTGAAACCTTATACTCCAATTTCATAACAAATTCCCCAGAATGGTGGAGTAAAAACCACGAGCCTGCTTAGAACATGGACCACAATAGTAACTTTCTTATCCCTCAAAATGATAATGCATTGCGACTTGTACCACCGCTTGGATTTCTAACAGCATTCTCCAATATCATCTGATTTTCTTTCCAAGATATTTGAGCTCCTTCTTATTTATATCCTTTTTCCACAAGAAACTTCTCAAGTCAAACATAGAAAAGGGTAGGTTTAGAAACCTCAATCCTATTAAATAGATTATTCGAGCCTTTTCCGAACCTGGTAGACTAAATGGATGAGAGGTGAGTAGCCTAGTGGCTCCTTTTGCCAAGTATTGCAAGAATGTGATTGCATTTGCTTACCAAATCATAGAAAAGCGACCAACATACCTCATCTTTGAGGCTTAAATGCCATTTTTGTTGCAACATTTGCCACCTTTCTTGCTGCCACTGCTGGCCCAGAAGTACAAGGCCCATCATAGCTGCAGCAATAAATATAGACCAAAATGCATTTGCATCTTTTGCGTGAGCATACAAAGAAGTAGCTCTTTTCTTCCACCAAGCACTGCAAGGAAGGTCCGACCCAAAGTAACCCTTCTCATTCAGGGGCTTGGACAACTGCGATGACTCTGCAGTTGGATCGAAACTTTCCTCGGCTTCTTCTACCTCATTTGGCGTAGGATCAGCATGCACGGTGCCACCACCACTGACAGTCTCACTGTGCAAGGAACTAAGAGTAGTAGCACTGTATGGACTCTGCTCCTTGTCGGGGTTGTACTCCGAATTTTGAACAGATAGTCTATTGCCCTTCTCATCAAAAAACTGCATTCCTGAAAATTCATCATGCACGATCCTTACTGTCTGATCCTTTTCACCCTTTCTCACAGATCTATCCCCTTCTACGCCCAATTCAGCAAAATCTCCTTTGCCTGCACTGTCTTCGCGAATCTCATGCTCAGGCTCCAGGGGTAGGTTCTCATGTTGACTGGGTGGAAAGACAAAGTGACCGGACATGAACAAAGCCCGAGAAGTTTCAGCTTCATTGTAAGTACGACCCGCTTCATCATCCTTTCGCTGAACCTCCGCAGAACTGGGTGCAGCAGCGTATGCTGATGCAGTAAGGGAAACAACTTCCCAATCGCTTCTACGGGTATTCATTTCCTCTCCTTCCTCATTATCTGCCATCCCCTGCTCAATCCTCCCTGATTCCATTTCATAAAAGAGATTACATCAAAAAGAAGAAAATTTACACCAGATTGAAAGTATCAAGATAGTAAAGACTAAAACTTT
Source organism: Punica granatum (assembly GCF_007655135.1). Classification (NCBI taxonomy): domain Eukaryota; kingdom Viridiplantae; phylum Streptophyta; class Magnoliopsida; order Myrtales; family Lythraceae; genus Punica; species Punica granatum. The sequence goes on along the minus strand of NC_045127.1, from coordinate 44,136,043 downwards.
GAGCGGAAACCAACAGAGATCCAACATAATAGAGCTCAACCAGAAATTACAAATAAAAAAGAAAAGAAAAAAAGTTGCAGGAAAGCGATTGGACAGCCCGAGGTTGTCAACTGAGATTAGGCAACCAACCAAACGATTCCAACCGGCAACCAAGCAAATCTAGCCAAGATCTAACCGACCATATATCTTTTCTTCTAACGATTGGTTAAGCAAATTCCTCTAATCTCAAATGATCAACGAATCAAAATCTGCTCCGACCATCAGGCAATAATTACAAATCAATCCACTCACTGATCAGACCAGAATTAATCGAAATACAGAACCATAAGATGAGAACTGTCACCTCTTCCAGTTGAGCTGGGGAGTAACGCAGCCGATGCAGGGAAGGTGGACGACGCAGATCGGAGGTCGCCTGAGGATAAGAAGGGGGAGGGAGAGAGAGAGGAGACGGGGAAGGGGAAGCAGTCAAGTTTCGAGAGGTATGGGCAACAGTGCCTAAGCTGCAGGAGATGAGAGCGACTGAGAGAGCAGGAGGAAGAGGAGAAGAAGGCCTTGTGGATGATGGGCTGGGCCTTACATGGGCTGGGCCACAATATTTACAAAATGGAGATGCGCTGAATCAAGCCCATTAAAGGATGTACACGGGCCTTTGGAGCCTCAGCCATGAGCCAATGGGATATATATATATATATTTTTAATTACAGGATATGCTCAACGATCTAATGGTTGATAAAAAAGAAAGGGAAATGTACAAAAACCCCATTGTGGTTTGGGATCGAAATAAATTACACAATGTATTTTTGTTACGGACAATTAGTTATCATGTGGTATACTCTGTTAGACATAGCAGGTTATATTGTTAATTTTTTTTTCATTTTCAGTCCTCAATCTTTAACCTTTTAAGTATTTTAGTTCTAAATATTTTTTCTTTTATCATTCAATCCCTCAACTTTTCATTTTGTTTCATTTTAGTCCTACAAAGAAAATCGAAAGGGAATGAGGGGTCGGGACCGCCAATCGATGCCTTTTTTTTTTTACCAAAAAGGAAACATATATTACTCTCAGATATGGTTACGAGAAACGAAAGTTAGTGTCCAAGTGGTAATGCGACGTCCCTTCAAGAAGCGGTTAGGGGTTTGGTTCCATTGGCATGGAAGGAGCCTAAGGCTCCATGCCAAATAGAGCAATACAAGCCAATCCGACGCATTTGTCGTATAGTATGTTAGATTTATGAGTTTTCTTCTTCTTTTTTTTCAAATAAAAAAAGAAAGAAAAAAGATTGCTTGGTCCACAGATGCCACATTCTGATTCAAATTATGTGCTTCCTAAGGCGTCCAATCCACCACTTTCTAAGAAAATCCAGACAAAAGAATCACATTGAACTAAATCCTACATGCCCTTACAACATGAACGGCAAATCCCGTGTACGTCTCGAGATGGCCATTTGGTTGTACCGATGATCTCGTAAGTTCAAGTATAAGCGAATTTAAATAACATGTTATCCCAACTAAGCTTCAAATTCACGATTCGTTCATTTTTATCCGATATTAAATTCTCTCGGATTCGTCTTTTATGCAACTGTTTTTAATTGGATAGTCTTCTTCACAATTAGCATTTATATAATGAATAATGTCACTAATCAAAATACCAAGGTTGATAAGGATGTATCACTTTCATGATCCCATTTTCCCCAAAAAAAAATACAAAAAAAAAGGTCGGCCTAATGCTCAACAGATTAGATTGCTTGCAGATGAAAACGTCAGCCCCCGCTTTCAGCGTGGAAAGGTTCATTACTTCATATATATAGATATAAATATAAAAATAGATATAGATTGCTGGACTTTAATTTTTTGAATATGTACAATGATATCTCAAACATATTCAGTTCGAGCCGAGTTGATTCACTACAAAATAAAACTCTTAGGGGCCGTTTGGATTTAGAGTTAAAGTTACTTTGATTTTGATTTTGATTTTGATTGTAGAAAAGGACAAATGAGATTTGATTATAAATTTGACTTGGGAAACGTGTGTTTTTGTTGTGTAGTGTGTTGAGTTAAAGTTAAAATTAAAGTTAAAATCAAATTTCTCTCAATCCAAACGGGGCGTTATAATTAAATACTTCTTTTTCTATTCACAATACTGAAATATGAGATCTTATTTAAGTGAAATAAATATCAAACCGTTTGAATCAATTAGTTAATTTTTTTAACCTAATGAGATGAATTATTTTGTTATTTTAAATTATCTGGATTTACGTTTTTTCTTTACTTGATTAGACATTTACTTGACGAGGAATAGGACTTTGCCATTGGCCAATATCTGCAATTCTTCTAGAATGTTTAATAATCACAGGAAATATCTTAACAATGGATATATTAGAGAACAAAAATGCTAAGAGTTATTCTATATACCTCCGAATTCGGTACAGCCGAATCTCTCTATGGAGCATAGTTGTAGATATTATTAAAAACAGAGCAGAGAGATTCGGCATATTTCGAATTGGAGGAAAATCATTTTTGAAATGCTAAATCCTTCTATATAAAGATCCTCTTGATTCAAAATCACACTCACTACTATTGAATATTGTATAATTGTAACTCATGTTTAGTGAAATTTTGAATTATGAGAATTTTTGGATTAATTATTAGGATGATATAGCAACACCCGTAAAAAAAATATTGAAATTTTCTTTCTCTCCCTTGTTTTTTTTTTTAAACTTTATAGCAGAGAGTTGTGGATCTAAATAAGGATAAGGAAAAGGCAGGACCAGCAATAAAAACATAATGCGAAATATCTTCATTTCAGGCTGAAAATGAATCTTTCCTTGTGAACATCATTAGTCAAAATTACAAGAGTACTCCAATTGGCTATATTCGCGATTTCCTCTTTTTTATCTTTAAGTTCGAGTTGAGTTAATTCATTAAAAGAGTGATGCTGTCTTGGCATTAGTTTTTTTTATTCACAAAAACTTGACCAATAACTTATTTAAGGAAAATAAGTGTCGAATAATTTGAATAAATCTATATTAGTCGATATCGGTTGCCTAAGAAAAGCATTCTTTGGAGTAATCTGATCGTTGGATTCTGCTTGTTTGCTCACTGGTGCTCATCCTGCTGGCTCTGCACAAAATTTGAACGTCCTTTTCTCTCTGTCTTTTTATTTTTATTTTAAATATGTAAATGGAGAAAAGAACTAATAAAAAAATAAAAATATTTTAAGAAACGAGACCGATGCTTCATGCTTGGAAATATTCAACCCTGCAATCAAATTCAAGTGCAGGCAAATTTGTTGGAATGAAGTAATGTCTTCACTTTGATCATCATGGGCATGTATTCTATGCATATAGAATTGGACTCAGTCCAAGAAGTGACTGCTACATGATTCTTACCAAGGACAAATACCCGAATAAATCGCTCGTCATTGCTGCAGTTGCGGATGAACTTTGGAGCAAGACTCAGCGATGTTAAGCCCGATAATCGAAGAAGCACACCCGCCTTTCCAAGTGTTACGGATCCCACATGTTTATTGCTATCTATGCTAACCCTAATCATTTTTCGTGCCGGATGTTTATGTATCCATCTACGTGCTCTGTTGCATGTATGCTATTACGCATGACATCACATCTGGCTTTGCATCCATATGCTACAATTGTGGACGGGTATTAAGAATACCGCATCGATTGTATACTGATGTAGTCGTAGAAGGGGGCTCGTACTGTGTTCGCTCAAACAACAGTTTTGGAGATGTACCCTCAACTCCTCCTCGAAACTTAACTCCACGGTCCACGGATCTGATCGAGCCCGCGAAAAACCATCAGTCGAAACATTAACACATCCATTTCCTTCTTATAACTAAAGTTCTAGGCACGGACTAAGAGCAGAAACAGGGCAATCCAATCATCTTTTTTTTTTTTCCTCACAAAGGCCGCAAGTCTAATACAATGAAGTAAAAATATTAATAGATAATAATGAAATACGAATAGTATTACTGAATATTGAACTTGAAACTTCTTAATTAACTAGTGAGTACATATATCATTACACTGCACCTCTTTTTATAGGATAATCCAATTTTGCTTTCATCTCTTTTGGAAATATCAAACATAAAATAAATATGTATATATAAAATCATTAACTAGTGAGTACATATATCATTACACTGCACCTCTTTTTATAGGGTAATCCAATTTTGCTTTCATCTCTTTTGGAAATATCAAACATAAAATAAATATGTATATATAAAATCATATGCAGACATGGTAAAAGACAAGTTCCTTACGCATATTCATTGAACCCAAGCCACCCAGTGGACCACGTCCCAAAGCCCTATAAAATGCGTGCCTTTTTCCTTTCCATTGGACTCTCACTCTCATTCTTCTTCAAAGTAGTTCAGCTGAATAAAGCAGTTAATAGCAGAGCTTTAACTAACCTCCTTCCTTGCTTACTTGCTTCCTTCTCTTCGCCTCCAATGGCCGCCGCGGGAAGCAGCAGTTTCCGGAAGAGTTGCAGAGCTCTGAATAATGGTCTTGGGATGATGATGATGGCTGGGAGGAGGAGACTCTTCTCAACTCAATCTCTGGCTGACTCTCCTCCTCCTAGTCAGAGCCTCCTCAGGGACACTAACATCAAGAGAGAAGTTTCCCAGGTCATCGATCTCCCTCTCTCATTTATTTACGATCCGCGGGATCGGGTCTCACGTGATCCTTAATACCAATTGTGTTGTCGCTCTTCCTAGTCATAGGACCTGATTTATCGGTTCATTTTCACCGATTCGATGAGAGATAACTAGGACTATGACTATCTTTTTTCTCGGTTAATATATATATTATTGGAATCATAACATGTACATATCTTCTGAATTAATATCGTCGTGATAGTTCAGCTCATTGGGAGAACTCCGCTGGTCTACCTGAACAAGGTCACCCAAGGATGCGGGGCTTACGTGGCCGTTAAGCAAGAAATGATGCAGCCCACAGCTAGCATCAAAGACAGGTACAAATTAGTTCAGTAATTATGATTTTCAGGATTATCAAAGTTCAAAATCTCGCCTATCGAACTGCCCTCTTACTTTACAACCATCGAGCTTGGCTCATGTTAATTGATAACTTGGTCGATTCCGCATAATTTAGTACATCTTCATACATATCATGTTTTTAATGATGATCAGACCAGCACTTGCTATGATAATGGATGCTGAGAAGAAGAACCTGATCACTCCCGGAAAAGTGAGATTTGATCTTTCCCTTTTGTCTCTCTTCTGCTCAGCTTTAGAATTGAGGAGACGGCTAATCGATTTTCATGTGTTATGGTTATATTAAGACCACACTGATCGAGCCTACTTCCGGGAACATGGGAATAAGCATGGCATTCATGGCAGCTATGAAAGGGTACAAGATGGTCCTAACCATGCCCTCTTACACAAGTTTAGAGAGGAGGGTCACTATGAGAGCGTTTGGCGCTGATCTCATCCTCACTGACCCGACAAAAGGAATGGGCGGCACTGTTAAGAAGGCTTACGAGCTTCTCGAATCTACACCAGATGCTTTCATGCTTCAGCAGTTCTCCAATCCCGCCAACACTCAGGTACCCGGTTTAATGAATCACCTGTAACTAATTAACTCTGGGTGCCAAGTCTCCCCTCCTCTCAAAATCCAGTAAGGCCTTTTACCCTGTGATTCACCGATCTTATGACTTCGTAAATAGATTATATGGTAGAATAATTGCTCCGATGCTTGGATATACAACAACAGGTTCATTTTGATACGACTGGCCCGGAGATTTGGGAGGAAACCAATGGGCAAGTGGACATTTTTATCATGGGAATAGGTAGCGGAGGCACTGTATCCGGGGTCGGACGTTATCTCAAATCCCAAAATCCGAATGTTAAGGTGATTGATGAACATCAGTTTTCTAACTTCATTTTTCATTGTATCAGTGAAGTAAACCAGAAACCAAATTTCATTGCTAAACACTCTTGACATATTATGTGCTAGATATATGGTCTCGAGCCAGAGGAAAGTAACATCCTCAATGGTGGTAAACCCGGTAAGGATTGCTCCAATCATATTCTCAGTTCCAAAATCTCCCGAGCGTCTGTTCAATGTAGAAACCAGTATCTGATACAGTCACTGGAATGGTTACAGGGCCTCATCATATCACCGGCAACGGAGTCGGGTTCAAACCAGATATTTTGGACATGGACGTGATGGAGGAAGTTCTTATGGTCAGGATCGCAACTCTAAAATATTCGATAAGCTCTCAACTAATAACAAATATCACGAATTCAGGAAAATCTCACTTATTTTTGGGGCTTGTAGTTCCAAGTTAAGTTTAGTTATTTGTACGAACAGGTAAGCAGTGAAGATGCAGTCAACATGGCAAGGCAGTTGGCACTGAAAGAGGGGCTGATGGTAAATCTGCAATTTCTCAGCAAGATTACCACATTATCTTTTCTTTTTTAAATTTCACAAAAAATAAAAATCCAAAATTTTATATCAAATCTTAGGTCGGGATTTCGTCGGGAGCTAATACAGTCGCGGCTCTGAGGCTCGCAAGGAGGCCGGAGAATAAGGGAAAACTCATTGTGGTATGAACAACTGGTTTCCTGTGTATATTTATTCCATGCTTAATGAATCATATGGATCGGTTCTGATTGAGATTCTGTGGATCGAATTTCAGACCATTCATCCGAGCTTCGGTGAAAGATATCTGTCGTCGGTCCTCTTCCAGGACCTGAGGAAGGAGGCTGAAAACATGCAACCAGTCTCAGTCGATTGAATTTCTTTTCATGTTGGTTTTTTGTACGTACGAAGACTACTACTAAGGTGGTTGATTGCCGGTATGTAGTATGATCAGGTCGTGGCCACTTAGTTTCAGGACAGCTTATCTTAGCTAGCATATGCTCGCCTTGAAAGAACCAGAGCCGTCTCGACTGAGTGTATAATAAGCTGTCTTCTGGTCCATTTATGTTGATCGTGGTAGCACTTTATTCGAGTCACAGTGGCTTTGAGTCTGTTCAAGAGCTGGGACGGAGTCATATACAAGCCGAAGGGGCAATGACCATTCTGATTCCATCGAGAAGAAGTATATAAGTCGATCGTAATTCGACCCAATTTGCAGAATGCTTGTATCTTGATCAACTCTTTATCATTTTTCCAGTTGTCTCATTCTATGCCGATGAAAAAATAAGAGCCAAGAATTAATTTTATAAAGGGATAGTTATCAAATAAGTTCATTGGTATTAGGTGTGGTACCTTTTCTCTTTTAAGTCAGAACTTTTATTTTCGTTTCAATGAAGTCGTAATGTTTCAAACATTGTTTATATCAGGTCTTTTTTACTTAATTTCTTTTTAAATTTAAAAAATTAAAAATCAATTTTGAAAGAAAAACATGGAATAAGGAATAGAAATGGTAAATTGCATTGGTGGTCTAAAAATTTTTACAAATGTTATAATATGGTGCAAAAAGGTCTTCTTTTTTTTTTTTTTGCTTTTGACTGATACACAATCTTTTAAAGTTGTTTCAGTGTAGTTCATCCCGTCATCTCGCGATTGACGTCGTCTGCCCGATGCTGACATGGTTTATTACGTGTCAGCACTTTCCCGACGTGGCACAAACACTAAACTAATGGGGTTGGGCCGGGAAAATATAGGTGCAAACGAGGACTGGAATTAAAAGAAAACGACAAAACCATAAAAGGGCTCCAAAACCTGTGAAATCAAAATCGAATTTTAGAGTTTGATCATTTTGATGGATTCACAGAAGGTTCGCCGAGTATGCAAATGTGGAGATGCTGGTACAATGAGGACATCATGGATGGAGGCAAAGCCAGTCCGACGATTCCTCAGCTCTGGATCGAAGATGAAGGGCTATCATTGTTGGGCTGAAGCAGTGTGACCTAGAAGGAGTTGTAATGGTTATGATGCGGTGGTTATAATGGTTGGGAGAAATCCTCAAACTGATTAGATCTTGTAAAGGAAATGGCGATGTTCTTTTTTTTGTGAAAAAACTAGCTCTGAGTTAATTTTTTTTTCCCTTTATGGAAACTCACACGTTTAGGAACATAGCTATATACTGAGACAGGGGAATAAGATGACTGTTATCTACTTGTGGTTGAATGTAAAATGATGGTGCAATCATCGCTTATATAGTGCAGAATGATTTATAGAGGTAACTTAATGGTGCAAAATATTTTTTTAAGTAACTTAAGGGTTCACGGTGAGACCAAATTAGAGGCAAATCGTGACAGTTGATGATTAGCTCAGTAAACCATTAAAGGAAAGTAAATTTGCCTCCAAAACAACAACATACTCACGGATAGAGATTACATATATAAGCAAAAAGGGGGCAGGCCAATTAGGCTAATAAATAAAACAAAAGTTAACACATCCATTGTTTGAGGTCAAACACAATCCTAAATGAAAAAATAAATAGCCAATAGTGTTTAGGGCAGGCCACAAAACAAAAGCAAAACATTAAGGTAGCCACCATTATGGTTCCAACTAATTGTCCAAATATACCAAAATAACTACAATCACTAGTACTGGTGCATATCCATGTTTTTAGCTGCTTTAATTGTCTTCAGGTGGATGCAAGCTGGCTTAAAGAACCATATCCAGAACCATGTTCAGAATCTTTTCTCCTTCTTGTAGTTGGCTATTGGCTCATAGATCTCGGAGCAGTTGCACCAGTTCTGCCTCCCTTTCCTCTCCCTCTCCTTATCGATGTGCCTCTGTTATTGGATGTTGAAATAGATGCAGCAGGTGGTTGGGAGCTTCTAATGAACTCTGATTGTGGCACTATACTTGGGGCAGTTCAGGTGCAACCTAAGTATCTAGAAAACTCATCAATTGATCAACACAATATCCTTGAATTCATTATGTGTAATTGATATATACCAATGTATGATTTGTCATAACAAATTATGATCTCACCGGAGTACCATCTGGCCTAAGTACAGTGTTATCGAGGGGGGGGGAACACTATCAATTGCTCTCATTCTCTTTGCCTGCAATTGCAACTTAGAATTCAATGTGTAATAGAAATGTAGAGCACCAATGTAAAGCACAAACTATTAGATAGTGTACACTTACTCTACTAATATCGTCCTCAGTGACAAGCACTTCATCATGTTGTGGGTTAGAAGAACCATCTTTAACACTTGTAGCACTGCCTCTTTTCTTATAGGTCCGCTTGTTGTGAACCTAGCCACCACATTTACTGCACTTGTTGATAATGTCCTTTATTTCCCATAATCTCAGTACCATCTTTCTCAACTCTTACGTTCTGCCATTAACACCCTTTTTCCTAACAATCTTGGGTCTACCCTTTCTGGCGTTAATGGAATGAGGTTTCACGGGGAGTAAACCAATAGGGTCATAGTCATCTATATCCCTTAAGGGATATATGATTGGGCCATATGATGATCTAAATTGATTAACAGTATAGCTCTTATGAATGAAATCCTCAGCCTTTTTCCTTTCTTCCAAAAGACATGAAATGCCATGTTGATAGGTGATACCAGATAGCTGCCATCTCCTACAACTGCAAGATTTTTCTCTCAAATCTACCACATACAGCTTCTCACCAATAGATACACTATACTTTTGAGCACCGGACTATGTTGGCCAACAACCAGAAGTAAGTGACTTGTACTTCTCAAGCTTTTTCAAGATCGTTGGACAGTACTTTCTTATATACTTCTCAGTTGTTTTCCTTTTAAGGACCATCATTTTCATTAGTTGTGTTCTGATAGTCTCCAATAAGGTAAGAATAGGCTTATCCCTTACCTTTAAAATCCACCTACAAAAGAAAGGAATTGAATTAAGCATCAACACATATTTTTAAGTTATAAGTTATATTTTTCACTTAAATGCTTAAATATATATGTTACTTGTTGAAGCTTTCACAATGGTTGTTCAACAGGACATCGCACTTAGGGTATGGTCTAAAATGAGACTTAGACCATTGTAATGGGTCTTTATTTTGGAGCCACTAACAAGCCTTTTCATCCTCTCTCTTTAACACTTTCATGGCTCTAAAGAATTCAGCTGGGTAAGTGGCTTTAGCAAGCTGCCCAAAGAAGATCGTTAAGCTATTTCATTTTTTTGATAGTCTATATTGTGCATAAATTCTTTCACACAAGTCCTGAAGGGATTGTACCAGTCCCTAAATAACAAAGGAAGAAAAAGCAGTTGAGGCAACTAACAATATGGCATAATAACTATGTATTCATCTACATATAAATGAACTCAGAATTTACCTTTCCTTGTCTCGCATGAAGGTCCAAGGTCTAGTGATAATTTTTGCACTTCGCATTCCCTCTATTCTTGTGGTTTTTCTCAAATACCACTGAACCTTATTCAATATAGCATAATATTTCACTAGTTGCCTAAGGACCTTCGTAGTTGCAAATAACATAACTTTATGAAATTTGAGATTTTTCATGTCCATTTCTGGCCTAAATTCTAGTAGTCTTTGTCTAGTCCCATCCTCATCATCGGAATGTATGCTCTGGAAGCCATCAGATTCATCACCATGGTCACCTACCTCTCATGCACCTTCCAGATTAGGGGGGACCTTTAACTTCTTCGTGTTCTGCCTCTCCACATGCTGCTTCTTCTTGTTCTACCTCTCCACCTTCTACTTCTTCATGTTCTTCGTATCCACCTTGTGCTTCATGATTTGCTTCATCAATCCCCTCATGTTGAATTCTTTCTGCCATTGCAACATTTTCTTCAACCCGTTCCACATCATCAGTTGTATCACAATCATTATCATTGAAGTCACCGACAGCATCTTCCACTAATTCTCTCTCAGTTCTTTCTTACCCTTCCATAGCATTAGGAAGTTCATTAACAACAGAGGTTGTATTGGCATTCATTGTTGCAGAAGATGTAAGTTTGTCGATCTCTTTTAAGTTAAGATCACCCCGATCAATATCTGTAAACACATCAGTTCCCTGACATGCATCTCCAACAGTCCCACCAATATTTCCTGATGTTTCCACTCTATTTTCCCTGCCATTGACTTCTGCAGACCCAACAATAGGCTCAATTATAGCCTCAACATCTACTCTAACTGCTTCCACTGTGTCTTCCCCATCCCTATCCTCCATAAGAACAACAATAGGATCAACCATAGTGACGCAGCGTGCACGCGAGTAACTGTCACAGATCCGTTGATTCCACAGAATACCGGAACTACAACCTTCAATCTCCTATTGATTCTTTGAATTCCTAGGAAACCGGCATCAAACTCGAATCAAATTCGAGAATAAGGTAAAGAGCACAAAAGCTCCAATTTTTATTAATTGATCAAAAGACAACTGTCTTTAGTCCTAAGACTTATAAAGCTTAAATAGGGTTTTAAAAAAAGCCTAAATTGCATAAAAAGAAATAAACTTTTTTAAAATTACAAAAACACCCAAATAACAATAAAATGCCCGTTTGAGGCCATAAACGATGGAATTCGGCTTAAATCTCGTCTCTTCACGGCCAAAGGCCGTTAGTTGTGCTCCAGAGGCCGTTTCCCTTGAAACAGGGTCGTCAGAACCTGTTTTTCTCCAAGTACCGATTTGTTAGCTCGTCTGCCACATCATTCTCCCCCGGGTGAAGAGAATTCGCCATCGAATCGTCATTGTCTGAGCTATCACCTGCGTAAGGAATCATGTGCTTCACATTGAACACATCGGCAGTACGGACGTGGCTGGGAAGTCTAAGCCGATAGGCATTCAAATTGATTTTATCTATGATCTCCATAACCACGGACCCATCACTCAACACGCTGACCTTTCCAAGAGTGGGTCTCACTATCACTTCATAAACAACAGGCCCTCGAGAAATCCCCTTTTTTTCCTACTTTTTATGCATATTGAACTCCTTTACTTCCTCAGCCCGTCTTGTCAGATCGGAGGACGAGTCCAACTTTGACCATATCGAGGGTCCTGTGTAATCTTCCGAGGCACCAATAGCATTGCTCCCGTAGAACAAGCTGAGGCGGTCATATGTGTGGAGATTAACGTTTCTGATTGCATTAGGGTCCATTGAGAAGGCAAATGCCACATGTTCGATCACGACCTCTGCGATGAAAGACCCCTGGACCTCCCCTGGGGCCCGCATAGCCGACTTACTGGTATGGTTTGTCTTGCATACTTTAAATTCAAAGGACAGGCTGCCCTAGTTGTACTTCTTGAGGTCGCCCACCATGTTCTGGGCCATTATGGGGTTGATATCAGTAGAGAACCCTGCATTGAATAGTACGTCGAGATGCAGAGTTGTGATCTTCCCATTTGACTTGAATTCGACGTTGTACGTTATCTTCATTGGATGCCTTCCTCCAGCCAGTATCATATCAGCTTTCCGGTTAAGATAAGTCCTGACAAGACGGTTCAGTTTTGGAGCTGCAACTGCACAGGCCGTCGCAACTGGCATGGACCTCACAGACTTTCCACCAAATCCACCACCGACTCTTCTCATTATAACACGAATATTATGTTCAGGAATTCTCGGACATCTTGCAACAGTGCCGTGTAGAAATTCGGGGCATTGCATCAAACTATAGATCACCATGCAGTTGTCTTCGTCAAGAATAGCAAGTGCACTCTGATTCTCCATGAAAAAATAGTACTGAGACCTGAGCGGAATCCGAGCTGAAAGGATCTTGTGATCGACTTCTGCCATCCCCTTTGAGAAGTCACCAACTTGCTTGGGCTGGAAAAAAGAAGGAACCTCAAAGAAGCTTGATCTCTCAACAGCATCTTCTACGGACAAAATCGCTGGTTCCAAATCTTCCGTGTCATAATAAACAACTGTTGCTTCTGCTACCATATTTGCGTTCTTTCGACTCTCTGCTAGAATATCTCGGAAGGAATTGACCGAAATTACTGCATCTTTAGGCAAGCGAGGTGAAAATTTTATTCCTGTCACTCTTGCGAGAGGCTTCATGCTATATATGAAAGTTCCGTAGAGACAGTTGGTTGGAGAAGGAATGTCATCCACGTGCACGCGAGTAATTGTCACAGATCCATTGATTTCGCAGAATACCGAAATTACGACCTTCGATCTCCTATCGATTCTTCGAATTCATAGGAAACCGGCATAAAACTCGAATCAAATCCTAGAATAAGGCAAAGAGCACAAAAGCTCCAATTTTTATTAATTGATCAAAAGACAACTGTCTTTAGCCCTAAAACTTATAAAGCTTAAATATGGTTTTAAAAATAGCCTAAATTGTACAAAAAGAAATAAACTTTTCTAAAATTATAAAAATTCCCAAATAACAATAAAATGCCCATTTGAGACCCTAAACGATGGAATTCGGCTTAAATCTCGTCTTTTCACAGCCAAAGGTCGTAAGTTGTGCTTTAGAGGTCGTTTCCCTTGAAACAGGGTCGTCAAAACTTGTTTGTCTCCAGGTACCGATTTGCCAGCTCGTCTGCCGCATCACATAGGATCAATGTCTCTAATATCCTCTATTCTCTCTTCCACAGGCTCATCAACATTTCTGTTTGCCACCATTCTATGCTCCTCACCCTTAATTTCATCAGTTCAACCCCCATCATCTGCATGCCAACCAATAACAAGGTGTCTTATTTTGCTTCTAATGTCTCTTGGCCTTTGCACTGGCATGGGGGCTTTTTATCTTCCAACTGCTTGATCATAACATTAATGGGAAATTTCCTTACTTGTTCCTCTTTGATATACTCCTCTAGCAACTCTTGTGCGAATTTAGTAACAATGTATATGCACATAATTCCTTTCCCTAAGAGCTCGATTTGCCATCTTCAATGCATCATCATCTGTTTGAAGCTTCCCCAGACATCACCCAAGTTGTCCAAAAGTAATGTGCAAATCCCCTTATTCCTAACTTCTTAACATGAGCATCAATCTTTAGTAGGGATATGTATTCAACAGATACAAAATCCACAAAATCTAGTTCACATAACATAAACTTTATGTATCCTACCATGTTTCAACTTGCCCTTATGATGATATTAAAAAATATTGAGAACCTTCAGCTGTAAAAAACAAGTAAGTATCAAATCAATTATCCTGCACAATGTCCTTCAAACATTCCATATACACTAGCAAGAAAAAAAAATTCAGGACTTTCTCTACATAAAAAATCCCAAAACTATTTCAAGTAAGATCGTTACTCATAGTTTCACTTCAAAATGTTCTTTGATCATCCTCATAATGGTCCTTGATCACCATCAGGAACGAACGCCATTGTTGACAACCCTCACAATGGTTTTTGATCACCCTGAATATTTGATTGCGGTCAAAATCCGATTTTGAGATGTAAAAGATAGAGCTTGGCCAAAGCGATGATGGGTTTTCTTCTTTCTCCCTCAATACTTTGTCTCAGTTCTTTGTTCTTTCACTTAGTCATCTTCGGGAACAAAGGGATTGCACGTAACAACCCTCACACTGGTATTTGATCACCCTAAAACCTTCGATCGCACTCAAAATTAGATTTTGAAATGTAAAAGATAGAGCTTGGTGAGGGAGATGATCGGTCTTCTCCTATCTCCCTCAGCACTCTGTCTTAGTTCATTGCTCTCTCTCTTTTTGTCCTATATTTCAAGTTTTGTCTTCTATTTTTTTTATTCCAATCATCGTTGGAACCCATATTTTCCCACCCCTGCCACATTAGTTTAGTGTTTATGCCACGTCGGGAAAGTGCTGACACATAATAAGTCACGTCACGTCGGCCTGACGACGTCAATCGCGAGATGACGGGATGAACTACACTGAAACAATTTTGAAAGCTAGTGTGCCATTTAGTAGAAAAAAAAACTTTTTGTATCATATTGTAACATTTGTAAAATATTTTGGATTACCAGTGCAATTTACCAATAAAAAAAAGAACTATTTTGAGAGGGTAGTAGGGGGCTTTGCCAGCAGCTACAACCATTGTTTTGCTGTAATTTTCCCATTTTGTAATTTTTTTTTTCTGAATAAGTGTCAATACTATCATTAATATAAAAAAATATCAACATCAATCAAAAGAGGGAGCAGCACAGTGACGCACTTTTTCGCCTAGTAATTAAGATATTTCAAGTTCAATATTCAGTAGGAGTACTTGTGTCCATTTAGTAGTTATTAGTGGTATGGCCTATGCGTTGCACGTGCTTTGTGGGTGTTTATTTTTTATTTTCTGCAAGGCATAGGTTTAGATTCTATGGCATAGTAATCTGTAAAAGCTATAAAAAAAAAATCCAAATGCACCAGCATTGGGTGTATTGTAATCTACAACTAAGATAGTACATATATTACAAAATTGTAAATGAACGTGCATTTACAATTAAGATTTGATTATTTAAGTAAATGAAGGTGCAATTAGGGCATTATTGTACAGTATGTCTAGCAAACACAATTTCATATGGAATAATTCTATAAATCCTTCAAAGCATAGATCAAACAATCTTAGCCTTCTTCAACCATCCCATGAACAATGATCCTCCCTGATGTTCGACCTAAATTAGATCCCTTTTCGACTTTGGTATGAAAGATATAATTGCCTCCAATTATTTTTCCAACATGCTCATTTAACATTCCCCGATCTTGGCCCTATTGAAGGAAAAATGTGTTAGTATAGCTTGTTGGAATTATGGAGCCTTAATTGGTAATGCTAAATTTTAAGTATCTGATTCGTTATTTGAACTATATCACTTATAGAGCATCCTAAAAGTTTATCGGCTGCATAAAAAATTGAGATTTGTGCTCGATGTACTCCATCATCAACAACAATTTTCAGCATACCTAATAACAGTTAGATTATAAATGCAATTAAACAGTTACATCAAGGATTGTGATAGAGATCGGGTTTGTTATGGATGGAGATAAGAATCTAGTACCTTTGATAAGAGTCGACACATTTAGCACACTTTTGTCGCAATATGTATCTCCATCATTGATACTAATCCACTTGTTGTAGTTTTTACATGCATCATACCCATGGATGGATCTAGAAATTAAACCCAAAGGGAGCGAAATCAAAGTGAAGCCAAAGCAAAACTAAAATCGTAAAGCCAAGGGGATGGGATATGACAATTTCATGTAAAAAATTGACGAACTCGTTATAATATATATGTGTGTGTGCGCGCGGGGTAAATTTTTCTGTCCTTGATCATACCATGGGTTGGTTTCACTGTCTATTGCCACTATCTTTGCCTTGAATGAGCAATATGGATTCTGGTTTGAAAATAATAAGCATTATAGTTATGACATATATAATGTTGAAATGGCAACTAAATATATTAAATAATAATAAATGCCTGTAAGGTTAATGAAAATGTTCGTACCTTAAATTCACATTGGTTGCGTTCTGTTAGCTCTAGAGTTAGCAGCTCGTATTGACTTTGTGCCCTGGGCCTTAAAAATTTTGTGGGGCTTCTTGGGCTATCAAATTTCAATGACCTAGACAAGCGAGAAGTGTTTAGATAATAGAAAACTGTAATATAACTTTGTGTCATCTTGACACGGGCCTCTCCACTGTGAGATGTGTGTGGGTCTCGTGGCCCACTACACCATCAATGATGGGCAGACTCCGTGTCACGATGACACGGAGTCATATTAGAATTTTCTATAGATATTAGATAAAAATAGTGTTAATCGTGGATAGGTCTATAATTAAGAGCAAAAATCAATCTATGCGTACCATAGTCTTATGCTCTCCGCCTCCACAATTGTTGGATCAATCTGGATTGTGGTAAACGATAGGGTTGACAAAGTAACAATTCCTGTTAAGGATTTTTTAGATGTAAGAGATTTTGAATACAAACCGTCAAAGTTGATTGTAACTTTTGCCCCAGAAATAGCAACTACTGGCACCATCTGAATAACATCAGCTAGCATCCGCTCTTCATTTATAGCCATATCCCCCCATAGTGTAAGAATAATGGATTGGGATATGCACAAATTTTGAGATAGAGTATTAGATAACATATATATATATATATATATGTATGTATGTTCCTTAAATTACAAAAACATTATCTGCAAGTAGCTTAGATAGTTTTACTTTTGGGTTTGCTAATGTAACGTCTCTTTTCTTGATGGATTCACCGGTCGTGGACCTCTTCAAATCCTGTATTGGGCCGACGTACTCAAGGACAACAAGGACATCTAGTAGCAATACGTATAGATAAGCAATATTTTATCATTTACATTGAATAGAAATAATTACTGAAAAGCAATTGAAAGAGGTCAATGATAAGTAGAAATTAGCAATACCAATGGCAGTGGCTTGTTTCATATGAAAGGCAAGCTCTGTGAAGGGTGTGAACCGATATTTGAGGTTCTCTGTGGAATAGGCACCTCAGCAGGTTCAACTAGAGTATTAGCACTTAAGGCTAGTTCTATATCCTTATTCGCGCTAGCATATACCAGCTACTTTCACAAGATTGTCAAAGTTAGATGATCTAAGCATACTCTCAAGCTCCTTTTTACTGAGGATGGTTCCAGGCTGGAGAATCTTGAGAAGATTTCTAAAGAAACGGCGAGTTTCTACCAAAGACTATTGAGTTTAAAGGATCTCTTTGTTTCATGTGCTGACCCCTCCATTCTATCTAATATTTTGAATTTTATACTCAGCTGTACTTTCTCAACCTGTTACTGATATTGAGATAAAGGGCATCCTTTGGAGGATTGATGAGACTCTTTCATGAAACACCCACAGTTGATTCTGGGCAGCCCACACATGCATTCATACCCTTCCACATTCACCAATATATATATATATATATATATAGATGGATGATGTATGTTATTGTTATTCTTTTTTCCTTGATATAGTAGAAGATATCATGAAGACCTTATAGTTAGAAGGTTTTAGGGTTCTAAATTTGGTTGGCGGGTCGATTGATTCCCTCTGTCTCAGCCCATCCCATGTGCTTCCTCTTAATAACTTGTATATTTCTTTTATTGCCTTTCATGTTAGCTACCTTCATAATCTTTGTTCGGCTCACCTTTCCTTCCTGGGCCCTCTTCATCAGTTGTACCATCTCTATCTCCAGGAGAAAAGAAAATGAATTATGGGAAAACGTAGTGATTTCATCTTTTCAATAATCCAACTAATTAGGTGAACATAAGGGCAAGTCCTCACTTCATCCATCATTGGTGTTCTCAACCAAAGAGCTCCTATCATGAAACCATCTTTCTGTTCCGGATTCACGAAACCAACCACCGCTTTTACGTACCCAGCTAGATTCGGCCATCATTTTACAATGTCGATCCGGCCAGAAATGTCGGGCTAATCTATATATCTATTTATATCCAGAGCTAAGATCACCATCTGTCCCTGTTAATTTTTCGATATCTGCTGAATTGGCCCAAATCTTGCAATACTGGCATGAAGGTTGGGCCGGTCATCTAATTAAAAGCCCATATAAATTTCCATGGGCCTATTTCAATTCTCCTCCACGTAAACATTGTCAGGGCCCACCCCATTAATTTTGTGAAGAATTCATGTACTCTTTAACTGAATTAACTAGTAACCAAAAATAAAAAAGGAAAAGAAAAAGAAAAATTTTCTTTCGCGCCACAAATCAAAAGCTAACCTTAATTTCTCCTTCTCCCGCGTCGACCCCGGCTGACTTATTTATTGCTCCGCCGACGATCTCCGCTTGCAACGTTGCGTCATCCGCCTGCCTCTGCGGTCACCGAGGTTTCGCACGAGTGAAGTGATTGATCACCCATGAAGAAGTGATATGAGTGTAAGGTATCATCATGAAGATTGAGGTTGGACATGTCAAATGTGACATGGTGTGTTGCCCCTACGTCCATGTACCAGTCAGGATCATGAAATCTTGGAGAAACACTATGGGTCAGATGAGCCTGTACTCCAAAATACTGACAAAATGGAGCAGTGTGGCTTGGACGGTTACGAGTCTGGCAAATGACCATTGAATTGGGTCGGAGAGTGGAATTCCTAGAAAGGGCTGGGTTCTGGGCTAGATTATATGCTGAATTGGCCCGGTCAAGAATAAAGGCCCAAGGTTACCTGAAGGCCCAAATGAAAACTACTGGGCTCAGTCGCGGGTCACGGATTTGACCCGAATGATACTAACTAGACTGCTGCCCTCTCTGCCCGAAGCTTCCTTCCCCTAAATTGAAATTTCGAGGCGTTGGGTTGGTGGGATAAGAATCGGGGGATTAGAATGTGAAGGGAATATGAGGTTGCGTTTGGTTTCATAGTAGGATTTTAAAATTAGATTTTGATTTTGAAAAAGAGTGGTATAAATGGGACCCACCCTTTGACTTTGTATGAATTATGTTGTTTTATTGTGGAAAAAAGTAGTATAAATGGGGCCCACTCTTGGACTTTGTATGAGTTATTTTATTTTGTAGTGGGTAGAGTTAAGTTAGAATTGTAATTCTAAAATTACATCCTATAACCAAACAAGGCCTGAATCATTTGAATTGATATTATGGATCAATTTTTTTGTTTGATTAAATTTCGGAATAGATAAGAAATTGGATAAGATTAAAGAGCAAAAGACTAAATTGTCCATTGCAAATAAAATTAAATTAGTTAATTTTAAATTTCTAAAGCATAAAAAGAAAAAGAAAAAAAAGAGGATCTTTCGACCACAAGGGCCAAAACTCGGCGGAGCTGGTCAGCTCCAACGAGCCAAGGCTCGCCTAGCCCGGGGTTCATGCCTTGCATCAATCGGCTAGTAGGCCAATTTCTCTTCCCAAAACTATAGATTAGTTTGAGACAACTAGATTTGTTCCGTTGATCTCTCGAAGCCATCCGAGATTGTGAAACGAGATCGTGAATTTCCAAGCAAAAAAAAAAACAAAGAGAGAGAGATCGCGAGCTGTTTCAGTTGATCGAAGGGCTGCAAGCCCTAGGCTCGTGCCGACCTAGGGCATGTGACAATGGTGGAGGAGGCACATATGAGGTAGACGAGGCGCAAAGAAGGTATGAGGCAAATGGGGCATTCATTTGAAAATTAGAAGAAATATTAAGGGCATTTGTGGTAATTAATTAAAAGCCTCTCTTAGAATGTATGTTTGGTTTTAGAATTAAGTGCAATGGAGTTTTATTTTTAATTGGCTTGTAATGATTGTATTGTTGAATTATGAGAAAAAAATGTGAAAAAATAATGAATAGTTAAAAAAATTTAATATTAAAAATTGAGTTGAATTGTTAAAAAAATTAAAGAAAATAATAATTATTTTGTTGATTTGTGCTGTGTGCAGAAGTTAGAGTTAAAATTAAAGTTAAATCATAACTTATGAAATTTTACTGGTGTGTTTAGTTTTAGAGTTAAAGTAATTTTGATTTTGATTTTGATTTTGATTGTAGAAAATGACAAATGAGATGTAATTATAAATTTGACTTGAGAAATATGTGTTTTTATTGTGCAGTGTGTTGAGTTAAAATTAAAGTTAAAAATTTTTAACTGCGTTTTTTTTACGTAGTGTGTTGAGTTAAAAGTAAAAAGTTAAGAGGCCGTTTGGATTCAGAGTTAAAGTTACTTTGATTTTGATTTTGATTTTGATTGTGGAAATGACAAATGAGATGTGATTATAAATTTGATTTGGGAAATGTGTGTTTTTGTTGTATAGTGTATTGAGTTAATGTTAAAATTAAAAATTTTTGAATTGAGAAATGTATATTTTTATTACGTACGTAGTGAGTTAAGTTAAAGTTAAAAGTAAAAAATGTGCATCTAAGATTTTTTAACGCTTGCAGTTCCCTCTGCCCGAAGCTCCCTCCTTGGCTCCGATTGATAGAGTCCCCCGAGTGTCCAAGCCCTTCTCCTGCTTTGCCACCAAAATTCTTGCTTCAACCGCCATTATTATTCCCAGAGCTCTTCTTTCCATCATTACCGTTCTTCCGATCTTTCGTATAGAGGATTTCCGCGAATCTGGTGGTGTATCTTCTCTATTAGGGATGGAGAGACTGAAGGTATCTGACGCGAATTTGGTGGTGTACGTTCACCCGTCTAAGAGTCGGAGGGTCTCTCAGGCCATCCTCCGCGAGCTTAGCTCTCTGCTCTTAAAGTAAGATTTTGTGCTTCTTTCGTCTATATTATCTATCTTGAGCTCTTGACGTTGCTTGACCCCACTTTTGAATCATCATTATCCTTTACGAGCTTGCAAGTTGCCGAATCATATTGGCTGGCCGTGTATTGTTCAGCTTCAGCTGCTTCATTGCTGCTGTGCTGAGTTATGTCTTGCCTTCAAAATGCGAATTTTACTGCACATAGCTAGTTAACTGCACTATCAATTCAATTTCTTTGGGTACTCGATTCCTCATACAATTTTGGATATTACGAAGAGTGACATTGTTGATTCATATTATCGGAAAAGTGCGAGGCACATGGATAAGGTTTGTTTTGTATGCAAATGTACAACTGATACTTGAGATATTGATTTTGCTCAACTGAATTTTGTTCTTTACTGTATTTTCCTTCGTTGTTATCACATTCTCGCGTTGTTTTCTTTCACAGGTTTCATGAAGTTTTTGATGCTGTAGTATTGGCTTATGATGTTGAAATTGTCGATAAAATTGCAAAGAATCTTCCAGGTCTCCATCCATACTTTGGAGTCAGATTAAATGCAAAGTTGTTGCTTTTTTCTCCCAAGCCGAATATGCTACTAGGTAGATTCAGGATGGTCCTTTATGTTGCTCTTTTTCCTCTATAAAAGATGTTTGGGGCTTGGAAGATGTCACTACGACATTATCTGTAGTTTTGGGACAAGACCCTTTGATACTTCTATTTTCTAATTTGCCAGTCTTACAATTTCTTTTTCTTGTTGTTTTACTTCCAGAGGGAAAAGTAGTGAAACTCACACAAGAATCCATTCATATTATTGTTCTTGGCTTTGCATCTGCTGTCATAATCGGTGAAGATATCCGCGAAGACTTCAGATATAAAAATGTGGGTAACAATAGTTTCTTTGTTTGGGAGATCAACTATGAATGTTTTTGTCTTAGTAAGGGGAAATAGAGTAAGTAACCTGATATTTTAGCCAGGAAGAATCAACATTCCCTTTTAGAGATGTCAATTTCTTTCTTTTACTCCATTCCTGTTCTTCGGATGAGAAATTAGTGGGACCTACATATGTGGATGGATGTTTGATTGAAGGAGAAGTTCGCTTCTAATAGATGCTCGTTGGAAGAAAACCCAGTACACTACTACTAAATAAAATTGCGGCAGCTTCACATTTTCTTTAATGACTTGATTTTTATCTGCTTATAGTTTGGGTTCCATCTTTTCCAACTTGGAGATGTAATTTTCTATTTTTTTTTTCAGAAAAATGGTAAAGAATTGTATTGCAGCAGAAGTCAGAAGCATCACTTGATAAAAGTTGGAATGATGATACGTTTCATGGTCAAAAGGTGATTCTCTTTTCAAATGATTGTATTTTTCAGGATTCTGTTTGCTGTTACTTAGTTCTTTCATTTTCTATCCTCCCAAAATTAGTTCCTCGGGGATGGATTTTGAGCTTATTATAGTTCATTCCAGGTCTATTTCTGTTGTATCTGCCTAGTATGGCACATTTCTGTACTGTGCCCCTTATAAAACTGTTCAGATGGTCATTTTCCTTTTGTTTCCATACAAACACCCAAAGTTTGTCATTGAATATATGTAGCTTGTTCTATAATTTGTGTAGGTGAATTGCATGTTCTGATGTATCAGTTAATTGACTGCATTGCAGTCTGGATGAGGAAATATTGCACATTTCTGGTTCTTTACTTCCAGCCCACACAGGAAGCATCAGTTGGCTGGATAAGAATTCCACAGAAATATCAACTACTGACAGGTATTCATTTTGCATTGGTAACATTATTATATCAATATTCGAATTTATAATGTTATTAGTAGGTTAAAAATTGTTTTTTCTACTATCAAACCTGTGAGTGTTGGAGCAGTAGAAAGAGAGTGAACGAGAGTCGGGGCCTGTTGGAGGGGCAAGCGACGAAGGAGCTCACCCCCATTAATGACACAATTATAAAGTTGAAGAAGCGAAGAATTGTATAAGAGCCTTAAAGGCAATATGCATGTTCTGATTTAGAAATTCATTTTTTTGAGGTAAGTCTTTCGCTACGATTGGTCATATTGACTACATTCAGAAGTAAAATAAACTTTTTTTCCCCAGTTTATTGTTCTAGATTGCTTTCGTATGTTTGCGATGCTTATGATATGATGTGCCATTCCTTCCTGTAATTATGTCTGCCCACACCTACCTGCAGTTGTGTTTCCCTATTGGAAGAATATAAACCTTCTTTTAGCTATCTCAGAGTTAGGCAGGCCTTACTACTGTCCGTTGAACCTGCTTCTCCAATAAAATTGATGGATATGGATTCATTACTGCAGGAGTTTACCGTGCTTCTCTTCCAGCGGAGCTGATATGTGCCATCACATTGCAGTCACAGTACAAAAGGCAGAGAAGAGAGAGCGATCTACCGACGGACTGTAGTTGGTGGGCAATAATCTCGTCATATTTATCATGATAACATCAAATGTTTAAGTCATAGCCACCATGTATGATCGAGTAGACCATTTTCTTTTATTTCTTTTCCCTTCACGGAAATTATATAGGAGCTGAGAGTTGAGGAGAATTCTGCGATTATGTTATGTTCTTTTGAGGATTTGAAATTTATGCTATTCTCATTTTTATTTTTTTAATTTATGGAAGAGAAATCCTGGGAGGGATGGATTGGCGTGATGGGCTTTCTGACTCGCAGCAAGCTTAGCTTTACCTTGGAAATGATCAATTTTATCTCCCATGTCTTTCTGATCTGCTAAAAATAAAAAACAATTCTAAGAATAAAATAAAATAATTTATCTTAACGACTAACGAGGAAATGTTTGGTTATTTTCAAATTATCTTGTTTTCTGAAGTGAAATCTCATAATTCATCGAAATTAGTTTTTCATTATTAGGATTTTAGGGAATTATTTTTGGTTCGATCTTCGAGTGTTTATCTTTTCCTAATATGTAAAGGATCCCAACCAGCCTAACAATGCCATTATATCGTTGCCAAGATTTTGCGCCGATCGACTATTCATGCAGGTGGCCCTAACCACCTATGCAGTCGCCATTGACACATACCAGCGTTCCAAAAAGTTCAGCGCCGACTTCACCATAGACTACAGATGATGCTGGGAACTTCGATCATGGCTAAGGTGTCGTCAAATATTGGGTTTTGAGACGCTTGACGAAGGCCACCTTGACCCCAAGGGAGCTTTGTCTTTGTGGTCTCCCGCACCAATCAACCTCGTCCAATGGCCAAGGTGATGATTCAAGTGAAGGTAGGTTAGCCACAACTATCACCATCCCAGACAAGGTCACAGAGATATTATGTTACGGTCGCGGGTGATCTCAATGTTCTTTAATTTACCATAGTACAGTACTATGTTTGCGGGAGATTCACCAGCTCAGTTAATCGACATTTTCGAAATCTTTCTCTTTTGTCAGATCAACAATTGGCGGTCCACATCCTTGAACGCTCTATAAATTGGATAGTAGATATTCGAGAAATTCTACAGTGTAATCACTAAAAGTGATACTATGATGATTAAAAGTGATACTATGATAGACCCAAGCATTTCTAACAATTTGTTTGGTTTGAGGGGAATTTTTGTCATTGTTTGGTTTTGATACTTCAAAGGAAGGTAAAGCCAATGGAGATGAAACTTTAACCTTCTTTCTCCTTCACCGGCTCATTTCCATTCAACCCCAATTTAACCTTCCTTTGTATTTATTTAATATACTTTGACTTCGGCCCATTTCCACTCAAAAAAATTTAAAAATTTAAAAATAGAAGGAACAAAATATCCATCATTCTTTCGTCAATAAGCTCATATAAAAATATAAATTTTTGTCATTTGATATAAAATTCTTTCATTTCCCCTCCATTTCCTTTAGTAATATGTACCTAAGCACAGTAGTGCACCTCTCGCTTGGTGACCAAGAGGTCCCAGGTTCGATACCCAGTGGGACTACCCGTGCCCTTTATTAGATATTTAAGATTTATATTTCAATGTACTCTTGTAACCGAAAAAAAATATATACCTAAGCAGGATTAAAATCTCCTCATTTTCATTCTATTTTTTCCCCTTACTAAGTATATCCAAACAAGATTAAAATTTCTCATCCCTTCCCTTCTCCCTTTTCTTCCAATTCCTCATCTTCCCTAACCTTTCCCTTAATATAGGTTGTAACCCAAACAAAGTATAAAATTTTAAGTAAAGTTGTCTCAAAATCCTTGTAATTTATTAACAATGTAAATAAAAACTGCTCAAAATGTGTGTAATTTTATAGGGATGTTCAAAAAAAATAGGAAGACCCGAAAACCCGACCCGACCGGCCTCAAACTGATCAGAGTCTCGGGTTTTTTAGAACCCGGTTCGGTTCTAGGGTAGGTTTATTTTTTGTAGCTCAAATTCAGATATGTTTCAGGTTTCATAATTGAAAACCCGTTTGTCCTGAAACGACCCAAATTTTTTATGTTTGTATGATTTTGTTTTTGATGGAGCTTTGACCCCTATGGACCATTTTAGTTTTATATAGTGATAGTGATGCTATTATGGCATATGGAGTTTTAATTATCTCAATGAAGTTATTTTTACTATAGTTTTGTATGATGAATTGAGATTTTATCTCATTTGTAAATTTTACTTTTTTAAAAAAATATTTGTTGCATTCGAGTTACCCGAGAATCGACCCGAAAAAAAAAAGAAGATCCATGGAGGTTCGGTTCTCTTCTTTATTGCGGGGATGGTTTTTAAAATGAAAAACCCGACCACTTTAGATCCCCGAAAATTTTCCTCATATCCATACCGAACCGACCCATGTACAGCCCTAGTAATTTACTCCAATTGTAAGTAAATACTAAGAATTTAAATAATTTACCTCAATTAGTTTCTCAAAATATGTATAACTCTCTTGAAACTTAAAAGACTTGTAATCTACTTCAAATTAAGTTACGTTACTATAACATATACATATACATATATATATATATGAGGAAGCAAAAACACGATAGGTCCTACGAGATGGCTTGAGAACGCTCGATTTTTGAATGAAATTTTATCAGATTTTGAGTATTTTTATAATTTTTAAATTTTTGATGAATTATTAAAAATTACTAATATCTTTCACTATGACATTTCTAAAATATCTTTATCTTTAATGATTTGATGTGGCATGTACCCGCAGATGAGAGAAATCTATGAAAATACCTTTATATCTTTATCTTTAATGTAATTTTGTGTCTTATATATACAATGAATTGATATTATGATATTTGGATTACTGATATACAATTTAACCCTTAAAAGATTACATAATATATTTTATAGATATATCAATTATATTTAATTTTAAAAAGAGAAATTAAAATATATATTTTTTCTAAATTCTGCATTGCGTTATAAATATGAAGCACCGCTCCATAAACAACAGCCTATTCAAGTCTAAAAAAATACGTCTATCACAAGACGCTAGTTCTTAAAAAGTACGTTTACCAATAGTCACAAGTTGAGTTATTAATTATTATTGTTGTCGTTGTTGTTATAATTTTTTGTTTATTGTTGTTTCACTTCAAATCCTCTATCTAAAAAATATAAAAGCCGTGATAAATTAATCTAAACTCTTTTCTTAATCGATCCTTTTTGTACGTCTACCTATACTCTTATGGAACATATTTTTCATTAAATTTTATTCTTTGTCCTATGTACGCAACACGACGTGCTTTGATTTTTTCTTTCATATTTATGGAAATTTTCATTTTTTAATTTCTTTTGTCCTTAATGTTTGCTTTTTTTTTTCCTGTCATATTTTTTCCCGATTTTGGTCATCTGAGTTTTTGCCTTAGGGCTGTCATTTCTTCATTTTTTTTGTCTTTTTCATAATGCGTATATTAATTTGTATCTTTGTTTTTTTAAATATGCTCTTCGCTTTTTTACAATTTTTAAATATTTATTTTTTAGGGTGTCTTATAATTTATTGAGAGAATTAGCATCTGACAAAAGATTTGTGGAAATTAAAATTTAGAGTAATCAAATTATGGGATATTGTGAACACAAAAAGTAGCAAATTAATCAGCATGGATATATCATTTATAATGAATGCAAAGAAATAACATTATATTCTTAAACCTTTTGTTTTTGGCAGAATAACTCAATTCATATAGTTGTGAAGAAAAACACAAGCAGTTTTATGTTCTATTATGTGCAATGCACGAGTTTCACGACTAGTTTTAAGTCATTTTCTCACATATGTAGTGCAATTACATATGATTGTATGTTAGACCTTTTCGAAAAGTTACTGTCTTGCTATTATTTGTACTCGAAATGTATACAAAAAAATCGAATGTGTGCACTGTAAAGAGGAATAAATGGACAGTGGACGTCCCAATCAAAGACACCCAAATTAAGAAGGTGGAGTGTATGTATTGTATCTGTACTTTGTCTCTCATCGGCTTTTCTTTTAGCAATGTGGTGGGTGTAAAAGGTGAATATCATGATCACTCCCCATTCCTTCTGTCTCCAATTCCTCATCTTGCCTTGTTTAATTTGTAAAAGGAATTTGTAGTTTTAGTTTTGCCATGAAGAGTGTGGCAAGATGGGGCGTGATCCGAGCGTCAAAAATCAAGAAAATACGCAAAAATTCTATCACACGCAAAGGCTGTCGAAGTATCATGACATTACTGTACAGACGATAAATGTCTTTTGTCTGTATACGATATTTCAAATACAATGCAAACCTTATGATTTTATCAACACTTCAGATGCTACCTTATTGAACCAGCTCGCTCTCGTACTTGTTTCCCAACGAAAGTCTTAAACATTACGGAAATAAAAACGCTATTTGACAATAGATAATCCAATCCTCGATATAAAGATTCGTTTGATGGGCGTAGTAGCTGCAATTTCCACCCGTCGTCCTGACAGCAAGCTGTGATTGTCAATGCAGCTAGCTACTGATCGTGAGTATTAATAAATATTATCATTATCTTCTTGGAAATATTTCACGAGGAAATCAATTAATTAATTAATCAATTAAACCAATCAATCCTTCAATCTCCCCTATAAGCTTCCAAAATTGGTTCACGTATGCATGTCTCGACTTGTAGTAGGAACCAAACATTACGTACGGATTTTTCTTGCCCCTGAGCAACAGCTAGGTACGATGTGTGCGTACACACCATATTACTTCTGAATAAAAACTCATTCATCCAGCAAAAAAAAAAAAAGAGTTACACTCATTCCCCTTTTTATTAGGAATGTAGTCGCATCGTCGAACAGACGAGAGCTGGCTAGCCGGAGAAGTTTAGCAACACTCAAGCTTGGATTGAGTCTCAGTCTTAACATACGTCGGCAACGCCATCTGGAGTCGGCTTCAATTGATCCATCTAATTTTAATGTCCGATGACTTATCAAAAGATGGAAGCATCATTCTCAAAATTTAAAAAGAGAAGAAAGATTGCATTTTTCTAATTTGCAAATCATTATGTCCAATCAACCAGCTAATTTCGGATTTCTAAAATTTCCGATAAAAATTCGAGGGAGCATATTGTCAATCATTGATATTAGTGATTGATGAAATAATAATTTCGAAATAAGATTTCTTGAACCTAAGTTGCAACACGTGTCAGCATTTGGAGTTGCCTTACAGTGGTTTTGGATATATATATTTTTTAAGATATCCCTTTTTGTTTAATTAATTAAATTAAGGACACTGCCGCCACCTTGGCAATGAGATTGATTAAAGAGCTAACGCTGAATGAAGACGAGCCGAAAATGAACAATTAATTGAAAATCCATTAATGAAAAATAAACCATTTAGCTAAGGAAACCAGTAGAAAAAAATGATAAAATAGAGGACTAATGTTGCGACGTGGCAGCGTTTTGGATGCTGTTTTAGGAAGGAATACGCTAAAAAAATGACCAATTTTAGCATAACTGTACAGAGATTATTTTTGATTAATTGGAGAAAATTTAAATTCTTAGGGTCGAGTCTATAAAGTATGTCCATAGATGGTCTAATTAGTATGTCTACGAAAGAGAGAGACGACAATAGGATTTTAATTTTAAAAGAAGCGCATGGGGGTCTGAGACAGCTAAGTGAACGCAGTGAATAATCACGTGAGGAGCATCACTTGTCGGCATAATTTGGATTATTTACCTGATTAGATGGAGATAATGAGAGGATAAAGATGTAAGGAGATTTGAATTGCAGTGCAAAAGTACCATTACTACTGATACTTACACGTATTTTTCTTTTTAATGTCTACAAAAATTTCTTGTTCTCTCCTCATTTTATTTTCTACTTATTACTGTCGTTGAATAAGGGCCACTTAGCCAACTCGCGTAGACTACTTAAAAGAGACTTTTCACCTAAAGTGAGATTAGTTAGTATCTAGTTTACAAATATGCTAAATCCTCCTTAGAGATCCGTCTAATGATTTTTCAGACAAATCGTCATATTATGATTTGAAAATTACTCGAACTGTGGAGATAATAGTTCAAGATAAACCATTAATAATATTTGACTGTGAAATTACTAAATTGCGATGTATCTAATGATTTCCCTATACTCACATATTTCAAGTAATTCTTAAACGTTGGTAAGTTATACTCATGCCATTATGAGTATAGTTTTTCAATTGAAAATATTTTTTCGATTTATTATTGAGAGGATATAATAATGCTCCTTTTCCGATACATATGTAACAACACTCTTTACTCTTCTTCTTTTTTTTTTTGGCTGAATAAACACTCTTTACTTTACGGAACTATTAGTAATTAACTGAAAATTTTATTTTTTTAAACAAAGTAGATAAGGGTACTGTATTCACCGTCCAATCAAATATCAAACTTAATCTTTTGAGTAAATTAACAATTTGTCCATTCAAAAATTGATATTACATCAAATCAAATCTCAAAATTTTTTTTATATCAAATTGAATTTTGATAGATTGAGTGTACATCTGATGACCCCTTCTGTCTGCTTGCCGTCTAATAGTGGACAGAAACATCTGATGTTGTATTATTTTTTACTTTGTTTACATCAATTTTGACATTGACCTATTAAATATACATTATATTGTCCCTTCAATTAGTGGTTCCATCGAATTTTTACTGATGATGGTTCCGTCGAGTTCTTAACGGCAGACAAATGGAATGGATAATATGATATACATTTAATAGGTCAAGGTCAAAATTGATGTAAAAATTTTCTTGAAATCAGATTTGATACAACATCGATTTCTTGATGGGCAAATTGTTAGTTTACACTAATCTTTTATGTCGGATACATGTTCATCAACTTGTAGCTAGTGATGAATCCAGGATCCGAGAGTTAATGAATGCAAAAGCTATGACATATATTTTCCAATAAAATATTATCAAGATAAATTATAATCACTTGTTATTATTTCATTCCTTATCTAAGAGAGAGTAAAAGTAAAAATTTGAATTTATATTTTACACCATAAGTTTTAGGGGAAAAAACACTTTGCCCATTAAAATTTGAGTTTGATATCATTTTGCCTACTAAAGCTTCTTTTATGTTAGTTTGATCAATCAAATTCTAAAACTGAATCATGACATCACTTTGTCCACTAGAGTTTTCTTTGTCTAAGTTTAGCCATTCAATTGTTTAGAAGTTAATCATTTTGGTCACTCCTATTACATGCATGAAGATCACATGCGACGGTATTCCTGTAGCCACGGCTTTCCTTGGCTGTGATGATTTTATTTTATTTTCCTTCATCAGTGCAACAATTAGAAGGTCTTCCAGAGGGATTGGATGCGGCTGAATCAGATTTGGAATCTGCTTGAATATCCCCCTGCAAATCGGCTGTCATAAGTGCCAGACGCCGAGTTTGGTCCGAAGAGTAAACAAGACATCGTGAGCCAATGGTTTTGTAAATATTTAGGCCAGTAGAGACGAAGGAATATAAGGCGTGGCAATTGAATCGAGAGCGACTTCCTGCAACATTGTGGACAGTATTGAGTTTGGAAACCAATGTTAAACCATAAACTTTTAAAACTCACTTATTTGTATATGTACCTTTGCTTTATCAGTTTCCAAGTGATTGACAAATACTATCCAGTCAGTCTTGTCAATGTAATCTGGAAAATTTGCTAACTTCTCCTCCAGGGTTCCATAGTTATCAAAGTAATTGATCTTCAAGCGATATATGTGATCACTGAATTTCTTTTCCATCTTTAGCATAAAACTCTGTTTAATTGACCCAGTTTCTTCATATTCAAACTTCTCCTAAAACGGGTGAAGCATGTACAAGAAAATGAATAATGGTGACCCATTTATATTACTCTTTTTTCACAATAAAATAAAATAACTCATACAAAATTAAAGGGTGGGTCTCATTTATACCACTCTTTTTCAAAATCAAAATCTGATTTTAAAATCCTACTTTGAAACCAAACACAACATAAATCTTCTATCTTTTATCTTCAGTCACATTTTCCCAATGAAGTAAAGAAACCGGTGCATCTCCGGATGTTCTAACTAAATTGCCGAGATACTCGAGACTTTATTAGCATATTCCCCAATTGGTTGCCCATAATTGTTAAAATCGAATGCAACTTTTGCGTTCTTGGCATTCCAGTGAGGTCGAGATTTGGTGTCCTCCCACGAGTTCTCTTTCTAAGCCAATACTACACCATCAAAAACTTCATGAAACCTGTGAAAGAAAACAACGCGAGAATGTCATAATAACAAGGGAAAATACAGTAAAGAACAAAATTCAATTGAACAGAATCAATATCTCAAGTATCAGTTGTACATTCCCATACAAAACAAACCTTATCCATGTGCCTCGCACTTTTCTGATAACATGAATCAACCAAGTCACCCTTCGTAAAATCCAAACTTGTATAAGGAATCGAGTACCCAAAAAGTTGAATTGATAGTGCAGTTAACTAGCTATGTGCAAAAAATTTGCATTTTGAAGGCAAGACATAACTCAGCACTGCAACAATAAAACAGCTGAAGCTGAACAATACACGAGCAGCCAATATGAATCGACAACTTGCAAGCTCGTAACGGATAATGATGATTCAAAAGCTGGGTCAAGCAACGTCAAGAGTTCAAGATAGATAATGGAAAACCAGTGCATGAAAATCTATTCCCCTCGTCCTACGACCTTCCCGCCTAAAGGGTGGATTGAGGCCTTTAGCTGGTGTTCCCTGGCCAAAATGTGGCAATCACATAAGGAAATCAAGTCTAGCTTCACCCGGGCGGTACTTCGACGAAAGAACCATAAAGTAAAAAAGGAACTAGCTCCGATTGCCTCCTTTCTTTCTTTTTATGAGAATGCCTTCCCTGTCGTCTCCCGTCTCGTTCGGGCCCCGAGAATCCCCTGTTTTTGGCTACGGTCTTTATTTGCCTTTTCTCACTAGCCCCTAAAAATAGAGACGAAAGGAGCGCAAAATCTTACTTGAAGAGCAGAGAGCTAAGCTCGCGGAGGATGGCTTGAGACACCCTCCGACTCTTAGACGGGTGATCGTACACCACCAAATTCGCGTCAGATACCTTCAGTCCCTCCATCCCAAAGCCCAAACGAACGCCACTACAGGAGCTCCGCTGTTGGGATTGCTCGGTGCAGGACCTGCGTAAATCCTCTATACGGCATTGTTATCAAAACCAGACCGGACCGGTAGGTTCGACCGGTCGGATCGGAAACGGGCACCATGTCCGGTCCGGTTTGCCTGAAAACCCAAATTGCATATTTGAACTGCCGGACCCATTAAACTGGTCAGCTTTGAGCAAAATTCCATTGAACCGGCTGGTTTTATGAATTTTTTTATTTAGTGTAAAAATTGCTTGGTTGTGCAAGGATTTGAACTCATGACCTCTTGCTTCCCATACTAGCATATTATCAACCAAGCCACCACTATTTTCTTATTTTTTAAACTCTAGTTTTAAATACTTATTAAAATCCAATATTTATTTTGAAATAAGAAATATTAAATATAGATATTTTTTTACACTATTCTTATATTTCTTTGAAATCATCATACTTCTATCTTAATTATCATAATTTTTTTAATAATATGAATATTTATTTTATTGTAATTAAACGTACGGTCCAACCCATCAAACTCCCGGTTGGACCCATGAACCCGTGAACCCATACACCTTCCGGTTCATCATCCGGTCCGGTTCTGATAACACTGCTATATGTAGGGGTAGCAATTCGTATCGTGTCGTATTTATACGTGTCGTGTCTAAACGGGTTCGTGTCATCGAAGTCATAACCCGTACACGACACGATTATTAAACGGGTCAGGTTTGTACACGACAAGTTTATATTCGTGTCAATCAGTACACGACACGTTTAAACCTGTTTATCGAAACGTGTCATAATAGGTACACGTATACATGACGCGATTATAATCGTTATCCAGACACAGTAACACGACCTGTTTATCCGATTAATCCGGTTACTCGGACACGTTAATCGACCTATTTATCCGATCAACCCGTTTACCGAGACACGTTAATACGACATGTTTATTCGTTCAACCCGATTACCCGGACACATTAACACGACCTGCTTAAAGTTTTCCAAAAATGAACTGCAGGTCAATGACTTCAATCCAAGAATCCTCCACTAAAGAGATCCTTGTCATGTTATTGCTATCAAAAGATTCCCGCATGGCTTCCATGCCACAAAAGGCGTCCTTACCATCTCCAGTAGCTTCCTTTTCGTGCCACCGAAAGTTCAAGAGAGACTTTGAGCATTCCACTTTGGAAGTAATCTCTTGGATGCTAAAACTATCTAAATCAGAAATTAGCTAATGCTCATCATCCACATCTGCAACTCCTTCATCAGTACGATCTTCAGTTACCGATGGACTATCACACTTTTTGGTTCCAATGCTCTCGATCTCGCGGCCTGTCCCCTCTATACTACACCAAGAGGGCTTTAGCAGCAAACAGGAAGGGAAAACTTTCCCCACTAACCTCCCATTGCAGCAATTGCACCTTGAAATGATTTCTTCTTCTGCCACCGAAGTCAGAGAGCAATTCTCACACATTTCTTGGGACTTGGCCAATTTCTGGTGGCAGTGACAGTTGCCCAGTCTAGAAATCTCCAAGGCATGGCAATTGCACATGGAATCAGCCTTGATGCTCTTTATGTTCTCGTCACGGTCCAAGACATGGTCGATCCTAGAGCACCAGAGGCAAGGATGGTTGAGGCCAAAGTAATCTGCGAACTTGGCAATGAAGTAACAGAACAAGGAGTTGAGGAGGAGGAGAAATATCAAGATCCACTCAAGAACTGCATAAACAAGTATTGCGGTGATCTTGTTCGTGTTCCTGTGAAGCATTGTTGCAAATCTATTTGCTGCCATTTCTCTTTAGGAGGAGAAAGAGAGACAAATGGAAACTGGGAGAGACCGAAAGAGTGGAAGAGAGGAGGGGAAATGCCCGGGGTCGAGGTCGCACGATCGAGGTGACTCAGGTGAGGTCTGAGACTGTAAGATTGAGCCGGGGTCGAGGTCGAGGTTACGCGGAAGGGAAGAGGCCAGAGGGTAGACGGTGGAGGTTGGATTTGCTGTGGAGTTTGGAAGCAGCGCTGCAGCATAAGGAAGGAAAGGATTGAAGGAAATTAGGTTAGGGAGTTAGGAAGTTAGGGTTACATAAGGATATTTTGGTCAATTCATATACATAAACAGGTTAACAGGTTACACGATGTTAGTAACACGATTAAACACGTTTAAATAAACAATTTTAATCGTGTATAATCGGGTTACACGGGTTCAACCCGGTAAGACACGCTTATTAAAGGTGTCTAAATTGGTTGGACCCGTTTAACCCGAATATCAAAAATACCCGACCCAAACCCATTTAACTCCATGTCATGTCTGTGTCGTGTAATCGTGTCGTATCAAATATTGCCGGCCCTAACTATACGAACGACCGGAAGAATGGCAATGATGGAAAGAAGAGCTCATGGAAGAATAATGGCGGTAAAAACAAGAATTTTGGTGGCAAAGGAAGATGAGGGTCCGGACACTCAGGGGACTCTATCGATTGGAGCCAAGGAGGGAGATTCGGGCAGAAGGGGACGTAAACCCTAATTTCAATTTAGGGGAAGGAAGATTTGGGCAAAGAGGGTAGCAGTTGAGTCAGTATCATTCGGGTCAAACCCGTGACCCGCGACTAAGCCCAACAGTTTCATTCGAGCCTTCAGGTAACCTTGGTCCTTTTGTTCCAAGCCAGCCCAATTCAGCATATAATCTAACCCAAAAACAACTCCAAGCCCTGATGGTTACAATTCTCATTTCTTTAAACCCTCTTGGGATATAGTGGGAAAGGATGTTCTTTCTACCATTAAAAGTTCTTTTGCTAGTGGAAAACTCCTTAAGGAAGTTAACAACACTTGCATAACCCTTGTTCCTAAAGTTCCATGTCCTTCAAAGATGTATGAGTATAGACATATCTCTTGTTGTAATGTTCTTTATAAGTGCATTAAGAAGGTTCTTGCAAATCATCTAAAGTGTGTACTGCCTCATTTTATCTCTCCCAACCAGTGTGCCTTTATGAGTGGAAAGTATATTGGTGATAATATTCCAGTTGCTCATGAAATGGTAAAGGGATATTATCATAAATTGATAAGTCCTTGTTATGCTATCAAGGCTGATAGAATGAAGGCATTTGACTCAGTGGATTAGGGCTTCTTGAGGAATATTTTTTGTGCTATTGGTGTCCCTGAAGTCTTCACTAATTGGGTATTTGAATGTATTACTGGGGCACGCTATTCTATTCTTATTAATGGAGGTTTAGAGAGATACATTTAAAGACAAAAGGGACTTGGGCAGGGGTGACCCCTTGTCCCCTTACCTGTTTGTAATGACTATCAAAATTCTCTCTAAGTTACTCAACAAAGCTATTGCTTATGGTCTAATTGCTTATCATCCTCATTGTAAAAGGCTATAGCTTACTTATCTTGGGTTTGTTGATGACTTGATGGTTTTCATCAAGGGTGAGCCTAACTCATCCTTACATGTGAGTTACATTCAAAGACAAAAGGGACTTGGGCAGGGTTACCCCTTGTCCCCTTACCTGTTTGTAATGACTATTGGAACTCTCTCTAAGTTACTCAACAAAGCTGCTGCTTATGGTCTAATTGCTTATCATCCTCATTGTAAAAGGATATAGCTTACTTATCTTGGGTTTGTTGATGCCTTGATGGTTTTCATCAAGGGTGAGCCTAACTCCATAAAGACAGCTCTTTCTATTTTTGAGATGTTTTATAATATGTTTGATCTAAGGCTAAACCCTGCAAAATCAGAGCTTTACTGCGCTGGAATGAGTTTCTCAAATAGTGAAGGAATTTCTTAAATTGAGTGGTTTTAGGAAAGGATCCTTACTTTTTAGATACTTGGGAATGCCTCTAATTGCAGACTGACTCACTGATAAGGACTGTAAGCCTCTCATTGACAAGGATATTAGTCGCATTGATAGCTGGGCAGTGACGGAATTATCATACGCTGGAAGACTTCAACTTATTAACTCAATGATACACTCTTTGGTGAACTTTATGGTGCACTGCTTTTTTATACAAAAGAAAGTTCTAAAAAGGGTGGAACAAAATTGTAATAGAAATGTAAAGCATTCCTTTGGAAAGGTAAGGATGGTGATGGAAGAAGTGCCAAGGTGAACTGGGAGGACAGTGTCTTCCAAAAAATGAAGGAGGACTAGGGATGAGGGATCTCTAATCTCTCCTACAACATTAAACTGATATGGTTACTCTTTAAGAAGGCTGGTTCCTTATGGATTGCTTGGGTTGAATCCTATATTTAAGGGAGAAATTTCTAGAGTTTAAAGGCTCCAAGTTGTTGTTCTTGTGCTTGGAGAAAGCTTCTCAAGATCAAATCAACTATATATACTTTTCATAAGGCATAAAGTGGGCAATGGCAATTCAATATACTTTGGTATTACAACTGGCCCGATGGATGTCCACTTATTCTTACTATTTCCCTATATGGAATTCCTACCAATGCTATGTGACTAGTGCTCTTAATACCACTACTTGGATTTATAGAGTGTAGGGGGAAGGAGGAGGAAGATTAGAAACTCATCCTTGATACAACTTGTGTATAATAAGAGAGATGATGTTTATTGGAGTGGTAAAAATGAGAGGTTTTCCATTTTTGGTACTTAGAATGAGTTGAGAAAGAAGGGTAGTAAAGTTTTATGGTATAAGCTTATTTGGTTTAATCCCTGTATAGCTAGGCATTACTTTGTCGGTTGGCTTGTTATTAATGATAGGTTGAGTACTATGGATCGGATTAAACGATGAAATCCCATTGCATATTCTACTTGCAAGCTTTGCGGAGGAGGATTGAAAAGCAAGAACCATATCGTCATTGATTGTTCATTTGTGGGAGATTTATGGAAAGTTTTTCTACATAAGTTTGGTATAAGATGGAATGTAAGTGATTGGAACAGAGAATTGATTTGGGCAGCTATAAATTTCAAGGGAAAAGCGATGCTGATAGTACTCTTCAAACTAGTGTGGCATGCCTTTTTGTATTTTGTTTGGAGGGAAATGAACTTGGCTACCTTTCAAATGAAGAATCCATCAAAGGAGAGAATTCTTCAGACAGTTTGCAGCTCTGCTCGAGGAAGAATGCTTGGAATTAAAAGCTAAAAGATCATTACAGAGCCTCAGAAGAAGTTGCTGACTGAAAGGGGAGTGATTTATTGATAGATTCTGGTGTATTTCCTTATTTATGATTATATTTTACTGTATTAATTGGGCTCTAAACTTCCATGAGCCTGTGTGCTCTTGTTTTGGGATTCTGCCTTGTACTGATTTGGCCTCTATTTGTACTTTGATCCTTGTTGTAAATAATGAAGGAGCATGCTGATTTGAATAGAAAAAAATTTAAGAAAAATTTGAATGAAATGGCATCATTTGAGCCATCATTACCCTAAAAGAAGAGTGCACAAGTGAAAGTGACGAAATTTATCAAAAAGTGATTAAAAAGAATTCTCATAAGTATTAATGCCCGTTTGGATTGAGGGTTACTTGATTTTAACTTTAACTTTAACTTTAACTCAACACACTACATAACAAAAATACACATTTCCCAATTCAAAAATTTTAACTTTAATCTTAACTCGACACACTACACAACAAAAACACACGTTTCCCAAGTCAAATTTATAATCACATCTCATTTGTCCTTTTCCACAATCAAAATCAAAATCAAAATCAAAGTAACTTTAATTCTGAATCCAAACGGCCTTTAAGATTACTACAGAGCGTTAGAGTTAAGATTACATTGGTTCTAAATTGTCATAAGTAATAAAAGGTGTAATATAAGAGAATGCGGAAAAGGTAGCCTTGGGAGCGGGATCTCGCATTCAGTTTCTGATGCATGTAGATTACACTTGCTCTAATTTAAAATGATACCATATGGAGAAGAGAAAAAAGATATCATGGATTTAAGGAGAATCTCAACAAAATGTCATTATTTGAGCCCGTAACCATTTAAGAAAAGCAAAACAATATCACAAACTTAAGAAATATTTGAATAAAATGGTATCTTCTGAACCATCATTCCCCCAAATATTACCAATAATTTTCCATTTGAAAAAGGAGTGCCCAGATGAAAGTGACGAAAATTGATCCAAAATGAACGAATTTGACACTTAAAGGCTCACACACTCAAATTTGGTAATAAACTGTTGATTTTTCATTTTTATTATTAATCTGCTTCTAATCGAGTAATCCGCGCATTGCACGGGTATTCGCAATATGTGTTTTCAATTAATATGTTTGAAATAAATGAATGAAAATTAAAAAGATGAAAATTATAAGTACAGGTACAAGAGCGCACACATTTTATTTTGCATACACTTATGCATTACTATCTACCCGCACATGGTAAAAAAATAGTTCATACCATCACATGATATATGGTATGTTGCATGCCTTTAGTTTCATTTTTGGAACTTAATTCGCAAAAGCTCTACATAATGTCTTTGATAGATGTTTTCATGATCAAAAGAAACTATAGATTGAAATTATTCCACTATTTATCTTGATCTTTAACATGATTCTTGTTGAAGCTAATGACCAGGAGGGTTTTATATCCAATCTCCAATGATCAAATTTTACTTGGTATAAAAACCTTTATAGTAAAAAAACTAAATACCGAAAATGAAAGTCTCACACAAATACGTCTCCCTGCAGTTTTATAAATTAATAAGTTTGAATACTTATTAACAACACCAATTTTCATACTTCTCTCATTATCTTATCTCCTTCTCCCACCCTTTTTAACCTTTTTATCTCTTTTCTCTTACCGTTCCTCTTTTATTAATTTTCTTATATACTAAAAACTCTTATGCTAAAAATAATTAAAAATCCTTTCTTAATCTCTATAAAATAATATATGTATTGAAAAGTATGAAAGTATAATTTTTTTTAGAGATTTTAAAAGAAACAACAAAAAATAAAGTTAGACCATGCATGGCACATGTATGAATCTTGTTAGTACATGTATATAGTAATGTTTATAATATCGATTATTATTCTAATTCTTAATTAGTGTCCAAATCGGAATTTGAAAGGAAGTATGAACTTATTTTCACCGTTTCCGAATCATAAGCAATTCTACCCTCATTTTGATGGTACCTAGGAGGAATTCCTTGGGCTATATTAAATGTGCCAAGTTGAGCATCTATAAAACTTTTCCCATAGGACAATTATATCTTTTGTTTATATAAATTTAAATTTTGTCATTTAACTTTGTGCATCTAAGTCATATAGGAACATATTGAAGCTAGGGTTTGCAAGAGCTAAAATTGCATTGGCTCTGAAATACTATAGGTATTAAAAAATGTAATGTAAGAAAATGTGGAACAAGTAGCTTACAAAGCGAGTTCTTGCATTCAGTTTCTCACACATGTAAATTACTCATGTTTTAGTTTAAAATGGTACCATATGAAGAAGGGAAAAACGATATCACAAATTTAAGGAGAATCTCAATAAAATGTCATTATCCGAGCCCGTAACCATTTCAACAAAAGGAAAATGATATCATAGATTTAGGAAAATTTGAATGAAATGACATCATCCGAGACATTATTCACATCAATTTCTTTTAAAAGGAGTGTAAAGGTGAAAGCGAAAGAAATTGATAAAAAATCGACCCAAAATAAATGAAAATTGTAAATTATAAGATTACATACTCAAATTTGGTCATAATTTTTTTTTTCTTTTGATTTCAAAATTAATTCGTTCCACCAACAAAGTATTGTTTGAGTGATAATCAATTCAAACTTTCATAAGAAGGAGAACACAAGTTCGTGTCTCGGAAATCACACTTATTGGGAATGAGAATAACCTTAATGCGAGATCTTCTGATCTGGATTAGTTATGGCCAAGTGGGTTTCTAAATGCCAAGGTGCACATCAAAAAAATTAATATGGTCCATAATTTAAAAAAAAGAAAAAAAGGCTCATAAATGTCAAATAAAATAAATTTGGTGATTTTTATGCACCCCTATTGGGCATTGGACTACACCTAATAAGTTAATTGATGATCGATAATAATTAAATTAGAAAAAAATTAAAGGATAAATTAATAAATTTGAATAATCATTAACCACACCAATTTTCCTACTTCTCTCTCCTTCTCCCCTTCTCTCTCCCACCTTTTTCTCTCTTTCCTCTTACCATTTCCCATTTTATTAATTTTCTTATTTAACATTAAAATTAATGAAAACCCTTTCTTAATCTCTATAAAATAATATATACTGAAAAATATGAAAAATAAGTACTTTTCTACAACAAAGAAAGTTAGATTGTGCGTAACACGGATATGAATCTCGTTATTATATATATGTAAATAATGTTTGTAATATCGATTATGATTCCATTTCTTAATTAGTGTCCAAATTTGAATTTGAATGAAAGCATGAATTTATTTGACCTTTTCCTGATCATAAGCAATTCTACTCTCATCTCGATAATACCAAGGAGGAATTCCTTGGACTATATTAAATGTGCCGAGTTAGGATATGAAATTTCATATGACTTTCCCATAGTACACTTACATCTTTTTTTCTTTTAAATTTAAAATTTTTGTAATTTAACTTTGTGCATCTAAGTAGTAAAGGTACATTTGAAGTCAGGGTTTGAGCGCAAGAGTTAAGATTGCATTAACTATGAGAGCGATATCTCACATTCAGTTTCTCACGCATGTAAATTACGCATGCTTTAATTTAAAAAGATACCATATGAGAATGAAAAAATTATATCACAAATTTAAGGAGAATCTCAATAAAATGTCAGTATTCAAGCTCATATCGATTTAAAAAAACGAAAATGATATTACAAATTTAGGAAAATTTGAAAGAAATGGCCTCATCTGAGCCACCATTCGCCCAAATATTATCAATAATTTTTTGTCAAAAAAAGAAGTGTAAAGGTGAAAGTCACGGAAGTTGATAAAAAATTGATCCAAAATAAATGAAATTTGAAAAAATAAAAGATTACATACTCAAATTTGGTCATAAATTGTTGATTTTATTTTGATTTCAAGAATAATCTGCTTCAAATTAAAAGAAACTCATAAATGTCAAAAAATATAAATTTGGTTTTTTTACGCATCCCCATAACGCATTGCTCTGCACCTAGTAATTTGATTGTAATTGAGAACCATTAAATTAGAAAACTAAAGAATAAATTAATAAAATTGAATTCTTATTAATCACACTAATTTTCCTACTTCTCTCATTATCTTCTCTCCTTCTTCCCTTCTTTCTCCCACCTTTTTCTCTCTTTCCTCTTACCATTTCATGTTTTATTTATTTTCTTATTTAAAAATAAAATTAATAAAAACCCTTTCTCAATATCTATAAAATAATATATACTGAAAAATATGAAAATATAAGTACGCTTTTAGAGATTTTAAAAGAAATGAAAAAAAAATGTCAAATTGTGCGTAACACTGGTATGAATCTTATTACTATTTATATGTCGATAATGTTTATAATATCGATTATGGTTCCATTTCTTAATTAGTGATCAAATATGAATTTGAACAAAAGCATGAACTTATTTTCACTTTTTCCGAATCCTAAGCAATTCTATCCTCATTTCGATAATATCGAGGAGGAATCCTTGGGCTATATTAAATGTGCCAAGTCGGACTTCCATGAAATTCTATGTGACTTTTCCCATAGTACAATTACATCTCTTTTTAGTAAAATTTAGTTTTTTGTCATTTAATTTTGTGCATCTAAATCGTACCAATACTTCAATTAAAACCATTAAATTAGAAAACTAAAGAATAAATTAATAAATTTGAATACTTATTAACCACACTAATTTTCTTACTTCTCTCATTATTTTCTCTCCTTCTTCCCTTCTTTCTCCCACCTTTTTCTCTCTTTCCTCTTACCATTTCATGTTTTATTTATTTTCTTATTTAAAAATAAAAAATAAAAACCCTTTCTCAATATCTATATACGCTTTTAGAGATTTTGAAAGAAACGAAAAGAAAAATGCCAAATTGTGTATAACATTGGTATGAATCTTGTTACTACTTATATGTGGATAATGTTTATAATATCGATTATGGTTC
Organism: Punica granatum; assembly: GCF_007655135.1. Lineage (NCBI taxonomy): Eukaryota > Viridiplantae > Streptophyta > Magnoliopsida > Myrtales > Lythraceae > Punica > Punica granatum. The sequence continues at coordinate 44,093,430 of NC_045127.1, read as the reverse complement.
CATTTCTTAATTAATGATCAAATATGAATTTGAACGAAAGCATGAACTTATTTTCACTTTTTCTGAATCCTAATGGTGTGTTTGGATTTAGAAATTTTTTTAACTCAACTCAACTCAACTCTATTTATCTTCAATTCAACAACACAATTATTACTTTTTTCTTTTTTAAAATTTTTTTAACCATTCAATTCAATTTTTAATATTAAATTCTCTTAACTATTCATTACTTTTTCCACAATTTAACAATACAATCATTATTTAATCATTACTTTATCTCAACTATTCATTATTTTTTCACATTTTTTTCTCACAATTCAATAATATAATAATTACAAACCAATTAAAACGAAAACTTAACTCAATTCAAATACCAAACATATTCTAAGCAATTCTACCCTCATTTCGATAATATCGAGGAGAAATCCTTGGGCTATATTAAATGTGCCAAGTTGGGCTTCCTTGAAATTTCATGTGACTTTTCCCGTAGTACAATTACATCTCTTTTTTAGTAAAATTTAATTTTTTTGTCATTTAATTTTGTGAATCTAAATCGTACCAATACTTATTGAAGGTAGGTTTTGAGCGCAAGAGTTAAGATTGCATTAGCTTTGAAATGCCATAGGTATTAAAGGGTGTAATATGAGAAAATGCAAAAAAAGTTTCGTAGAGAGCGAGATCTCGCATTCAATTTCTGACGCGTTTAGATTATGCATGTTTTAATTTAAAAATGATACCATATGGAGGAGAAAAACGATATCACAAATTCAGGGAGAATTTTAAAAAAATGTCCTCATTCGAGCCTATAGCCATTTCAAGAAAAGGAAAACAATGCGAGCCATCATCACCTCAAAATATAATTAATAGAATTAGAAAAAAGAAGAGGGTGCAGGTGATGGAAATTAATCAAAATTGATTCAAAATCAATGAAATTTGGAAATTAAAAGCATACGTACTCGAATTTGGTCATAAATTGTTAATTTTTTTTTCTCTTTAATTTCAAAATAAATCTGCTGCAAACTGTAAAAAAGAAAAGGCCAATTGGAACTGATCCCAAAGCAATGGGTTTTGTTTCGTAAATATGAAGAAAGTGAAGGTTATATTCTCAAATACCACCTTCAGGTGGGGCCCCGTAGCCCTTGCATAAAAAGCCCCGATGCTCTCTGCTTTAGCAGGTAGGACCTCAGGGAAAAATCAGCAAGAAAACAAAAAGGAAAAATAAAAAATATAGAAAGAAAATAGACAAATTGGCGAAGATCTCTCTCTCTCTTCTCTCTCTCGCTCTCTCTAGGGTTCGTTCGAGTTTGACTGCAAGATGCCAATCGCGTGAGGAACCCACAACAGTGAGCCGAGTGGGGGAGGGGTCCGGGTCGACTCACCGATTCCTCTCTGACGTCCGAGTCCTTTTACGCCGAAGGAAACTCACTACGCCAGTCCGAAAACCTTTTCTAGAGAGAGAAAATATTTGGTGGAAGGTAGAGAGAGAGAGAGAGTGACTGGGTGTCTGTGTCTGTCTCTGTGCTTGTGTGCCCGCCTGCATGGGTGGTGGAAGCCGTTGGTTGGGTTTTAAACGTTGGGATCGGAGCTGAACAGGGGGGGGGGTTTCCTTCAAATTTTGGAGGGATCTGACATTTTTAGGGTTTTGGGATTTTCTGTTGAATTGACGTTGACAGCAGCAGAAGCAGCAGCTGTTGTTCCTGGGCGTCCCGTAATTGCATGCAGACCGCCGGTAGAGGCAACGGGCCCGGCCGGAACCCGCCGGGCCGGGCCGGGTCCACTTCCGCCGCGGCATCGCCGTCGTCGTCCTCCTCCGCCGTGTCTGCCTCTCACCTAGGGTTTGATTCAACTCAGCAGGTAATTTCTTTTTGTTGGGTATCTGTTACGAATTGCGTTTTCCATTTTCCAAGAAATTCGAAGGATTTGCTAATGGGTTTGTAGGTGAGTTTTTTCCTGAGGGGATCACTCTTGATTTTGTCCTTTTCAGCTCTGCTTTTCGAATTTTACGTGGTTTCTTGCGATTGGGTGAGTGGATCGTGGTAATTAATACCCTTCGTGCTGTGTTGATAGTGGGATGGATGTTGTTGTTGTTGATTATGTATTATTAAATCATTGATCAATCCCAACGGAATCCCTATAATTTGGACTCGATATGTATTTATTGCATCGGCTTGTCGCCACCTGTGGGAATCTGTGGTGACTGCCTGCCAAGATTTCTGCTGTCGGTTACTTGCCGCTTTAGCTTTAGATGGTATATATAACAGCGGTATTAGAACCTTATTTTATGGTAAGCTGCAGGATGCAGCTCTCTTTCTTACTCTGGTGATTTACTAAACGGCCTCGGCAATTTATTAGCTGAATGTTCCTGCAAATGGTTTGATCCTAGCTCTCCTGATTGGTGTTTTCTGTTATGATGACTATTTGAAGTTTCACTATGCTTCATTCCAAACAGTTATTTTTTTTCTTTTTTTCTTTTTTTTTCCCTGAGAGAAGTGGGTTTCGGTATAGATATATATATATATATATATATATACATAGATATGTGTAACAATAGCATTTCGATGGTATTAGTGCAGCCTACTATCAGCTCTTAGCTGATACTGGCCACATTCGAAAGTAAGCCCTTTTTTCTTTTAAAAAGAAATTTTGTTTTTTGAGTGGAGTTGTGATCAGTCTGGTGCTTGTAGTTCTAAGTTACCCTTGGCATTTGAAGTTTTTCATCTCACATGAGTTGCCATAGATGATGTAAGATCCCATATGTTGGTCGTATCTTGTTTCGATGCCTCTTATATCTGTAAATTATGTGCTTGACCAGATTGGTTAATTTGCCAGAGGATGTTAGTTTTCTACAAAAGAAGATCCTTGTTTTCTATAAATTTTATGTTGTCTTAATTGAGCATCCTCTATGGAAATTAGAATTTTTTGTAATTTGGCTTCAACTTCTATGCGTGCAGTTACTCCAACAACCTTTTCTCAGAAAACCAGAAGGGAATGAAGCCTTTCTAGCGTATCAAGCTGGTAGTTTACAAGGGGTGGTGGGAGGGAGCAACTCATTTCCATCGCCAGGGTCCAGCCAACTGCCTCAACAGTCTCGGAAGTTAGATGATTTGGCTCTACAACATGTTCCCACTGAGGATGGATCAACTAGGAGGCAGTCTGTTGAGCAGCAAGTGTCGAATCCCATGCATCAAGCTCCCTTTCAGTTTGCTTTTCAGGCTCCACAGAAGTCTCCCTTAATGCCGCAACCATCACAACAAGCTAAAATGGACTTGTCAGGCCTTGCACCTGGAAAAGATCAAGATGTGTGCATGGCAAATGTGAGAATGCAGGAGCATACTGCGGGTTCAACTGCCAGCGAATCTCATGCATCATCTTCCAAGAATCCATCTGAACAGTTTGCTCAGATGAGACCAATGATGCAGTCATCTCCTATGGGACAGTTTTCACCTGCAAGTGCTGCGAGGCCTCCACAAATGATGCAGGCTCAACAATTTGCTCAGAGTATGCAGAACAACCAGCTGGCCGTGGCTGCACAGATGCAAGCAATTCAGGCATGGGCACGGGAAAACAATATTGATCTATCACAGCCTGCAAATGCCAACATGATGGTAAAGCTGATTCCTCTCATGCAAGCCAGGATGGCTGCGCAGCAAAAAGCAAATGAAAACAATCTCAATGCCCAATCATCACCCGTTCCATTGTCAAAGCCACCAGCTGCTTCTCCATCTGTGGCAGGTACTAGTTCTCCTCATGTCAATTCACCTAATGAAACACCTACACAGTCGGCCTCTGGTAAAGCTGCGCAGACGGTTCATGTTGGCCTGAATTCTGGCCCTGGAATTGTCAAGAACAATAACATGGTGATGCAGCAGTTTCCTGCTCATATGAGGGACAACCAAGTTTCGTCTTCAGGAAAATCAGTAATAATTGGCAATGGAATGCTGCCTATGCGTCCACCTCAACAGGCTGCAAATTCTAATCAGAGTGTAGACCAATCCCAGCAAGCAAAAAGTTCAAGCGGTCCTGAAGGTTTTCAAGCTCAGTATCTCAGGCAGATGAATCATCCTCAGCCTCAACCTGTAGTTCCTTCACAGGATGGAGTGCTTCCTATGCGGCCCCCTCAACAGGCTGCAAATTTAAGTCAGGTTGCAGACCAACTGTCACAAACAAAAAGCCAGTTAAATGGTCCTGAAACTTTCCAAGCTCAGTATCCTAGGCAGGTAAGTCGGCCATCACCACAGCCTGCAGCTCCTTCACATGGTGGAGGCTCCAACAATTCTCTCCCATCCCAAGAAGGAGCAGCACAACAGCGTTTTGGGTTTACCAAACAGCAATTGCATGTCCTTAAAGCCCAAATCCTGGCGTTTAGAAGATTGAAGGTTGGAAAATATCTTTCCCATCTTTCTTCTCTCATAGTTGGGGAAAATCTATTTCCATTACTTCCATTTTCTCAGACTCATCTTCTTCTTTTTTTTTTTTTTTGGCTTGGCAGAAAGGAGAAGGTACTCTACCACAGGAGCTTCTCCGAGCTATTGCGCCACCCCCCCTTGAGTTGCAGCTGCAACAGCAGCAGCAGCAAGTTATTTCTCCAGGAGGAAATGTTCAGGATAAACCTGCTGGAAAGCTTGTTGATGATGGTGGAAAACACTTGGAGTCCAATGATAAGGATTGCCCACCTTTGCCATCACTTGATACAACAAAACGTCTCAGAGATGAAGCAGATGCTGAGGAGAGAGCTACTGCCTCGGCAGTTCACATGCAAGGTGCATCAATTGTTATGAAGGAACACTCTCCTGCAGCATCTGTCGGAAAAGAAGAGCAGCAGCCTGCTGAGATGGCTGTCAAGTCTGAGCAAAATGCTGTCCAGAAAGCTCCTATTAAAAATGATTTTACTGCTGATAAAGGGAAAGCTGTTGCACCCCAAGTTGCGACACCTGATGCAGGGCAAGGTAGTAATCCACAAGCTAGCACAGGTCCCCATCCAAAAGATATGGGTGCTACCAGAAAATATCATGGGCCGTTGTTCGATTTTCCATTTTTCACCAGGAAACATGACTCATTTGGGTCAGGGATGATGAGCGGCAATAATGATCTCACATTGGCATATGATGTCAAAGATGTTCTTTTTGAGGAAGGTCAGGAAGTACTTAACAAAAAGAGGTCTGAGAACATGAAAAAAATTGGTAGTCTATTGGCAGTTAATCTTGAAAGGAAAAGAATTAGGCCTGATCTTGTTCTGCGGTTGCAAATTGAAGAGAAGAAGCTTCGCCTATTAGACCTGCAAGCGCGCTTGAGGGATGAAGTTGATAATGAGCAACAGGAGATAATGGCAATGCCTGATAGGCCATATCGTAAATTTGTTCGCTTGTGCGAGCGTCAGCGTTTCGAGATGGCCCGTCAAGTACAAGTCTCTCAAAAGGCTGCGAGAGAAAAACAGTTGAAATCCATCTTTCAATGGCGTAAAAAGCTTCTTGAAGCTCATTGGACCATCCGTGATGCAAGAATTGCACGCAACAGAGGAGTTGCCAAGTATCATGAGAGAATGTTGAGAGAGTTTTCAAAGAGAAAAGACGACGATCGGAATAAGAGAATGGAAGCATTAAAGAATAATGATGTTGAGAGATACAGGGAAATGTTACTGGAGCAGCAGACAAGCATTCCTGGTGATGCTGCGGAGAGATATGCTGTTCTTTCGACATTCTTGACTCAAACAGAAGAATATCTCCAAAAGTTGGGAAATAAAATATCAGCAGCCAAAACTCAGCAGGAAGTTGAGGAGGCTGCAAATGCTGCAGCAGCTGCTGCACGATTACAGGTTTCCTACTCTCTTCAGCATCTTCTGCCTTTGTTCAATTGTGCTCTGGCATAGAATATCCTTCATATGTGCAGTTTCAAGTTCTAATTCGAAGTACGATGCTTGTTTGTGTTACTAACCCTGTCCAGCTTCACTAACTGATTAGTTTACTTACTTTTTGCTGACTGAAGGGCTTATCAGAAGAAGAAGTGAGGGCAGCAGCCACATGCGCAGGAGAGGAAGTAATGATACGCCATCAGTTTGTTGAAATGAATGCTCCAAAGGACGGTTCCTATGTTAACAAGTAAGATAATTAGGATGGTCATATTCTCCTTATCAATCTCTGTTTGAGGAGTTGTTGCAAAGGTTAATGAAGTTTGTTTTTCACATACGGTTACCCTCAGTGAAGGTCTGTAGATGTTGCAGGGTTCTGGCTGTGGATGTGAAACATTCTTAGCTATGCTTTGATTTTCGTCAGATGGTCATGTTCAGGATCTAGTTTTTATTTTTATTTTTATTTAAATTAATTGTATGAATATTCTGTTTGCTATAAGGGCTTTATTCCATTGCCTTTGCTTTCACCAGGTATTATAATCTTGCTCATGCTGTTAATGAAAGGGTCCTAAGGCAACCATCAATGTTGCGGGCTGGAACTCTGCGAGACTATCAGCTGGTAGGTCACTTATTCAAGGTCTATATGGAGCTTTTCAGCAGTGTTTTTTCTGCTCTGTGTTCACTGCTAGTTTGTCTTTTTATTTATTTTCACTTAAATTTGCAGGTTGGGTTGCAATGGATGCTTTCTTTGTACAATAATAAGCTTAATGGTATCTTAGCAGATGAAATGGGACTCGGCAAGACTGTTCAGGTAAAGTCTTGGTTGAAGTACTCTCCTGCACGAGATGGGAGATTGGTTTTTGAGCATTTAGTCTAATGAGCACTTTTTACCCTTTTCTCCCCCCCCTTTTTCTCGTGACTCTTTCCATTCTCGACTCACTCATACTGTCGGAGCAGGTTATGGCTTTGATTGCCTATTTGATGGAGTTTAAAGGGAACTATGGACCTCATCTTATCATTGTTCCTAATGCTGTGTTGGTAAATTGGAAGGTAGATTTTCTTGTTCTTCTTGTTATGCTCTAGTAGAAACCTTCTTTCCAGATTTTCAGGTGGGATTGACAATTATTTTTTACAGAGTGAGTTCCATAATTGGCTTCCTACTGTTTCGTGCATCTTTTATGTGGGGGGAAAGGATCAAAGGTCAAAATTGTTTTCGCAGGTGGGTTTTTTCTTCTTTCTCTACGGTACTTTTAGTTGTTGGCTTTTATTATTGTTTGACTCCAGTAATTGTTCACAGGAGGTTGCTGCCATGAAGTTCAATGTTTTAGTGACCACTTATGAGTTTATTATGTATGATCGCTCGAAACTCTCAAAAGTTGACTGGAAGTACATCATAATTGATGAGGCACAGAGGATGAAGGATCGGGAATCAGTGTTAGCACGGGATCTCGATAGATACCGTTGCCAAAGGCGGCTACTTCTCACAGGGACACCACTTCAGGTTTGCCATCTTTTAAAAAAAAAAAAAAAATTAATGATGGCCCGACAATATTGTCGAGGAAAGTTTTTGCTTGTATATCTGGACGCTAAACATTTCCTGGTGCAAGTCTTTGTCTTGAAATATAGATGCAACTGCACCATTATCTACAATCAAGACAACTATGTATTGATCTTCCACTGAATTGCCTGTGTTTGATCTATTTGACATGATAGTGATAATCCTTTTCTTGCAGAATGATCTGAAAGAGCTCTGGTCCCTTTTAAATCTTCTACTTCCTGAAGTTTTTGATAATAAAAAAGTTTTCCATGATTGGTTCTCTAAACCTTTCCAAAAGGAAGGCCCTACTCCAAATGCTGAGGATGACTGGCTTGAGACTGAAAAGAAGGTTATCATTATCCATCGGCTCCATCAAATTCTTGAGCCATTTATGCTCAGGCGCCGTGTTGAAGATGTGGAAGGTTCTCTGCCTCCTAAGGTATGCCCCTGGTCAGAGCTAGTTAATCAATCATCTCCATTCAAATGGTATTTTCCTAATGATTTCTTAACTGCAGATCTCCATAGTTCTCAAATGTAGAATGTCTGCAATTCAGAGTGCAATTTATGACTGGATCAAGTCTACTGGCACTCTTCGAGTCGACCCAGAAGATGAGAAACGCAGAGTCCAGAAAAATCCAATATACCAGGCGAGGATTTATAGGACTTTGAATAACAGATGCATGGAGCTCCGTAAAGCCTGCAATCACCCTTTGCTTAACTACCCATACTACAGTGATTTTTCAAAAGATTTTCTTGTAAGATCTTGCGGGAAGTTGTGGATCTTGGATAGGATCCTCATCAAATTGCAGAGAACTGGTCACCGGGTGTTGCTCTTTAGCACCATGACAAAACTGCTAGACATAGTGGAAGAATACTTGCAGTGGAGGAGACTTGTCTACAGACGAATTGATGGAACAACGAGCTTGGAAGATCGTGAATCAGCAATTGTGGACTTCAATAGCCCTGGTTCTGATTGCTTCATCTTTCTGCTCAGTATTCGTGCTGCTGGAAGAGGTCTTAATCTTCAGTCAGCTGATACAGTTATAATTTATGATCCCGATCCAAATCCTAAAAATGAAGAGCAGGCTGTTGCCAGGGCCCATCGCATTGGGCAGACAAGAGAAGTCAAAGTCATTTATATGGAAGCAGTTGTTAATAAGATTTCCAGCCATCAGAAGGAGGATGAACTCAGGATTGGTGGTAGAGTTGATTTGGAGGACGACATGGCAGGCAAGGATCGATATGTGGGATCCATTGAAAGTCTTATCAGGAACAATATACAACAGTACAAGATTGACATGGCTGATGAGGTTATTAATGCTGGTCGTTTTGACCAGAGGACAACGCATGAGGAAAGACGCTTAACTCTGGAAACATTATTGCATGATGAGGAGAGGTACCAGGAAACTGTGCATGATGTTCCCTCACTGCGGGAGGTAAATCGTATGATTGCTAGGAGTGAAGAAGAACTTGAATTGTTTGATCAAATGGATGAAGATCTGGACTGGACTGAAGAGATGACAGATCATGAGCAGGTGCCCAAGTGGCTTCGAGCTAGTACAAGAGAGGTCAATGCAGCTATTGCTGCTTTATCAAAGAAACCATCTAAGAATCCTCTCTTTGTCAGCAGTGCTGGAATGGAAAGCAATGACATGGATTCAGAAACTCTGCAGACTGGGAGAAAGAGGGGGCGACCAAAGGGTAAAAGTAATATTAATTACAAAGAATTGGATGACGATATTGAAGAGTACTCTGAAGCAAGTTCTGATGAGGGAAACAAATACTCTGCACGTGAAGAAGAGGGAGAAGTCGAGGGGTTTGATGATGATGATGACTATAAGAGTGCTGCTGGGCAACTACCAAATAATAAAGACCAGTCCGAAGAGGATGTTCCGACTGGTGAAGTGGGTAACGAGTATCTTTGGGGACCGGAGAGGGCAAAAAATAACCAAATGCTTGAAGAAGGCACTTCTTCAGGATCATCTGCGGAGTCTCAGAAATTTAGGATTCCATCTCCTGTTTCTTCACAGAAATTTGGATCTCTATCAGCATTAGATGCTAGACCCACTTCTCTCTCAAAACGGGTGGTACGGCCTCTTATTCTTTCCACCTATCTCTGTGGATTTTTTCTAGGTATTTTGAGCGCCTTTTTTTAAAAAATTTTTAAGTTGCAATTTGGTTCTTTTCACATTTACCAGTCAGATGAACTCGAGGAGGGAGAGATAGCCGTTTCAGGAGATTCTCGTTTGGACCGCCAACAATCAGGAAGTTGGACTCATGACCGTGAGGAAGGTGTCGAAGATGAACAAGTTTTGCAACCTAAGATCAAACGGAAGCGTAGCATTAGGATGCGGCCTCGTCAAACTATTGAAAGGCCAGAAAAGTCCATACCACCGGCCCAACGTGGAGATCCATCTTCATTAGCATTCCAGATAGACCATAAGTACCAGCCTAAGTTGAGGAATAACTCTGAAGGTAACAAGTTCATAGAGCCTGAAGCTGTAAGGCATGGTCAGAGTGCCCCCTCATCGAAAAGTAAGCGGCTGATGTCTTCAAGGAGGATGTCTGATACATCCAAGCTGCATGCTCTACCAGAGTCTGGTGGCAGATCAAGCTACCCTCCTGCAGATGCTATTGATCAAGGCTCGAATTGGGATGCCAGGGGTGATGGTGGTCAGGTGTCTGATGCCATTCAGAGAAAGGTAATTATGAATAATCTGCCTTGTGGTTTTCAAATTATGGTTAAAAAATGACATTTCAAGGATTTCATACTGGGTAAAAAAAGTGGTTATGCCTTGCTGGAGTAGTGACAGTTCTGGATTTCGTTTGATTGTCCATTTGGTTATTTACTTAATGCAGTCGATCTCTTTCTCTCTCTCAATTTGATTTAATTTTTTATTTAAGGTTCCTCAAAATTCACCTCTCTCTTGTGCATTACCTGTTCTCTCTCCTATATCTATCGGCAACTTAAATGTTATCTGCAAATGCCATAATACTGCTAAATACTGATGAAATTCTCAAAGTTCAAAGATCATCAAAGTTAATAATTTCTGAAACTTTCTTGGGTTTAGTTACTTTGATTGTGTTGGTCATTGACTATGTTCTCATGACTTGTTTGGTGATTCATGTGTCATCTTTTAGTTGAAGAACGTGGTCAACAAGCTTCATAGGAGGATCGTCAAGGAAGGCAGTGATGTTGTTCCTCTGTTGACTGATCTTTGGAGAAAGATTGAAAGTTCTGGTTCTGCTTCAAATCTCTTGGATCTTCGAAAGATTGATCAGCGTGTTGACCATATGAAGTACCAGGGTGTGATGGACCTTGTGGATGATGTCCAGTTGATGTTAAAAGGTGCCATGCAGTACTATTCGTTTTCTCATGAGGTATGTCCTCTCATCTCGACGCTGTCCTCAATGTTTTGTTTGTTCCGTCTTTGAAATCATTTCCAGATTTGTTATTGAAAGCAACTTATTGGAATTATAGGCAATATACTCTTGCCAAATATGATGTTAATAGCAAGTCATAAAAATATAGTTTGATATTGAATTATATTAGATAACAGAGGATTATAGAGTTGGGCTCTGCAGATGTACTGAAGGGAGTTTTAAAGCAGTATCTCAGAGTTGCATTACATTGCAGGTGAGGTCTGAAGCCTCGAAAGTTCACGATCTCTTCTTCGACATATTGAGGATTGCATTCCCACACACAGATTTCCGACTAGTCAGAAGTAACATCTCTTTTTCGGCCCCTGCTGCTAGCTCCGGTTCTGGTCCACGACATGCAGCTGTCGTGCAAGGCAGGAGACACAGGGCAATCGATGAGGTTCAAGTTGATCCCAATCCTCCGATTAAGTCAAACAGGCGTGGGGCTCCTGCTTCGGCCAGTGAAGAAGGAACGAGGATTAGAGTACAGTTGCCCCGAAAAGAATCGGGCCAAGCAGGTGGACAGACTAGTGGGAGGGAGCAGAGTACACAGGATAGTTCGCCACTGCTTACTCATCCTGGGGATCTGGTGATCTGCAAGAAGAAGAGGAAAGAGAGAGAGAAGACATCGGTCTTGAAGTCTGGGGTGGGCCCATCTCTACCTGGTTCCCCTGCGAGCACTCCTCGTGGAATGAGGAGTCCCACCCTGTCTTCTGGTCCGAGGGATTCAAAATTGGCCCACCATCAGCCTGCACGTGTGCAGGGATGGGCAAATCAGTCCACACAGCCTGCTAGCAGTAGTGGTGTTGGTGCGAGTGTTGGATGGGCAAATCCTGTGAAGAGATTGAGATCAGATAATGGTAGGAGGCGGCCAAGTCATTTATGACCTTTTGAAAGGTCAGTAGATGGTCCAAGTCAGTTAAGTTTCAATGCCGTCGATTGAAAAGGTTGGTAGACTGAGATTTCTACCCCTTATTTTTCTGGTTGACCGATAAAACAGATGTTGACAGTGCAAGAATATCCTGTACATGAATAAGGAGGGATGTGAAAGAGGCAGGTCAAGTTGAGGAATCAAAAATCGGATTGGAATCCCGTATGCAATCCTTCGTTTTTTGAGGGGAGATACATCTGATTGCCAAAATGGGGATTTAGAAGATTTACGGAAAGCTGGGGGCAAGTAAGTCGAGGAAAATTGGGGATTGTAGAGAGCAGCATGGTTGAGACCCGGGATGAAGCAGGCCGTGGTGTATGTGCCCTTTCTGTATCTGAGCAATCAAATTTCCCTTGCAGGCAACCACTGATCCATCTTATTCTCTTGTTGCTCGGATGACAATCGCAGTTGGATTTCCCTTTTGGAGCGGCTGTGGCTTGTGGGGTTGGCATAGTTGATAACTAGTTGGTGAATGTACAGTTAAATGGGGGACCAGGGCAGGAAAAGAAAATAGGCAATTAAATCGGAAAATTGTAGCTGGTTAGAATAGTCTATCTTCTTAATTATGAGTCTGAACATTGTCATTGTCTGTATTGTGGCAACAGCAAACCAGCATATTTCGAGTCTTACCGGACCTAGACATTCAACTGAAAGCGGCAAATAGAAGTTAGTTCTAATCCCTGCTCGATACTCCTCCGATCTGTATGTCTGATTTGAGTTATACTCAGTTTTCAATTTCCTCTGGTTCAGTGTTCTGGTAATCAGTTACTACATTTTCTGATTAATTCCTGCTCCCATTGTTAGGGAAAATTCGTGGTCACATAAGCGTTTGTTACTTGAGGATTCAATATAGCGTCATTTACTCTCAAGAGTTTCAGTTAAGGATAGAAGCAAATCTTTACTATTATTAGCTGAACCTCGGATAACTATCTAGTGTCATGAGTCCTTTTGCCGACATTCTAGGACCCCGTGTATGGCAATACTGTACCGGCATTACGAGCATGTTATGCAATCTGTGCGGACCCCGGACTATCCTAATAATGTAGAATTGGAGAGGACATGTTGTCCGGACCTCTAGGATTTGGTGGGAGAGACTAAGAAATGGAGGGACATGCCTTGTCTTGGCCTAAGAACAAAAACTCGTGAGCTCTTCTTGTTTCCTTTTGAAGTGAGTAGCATAGCTCACGGCCACTAGTCGTGGTTCGAGGTGACGAAGCAATCTCGAACATGCAACTGAAAATTTTGGCATTGTTGCAAGAGTACCCAATTATCATCGCCTAGCAGTAGTTTGATTCGCAATGATGAGATGAGAGGGTTCGGGACTGGCAATGATGCCTGACGCCCAGGCAGACGTAGCTTTTTCTGTGACAGTTCGAAATTTAAGCCCGCTATAGGAAAGTCGAGTCGAAAATGTCAAAAACTTCTCATCATTCGAAGTGAAATATGCTTTGAACATAGGGAATAGCCTTTTTTTTCAAATATCATTCTCTCGTCCATCTTTTGCTAGTGAGAGTTGTTAGAGATGCAACTCGCTTGAAATAACACACACGAAGAAGAAGATTAAAGATACAATTAGCATGTCAGTCAATTACGTTAGTTCGGTAGATTGTGCTCACATTACATTTCCATTCCCCGGGGAAGAGGGAACCCCGGGGGATGAATCCGAGGCTGCTGGAGACTTCACTCTTTCATTGGCGGAGCTGCCCGTGCCGTGGCCAGAGCCTCCCCTGATACCCTGAAATGATTCGCCGGAAACCAATGCCTGTATCAGCTTTGGGGGTGGTGGGATCGGAACTTCCACCACCCCTTCCAGCATTTTCACCACTAGGCCCATCGTGGGCCTCACGTTCTCCTCGTCTTGAATGCACCACACAGCCACCAGAGCCACTCGCTCTGCCTCCTCTCTGTTGTAGGCCCCGCCCAGCCTCTCGTCCACAACCGCTGCCACGTCGCCCTCCACGATCTGCCGAGCTGCCCACGGAGGAAAGAACCACTTGTCCCCCTCACTGCCGCCTCCACGATCCCCCGGGGGCGGCTCCTCCACATTCCTCCGGCCACCTAGTAGTTCGAGCAAAGTCATCCCGAAGCTGTAAACATCCGCCTTTGTGGTGATCCCAACTCCAGATATCCACTCGGGCGCAACATAGCCCCATGTTCCTCTCATCGTGGCAATGACCCGACTAAAATCTCTGCCAATAAGCTTCGCCAGGCCGAAATCAGATACCTTTGCCATGAAATCCCCATCTATCAATATATTCTCTGGTTTTATATCGCAATGAATGATGCAATCCCTACACTCCTCATGCAAATACGCGATTCCACGGGCTGTTCCAATAGCAATTCGAAACCTGACTTCCCAACTTAGATTTGGCGTATCCCTTCGTAAATAAGCACTTAAGGGGCCGTTTGGCATGTAATCGTAGACCAAAAGCCTGTGGGAGCTGTCGGAACAGAAGCCTCTAAGCCTCACAAGATTAACATGTTGAATGTTACCTATGGTGCAAACTTCAGCCCGGAACTCCTTCTCCGCCCCTCCATGCCTCTCAAGTCGTTTCACAGCTACCGGAGTGGAATCAGGCAACTGCCCACGGAACACTGCCCCAAAGCCTCCGTGCCCTAGCTTCTCAGAGAATCCATTAGTTGCTGTCTGAAGCTCTTTATATGTGAAAACTCGAAGATTCAACAAGACAGGGAAAGCTTCGCCAGCATCTTCTTGTTTTTTCCTCTCCTTGTGTCTCTTACTCCTCCATATCAAAACTATCAAGATAGATAAACCCAAAACTGCAATTGACCCGACAATGCTAGCAACAAGAACCATACTTTTCGATATGTTCTTCTTCACTATCCCTCTTCTCTGTACCCTCACGAACAATATACCCTCCAAAAGGGGGTTTGAGCTTAAATTCCTAAGATTCAAGAGAGACCCATAAATGTTCTTGCATAGACTTGTCTTCTCATTATGGGACAAACCAACACAAGAGCAATTACTCAAACACGACTTCTCACAGGAACTCTTACTCCCAGAAAATGATTCAACGACCTCTCCTTCGAATCCCATAACACCCAACTCCTCAAACACATCATCCTCTTCGCATGGACTATTGCTCTTTCGGCGACAACCTTTTGAGTAGTCTCCAGAGGTCCACCCAATCTCATCCATGGGCATGAAACCTGAGAGGCACTCACAAGGCCTCAGAGTTCTGCTGCTGCAAAAACCCAAACTGCCACAGAGCCCATAGACTCGGCACTGGTTCTCAGGCTCTTTCCAGAAAGTGTTCCAATTCTCGGTCTGTGAAGACCATGTGTACTGCATAAGTTGCCCATTGGGGTCGACCTGGAATCGGGTCAGAGGCGGCTTCAGGGCACTGTCCAGTGATGTCTCGGTGTAACCAAATGATGCCGATGGCTTGAAGGGATCGTCAAAATGGAACCTGGAGAAACAATTCATGTTAATTATATTCGTATAAATGAACCAAAATTTCCTGGAATTTCAAGCCATTCCCACCTGTAAATATAAGGGATGGTCATCTCCGGCACATTAGTGAATGCATTGCCAGTCCAATGTCCGCTGGACCAGTAGCACTCGCTCGCATTATACACAAGCTCGAACTCGCCATATCCCGGCGGTTTCAACCGGAGAGTGTAGAACCCCGGCGAAGGGTCGGCCAAGCTCCTCCACGAGACCAAGGATCGGTCCTTGGTCAGGTTCATTCCAGGTAACCAAGTGTCCGTAGGGAAATCGAAGCTCTGCCAAACAATATTCATTTCCTCGGACAAGAGCACGAGGTTACCCGTGTCCAAGAGCCTCATCTTGCTCGACGGCTCTGAGTTCTCGCTCTGCCAAACGAAGCCTGCATTTCCCGACTCCTTCACCGCAAGTCGGCCCGTCTCAGTCATCCCAAGCGTTGCAGAAGCTAGATTCTTGATGGGGTTCTCGCGATTAGCGACCCAGACGTAAGTCGGGATCGGTATCGAAGCATACCGAATGCCCAGGAACCTGTTCAATGTCCATGCCCGAATTGAAGTTAAGAAATCAAAAAAAGAAACAAAAAAGAAAAATGCCCATTACGTCGAATCCTTCTCTTGACATGCTGAGTTGATTCTTCAATCTATAAAGCCATTAACGAACTGTCCGTGGCATGAAAAGTCGGGTAAATTACCAGCTGTCGTCATTGGTGGAGAAGAAGCCGAGCTCGAAGGTGCCATTGTCACTGAGAATGGTGGAGTTTCCTCGTATGAGGACGGCGCCGGGAGCTTCTCCGGCGGCCTCTAAGATTGCCGAGAGGGCGAGCAGAGCAAGAGCGGCGAGAAAGATGGATGTGGGCTGCGACATTTTTCATTCACTGTCTTCCTCCCCCGCTGCATCTGCTTGAGCTTGAGGGAGTGTTCATGGGACGAGTCACGAGCGCGGAGGAGCTCGACGACGAAGAGGGAGAGAGGAAGGAAGAGAGAGAGAGAGAGATGAGGGAGAGGGGAGAAGATGAAGATGAAGATGGGGAAGGGGAAGGGATGTCTGCGTCTGTGGGGAAAAGCTGCCACTGACTCTTCACTCACGGACACAATGGAAAGCTAGAATTTTTTTTTGGAGCTTTTTGTGTTGAAAGTACACAACTACCCCTCCCTCTTTCGGGTTTTTCTTCCTCCTAAAAAACGATAAAAAGGATTTGAAAAAGGCTTCTTTAAAAAAAAAAATTTTGCTTTTTTTTTTTTTACGCATGGGTGAAATGTGGGGACGGAAAAGCGATTCGATCGGACCCGAAAATCTCTTTTCGGTGTACGAAAATATGATGATGTGAGCAATTTTTTAATGTGACATGAGCCCCTCTTTTTCTATGATACCAATATCATAGCATATAAGTTAAAATTAAAATTACTAATGGCCCGTTTATTTTCAGGGTTAAAATCAAAAAAATTTTAATTTTAACTTTAACTCAACCCACTACACAACAAAAATACACATTTTTCAAGTCAAAAATTTTAACTTTAACTTTAACTCAACACATTACACAACATTTTGTCATTTTTCACAATCAAAATCAAAATTATTTTAACTCTGAAACCAATCGCACCGTAAGAATTTGTGTTAAAATGAGAACTTAACATTTTATTATTTCAGATTTAGTGGGATTTTTAGTTTTTTCAGTAATCCCTAATCGGCAATGTTTCTTTCTAACAATATATTTTCCTTTTTATGGTGTAGTAAAGTAATTGGGATTATTTTATATAATATTTTGGAGTAAGAATTTTTTAATGCTAACTCATGCGTCCTTGCATACCTTCTCCTTTCATGATCAATGTCATCTTCAACTTTTATGAGATTGATAGCACAACCAACCTAGGGGAACCAAAGAAATTGAGGGTCAAATTTAAATCTTATAATAGTAATAAGAATAAGAGTTAAATTTATCGTACACTAAATATGTATCGACTATGTCAGTCTTTATTTATTTAAGTAATACATAGATTAAAGTATCTAAGTGCAGCACTAATTTAATTTCCTCCAAGTGAATAGGATTTAATCGCTTTACAATAATTATGAGAATTGAACAAATTAATATAACTTTATTTATGACTAAAGAGATGAACCAATCATGAAGTGAAATGAAAATGTTTATTTTATGAGTGATTCTAACAAGGAATAAAAGCTTTTTGTTTAGACCAAGCATTATTGGAAGTTTCACAGGGTTAGTGTATTATTTTAAACTTCGATTAATAAGTTTAAAAATCGGTGGTGACCTCCTTCAACATTCATTTGAACTTTTTGAACTCATGGTGTAAAATTTAATCTGATAATTAAAAGAGGTCGAGGTTATATTTTTAAAAAGACAATAGGAGTTTTTAGCAGTGTTATCAGAACCAAATCGGATATCGAATCGGTCGAGGCATGGGTTCACGGGTTTATGGGTTCAATCGGAGATTCGATGGATCGGACCTTACGTTTAATTAAAAATTAAATAAATAATAATATTACCGATGAAAATAATTATAATTTGATAAATATACAATAATTACAATATTATTAAGAAAAACAATTAAACTATGGTTATGAATAGACATTTAGGAAGGTCATTGAGATAAATCACAAAGGGATGGTAAAAAGTGTACCACAAAAAGTTAATAGCTCAGTGGATTAAAGGGTAAAGTAATAGCTTAAAGGTATAAAGTTCAATTCATTCTCCAAACATAGCTATTTTGATAATTTTTAAAAATAAAGAGAATCCATAGCACCGGTCGGTTCACGTGAGTTTTTTTGAACAATTGCCCGATTCTTTGGGTTCATGGGTTCATTCATACACTTTGGGTCCACAGGTAGACCGAACCGGTCAAAGCGTCGATTCCCGACTAGTCCGATCCGGTTCTGATAACAATGATGTAAAGTATTTGAAATAAATGAGAAGATTTTATTATATGTATAGATATAGATATTATTTAATATTCTTGAATTTTTAAAATAAATATTAATATTTCATAAATAAATATTAACACCAAAATAAGTATATATATATTAGTATATATTCATATATAATATAAAATATGTTAATATATGGTTATGTGGACAACTTTAGTATAGTAAAAAAAGTGCATATGAATCATGTGTTTTTGCATATATTTATTTTTAAAAATAGATTACATAATATTTATAGATATATTATTTTGTTTTAAAAAAAATCAGATTTATTCACCGAAAAAAAGAAAACAAATTAGATTATATTTTATTTGTCTTTTGTATGATAGTTATAAATATGAATTATTACACACATAATAAGAGAATGTTCAGCTCTCAAGGAATACGTCTACAACTAGATGTGAGCTCTCGAAACTATGTCTCTCTCTAGATGCAAGTGAGTTGATTAAGTTTATACTTTGATTTTTTTCTCATTTTTATCGAAATTTTTCATTCTTTTTTTCCTCTAATTTTTTGTTTTTTTTTCATATTCTTTTTAAAGAATGGCGATGTGAGTTTCATATCTCGAAATATATTACAATCCCTATGCACAAGCTCTTAAAAAGTAAGTTTTTCTACTACTATAAACACGAAGGTTGTTTGTGTATTTCATTATTTTTATTTCACTTTTGATTCTCCAAGCAATTTTTCTTTTTCATTTTTTATTATAATTTTTTTCAAATTGATTGAAATATCCCATGCAACTTACGGATTTGACGACTATTATGTATATATATTGTATCTTGATATGCGGAAGGGCAGACTTCTCGTTTCTAAAGGAATCTACTTCAGGCTATCATCATTTTACTTGATGGGATTTTATAAAATTCTCTTCATTTTCTTTTAGGCCGAATCATTGAACTATAAAATCAGTTCAATTATAATATATAGAAACGGACACGCGCTGGTTGATAGATTCTTCAATTGATTGGTCATAATGACCATAATTAATTAAAAATGAAATAAATTTCTAGATCCCGAATAGATATTATATATATTTTGAAAAATTAAGAACCTTTTCCACTCATAAAGAAATATTAAAAGTAATATAGAAAAAAAGTGTTTCGGATAAATTAAAATATCTATTACTAATAATATACATAACCCGTAAAGCTCTCATAAGACATCGTCTTTTTCAAACTTTTAACTCATGGTTAATTCCCTCTTAGTATGTTCGAAGAATTATATTCTAGTATAAAAACTGAACAATGATGTCATGGCAACTCCATTAGCTAACTTTCAGCTAATGGTTGATTGTCTTTTTATCTGTTCGGAGAATTTAATTATAAATTAGAGATTCATGAATTTATCTATTTTTATATTAACTTTGTAAATATGTTGTTTCTGATCTACGCATGTCGAATACCAAAAAGACATCTTCAACCAAATGAATGTAAAATATCGACTCTTCAAGTCTCTCTTATTAATCAGTTCATCCCTCATAGTCCACTTTGGATATGCACTTTCCTCCGATTCATGGAACCGTTCGATTAAATAAATTAATCTACATATACTATATGTATTTTGAATATCGATAAGTGTCAACATATTCTATGAGGGTAAGGCGTGCACTGCAATACATTGTATGACATATTAACACACAAAATTTTTCGTTAAATCTATACAAGTTTCGTGCAATCCCAAGACCAATTCCAAAAAAGTCCTATATAAGCATTTCATGAAAGTATATTTGAGATAAAACATAGTAATGCATAAAATTTTTCAATCAAATGCGTACATATTTCTAATTTCTGGACAAAACTCTCTCTTCCATCAAATTGGTCATCCAAGTCAAAACTCTTGAGCTACATTTTTTTTTTCGTTTTTTGTTTTTGTTTTTGTTTTCAAGGTCTAGCTAATTCCATCGACTATGACACTGCTCCTACTCCCTCATTCCTC
Source organism: Punica granatum (assembly GCF_007655135.1). Taxonomy (NCBI): domain Eukaryota; kingdom Viridiplantae; phylum Streptophyta; class Magnoliopsida; order Myrtales; family Lythraceae; genus Punica; species Punica granatum. Next base: position 44,073,356 of record NC_045127.1, on the reverse strand, counting down.
CACGGAAATCAACTGATCGGAAAGTGCATGAGAACTCATAAAAAATTGAAGGCTTTTATCGATTTTTAAGAGTTATGCTTTATAAAATATCTCAATATCAAAATAATTAGTTCTGATATAAGTGCTCTTATTTTACTTTCTTATGTGCTCTGCAGGAAAGTAGTCTTTTGATGGGAAGATTTAGACAAGATTTTCTAGAATTTGTTATTAGTTGAAACATAATTATTTTTCATATTATGTCTCACTATACAAGTTTTCCTCAATATATTGAAGTTTGGCTATTACCATCCAGCCAAGGTCATCATTGGCTTCTAAGGACGCCAGATACCTTGCCTAGGGCAGTGGAGTGGAGTCCGGCAGGGGCCACCATCCCCCTACCCCTTCTCTATTCCGATCCCCTCTTCTAAGAGAGACAGAGAGAGAGGAGAAAAATAAGGGTGGTGATGGTCCGCCATTGACCACCACCCCAGCAATGTCGCCTGAGCCAGCGACGAACCATTGCCACCATTTCTCTTCTTGTGCCTCCTATCTGCTAAAAAAATTCAATTTCTTCTTTTGTTTATTCTTTAATTTCTAAAATTAAATAAAATTATTTAAAAATACTAAGAATCTTATATAAATATTTTCTGTGACAATAAAGTAAATTTTATGACATTAGGATGAAATTCTCCCAACACTATAACCCAAAAAGAAAATTTTCTTCAAAGCAGTCAATTGGGATTAACTAATTATTTTTTCAACAAAAGCAGCTTACTGTCATTTCCTCAAATTTCCACAAATTTAAAAGAAGATCATTACATTTAACCCTTCTATTTTTAGTGGAACTTCTTTAGTCAATTTATTCGCTTAATCACCATGTGAAACATCTTCCTATTATATTTTATAAAGGATATATTTTCATTAAGCAGCTGAAAATGTCCTTTACATATATTTGTATTTTGGGTAAAATGGAATGACCACCATTGACATTTAGAAAAATGACGGTCAGTCGCATTTATTGAAAAATAAGCACTTAATTCTAGCTGTCTGGTTAGAAATTTTTTTTTATTTTTGAAAAATAAAAATACCAATTAGGCTTGGATTTTTTTCTTCTTAAGATAATTTTTTTTACCGAATAAGACCACCATATTATATGAAAGGTTCATATAATACCATTTTTTTTTCAAAATAGGTTATTTGATTTGAGAAATAAAAATATTAAAAATATAAATATAAATAAATATAAATAATCAACGAGAGAGGAGAAAGGGCTTCAAGGACTTGCCTGGGGCGGTGGTCGTTAGTGATGGGCCACTACCGCCCCTTCCTCTCTATTTCTTTCTCTCTCTGAAGAGAGGGAGAGAGAGAGAGAAGAAAAAGAGGAAAGAGAAGGGGCAATGGTGGCCGATCGCCACCACGTCAGACGAGGTCATTGTTGGCTTCTAGGGCGGGCGGGGTGGGTGGCTCAACGTGGGTCACTACTGTCCTACCTTACTCCTCTTTGTCTCTGAAGGTAGGAGAAAGAGAAGGAGCGATGGTGGCTCGCCGTAAACCACTAACCCCTAGACGAGGCCTTCAATGCCCTCCAGCGACATCGAGTGGCACTGTGGTGGCCGGTGATGGACCATCGTCATCATTTCCTCTCTTTATTTCTCTTTTCTATTTGAAATTTTCAACTTCCTTTTTTTGTTTTATTTTCTTTTTTAAATTTCTTAAATTTTAAAAATTATTTTAAATATACGAAGGTGAATATTTTCTATAACACAATGACGTTATTTAGCAAAAAGTAAATGCTATAGTTTTAAGATGAAAATCTCGAAATAACATGGCTGTAAGCTGTAGTTGACATTTTTTTCCCCAAAAGATGAAGGTTTGATATTTTTCCAAAGATTAAAGTTTCTATTGTTTTCAATCAATTGGGTTAAATATCATATCTGTGAAGGTGATTGCATTTGTTTTTTTTTTAAAAAAAGGTAATTGCAATTTACTTTAGTTTTGTATTTTTACTGGAAATAGGTGCCATTTTGAATTTTCTATATATACGTGAATGGTGAATGAACGTGGGGCTCGTTCTTTATCAATGAAAAGAAATATTAATATATTGACCTCTCAGCAAAAAAGAAAAGAAATATTATTTAATTTCCGCCCATTTAATAATTTAGATTATATCATTTTGGGAAGACACAACCTCGTGGGCGGATTTCAGGGCATTCGTCTGCCACCGCTTTCACTCCCTTAGTCACTTGACATAAATGCCCCGCAACTCTAATTTTGAAAGTTCCACAAAGATTTATCTTTCTGTAATTATTTATTGTATTCTAAAAAGTTACGTTATATAGATTATAAAAATTAAAGAAATTAAGAAATTAAATTTTATGATGAGTTATATTTTAAAAAATATTTTTTAGTAAGAATAATTTCGAAGATAAAAATTCAAAAAATCTAGAAAATTCCTATATATCTATAAAATATTATATAATATATTTTTAAAAATAGATATATATATATATATATAAAATAATATAATTCATATATACTTTTTCTTATTATATACATTAAAAGTTGTCCACATAAACATATATTAATATATCTAAATTATGTATGAATATATAATAATATATACTTATTTTGATGTTAATATTAATATGAAGAAATATAATTTTTTATCTTATAAAATTCAAGATTATTAAATAGTATATAGATTATAAAAATTTTAAAAATCAGAAATCGTATTTTATGATAAGATATCTTTTAAAAAATATTTTTTTATTAAAAATATTTTTGAATATTAAAAATATTAAAAAATCTAGAAAGTTCCATTTAGAATATTTATATTACATTCAACGGAGATCACCATATTATCCAAAAGATTTTATGTTACTTTTGATTTTATTAAATGAAATATTATTTCAAAAGATTTTATTGCTAATTTATAATTGAATATAATTTAAAATTAAAAAAAATCAAAAAATAAAGAAAATTTCATTCAGAAACAGAACGTTCTAAAACTATCTATGATGAAATATTAACTTTCATATTAAGAAATTCAAGATTATTAAATAATATATAAATTATAAAAATTGAAGAAATCAAGAAATCATATTTTATGATAAGATATCTTTTAAAATATATATTTTAAAAAATAATTCCGAAAATTTAAAAATTTAAAAAACCTAGAAAGTCTATTTAGGAAATTCATATTGTCTTAAATTGGAGATCATCGTAGTATCCAAAAGAATGTATGGTATTTTTATTTTTTTAAATGAAATATTATTTCAGAAGATTTGGTTGCTAATTTTATAGTCGAAGATAATTTAAAATTTCAAAACTCAAAAAATTGAGAAAATTGCATTCATAAACGGAGCGTTCTAACGCCATTTAGCTGGGTCCATCTTGTATCTTACTTTCATATATTAACATTAAAAATTCAATATTATTTAATAATATAAAAATTATAAAAATTAAAGAAATCAAAAAAATTAGATTTTATGCTGAGATATCTTTTAAAAATATATTTTATAAAAAATAATTTAGAAAATTAAAAATTTTATAAAGAGTAGACTACCACTGTCGCCATCCATTTATTCATTAGCCACCGCTTTTGTCTCTGACATATTTTTGCCACCAATTAGCCCCAAACGTTGGCATTCCGTCTACCATTTATACCATTTCGTAACGGAATAGTGACGGAAAAGGTAACGTCGTTCATGAATTTTCCATTATGGAAGTTAACAGAAGGGTATAAATGGTAGACAGAATGCCAATGTTTGGGGCTAATTGGTGGCAAAAATATGTTGAGGGCAAAAACGGTGGCTAATGAATAAGTGCGTGGCGACAGTGGTATTCTTTTTTATAAACCTAAAAAGTCCATTTATCAAATTCATATTACCTTCAATTGGAGATCATTGTAGTATCCAAAAGATTTTATGGTATTTTTAGTTTTTTAATAGAATATTAATTCAAAAGATTTTGTTGCTAATTTTATAATCAAAGATAATTTAAAATTTTAAAAACTCAAAAAATTGAGAAAAATCCATTTAGAAATGAAGTATTCTGTGGCTATATAGCCGGGCCCATCTCATATCTTGCTTTTATACATACTAATCGTGAAGCTCGTACATAGCACATGATAATTCCACCAATTTGAAAAAAAAAATTAAAAATTAAAAGAAAATTGCTTGGAGAATCAAAAGTTAAACAAAAATAATAAAATAAATAAATAACCTTCGCGTTTAGCAGTCGAAAGAACTTATTTACTAAGAGCTTATGTATGGGGTGAAACTCACATCACCAATCTTGAAAAAGAATATGAAAAAAGAAAAAAAATTATAAAAAATAAAAGAATAAAAATTTTCGATAAAAATGAGAAAAAAATCAAAGCATAAATTTAATCAACGCACTTGCATCTAGAGAGAGACGTAATTTGAAGACTTCGATTCTAATTGTAGACATATTCTTTGAGAGCTAAATATACTCATATTTATGTGTGTAATAATTCATATTTATAACTATCATACTAGGGATAGATAAAATATAATCTAATTTGTTTTCTTTTTTTGGTGAAGAAATCTGATTTATTTTCTGAAAAGAAAATATAATTTACATATATATATATATATATATATATATCTATAGATATTATCTAATCTATTTAAAAAAAAAGATATTTGCAAAAACATAAAATTCATATATACTTTTTTCTTACTATATATACTAAAAGTTGTCAACATAACCATATATTAACATATTTTATATTATGTATGAATATATACTAATATTATGCTTATTTTGATGTTAATATTTATTTATGAAATATTAATTTTTCTTTAAAAATATTCGATTTTATTAAATAATATACATATATATAAAAAAATCTTCTCATTTATTTCGAATACATTATGTTATATACATTATAAAAATTAAAGAAATCAAAAAATTAGATTTTATAATGAGATATCTTTAAAAAAATATTTGTTTTTACTAAAAATAATTATGAAAACAGAAAAGTCAAAAAATCTAGAAAATTCCATATATATATATCTATAAAATATTATCTAATCTATTTTTAAAAAATATATATCTATAAAACAATATAATTCATATATATATATATATATATATATATTTTCTTAGGGAAAAATACCTTTCTCCCCCCTAAACTATGTGCTTGAGGCCCCTTTGCCCCCCAAACTGTATTTCGGCAGATTTGCCCCCTCAACTATGGGCAAAGAAAAATGTCCCCCTACCGTTACTTTCGCAGTTTAAACTGTTTTTCAGTCTCTGTCATCGCAAGTTTTCTTTCCATTGTTTGTCTCAGAGCCCTGGCTCTCAGTCAGTGAGAGAAAAATATTGATTCTTTTGGGAAATTTCAGCATTTTTTTTCCTTTTAAAGTTGTGTGATTGGTATGGTTTCTGAAATTATTTGCTGTCTCATTTCAATCAGTTCCTTGTTTTGAAGTTTTTTGAAGAATAACTATAATCCAGTGGCGAATTCAGGATTTTCGTTCAGGGGCAAAAATATTGCTTGATATAAATAGTACATAATTTTTTCTTTCAGGGAGGGCAAAGTGCAAATTTTACATAGAAAAATTCATAAATTAACATAATTTTGGGGCAAAATTATAAAAAAGTCAAAGTTCAGGGGGGCAATTGCCCCCGATATTACATTGGCTCTGCCCCTGCTATAATCATGTGGACAAGAGAAAAGGGTGAACTCCAGAGGATGGTAAGCTTATGACATTGATTGAATAATAATTGGTAATTAAAAAACGTCTAACATGGATTTGTATTTTATTGAGCAACAACTTGCTGCTCTCTGCAGTTCTCCCCTTCATGGAGAGAACTCTCAGAGAAAGAACGGAGAGAGAGAGAGAGAAGTTGCGATGAGAGAGGGACTGAGGGAGAGAGCTCAAATGGGCAGGGTGGGTGGCTCAAGCTAGCTACCACTGCCTTAGCAATGTCGAAGGGTCGTTGGAGGTGATAGGTGGTCGAAGGTGACCTAGCTGAGGTGTGGTCAAATTTTAAGAAGCAAAGGAGGGGGAAGACGATGACCTTTTTTATTTTTTTTCCCCTTTTAATTTGATATTTTTATTCTTTTTGGGGTCATGTGCACAACACCCGCCTTTTCCGTCAATTTTAACTGCGGAAGTTACGGTAGTGGGGACATTTTCCTTTGGCCATAGTTGAGGGGCATATGTGCCGAAAAAACAGTTTATGGGGGAAAAGGGCCTCCAGCACGAGAAAAATTTAAATGATTATATATCATAATGGTGTAGTGAGAAAGAACTAATAAAATTACATCAATTAAGAAGACTTACCACAATCAATCGAGTGATTAACACTTATTATTTAGTTTATTGCAATTTAATTGATTCTTCGTCATGCTACGTGGCGAGGTAGGATCACCGAATAATCTTTCCTCCAGCACATAGTTTAAAGGAGAGAAAGGTACTTTCCCCTTTTTCCTATTATATATACTAAAAGTTGTCCACCTAACCATACATTAATATATCTATATTATGTATGAATATATAATAATATATACTTATTTTGATGTTGATATTTATGTGATGAAATATTATTTTTATTTTAAGAATTTAAGATTATTAAATAATATATAGATTATAAAATTTTAAAAAATAAGAAATTGTATTTTATGATGAGATATCTTTTTAAAAATAAATTTTATTAAAAATAATTATGAAAATTTAAAAATTTTAAAAAACCTAGAAAGTTCCATTTAGAAAATTCACATTGCATCAATGGAAATCACCGTATTATCCAAAAGATTTATGGAAAATTTTATTAAATGAAAAATTATTTCAAAAGATTTTGTTGTTGATTTTATAATTGAGTATAGTTTAATTTTAAAAAATAAAAATTAAGAAAATTTTATTCAAAAAATGGAGTGTTTTAAGGCCATCTTGAATGAAATATTAATTTTCATATTAAATTAAAATTTTATTAAATAATATATAAATTTTAAAAAATCAACAAATCAGATTTTATGATAAAATTGCTTTTAAATAATATTTTTATTGAAATAATTTCGAAAACTAAAAAAATTTGAAAACCTCGAAAGTCCATTTAGAAAATTTATATTGCCTTTAGTTGGAATCACTATAGTATCCAAAAGATTTTATGGTATTTTCTATTTTTAAAATGAAATATTATTTCATAAGATTTTGTTGCTAATTTTATAATTAAATATAATTTAAGATTTCAAAAACTTAAAAATTCGAGAAAATTTCATTTAGAAACAGAGCTTTCTAAGGCCATCTCGTTGGGTCCACGTCGTATCTTACTTTCATATATATATATATATATAGATAGATAGATGTTATATATGAGAATTTCCCACGAAATAGAAGTCTCCATATAATATTTTCCTCATTGTGATATTTACTATCTTTTTTATTATCATATTTGTCCATAATAAAATGTCAAAAAAAGGAGAAATTACGCCATATATCCTATGGTTTTATTGGATTCTCAAATCTATCATATACTTCAAGGATTATCCAAAATAGCCCATAGTTTACATTTGATTCCAAATCTATCCCGGCTTTAATTTTTCCGTCAACATATAACGACTGTGTTGAATGGCACTTTTGAAGATTAACGACGCCTATGTGGAGCATTAGTGGGGCTATACTCGCCACGTTGAAATTTTTTTCCAGCATAGATTTGAAAATAAAAATAAAAATTATGGGATAGTGATTGAGAATTCGGTGAAATCATAGGATATAACCCCTTTATTTAAATTCACTAATAAATAGTTATTAATTATTTATAACAAAAAAATGAAAAACCATTCAAAAGACTGTGGTGAAGGTGAAGTTTTAAAGGAGAAAACTCCATAGCTGGTCGGACATTTTGCGTCGATGACTTACTAACATTGCTCGACGTCACCCAAATGTTCGTCTCGCTGTTCCTCCTGGTGAATGTATTAAGGACCTTTTGGTCAGATTAATTATCAATTGGTTAGTACTGGATTGTCCCGGGAATTCTGTCATATCGAATGTGTTGTTTGTTCTCTTGTTTTGTTAACGAGGGATGATCATTCAACCATCTGTGTTGATGTGGTCATTTTCTTAGTTCGTAGTCTAGTGTCCGTGTCCGCTGATACTCTTGTCGGCTATGCAATGTAAATTAGGTTTGCTATTAATAAAATATTCACCAAAAAAAGAGATTGAAGTAAATTATGGCAAAAAGAAAAAACGGTGAACTGAAATATATCTATATATTTTCATTTATTATACTGTTCATATTTGGTAAAATTATAAAAATAAATAAATAAATAAGAAACAAAAAAAATTAAGATGGGCTTTGCATTTGAGATGAAGCGGCTTTCATTCTTTCGGTATTTGTCATAGGAAAAGAAAGATAAGTAATGTAAAAAATGATTTTCCTTCCCCTTTTTCTCATCTTTTGATAAGTTGTGATTTTCCTTCCTATTATATTCTGCAATGTGCTCTCACTGTTGTGCGCACCCGAATTTCGTCTCGTCGGGGTACGCATGCGCGCGCCTAAATGCAATGCGGCTTGGGAGTGTCCACCTTCCCGGGGACGCGCGACGGACGCACGTGAGAAGGAGTCGCCACTTGCCATTTTACGACCCGAAGGTCGAGGGCCGGCAAGTTACCCGGGTCTAGGGGTATGGGATACACCTAGTATGTTAAGGCAATGGTCTATACGGAACAGGAAATTCCGACTTCGGGGGTTCTATTACGTGTGGGCCTATATCCCACACGCCCTTTCGGTACTCTAACTTACTAGGCTTGCCATTTTATTTATTTACTGCATGATTAAGTTTCGCTCATCTTACGCGTTTTGACACCGTAAATTCGAAGAAACACTCTGACCATCTACTCTCCGATCGGGATTTTACATGAATATATGTATAATATAAAACCTTACATTGTTCTCTCAAATAAATAAAGACAAGCTATAATGACTAAATCCCGGTCGGTTCGCATTTGGCCATGATTTCACTCATGCTCACCGTATAATTTGGAAAAGACCGAAAATTAAATTAAATGCGCACTCGGTGTATGGGGGTATTGGATCCCGTGATCGACGGTTATGGGCGTTGGACCCAGTGTGAATCGAGTCCTAAAGGATCGGGCCCGATCCGCATAACAATCAAGTGCAAAAGATGTAACAAGCAAGCTCAACTAAACAATCAATGGTGTTTTGTTATCGCCGAATTTACGTGAATTAACTGATTATTAACCGGGGTATATTGGCATACAAATCCTACCTTAAAACAAACAAAAGGGTGATGGATAGGGTATGTAGCATTCAGCATTATTTAAACGGACCCAACAGACGTGATGTCCATAGTCAAGTCTCGAATGTGTGGGTTGTTTTTAGATTATTTTGTATCGTGACAATATGGTTTTTACAAATTAAGAGTGTTTTTCACCAAAAAAACCAAAACCTAACCCTCTATTTGACTATTTGACCATGTTTGATTAAGCCGAGTTTGAGATTAATCCGTTTTCCCATGTTTTAACCCGTTCTAAACACAAACCTACACTAGGATTATGGCAGGACAAGAACCGGTAATCATACCCTTGAATCGGTAAATATGTGTGTGCATGAAAATCAAGATTACGCTGTACGTATCTCGGTGCTTTAGAAATTGTGAATTTTGAAAAGGGCATGACTAACAGTTCTTAGACTGTCGACGCGATTACAAATTATTAATCAATTCGTGCAATCCATTTAAAGAAATCAAGTGATTTAATTTAGCCAAATTTAACGTCCCGATTACCCCGTATGTAGAATTTTAGGTTAATTAGAAACTTGCCGAATGCTTTAGTCTACGGATTTCGAGCCGTCGAGATGGCCATTAGTTGACCGCCCGATAAACTCTAATTTCCGATATGCTCACATAATTACAAAATTGAAATATTTAAATTGGGCACATGCATTGTCGGTGGGTGATCCAAGTAAAAAAGGGCAGGATATTTTAGAAAATGTCCAGGGGACTGAATTAAACGATTTTAAAAGAGCAGGGACTGATTTGAAAATTCTAAAAGATTGGGGACTGATTTGAAAATTCTAAAAAATGGGGACTGTGTAAAAAATTACTGAAAGTGTCCTAGGGCCTATTTGAAATGAATTTGAAAATTGGGACTAATCTGAAAATAAAAAAAATGGCCCCAGGACTAAACTGAAACAACTTGGAAAGTTTTTTTGGGATGTTTGAAAAATTCTGGGAATTCCAGGACTGATTGGGAGATAGTAAAATGACTGGGACTGGATTGAAAAGAAATTTTGAAGTTCGGGGCAGACCTGAAAAGGGTGAAAAATGGCCCAGGGACTAAACTGAAACAACTTGGAAAGTCTTTTGGGACGCTTGAGAAATTCTGGAAAATCCAAGGACTGATTGAAAAATAATAAAATGTCCGGGACTTGGTTGAAAATAAATTTTAGGGTTCAGGGCAGATCTGAAAAAAATAAAATGAGTCCTCTGGACAGAAATGTAACAAAATGGAAAGTTCATAAAATCGAGTTCGGAACAAATCCGATCACCCAAGAGACCCAAGAACACTCAATTCACATTATATCCAATTAAGCAAGCAATAATATTCAGGAAATGAGCCCTAATTATGCCACTAAGTTGAGAATTTACCTAGTTCGGAAAGTTGAAGGGCCTCTCTGTAAAAATAAAAAAAATCGCCGAATGAATCGGACCAAATCGGATCGGACCGGATCGGATCGGACCGGACCGCCCGAAGGAAAACAGCCCGGAAGAGCGCTGGGCCGGACTGGGGAACCTTGGGCCTGAATGGGCCGAGCCTGCAAAGGAAGAGAAATGGACCGAGGCCCGTTAGCCGAAGGGCGGCCTGGATCGGGAGGAAAGCGGCGGCGACGGGCTGGGGCCGGCGGTTCTCGCTCCCTGGACGCCTCGACGACGGCCGGAATGGACGTGGGGGATAGCTCTGGGCGCCGCCGATGCTTCGCCGTGGTCGATCGGGACCTCACCGGCGCTTAATCAGTCGGAATCGGGGGGAAAAGGTTACGGTTTTCCGGCGGAAGCTCCGAAACTCCGATTTCAAAATCCGCCAAATCGAGAGCCAATTTTCTGATTTCGTTTGCTGGGTCATGTTCCCCCCACCCGAATTGTATTTCTGTCCATTTAATTGCGATTCCATTCCCTTTTCCGTTAAGATTTCGGCCGATTTGGCCGAAAATCGCGAAAATCGCGATTTGGGCGTTCTGGGCCGGCGGGAATCGCGGGCAGCCGGCGAGAGCTGCCCGGCCCCTGCCCGGCCTGCCCGAACTGCCCGAATCGCTTTTTTTTTTTTTTTTTTTCAAATTAGGGCCGGCGGGTCACGGGCAGCCGGTCAACGCTGCCCGGCCTTGCCCGGCCCTGCCCGAGATTTTTCCTTTCTTTCCTTCTTTCTTTTTTTTTCTTTCCTCTTTCTTATTTATTTATTTATTATTATTATTATGAATTAATTAATTAATTAATTTTTTTTTAAAAAGGTGATAAATAGAAAAATGACAATTTTACCCCCCTGGAGCCGATGGACCGAAATTGGGTGCTAACAGCTTGCCCCTCTTTGGTTGCGTGCTCGGATAGAGGATGCAGCCAAAGACTATGAGAAGCACCTCGGTTGATCCTAGCGATCGTCTGGCCTGTTGCAAAATAGTGCAAACCATAAATTAGTAAATGTAGACGCATACTTGAAGGACATTAAATGCGGACACGAAGTCTGAAAAGCAGTATATGCGGACACGAAATCCGGAAAGCAGTAAATGAGGACACGAAGTCCGGAAAGCAGTAAATGAGGACATGAAGTCCGAAAAGCAGTAAATGAGGACACAAAGTCCGGAATGCAGTGGACACGGACACGAAGTCCGGAATGCAATGAATGTGGATACGAAGTCCAAAATGCAATAGATGCGGACGCGAAATCCAAAATGCAGTGAATGCGGACACGAAGTCCGGAAAGCAGTAAATGAGGACACGAAGTCCGGAATGCAGTAGACTCGGACACGAAGTCCGGAATGCAATAAATGTGGACACAAAGTCCAAAAAGCAGTAAATGAGGACACGAAGTCCGGAATGCAATGAATGTGGACACGAAGTCCAAAATGCAGTAAGAGGCGGACGCGAAATCCTGGACGCGAAGTCCAAAATGCAGTAAGAGGCGGACGCGAAGTCCGAAAAGCAGTAAAGATGGACACGAAGTCCTGGACGGGAAGTCCGAAAAGCAGTAAAAATGGACACGAAGTCCTGGACGCGAAGTCCGAAAAGCGGTAAAGATGGACACGAAGTCCTGGACGCGAAGTCCGAAAAGCGGTAAAGATGGACACGAAGTCCTGGACGCGAAGTCCGAAAAGCGGTAAATGTGGACACGAAGTCCTGGACGCGAAGTCCGAAAAGCGGTAAGGATGGACACGAAGTCCTGGACGCGAAGTCCGAAAAACAGTAACGGTGGACACGAAGTCCTGGACGCGAAGTCCGAAAAGCGGTAAAGATGGACACGAATTCCTGGACGCGAAGTCCGAAAAGCGGTATAGATGGACACGAAGTCCTGGACGCGAAGTCCGAAAAGCCGTAAAGATGGACACGAAGTCCTGGACGCGAAGTCCGAAAAGCCGTAAAGATGGACACGAAGTCCTGGACGCGAAGTCCGAAAAGCAGTAAATGTGGACACGAAGTCCTGGACTCGAAGTCCGAAAAGCAGTAAATGTGGACACGAAGTCCTGGACTCGAAGTCCGAAAAGCAGTAAAGGTGGACACGAAGTCCTAGACGCGAAGTCCGAAAAGCAGTAAATGTGGACACGAATTCCTGAACGCGAAGTCCGAAAAGCGATAAAGATGGACACGAAGTCCTGGACGCGAAGTCCAAAAAGCAGTAAATGTGGACACGAAGTCCAGAATGCAGTAGATGCGGACACGAAGTCCGGAAAACAGTAAATAATGACACGAAGTCCAAAGAACGGTGAATGCGAGAGTAAGAATCACTGTTATGAGGTAGCGCAGGGCTATCTGTTCGGTGTTAAGCCGGTATTGTGTTGAAATAATGCAGTGATAACTGCGCCCTGTCGCTGGTCGTGCGCCCATGGGTTTGTCTGGCGGAGTTGACGTGTGCTCCTTTTTGGGTCCTTCACCCGAATAGGGACTGCGACCTGTCGAACGAGACAGACATACGCCCGCTCGGGGAGACGCCTCCCGGGATCTGTACACTCAGACCTGTATGCAGGAAAACGATAACCAACGATCGTTGTCAGTCGGGCAGAACTTGCTGAAATTGCGATATGTAAAGAAATCTATGTAATGATATTCCGGGAATTTAGATTCAGTGGCCGTTCCAGGGGTGACCGCGTCCCCGAGTATTACATGTATTTGACTTGAAGGAATGGCCTTTGCAAGACGGGTATGACCCGCAGAGTTTTTTTTTTGCATGAAGGTAAAAGGAAGGATCTTTAGGAATCCTCTAAATCAAGGATACGACGATTCGAACTCATTTCGAGGCATGTCTTGAACCCGTAGAGTCGAAGAGAGTTTGCTTGCGTTGAAAACCGCTAAACCACTACTTGTCATAGCTCCACACGAGGTATCGCAGCTCTTTCGTGGTTGAACCGACAATTTCCCCTAATTTTTGCCCAGGCCGCAAAACGCGCGACGACCTGACGGGGTATTTTATTTTGACTTTTCTCTCATGAATGCTCTCCTTTTGCTACGACCGCCCAAGATAGGGTCCGATCGCACCTCTCGGTTCCTTTAACTTTTGCCTAGACCGCCCTTTGTGGGTTTTCAGCCTAGCAAGGATATAATTCATGCTCTCCTTTTGCCACGGCTCCCCTTTGCGGGATTTTAAGTCGTGCCCCTCATTCCCTAATTTTTGCCTAGGCCGCCTCGAGGAGGTTTTCAACCTAGCGGGAAAATTATTCTTATATGGAAGGATTGGATGGAGATGGCATAAATGCTGATAATAGAAAAATGTGCTGAAGTAAAGCGGGCGCGCAGCCTGAAGAATACGGAAGAAGACAAGTGTTGGAAATGCGAGTTATAGCTGCGGGGACATGCAACGGCTGTAGAACGACGAAGCACCCAATCAGGGATAGTACTTCTTAAGGGCATCGGCGTTGATTGGGAGCGCATTTTCAGTCCCGTCCATGTCGCTTAAGATAATTGCCCCTCCGGAGAAGACTCCCTTGACGACAAAAGGCCCGTCGTACTTGTATGCGAACTTGCCCCGAGAATTAGGTGTAATATGTAAGACTTTCCGCAGGACGAGGTCACCGGGTTTGAACTCGGGATGGCAGACTCTCGCATTGAACGCTCGGGCCATTCTCTGTTGGTAGCATTGGCCGTGACAGAGTGCCGTTAGCCGCTTCTCGTCAATGAGATTGAGCTGTTCACAACGTTGCTTCGCCCATTCTGCTTCTTCAAGTTCGGTCTTGGCGAGGACCCTCATAGAAGGAATCTCCACTTCGATTGGGAGGACGGCCTCCATGCCGTAGACCAAAGAATACGGGGTTGCCCCGGTTGAAGAGCGGATAGATGTTCGGTATGCCAAGAGCGCGAAAGGAAGCATCTCGTGCCAATCTTTGTAAGTGACCGTCATTTTCTCGATGATCTTCTTGATATTTTTGTTTGCAGCCTCCACTGCACCGTTCATTTGGGGACGGTATGGAGTGGAGTTGCGGTGATGCACTTTGAATCGCTCATAAAGCTCGTCAATGACCCTGTTGTACAGGTTCTTGGCATTGTCGGTGATGATCGTCTCGGGAACTCCGTATCGGGCGATGATGTCACGATTGAGAAAACGTGCCACGGCATTTGCTGTGACTGAAGCAAGCATTATGGCCTCGATCTACTTGGTAAAATAGTCTATCGCCACCAAAATGAATTGGTGTCCGTTGGATGCTTTGGGGTTGATAGGACCGATCACGTCGATACCCCACATTGAAAAGGGCCATGGGGCTGCCATCGGGCGCAACTCGTTAGGCGGTGCTTTGATTTGGTCGGCATACACCTGGCACAAGTGGCAATGCTTGACGTGTTTGACGCAATCGGCTTCCATGGTGGACCAAAAGTAACCCAAACGCATGAGTTTCTTGGCAAGCATAAGCCCGCTCATGTGGGGTCCGCAGCTCCCTTCGTGTATCTCTCCCATGAGACGTTGTGCCTCGACTTCGTCAACACACCGGAGTAGTGTGGCGTCGAAAGAACGGCGATAGAGAGTTTCTCCACTCAGGAAATAATGTGCTGCGAGTCGCCGAAGTGTTTTTCGATCACGACGGCTAGCGAATGTAGGGTATTGACCGGTTTGCAAGAAATGCTTAATGTCTTCGTACCATGGTTGCTCATTGGTCGCCTCGATTGCGTCGCAGTGAGCAGAGCCTTTGGCAATCTCGATCTCGAGTGGTTCAATGAGGTTTTCTTTCGTGATGCTCACCATGGAAGCGAGCGTCGTAAGTGCATCTGCAAATTGGTTCTTGATGCGAGGTGTGTATGTGAATGAGATTTTCTCGAAGTTCTTCGCTAACTCCTCAAGATACTCGTGATATGGCACTAGTTTCTCGTCCTTCGTCTTCCATTGCCCCAGAGTCTGGAAGATTGTAAGCATAGAATCTCCGAACATTTCCAATTCCTTCACCTTGAAGTCGATCGCCGCTTGCAGGCCAAGGATACATGCCTCGTATTCGGCCACGTTGTTGGTGCAAGGAAAATCGACTTTTGCTGCAATCGGATAATAACGTCCGTCGGGGGATATCAGCACTGCGCCGATACCAGAACCGGTGGAATTCACTGCGCCGTCGAAATACATCTTCCATGCGAATTTGTTCTCCTCACTATCCACTTGGAGAGTCCCTTCGTCCGGAAAATTAGAGTTGATTGGCGTATCGTCTTCGATTGGGAACTCCGCTAAGTGATCTGCAATTGCCTGCCCCTTAACTGATGTACGGGGCACATATTCAATGTCGTACTCCGTCAGTTGACATCGCCACTTTGAAATGTTCTTCATGGAAGATGGACTATCGAGCAAGTACTTCAGGGGATCCGCTTTTGACAATAAGCGGATAGTGTGGTAGAGCGTGTATTGTCGAAGTCTCTGCATAACCCACACTAGCGCGCAACATATCTTCTCAATCTCCGGGTAGTTAGACTCCCCTTCGGTAAACTTCTTGCTCAAATAATAAATGACGTGTTCTGTGCGCGTGGACTCGTCTTCCTGCCCTAACATGCATCCTAGGGATTGTTGGCGTACTGTCAAGTAAAGTATCAGCGGACGATCTGGTGTCGGCGGAACTAGCACTGGTGGCTGAGCCAAATATGCCTTGATAGTATCGAAGGCCTTCTGACATTCCTCGTCCCACTCAATTGCTGCATTTTTACGAAGCAGACGAAAGAGTGGTTGACATTTGTCTGTCAGGTTTGCGATAAATCTTGCAATGTAGTTCAGCCGTCCCAAGAAACCTCGTACTTCGCGGGTCGTCGATGGCGGACGTAGCTCCCTGATTGCCTTCACCTTGTCCGGGTCAACCTCAATGCCTCGCTCACTGACCATAAATCCTAACAGTTTCCCTGACTTAGCGCCGAATGTGCACTTCGTCGGGTTGAGTCTGAGCTTGTACCTCTTGAGGCGGTCAAAAAGGCGTTTTAAATTAACCAGGTGGTCCTCTCCTTCTTTGGATTTGGCAATCATGTCGTCAACGTAGACCTCGATTTCTTTGTGCATCATGTCGTGGAATAGCGTGACCATCGCCCTTTGATATGTTGCCCCGGCGTTTTTGAGGCCGAAGGGCATGACTCGGTAACAGAAAGTGCCCCACATTGTGATGAACGTCGTCTTGATCTTGTCCTCTTCGGCCATCCGAATCTGGTTATACCCGGAGAAGCCATCCATGAAGGAGAACAACGTGTGGCGTGCTGTGTTGTCGACTAAGACGTCAATGTGAGGTAGGGGGAAGTTATCTTTGGGACTGGCTTTGTTGAGGTCTCTGTAGTCGACGCAGACTCTAACTCTTCCATCCTTCTTCTCTACGGGCACGATATTCGCTACCCATTCAGAATAATTGCAAACCTCCAGGAACCCTGCGTTGATTTGTTTAATAATCTCCTCTTTGAAGCGAAGGAGAAGGCCAGCACGTTGCCGCCGTAAGTGCTGTCGCTTGGGTGGAAACCTCTCTGTATCAAGCGGTAGGAAGTGCTTGACTATCGACAGATCTAAGCCCGGCATGTCGGCGTAGGACCAAGCAAAGACCTCTTGGTAGTCGGTTAAAAATTCTATCATCCTGGCTCGTTGTGTAGGGTCGAGACCCGTCCCGATCTTTAGGATGCGAGATTCTTCTTCGGTACCCACATTGATCTCCTCTGTCGGCTCTACGGAAGTGAGTTGGCGGTTCTCAAGGCGGCGCAAACTCTCTTCTATCTCGGGCACTCGACCATCCTCGTCGAGTCCTTCCCCGAAGTATATGGGTCGGGACTCTTCAAGGAGTTCCTCGGATGGGTTCGAATCGACGCGTCGAAGACTTAGATTCGAGTGGAGCCTGGCGATTTAAATAAATTGTCTTAGAAACTTTAAAGTGCTGCGAATAAGTGAGAGAGAAAGAGAAAGTAGACACGAGAATTCTGAAAGATGCATGTAGGGATTTTATTAATGATGAGGGCGCAATGCCATAACAAGAATCCCTCTTCCGTCGTGTGGCTTATGGCTATGCCGACACGCGGGAAATATCAAAACATAGATGGCCTTACACATCGGCGATTACAACCGAGTAACGCGGGACTGAGGTCCAGTTGTTGAGTTCCTCATTTTCCTGCGCGAGGCGGATGTAAGCCCCTGGAGTTGTCTCCTCGGTGACGGCGTATATGTTTGGCAGGTCAACAGGCTCGCTGTCTGAATCCGAGGAGAGACCGTCAAGTGTACCTCCGACGATGTGTGGAGGCCCAGGAAAAAAGTAGGAGAGCGGCTGAACCGGGATGCCCCTGTTGATCTTCCCATAGCGTGCAGCGAGACGGTGAAGGTGCTTGCCCCTGCGGGCCTCAATAATCTCGTGACAGGAAGGGCGAAAAACGAGTCCCCTCCTGTTCTTGTACTCTTCGACCTCGATGAGGCGGTTGATCCCCTGCCCATGTGCTTCGAGTCCGGTGCCGGGGATGTAATTGTGGCGCAGCAAAACCTTCCCCACCATGCGGTCAGCGCGAGTTGGACCGATCTCTCCGTAGTCTCGAATGACGAAGATGGTTTCAAATGAATGGAAGGGGAGGTTTTGATCGTCCCCGATACTGATGTAGGGAACAGCTGTCTCCTTGTAAATGGCGTAGTCCTCCTCACCCTTGACCGTGATAAGTCGATCTTCTGCGATGAATTTGATCCTTTGGTGTAGGGACGAAGGAACGGCGCCAGCTGCATGGATCCACGGTCTCCCGAGCAACAAGCTGAAAGCGTTCGGAATGTCTAGGACTTGGAACGTAACAGCGAATGAGCAGGGACCCACCTCGATCACCAGGTCGATCTCTCCATTTACTTCCCTCCGCGAGCCGTCGAAGGCTCGAACCGCAGTTTTGCTCGGACGGATGCGATTAAAGTCCACGTTCATCTGCTTCAGCGTGGAAACCGGGCAAACATTGAGTGCCGAGCCATTGTCGATCATGACTCGACCGATGATAAAGTTATTGCACTTGCAGACAATGTGTAGTGCCCGCGAGTGTGCCCACCCTTCTGAGGGAAGTTCATCATCTGAAAATGAAATGTTGTTGGAGAAGATCGAACTGATAATCTCTTCAATCCGCTCCGGAGCCGTTTCTTTGGGGATTTGCGCTGCTGTTAGGACCCTCAGAAGCGCTTCACGATGTGGCTCTGAACCCAAGAGGAGGGCGAGTAGTGAAATGTGGGCTGGAGATTTGCCCATTTGTTCAACGACCTTGTATTCGCTTGCCTTGATAATCTTCATGAAGGCCTCAGCTTCTTCTTCAGTCACCTTCTTCTGGGGAATGGACGAGGCTTCCGGGGCGACTTCGGGCATTGCCAGGGCTTTCCCTTTGTTTGCAGCCTTCGAATTTTCATAGACTCGACCCGAGCGCGTCACGCCCATGACGCTAAATTGGCTCTCGAGGTTCCCAACACTTCCCTCGTAGGTCCACGGGACCTTGCTATCTTGATATGGCTCTCGTGCGGGGACTTCTATCACGAATGGGGTGGGCGTGGCATCGAACCCTGCGTACCCTACACCAGCTTCTGCAGGAACATATTCGATCACAAACGGGGCCGGTGCCTCCTGTCCGGTCTCGTACTCCCCTATAGCGCAAACACCGATCATGTTAATGCTGGGTCCCGAGCTCGACCCGTGATCGGGAAGAGGATTTGATTGCACGTTCGGGGGTTTGACGGCGTTGAACGTGAGTTGCTTGTCATCAATCAACTGTTGGATCCTTTCCCGTAGTTTCCAACAATTGTTAGTGGTGTGACCGGGCGCGCCCTGATGGTACTCGCAGCGCCGACTCTGATCTTGGATGGTTGGGTCGAAATCAGGGTTAGGTGCTATCGATCAGATCTTGTTACCCGCGAGGAGTTGCCGGTATATGTAGGAGAGCGGAGCCGGCAGAGGTGTGAACTGTTTACGCCGCGTTTGTGTTGCGATGCCCTGTTGGTCCTGCGGAGCCGGAGCCCGTTGCACCGGCTGAGGAGTTCTCGAAGCCGGGGGCCTACTTTGTTGAATCGGAGGAGGAGCAGGGGCATAATTATGGGCGTATTGCTGCGGGACCGACGACGGAAAGGAAGCCGGCGGAGCGGAATAGTAAGCTTGCTGTGTTGGGGGTTGTTGTTGATAATGCACCGAAGGTGGGGCATACGCTTGAGTGGCCGGTGGTGCGGGCGTGTAGTTTATGGAATATTACTGGGGAGCCTGGTGCCCTGAGTTGACAGCGTTGACGGACGTGTCTTTCCCTCTCCTGTTTCCCGTTGTCCCAGTGGTAGCCCTCTTCGAGGACTCTCCCTCCTTTTTCTCGACCGGACCTTCTATCTTGCCGAGCTTAATGCCGATGTCGAGCTTCTTTCCGGCGTCGATAAGG
The DNA here is from genome assembly GCF_007655135.1 of Punica granatum. NCBI lineage: Eukaryota > Viridiplantae > Streptophyta > Magnoliopsida > Myrtales > Lythraceae > Punica > Punica granatum. The sequence continues at coordinate 44,053,330 of NC_045127.1, read as the reverse complement.
TTAGAGAATGAAGACGTGTGGGCCAACAAGTGCAAGTAGTAGGCCCCTTTAAGAGTGGAGTGGAATAATTGGATCTGCTGTGCCTCACTGATCGGAGGGACGTGCTTCGCCACTCTAACTCGCCACTTCACTGCATAGGCCTCGAAGCCCTGGTCCTCGGTCATCTCCATCGTACTGAGCTCCAGCAGAGTCGGGGGCGTCTCCGCACAGTACCTGTACTGGTCGATGAATTTGCTTGAGAGGTCTGCCCACGTGGGGATATCTGCAGCTTTCAGTGACATGTACCAATCCAGAGCCGCTCCTGCCAAACTATCCTGGAATGTATGGATGACAAACTCTTCGTAGTCCCAGTACTGCAGCATTTTTCCCCGGTAGTGACGGAGATGGTGACGAGGGTCGGTCGTGCCGTAGTACCTCTGGAATTCAGGCACCTTAATCTTTGGGGGTAGCTGCATGCTTGGGAAAAGACTCCAATCGCCGTCGCCGGCATCGAGGCGGGAGTCGCCTGATTGTAGGGCTCGGATATTTTCTTCCAACTTCTTCAATCTCTGTTCCTGTTCAGTCTCCGTTTCCGGGAGAAAATTTGTGGGTGGAGCTCTAGGGGCCGCGTGGTTCGGCGTGCCCGGTTCAGAGTAGGCTATATTTATGGGAGGTGGAGCTTGGTAAGAAAGGCCGATATGGGGTTGTGGAGCTTGGTATGGGGGAGGTTCAGCAGTATGAACTGGAGCCTGGGCAGTTGTAGGCAGGAAAATGATCGGCGTTGGGACAGCGGAAGTCGGAGCTGGGACCGACGCAGAGACCGAAACCGGGACTGATGTGGAGATCGGTGGAGGTACGAGCGTAGGTGGTTCCAACATTGTCGCGGAAGCAGGTGGTGCTGGAAGATTGTTAACCGGATGGGCCGCCGGCGCATTCACTATCATTGGGGCAGACGTATCTCCATTATCAGGAATCAAGGTCGGCTGGGCCCATGGGCTTAGATCGATCGTTGGCCCGTACCCAGGAGGTGGGGTGAAGCTCGAAGAAGCGCGATTTGGGCCTTTGAGTAGGGCCATGAGCTCGGCCATATTGGTGGCCATGGTGGCAGCCAGTTGATTGACCGTGCTCTCAAGTACTGCAATACGCGCACGATCATCAGCTGCGGAAGATGGCTGCCCTCCTGAATATGCCAGGTGTGGGCCCGAAGATACAGGTGGCTGAAGATGAGTCGGGGAAGCTCCCCGATGTGCTGGTGGCACGCCTGCAGGAGATACGGGTGGTGGTGGCGCATGCATAGTCGGTGCTTGAGAATGAATTGGGCTGATAGGCGTATCTTCCTCAAAGACAGCTAATTGATTTTCTTCTGCCATTCTTTGCTGAAAACGAGTGGGATATCGATGAGGTGCCGCCAGTTGTTAACACCTAAATTCCATAAGTGCGTGAGTAAAGATTCTCTTTAAAATGAATAAGGTATTGAATAAAAGAGGAAATGCATGAAATGCATGAAATTTGAAAACTAATGATGCCATTTGTATTGACTTCGAACGATCCAAAATACAATGCAAATTTTTAAAAGAAATAGTCCTAAATCGATCTTCCACCACGCTCGGGAACCAAGTAACCATCGCCGTGGAAAGCCCTAGTTCGAGGGTCTAGCGGGGGTGTCTATCCTAGGGTGTATATGGACCCCCGCGGGCCCTTTTCCTAGACCTCTCCAAAGCGGCGTTTACTCGTGCCAATTCCTGATCGCACCTCTGTAGCTCGGCACGAGTCTGGGCGAGCTCTCTCTGTAGTTGGCGCTGATCAACAAGCTGCTCGTCCTTCTCTGCGACTTCTCGACGAAGATGATCTCTTTCAGCTCTGAGATGAGTGAGCTCGGTTTGGATGGACATATTTGGAGTGGGAGTTGCGCCGGGTGACCTGCCATCTTCGACTTGCGGAGAGTTGACGAGATCCTCGTGTGCTGCTGGACCCCATCGGTAGAAGCGAATGATGTATTCTTCTGTAGCCTGGAAATCCCGCTCATCAAGGGTCGGATGCTCGGGGAAGTATGGACGCTCGGTAATCACAGTTCGCCACGCATCCAGGACCTGTTCAATATTACTTTGGCGATCTGCGGGTGTTTGATCCTCCCGCCAAGTATGTTCAAATCTAGTTCGCGTCGTATCCTCGGGGACCGTCTGTAAGCCACCGAGCTGCCTCACTACTCGCGCCGGAAAATAAGTGGTGGACCCCGCATGACTCATGAGTGGGACTCCATAAAAATCAGGACACCTAAGGGCCATGGGTCCGGTGGCATCCACGCGGCACGCCACTTGAAGCCCCTAGGTGCTATTTCACGAAAAATTTTGATCCACTCAGAGACCTTGCGTTCTTCCACACGCAGGAGGGGTAGCAATCGAGAAATAATTGACTCCGGACCATTAAAATACATAATCGAGCGCAACAGACGCAGAGGGTTTGCGTGACTCTGAAGCCAAATTTGTAAAAGTATAGGGGATCCTCTATCCTTCGGTCGCATGTTCTCAAGACGCGATCGAGGGACCGGATGGTCTCAGCCACGAGGGCTACCTCATAACCACGCCCTCCGACCACTTGGAGGACAACACTGGCCAAGGCAGCATCGATGAGACTATGCGAGCGAGGGAATAAGAGGGTTCCAAAGATTAGCAATAGAACAGCATGACATAAATCCTTTCGAAGAAAATCCCCCCGGACCCTATGCGCTCGTGACTTAATAAAAAATAGGAGTTTCTCGATTGCAATCTCCGTGCCGCTGGAGTATGCGAGTTCAGCATTCAAACGAGTCGTGGGAACCCCGAGTAGGCGTGAGACTAGGGTTGGTTGGGTGGTGTGGAAGTTGGGCTCTACGATGCCGTGGACAACTGCGGTTCGACCGATGAGTGTCCGGTACTCCTCAATGGTTGGCGTGAGCTCGGTACCCTGTATGTCGAAGACGGCACGACTTGGATTCCAGCATGTGATGGCGGCTTCGAGGAAATTCCAATCAACTTGCCGAGTAGCCAGCAAAGGGATATCCCCTATGAACGCAGAGATGTAACGGCGGTCGACTGGGCGTAATGCTCCCCATATACGAGTAATCTCCTCGAGCGGTGGTGTGACTCTGTCGAGGGGCGGGCAGGAGACCGAGCGTGACATCCCTTACCAAGATGAAAGGAAGATCGATTTAAGACTAGTCAATACAAATGACACCCTAATTTTGAAATTGGATGATGCATGTATGCATGAAATAAAAATGCCCACGGCTTAATGAATATTATACATCGCACATCTCTCTCAAGAACAGAAGGAAAAAAAAATTCAAATTGGCGCGCAGGCCGACTCAAGGACTGTTGTTGAAGTCGGGTTGGAGGATGGCGTGGAGCTCCTGCAGAATGCATGGTTTTGGCACTACAGGGACCGTGCTACGTAAGGATGGAAGCTCCCGACTCAAGGGTGTCAATTCCTTGAAATCGAGCGGGGATCTTTGGGGGCCTAATCGACGATCCAACCGTGCGACGTACTCTTACTCGGAACCCCTATCTAACCTGTTTTTCCTAAAATCGGTCGTGGGACGCGACCGGTAGGTACCTAGAAGCTAGTATGATTATGCAATGCGTGCGCGGGAAATAAAAAATGCATAAAGTAGATAAGCGAAAAATTACAGAAAGCGATAAATAAACAAGCAAACGAAGCAAGCGGAAACGAGCTCGAACCCTCTAAGTGGTCCCCAGCGGAGTCGCCAAGCTGTGCGCACCCGAATTTCGTCTCGTCGGGGTACGCATGCGCGCGCCTAAATGCAACGCGGCTTGGGAGTGTCCACCTTCCCGGGGATGCGCGGCGGACGCACGTGAGAAGGAGTCGCCACTTGCCATTTTACGACCCGAAGGTCAAGGGCCGGCAAGTTACCCGAGTCTAGGGGTATGGGATACACCTAGTATGTTAAGGCAATGGTCTGTACGGAACCGGAAATTCCGACTTCGGGGGTTCTATTACGTGTGGGCCTATATCCCACACGCCCTTTCGGTACTCTAACTTACTAGGCTTGCCATTTTATTTATTTACTGCATGATTAAGTTTCGCTCATCTTACGCGTTTTGACACCGTAAATTCGAAGAAACACTCTGACCATCTACTCTCCGACCGGGATTTTACATGAATATATGTATAATATAAAACCTTACATTGTTCTCTCAAATAAATAAAGACAAGCTATAATAACTAAATCCCGGTCGGTTCGCATTTGGCCATGATTTCACTCATGCTCACCGTATAATTTGGAAAAGACCGAAAATTAAATTAAATGCGCACTCGGTGTATGGGGGTATTGGATCCCGTGATCGACGGTTATGGGCGTTGGACCCAGTGTGAATCGAGTCCTAAAGGATCGGGCCCGATTTGCATAACAATCAAGTGCAAAAGATGTAACAAGCAAGCTCAACTAAACAATCAATGGGGTTTTGTTATCGCCGAATTTACGTGAATTAACTGATTATTAACCGGGGTATATTGGCATACAAATCCTACCTTAAAACAAACAAAAGGGTGATGGATAGGGTATGTAGCATTCAGCATTATTTAAACGGACCCAACAGACGTGATGTCCATAGTCAAGTCTCGAATGTGTGGGTTGTTTTTTGATTATTCTGTATCGTGACAATATGGCTTTTACAAATTAAGAGTGTTTTTCACCTAAAAAACCAAAACCTAACCCTCTATTTGACTATTTGACCATGTTTGATTAAGCCGAGTTTGAGATTAATCCGTTTTCCCATGTTTTAACCCGTTCTAAACACAAACCTACACTAGGATTATGGCAGGACAAGAATCGGTAATCATACCCTTGAATCGGTAAATATGTGTGTGCATGAAAATCAAGATTACGCTGTACGTATCTCGGTGCTTTAGAAATTGTGAATTTTGAAAAGGGCATGACTAATAGTTCTTGGACTGTCGACGCGATTACAAATTATTAATCAATTCGTGCAATCCATTTAAAGAAATCAAGTGATTTAATTTAGCCAAATTTAACGTCCCGATTACCCCGTATGTAGAATTTTAGGTTAATTAGAAACTTGCCGAATGCTTTAGTCTACGGATTTCGAGCCGTCGAGATGGCCATTAGTTGACCGCCCGATAAACTCTAATTTCCGATATGCTCACATAATTACAAAATTGAAATATTTAAATGGGGCACATGCATTGTCGGTGGGTGATCCAAGTAGAAAAGGGCAGGATATTTTAGAAAATGTCCAGGGACTGAATTAAACGATTTTAAAAGAGCAGGGACTGATTTGAAAATTCTAAAAAAATTGGGGACTGATTTGAAAATTCTAAAAAAATTGGGGACTGATTTGAAAATTCTAAAAGATTGGGGACTGATTTGAAAATTCTAAAAAGATTGGGGACTGATTTGAAAATTATAAAAAAATGGGGACTGTGTAAAAAATTACTGAAAGTGTCCTAGGGCCTATTTGAAATGAATTTGAAAATTGGGACTGATCTGAAAATAAAAAAAATGGCCCCAGGACTAAACTGAAACAACTTGGAAAGTTTTTTTGGGATGTTTGAAAAATTCTGGGAATTCCAGGACTGATTGGGAGATAGTAAAATGACTGGGACTGGATTGAAAAGAAATTTTGAAGTTCGGGGCAGACCTGAAAAGGGTGAAAAATGGCCCAGGGACTAAACTGAAACAACTTGGAAAGTCTTTTGGGACGCTTGAGAAATTCTGGAAAATCCAAGGACTGATTGAAAAATAATAAAATGTCCGGGACTTGGTTGAAAATAAATTTTAGGGTTCGGGGCAGATCTGAAAAAAATAAAATGAGTCCTCTGGACAGAAATGTAACAAAATGGAAAGTTCATAAAATCGAGTTCGGGACAAATCCGATCACCCACGCGACCCAAGAACACTCAATTCACATTATATCCAATTAAGCAAGCAATAATATTCAGGAAATGAGCCCTAATTATGCCACTAAGTTGAGAATTTACCTAGTTCGGAAAGTTGAAGGGCCTCTCTGTAAAAATAAAAAAAATCGCCGGATGAATCGGACCAAATCGGATCGGACCGGATCGGATCGGACCGGACCGCCCGAAGGAAAATCGCCCGGAAGAGCGCTGGGCCGGACTGGGGAACCTTGGGCCTGAATGGGCCGAGGCCCGTTAGCCGAAGGGCGGCCGGGATCGGGAGGAAAGCGGCGGCGACGGGCTGGGGCCGGCGGTTCTCGCTCCCTGGACGCCTCGACGACGGCCGGAATGGACGTGGGGGATAGCTCTGGGCGCCGCCGATGCTTCGCCGTGGTCGATCGGGACCTCACCGGCGCTTAATCAGTTGGAATCGAGGGGAAAAGGTTACGGTTTTCTGGCGGAAGCTCCGAAACTCCGATTTCAAAATCCGCCAAATCGAGAGCCAATTTTCTGATTTCGTTTGCTGGGTCCTGTTCCCCCCACCCGAATTGTATTTCTGTCCATTTAATTGCAATTCCATTCCCTTTTCCGTTAAGATTTCGGCTGATTTGGCCGAAAATCTCGAAAATCGCGATTTGGGCGTTCTGGGCCGGCGGGAATCGCTGGCAGCCGGCGAGAGCTGCCCGGCCCCTGCCCGGCCTGCCCGAACTGCCCGAATCGCTCTTTTTTTTTTTTTTTTTTTTTTTTTTTCAAATTAGGGCCGGCGGGTCACGGGCAGCCGGTCAACGCTGCCCGGCCTTGCCCGGCCCTGCCCGAGATTTTTCTTTTCTTTCCTTCTTTCTTTTTTTTTTCTTTCCTCTTTCTTATTTATTTATTTATTTATATTATTAATTAATTAATTAATTTTTTTTTTTAAAAAAGGTGATAAATAGAAAAATGACAATTTTACCCCCCTGGAGCCGATGGACCGAAATTGGGTGCTGACAACTGTTTTCGTCTAAAAAAAATATTATTATTACTACTACTACTACTACTATTACGCCATATATATCATATGGTTTCACCCAATTCTCAATAACTATCCCAAAATTTTTATTTTTTTAAATCTATCATGGGAAAATTTTCAGCGTGGAGCGCTGTTGATCTTCAAACGTGCCATGTGAGCACAGCCATTACATTTGACAGAAGAATTAATGTCGGAATAGATTTGAAACCAAATGTAAAATCACGAGTTATTTTGAGTAATTTTTAATGCATATGATAAATTTGAAAATTCGGTGAAACCATAGGATATACGGTGTAATTTTCGAAAAAAAAAACTCTTGGATATGGCTTTCTTTTCCTTGTCTAGAAAAAAAAAAAAAGTAAAGAGAAGATAATTTCTGAATTCCCCCGTAAAATATTTCTGCAACCGCAACATGCCATGAGACATGGGTTCTCCATAGATGGAGCTTTTAGTGGGAAAGGCTTATTCACATTATTAAAGCTGTCCGGCTCAAAACATTTCATGCATGATACGGAATAGCCACAACATGTCATAGTTTTTTCATATCTATTTTATAAGCACACATATTGCGAGTCATCTAGATCGTTGAAAGGTGAAACTGAAATTGATATTTTTCTATAGAAGTACGGATCATATTGAATTTCATATATACATATAAATAAAGATTTTTTGGGAAGTCCCATGAGGGGAAGATAGGGGGCAGGTATGATGACAGCCGACTATAACGAATCTAATGACCCGTTTGTTTTCGGGATTAAGATCATAAAAAAATTAACTTTAACTTTAACTCAATTCACTACACAATAAAAATACACATTTCTCAAGTCAAAAATTTTAACTTTAACTTTAACTCAATACACTACACAACATTTATCTTTTTCTATAATCAAAATCAAAATTACTTTAACTCTAAAATCAAACACTAAAAAAAAAAATATTTTTCTGGTCCCAGCGACAAACAAGAAAAATGTTTGATTAAGACATTTCTTTGGGAGATTAAAATAATCGGAAGTTTCACCTAACTTCACTATTTTTCCAGATCAAAGAAATTTGGAAAATCTCGAGGCACACGAGTTTTTTGACATTTCCATCCATCTGCCCATATGTCCTCCCCCCCCAAAAAAATAATAAATAAATAGATTCTAGCCCATAAACCGGTTGAAAATATAGGAACATGAAATTTACCAAACAAACAATACGTAAAGAATAATAATTCTAGATTCCATAAAAAAAATAACATAAAGTAGTGTCGTATGTCCTCACTTGTTGATATAAAGATCTCATATTTGATACTTATTGAAACTACTCATTCTTCTTTATTAGTTATTTAGAATTTATCTTTCATTATACAAAGTCTCGTGACTTCTTTGTAATCCAAAAAAAGAATCTTAGATTCCTTATTTTTTTTCAGCCGAAATGTAAGAATTTTCATAATTTGCGAATCACTGAGTTTGCATTGAGAAGGAAAGGTTTTCTGCCGTCGGTGGAATGTCTCTGTCTATTCAGTTGAGTGAGCAGTCTTTGACTACAATTTCTGGAGGTCAGACTCCAAAATTGAAAACGTTAGGGAGTTAGTGATCAAAGCTGGTCACGTTGCATTATTTCTTTTCATAATATGAAAAAATATTAATTTAACTGCTTTAAATGAAATTATTGACATATAAACACATGAATTATGGACCATAAATTTATATAATAAGATAATTTTATTATTTTTTTTTGCTACCTTACAGTGAAGAATGATCATTTAAAATTTTATTCAATACTAAATAAATATACTCTCCATAACTTTTTTCTTAAGTTAGGCACAATTTGACAAATCAGTTCATTTCTTCCTATTCGTGGACAAGAAAACAAGGAGGAGGCAGAATCTTCCAAGTTTCTAGAATTCAAAATGCATCTACTTCGAGTCATCGAGACTGAACGGTCAGTAATGAGTTCGCGAACATGTGCTCGAGCCTTGCTTAGCCATTCCTCTCGAGTGAACTCAAAGCTTAGTAGTTGTCCTAGCAGATGATAAAGACCGAATTATTTGCATTAATCTTACCGCATAGGCAAACCCATCGTCATTTCGTCGCCTTTTTTTGTACCTCCAATGTTGCTAGTTGCTGTAGCATTGATGAGTTCACCTGGCGAGGTTGGATCACCTGCCAACTCATGCAAATGATCTACCCGATTTAGATCAAGAAGTCTTCGATCGACAGTCCTAGCATCCCTAGCCCGGCCCACGATCAAAAAGTTCTATCATGGGTGGGCTATAAGCTGAATCCAGAAGCCCATCACTAATTCATGCTGGGCCGGAGGGGAAGGTCTCACGATTAAATCTCCACCGTCTATTTCAAACGACCGTTGTTCTTCGCGCCATCCCACTTGTTCTTCCCTCCAAAACCCACCAAACAAGACCGGACCATATGGAAAACAGAGTCACCCTGCGATCCCAATCTCTCCACCACAGCACCACATTCTTCTGCCTCGAGAAATTATCAGGCAGTCTTTTTTTCCCCGTAGAATTATTTTACAGCGTGATACGGCACGAGAATCATAAGCACGATTGATGCGGACCTGGAATCCGATGCTTCTCACCGATAAGCTATTGCCACGTGCCTCATGGAAGCATCGCATTATAATTTATTTGCCGCCTTCGTTGCGAGCAAGATCCTCCTCGACATCAGTCCTGGAATCGGTGCATTGCGGTGATTCTAGCTACTTCTGGGACCGTAACTTTGTCTCCGAGGCCCTCAAGATTTCAGCTAAAGTCCGTTCCATCCTTGGAGGGGAGCAGTTGCATGCAGCCATAGTGAAATTTGGCTTAGTGGACGTGTTATCCTTGCAAAATCAGATCTTGGACGTGTATGTTAAGTGTGGGCGATGTCAGGACGCATGGAGACTGTTCGAAGAATTGCCCGTGAGAAACGTTGTCACTTGGAATACTCTGATTAATGGGCTCGTCGGATTTCCCCACAACGTGAAGTATGATTGCTGCACTGTTTTTTCTGCTATTAGGAGGATGCAGCTGGAATCAGTGAACCCCGATTTTCTTACCTTTAGCAGTCTTCTCCGAGCTAGTGTTGAGTGCAAAAATATGGGGATAGGTACACAGTTGCACTGTTTCATAGTGAAATATGGGTTTCTTCAGAACTGTTTTGTCAGTAATTCTCTCCTTAACTTCTATGGGAAACTTGGTGCTATACAAAATGCTAGGCAGCTTTTTGATGAAGTTAAATACCGGGATTTAGCAGTTTGGAATGCAATGCTGTCCTGCTATGCCTTGGAACCTTCTCCCAGAGGAGGGGCTTTAAGGATATTTTGCTCGATGCACCAGGAAGGCTTGAAAGGGGATGAGTTTACGTTTTCTATGTTGCTGAGCTTTTGTGCTGCTTCCGTATTTTTGCACCTAGGCAAGCAGATTCATGGGCTAATAGTTAAATTTTCTTTTGCTGTTGACGTTCTAGTTTCCAGTGCCCTCATTGATATGTATGCGAAAAATGGGCTAGTGGATGATGCTCGCAGGACCTTTGATGAGATGCCCTTTAGGAACCTGGTCTCTTGGACCACAATTATCGTATGTTATGGAAAGCAAGGAAATGGGAGGGAGACTATGAGGATTCTCCGAGAAATGCTCCGAAGAGACTTCCACCCAGATGAGTTAACCCTCTCTAGTGTTCTTACCTCATGTGGAAATGTATCTGCAACCAGCGAAATTCTTCAGTTGCATGCGTATTTGGTGAAATCACGACTTCATACCTTTTTGTCTGTATCTAATTCTCTGATCAGTGCATACTCGAAGTGTGGCAGCATAGAGAGTGCTTCACAGTGTTTTGACTCATTTGCTGAACCTGACATTGTCACATGGACTTCAATCATCTGCGCATATGGGTTTCATGGGCTTGCAAAAGAATCTTGCGAAATGTTCAGAAAGATGTTGTCCCATGAAATAAGACCTGACAAAGTTGCCTTCCTCGGGGTCCTCTCTGCCTGTAGTCACGCTGGACTAGTAAATGAAGGGCTTTACTACTTCAACTTGATGACCGATGTATATGGAATTATACCCGATTCAGAGCAGTATGCTTGTCTGATTGATCTTGCAGGGCGTCATGGTCTTCTAGAACAAGCTTATGAAGTTTTAAGCTCAATGCCGGAGCTGGATCCGAGCACTCTTGGAGCATTTATTGGGGCATGTAAGGTCCATGGAAACTCAAGACTTGCCCGGGAGGCAGCTGATAGGCTGTTCTCTTTGGAGCTGGATAAGTCTGTTAACTATACCCTCTTATCAAATATTTATGCTCTTGAAGGAAAGTGGGAAAATGTGGCAAGAGTTAGGAAACTAATGAAGCAGAGATGTGAACACAAAGTTCCTGGATGTAGCTGGATCGAGGTTTCTGGAAATGTCCATACATTTGTCTCGGGCGATAAGTCTAACCCCAGAAGCTCAGAATTGTATGATGCTCTAGAAATGTTCCTTTGGGAAGTCAATGAGGGAAGCAGTATCTTCTGCGGCTCAAATATATGGCACTATAAGCATGTGGAAGAGAAGTTATGTGACTAGAAGGCAACAGATCTGCAGATGCTGCGCCCTCTGTCATCGTTTCATAACTACAAGGATAAGAAATTTTTATCCACAAGGTCAGTAATCCCAAGCTTTCATATCTAATGTACTCTGGCCCCTTGTATGAACTGTTTTCTTCACTATACTGCCTCTTTCTTTCTTTGACCTCCATGAGATAACTCAAATGCACACCATCTGGTTGAAATTTTGGACTGGGAGACGCGTACATGTCTTGGGGAAAAGTTGAGGTAGGTTGAAACTTTGAAAGGCAAAAACTGCAAAATTGGCCATAACGGAGAAGGCAAAGCTGGCATGAAATTTTTATCTGACACCTCGGAGATTTGGATGAATTCTGCAAACCGACTCCATAAATCCTGAGAAGTATCTAGAGTAATATCACATCCTCGGCTTCCGGATTGGTATCTTAACCCAATTGCCAGTAAAATCTATAGAGATTATTTTCAGATATATTGTTATTACTACCTGAGACCAACCTTTATCGCCTCCTTAAATCTCCAACTTTTCTGAAGAATTCTTTGGGCACTCTCTTGCTTTTTGATAAAATTTGATGCGTCCTCGTTTCCCAACCTAAAAAATATGACTTTATACTTGCTTCTCTTAAAGTTTTGCATCCTCTATACCGAATCTGGGGCCCATCCTAGGTCATTACTTATCAAAATATGATCGGTTGACGAATGTGGGTTGGTTCAAGTGGTGCGGTGCTTGTTCCCCTTAAGCAAAGTCTCAGGTTTGAGACTTGTGAATGGAGAAAATCCACGCTGGGAAAGATTTCCCCTTTAGTGAGCTGACCCGGCTCGAATTGGATTAATCAGGGTCGTTTGTACTTCCGAATACCAAAGTGCATGCCGAAAAATACGACCCTGCTATGATCTACCGCAAAATTATCATTCTTTATCCATCCTATGCAAATGAAATTGTTGTCTTGGGTCCTTTTACGGGAATGCGGTTATGGAGTGTTTCATGAAAAGCTGCATGTCCTGTCTCAGCAACTGTGAGCTGCCACGTACATGTGCATGATGAGATGAGATTAGGCAGTTAGGGTAGTTAACAAAAAAGACATAGTTATTTATTTATTTATTTAGGGGGTTATTAACATTTGCAATTATGTAACTGTCACCATGATTTATTCTCATCCCCAAAATAGTGACTTCCATGTCTGCCTGAACCAGTTTTTCTTCCCAGCTTTCCAAATATCTTCTCCTGTCCCGTATGCGCTCTGTACCTGAAATCTGCATAAATCCTCTCGTCGTCTTCCTCCCTTCTCTCAGAGGTGCTCGCAGCCATTGATACACCAACTCGATCCTCTGTAGCATCAACGACCTGATCAGGGTCTTGGGTTGGTGTTCGAACAGTTTGTCGATTTCTTTGATTTCTCTCGTCTGTGGAAATGGGGAAAGACAAGCTGGAGAAAATGGAGCTGCGTCGGGGCTACAGGAATGTGTGGCACTCAGATCTACTGTCTACGGTTGCTGCCGATGCTCCCTGTAATCTCTCTTTTCCTTGCTCTTCCTCCATGCATTGTTCTCTTTGTTCGGTTTCATTTCCTAGAAAAATTATTGGGGAAGCAAACAATTGATTCTGGGACAAATGATGGGTGTTGAGGTTCTGAGAGGAGCAGAGGTCATGTGCTCTGTTTCTTGGAATTCAGTGTCCTCTGCTTCCATTATCAGCTGCATTGCATAGATTACATGAGGCAATGCAATAAAAAGAAAGATGCGGAAGAGGGATGTTATCTCCGGAGAAAGAGCTTTGGACGAAGCCATTTGCATTGCATGTACTGTCTCCCCATGAAAATCATTTCGACTGTCGAACACCATAAAATTTATATTATGCAGTTGTGCCTTATTCACATATTAATCCGTCAACCTGAGTATTGTGAATAAAATTTCCCTTTTCCCGATCCACCTGAAAATTTGATATAATGTTTTGTGGAGAGAACATTTTGGAGCTGTGAATGCCTTAATTCTGAATGAAGTCTAGGTTATGATGGTTTTGAGTGATTTCGAAGTCTACAATAAGTTTCCGTCCATTCTTTTTCTGTACCTGTTCTTGCATTCGATAAATATGCACTAATGCTCACACTTAAGTTATTACTGACGAAATTTTAAGCAATTTCTGACAATTTTTTCTTTTTTTTTGGGGCATGCAGATTGTTGCTTCGCTACGTGGTGGTAAGTGTTATTACTGCAATGTATGTGCTTTTCATATATGAGCTTAGTCAGAGTGTGCTTGATGTGAACCATTTTCATTCTGAATCAATAGGATAAATGAGTGCCTTCGTGATTAAAAGAATGAAATACTTTTGGTTTTTCATTGTTTACACCTCGCACATTGACCAGGTTATAGCTATTCAATCTTTTTGAAAATGAAAATGAGATATTAGCATGAAACATCACCTTTTTCCTTCCCTTATACCAATGAACAGTAAGATTGGATCATATAGTTGCTTCAAGATCATAAGTAAAATCGACCATTCTTCTTATTGTTGTTTCCTTCCATAATTCAGATAAGCTTGCAAGTTACTTGGGACTACTCATTTATTCTTATTCCTTGTTCTCTGTGGTGACAGTGCTCCCTGTGCTTCGTTTATGCTACGCAAACGGGCTCTTTATGATGATATGTCGAGGTAGAATATCGAGACATTCGAGGAGTTGGACTTCACTTCTTGTGTCTGTATAAGAATACACTTTTGCTGGTCCTGATTCTTCTTTCACACCACAGGTACACATGCTGCGGTGGCTTTATGCCATGCAGCGGTAAATGTGGAGAACAAAAATGTCCTTTCTTTTGCCTTTGTACTGAGGTAATAAATTATGTGGCCGCCTGAGTTTTTGCTTGTGTAATTTTTTCCATTACTAGATCTTGATCGGCCTTCACTTCTCTTTTTTCAGGTTACGCTGTGCTTCCCTAACTCCGTTGCTTCCACAAGATTCATGTTGCAAGATGAGTTCAATATTCAGACTACAAAATGTGATAACTGCATCATTGTAATCTCTCTCTCTCTCTCATTACTTTCTCTTGCTGTCTTTATCTTGATTCTTCCTAAGAGTATGTCTCGCCTTTGTATTTAATCCTGTCTCTTGTAGGGATTTATGATCTGTGTCGACCAATTGGCATGTATATTTTCCTTGCTTGCCTGCATACTTGGCAGCGATGAGCTTACTGAGGCTGCCCACATACTGAACTGTTTGGCCGAATTTGTATATTGCACGTAAGGCCCTTACTCAATACTATCCAGCTTCTGTTTAAGTTCTTCACAAAATTGTCCTGTTGATCGTATTCAAATGTTCCATCTGCAGGGTTTGTGCGTGCATGCAGGTACGCAAAATGTTCCATAGGCCTACATTTAATATGTTTATACTAATCAGGTTTCCGATACATGTAGAACGAATTACTACAGATATTGTTATTTGAACTACTTCTTGACCACTCTGGTTTTTGTTGTGCTACATATCTCTGGTGCATCATCTTACCGATTTTAACTCTTAGAAAAACAGGGATCACTTTGACTTAGCATCAAAGCATAGATTCTGTTTTCCACTCTTGGCAACCCCGAGTTTCTGTCTATTTATTGTGTCTTTGTCCCTGTTATTATTTCTGGATAGACATATCAAGTCCCACTTCCACATTGAGGAACTGTCAAATTGTGCTTGATCTAAATTATGAGTGCATCATCCTACTAGCATAAGCTTTAAGGAAAAGTATTCCTCTATGGTTATTAAATCTGTGAATAAATCAACAGTTGATAATGTTCAGTGGTCCAGAAAAAATTCCGCATAAACCTTCTGACTGCATTTAGATATTCGTCATCCAGTTCTCTCTCTTACGAGCTGCTTTTGATCCATCTTAAACCTTAAGGCGGTAGACAAGAAGCGTGGCATTATATACTTATTTAATGATCGAATCTCCATTTGCTTTTGTTATTTATTGTCACATTGTTTACACCAAATAGAAGATGATTTCCTTTTGCAAAGGAGTTGAAAGGAGGTATCCTATTCACATAATTCACTTAGCATGAGGTTTCTACACATTGCAGACGCAACACAAGATCGAGATGGACAAGAGGGACGGCCATTTTGGGCCTGCACCGGTGATGGCAGTCCCACCAGTGCAGCAAATGTCACGTATGGACCAGCCCATTCCTCCTGCAGTCGGATATTATCCACAACCACCACTGCAACAAACACCACATCAACCACCACCCACTGCTTATGGGCATCCTCCTCCTGCCTACGGCTACCCTGCTCCTCCTCCTCCCTATGCTAACGCCTACCCACCTGCTGGTTATCCTCCTTTGCCTCCCGCCTATCCTCAAGTTCCTCCTCCTCCTCGTCCTCCTCCTAAAGGCCAGTAATGAAGCTTGAATTGTGATTTCACGGGTGAATGAGAATCTCCGCATCTGCAGCTTGTTATTCGTATCAGTTATTCTTATCAGTCATCCCTGTAAAGAGCTTATTGTTCCCGGCTCTGCTTAGCACAAGTATTTCCTTTGGGCTAATGAGTGAAGAGGGCAACAGTAAACCCGTTATACCTCTCTAAGTGTAGTACTGAATGTACCGAATAATATAGCTTTAAATGGGACTGTGGGCTGCTCAAGCTCCCTGCAAACTAGAAAACTTTATACCTGTCGACGTACTTTCATCTTTCACAGCATCTAACGATTTCTTTCCTCGGAAATCCTGCATTACATCAATTGATCACAGGGCAAAGAGCAGCGGCGATCAGTCTCGAGTTTGTGCAAGTGGACTGCATGTGTGTGCTTTTCGTGTTTAGCCCACAAGGACGTGGGTTCCAACCACCCTCGTACTCGCACATGAAATTGCGGCTGTTCATGCACCTGAGAGAATAAACTCCCCTAATAACAGACTCTTGCACAGGAACTGACAACAGAATTCCATCATTTTGAATGTAAACGATGTCGATATAGAAAGGCATGAACGGGAATCTGGACCTTAGGACAGAGCTGGTGGGAAGACAATTCCAAATAAGCTTCCATAGAAGGAGCTTATGTCATTCATGAATCTTGAGCCGCCGGAGTGCTCTCCACTCTTTTTGATTAAGGGGAGATCTTGGGAATCTGTGATGCTGATCTATTAGGTAGGCTGAGGAAGTGGAAAGATTTATATTTGAGGAGCCTTGCAAGGAGAGAGTGTCATAAGGGAGCTGGGGCTTAATGATAATGGAACAGATGGCCTGGACAGAATCTGGACTGAAGAGGGAGTGCAGAAGTGGATGATTCCAGATTCGGGTTCCAGGATAGAACAAGTCGCAGACCCAAAGATTGTGTTGGATAGAGAGGGAAGATGAGGGTGTAGGTTTAAAACCAGGGAGGTTAGGTACCCAAGGATCGTCCCAGATGTTAACCGGGAGGCATTACTAATAAAGAAGCATGAGCCTTTTGCAATGAGGTCTCGAGTTTTACAGATCCCCTTCCAGAAGAAGGAAGAGCTGCGTTTTGGGGTATGGGAGAGGAAAGCTTGGTGATCGATACTTGGCTCTTAGGAGCTGGATGTGAGGTTTGTTTTGGATAGAATGTATGGCCCATGCTTATTTAGAAAGAATGGCTCGATTGTAATCAACCTCCATGAACTTTTGAGGCACAAAGAGAGGGCCAGGATTTGTGGTGCATTTTTAGGTTTACCCGAGGAGTTAAACCCCCACCAAAAGTTTGAGAACATAAGAGTCTAATCGATAGCAAATGACTTTTGGAAGGAGGAAGGTGCTCATGGAAAAAAATGTAGGGATGGCGGCTGCCACTGATTTGATCAAAACACCACTGGCAACTTGGGAAAGAGTTTTTGCCTTCCACATCTCGATTTTTTTTTTTCCCACCTTATCCAAGAGAGGCTGAAAAGTGGAAATTTTTGCCTTTTGGATGTGAAGAGGTAGCCCCAAATATTTTGAATTCAAATAATCACCTTGCTTGATTCTGAAAAAAATAGTTACGCAAGGGATTTGGGACATTTGTACTGAAGAAGAAAGCCGATTTTCGAAAATTTATTTTTTGCCCATACCAAAGATGGTAAGTTCGCAGCGTGTCAAACAAACTTTGGAGGTTTTCTTTAGTTGTCTTGGCCAAGAGAAAAAGATCGTCGGCAAAAAGGAGGCGAGTGAATGTTTGACAGACCCTTCCCATCTTAATTCCCAGGGTGTGTGTCCTAAGGCCTCCTTTTGAGAGAGGAGACGAGAGAGCACTTCCGTGGCAATTAAGTAAAGGAAGGGGATGAAGGATCACCTTGTTGGATACCACGGGAAGGATTGATAAAACCATGGGGCTTCCCATTGATCTGGACGGAGTAGGATGCTGTAGAAATGCACTGTGAAATCCAAAGTATCCATGCTTCATCAAGACCCAAACCACGCATTATTTCTAGGAGAAGAGGCCATTCAAGACGATGAAATGCTTTCTCCATGTCAATCTTTATAGCAACATAATGATCATTCCCAGTATGATGATTTAAGAAGTGCATAATATCATGTGCTATAATAGAATTTTCAGAATTTTAAGTCGTGGAAGAAGTGGTCATAAGTTGGATGGTGGGATGAGTAAAGATTAGAGAAGTGGGATAAGAAGGCAGAGGCTATGGTTGGAATATCTGATGTCCAACGGTTTGGGGGATTTTGAGAAATTCTATGGCATCATGTCTCCTCTTGATAATCGTGGAGAGGTGGAAAAACCTGGTATTAAGGTGGGAAGATGACAGCCATAATTGCATGGATTTTTTTGTTTCCAAATAAATGAGTAATCTAGTCATAAGGAAGTGCGAATGATATATGTCAACATATGTAAACAGATTCATGAGATATGATCCCAAATGAAATGTTCTATATGACCTGACGACTTATCGCATTTGGGATCGAAGAGAAATAAATTTTTGTTTCCTATTTATAGGGCATTTGTAACACTGAATTTGTAAAATGTCACATATGTCGAGGACTTTTTTCATATTATGGAGAAATTCGTTATTTTTCAAAAAAATAAATATATATTATCATTTACAAATAAAAAGGATGAATAACTAAAATACATTGAATTTGACACAATAAAATATAACAAAATTCATTGAATTGAAATTGATAGGTCAATTCAATGTGGAGCTGAGGATTTTGACAATATAGTTATGTGGTACTTTCTCCTTTCCCTGGCACTACACTCTCATTCTTAGAAATCTTATCAAATCCTCTCGATATCCTACATACATTAAACATAGAAAATAATTTATCGATATTCTACATACGTAGATTAAAGACAATGCACTTGTAAAGCATTAATATAAAATGGACAAATACATGATCTCTGCTTTAGAATTAAATTCTCCGAACAATCGAAATGATGATCAACCGTGAGTTGAGGACTAATCAATGGAGCTCTGACAATACGAATAGTCAAAAGGACGATCAAGCACGAGTTGAGGGTTAATCAATGGAACTCTCACAATATCATTGGTTAGGCTTTATATATTACTAGTCGAGACTTTATACTAAATATAGTAATTTAATATTACCATTTTCTTTTGTTACAACATTAACGATAATCTTAAAAGTGGTAATATATTTGAGTGGGAATGTGGATGGTCAATAATCTGAAATGATAATGCACCAAGCGCTACTTAAAAGATTATGGGTACAGATAAAAAAAAAATTATGGTTCGATTCTCACCATGAATCCGCATGCCCTTCCCTCTGTTTATGCATCCCTTTCTAACTCCTTTTCGTTTCTAACAAAAAAGAAAAAAAAAGAATTAAGTATTTTCACGTGTATATCTAATTATGTATCTTTAATTTTGAACCCGCAAGTGGGAAAAAAGGGTCCATAATGTGAACTTGTGCAATATAAACACAGTGCTCTTAGAAATTGATGCCAAACAAATAAACTTATCCCATCTCCTATCGAGTGCAAAATATCTGATGTGGTCGTGTGCCTATGGAATGTAAGGTGAATTTCGAAAATATAAATCGACATATTAGATTGCCAGTAAAAGTTAAGGAATATTGATATGACAAAGTCTGGGCGCCTATAGTCTTATATATATAGGTTAACAGGTACAAGAAAAAATATTATAGCGATAGTAGTTTTTCAATTCAACTTTTAATTTGAATTCGTATATAGAGTGTAGTCGCAAGAGGTTGAGAACATATTAAGTCACATATGTTTTTATTTACAGTGATTTCGATGGATCTGATATATTTTTTTGTCTCTGTAATTTTTCCTCTTGGACATTTTTCACTATATCCATTTTTATCATCAACGGACATTCATTGATCACCGAGGAAAAAAAAAACTATTGGCCATTATTGTACATATGTACTTTTCAAGGTGCATTAATTTTGTCTGCAAAATGTAAATTTCAATAATGCGAATGTTGCAATAAAATTTTTGGTCATTCTTTAGTAGAGTTTTTTAGATTTTTCGTTATTTTATTAGATTATTTTGAATTTTTTTGAGTGCTTATTTCCAAATGGGTTTTGGGTGGTTTTTTATCTGCAAAACACTGGTCCGGAGAAGAATGGGGACCAAAATTTTACTCAAAAAACCGAACCTACCCACCCGTTTCCACCCCTACTTCCAATACATTTCTTTCCTTAATTAACCAATCATAATATATAAAAGTTGAGGCACATAGACAAGAAAACGCCACATAAGCAAAATCATAAACTCACAGCTCCACATTGCAATGACCTTTGGATTTCAATTCAGTGAAGTTACATTATGTTTTGCTTGGTCATATTCGACGTACTTTAGTTATGTATTCATATCATTTGTATGTAATAATACATACTTAAATTTCTTGAAAAATTAAAAGTTGTTTCGATAACTGGAAAGAATTCCTCGATAGATGTGAAATCATTCAAATTCAATGTTCCATATTCCAATAAATACAAGAATTAAAATTTGGATCTCCACCGATGAAAATGCTTACTCTAACCATCGGGCTACTCCATTGAAGATTATTGTTATCCGCATTTCTATAAGGCTAGATGCCGTATTTGTTTGCACTCATAATTTCTATTTTTAATTAGGTCCACTTGGTAAATTATGTAAATTTGTGTTTGGTTTTTGAGTTGAATAATGATTCAACACAACTTGATTTTGTACAACGATTGCAAGTATTGATAAATATATTACTGTGTGAGAATATATATATATATATGTATGTATATATAGATATAAAAGTATATGTGAAATTTATTATTAAATAATTGGTATGTATATATAGATGTGAAAGTAGATAGATAATTTATTATTTAAAAAATGATTATAAAAATGGTTAGAAAAAATATGTGAAAAAATTTATTATTAAATTAGGGAAAAAGATAAAAATGTAATGATTGTGTTGTTGAATTAATGAAAAATAAAGTTGAATGAGTTGAGTAAAATTTTGATTCGAAAACCAAACGGACCTAGCTATATTTTTTTTTCTTCATATCTATATTTACTAGTATGTTATATGTGTTAATTACTTACTTTTGATCCTGCAAAAATAGATAGAAATTTACCGCATAAAGAGCAGGTATCAACTAGTTAAATGCTTGCTTAATTTATCAAATGTGACCCAAGCCTTTCTGTTCTCTTTGTTTAAAGCTGCAAAGGGAGCGGAGGGACAAAGAGGAGACTGACTTGTGCTCAAATGCACATTCCTTTGAATGGAGTCTAAGTAAAACAATGCATGTATATGAGACAGTTCCCAAGTTGTTTCTGGAACGAGAAAATATTAGATGGTGATCGATCAATGAGGCAGTATGACCGACTAACAACCAGATTTCATCTCATGTAAAGACGAGGGAGAAATTTTCTCACTAGGAATTGTATCAAGGATCAGGAAAGAGGTATAGAAAGTCTCATTAATGAGAATCAACTCAAAGCCTCTTGATTTCATATTGAGGACGAGTGCCAACTGCATTGGTCCTGTTTCTCGCCTGATATGTCCTCTCGAAGCAGATGATCTTATCAAGGCTTGAGACTGTGGGCCTAAATCATATATTGGTGACCATAGTTTACTATGGAATTTCTACTAGCAGGTGTAGAGTGTGATGATCCAGACCATTGTACTAAGATGATGATCCATGGCCATCAGAAAGGTTGTTGTAGATGGCCGGTGGTCATTGTGTCCAGAATAGACTTCCGCCTTGAACCAGTGCATAGGGCTTCAGCAAGGGATCCATTAGCCTTTGATGCCGCGTCGCTTAGGGATGGATGTGTTCTATTCCCTGGCCAGCGATCAACCGATTTTCCTCTAGTGGCTTTTGTCTGCCCTTTCCTGTTCCCGTGGATTCAGGCCATGCCAGTTTATATCGGGTCCTTTGACTTCTTCTAGTCATTCCTTTCCTGTATCTACGGTTCATACTCATCGAGTTTGGTGTTTTAACTAATGGAGGCTTCATTGAATTGGGACAGAGCATCTGCAAAGATTAATTTTATTTGGTTAGGGGTCGTAAAGAGATTGTTATGTTCATCACGATGCATCTAGACAACCTTAACGTCCTTGACAACTAGCATACGCGTAGGGTAGTAAAGCTAGTTGTCGATGGTGTCGTGACCTTTGAACATTTCTTTCTTCGTGAATTAGGCGAACCTAACAGCCTGTTGTCGAAAGGGAGACATATACATCATATACCGGCTAATTAGAGCAGACCAGTTTGGACCTTTTATGAATACGCATGTTGTTGGCATATAACTGTCGCATGAGTCCGAAATTTCAGTAGAAACACATCGTAGTCATGGTTAAACCGACATGTAAATAGAAATTTATCTTAATCAATAGGTTGGGAATACCTCACGGTCTCATTGAAAATAAAATTTGTCCATGATAATGAGTCTTTGCTGTCATGCTAAAACTTCTAACAGTAAAGGACACGGTGAGCATCTCAGAAGTTTCTGAAATTCAATCTGGTGGCTTCTGCGAAAATTGTAACTACCAAAGTCGTTTTTTGTGCCTGGAAGTCATCAATCAAGAATGCTGACCGCTGGATCCGCTAAGATGTAATTTCAACTTTTAAACCGGACCCTCTTCTGTTCGAATCGAATATCAACGTGAATGCGATTGAGATCACAACTGCTCAATGAAAGTGATCAGACAAGAAAGGAGTGGAAATGGGAATGGGGGAAATGAATGGGTGAGGGGTGGGCAGGACACAAATTTGTTCAGATTCAAATGGGTACCAATTAATTCATCCCTCATGCATGTTGTGTTGCAGAGCTCACAGGCCATGACATTGAACCCCCCCCATTTCCCTGCTTGCCTTCATCTCTCCCTATTCTCATGGCCTGAGATAGAGACCGATCACTGATCACTGCCCTTCAGTTCCTTCTCACCTCTCTCTCTCCCCGTGCGTTGTTTCGAAGATTAGACCGGCCAATTTGATTTCCCATATCATATCCAAATCGAGACGATATCATGATTAATTACTGATAAGTCTCAATGGTACCTTATAACAGTCGCCTAGGATTAAGGATTGTCGATCCTGAAACAGGTAAAGCAGATCGGGTGTCATTCATCAGGGAAAAAAAAAAATCAAGATCGGGTGTTAGGACCAAATTCGACCCTTCTGCTAAGGTCACTGAAAGATTGAGAGAAACTCAATATTAAGAAGTTCTCATAATGAGTTTGGAGGTACCTTGTGGCAGTCGCTCTTTAGGCGTAAATCGTAATGTTAACGGGGCGACTTAAGGAGCAGCAGCATTATCAATCCCGGGATGACACTATTCCTTCCATTCCTAGTTCACATGATCAATTTGAGAGGTGAACGTCTCTTTTATCCTCTTCTGATATACTATTACTGCTGGTTATAACCCGAACAAAAGGGGTCGATCGGAGAGTTGTATTCAAGTTTGGACATGATTTTATAATGCTTCGCTTGTCATAAGCTAGTCAAGTTACTCAAAGAATAAATACTCAAGTCGAGTTTGGCCACACTTATTGCTTGATTGACTTGTAAGATGCATGTCAGTCTTACTTAGAATTACAACTACAAATAGGCCATCCTTATTAATGAAACCATGCACAACCAGCTAAAAAGTCTCATATACCCCCGATTCTTCTCATCGATCACGTGTTTAATAGAGAAATAGTAATAAACCACGCCGCATCCATAAAGGTTGACCTTCGGATGGCTATGATCATCCCAAAATCTCACATGCTGCTCTCATGTTCAATTCAATCTCTTAAACCGATCTGTTTACATTTGCTTTAAATTTTAAAGCAACAAATGGGGTTGGGGATTTTTGACACGATATAATAATACGACATGGATATGGCACGAAAATGAATAGATTCGATTTAGCTAAACATATTTCGGGTCTAAACTTTTTGGGAAGTGTATGTTCGGCCAAACAACAATGCAACGATTAATCTTCATCTCCTACTAGTGTAATTGAGATAGAAACCAATCAAATTAACCAATCAGCAATAAAGAAAAAGAACACAAAGAATTTTACGTGGAAAATCAGGAAAAATCATGGGACCAACTCCAAATCAACGATTCACTATCAATGAAGATTACACAATGTTTTTCATCAAGGATAAACCCTTGGACCACCAAACTCAAAAGACACATTCTATTGGATCACCTAAACACAAAAAATTCGTCAACCACAAGGGTAGTTTACAAAACTAGTCACAACAACACCTAGAGAGCTCAAATAAGAATTCTGATTGTTCATAACCTAGCCTCACGTGTGGTGAAGCTGCTGCCAAAAGTTTCATCCTGATCGGAGTTCGTTTGATGTCCCGATCGAGGTTTGATCCCTAGATGGGCGGACAAAAATACTGCCCTGCTGCTTCTCTATATTATGCCGTTCTGCTGCTTCTCTGTATTCTGCCGTTCCGCTGATTTTTTGTCCCTCTGTAACTCCACTCCTTGCTAAGCTATTTTGCTGAAAATTAACCCTACAAAAGTGAGTCCTTAGCCCTATTAAAACCCGATAAAAGTCTAACATGATTTAAACTCAATTTTTTCCAAATTGGAAGGATACCCAACAAAACAAATTGAATTTGCCTAACCCGCATAAACAATAGTGTCTTAACCGGTTAAATCAAATAACCTGCATAAACGCAATCATATCCATTTAGTTAGATGTGTTTTATGTGTTATTCAACCTACTAAATCTATTTACCCCTTTATGAAAAAAATATATATATTTATTTCAAGTCGTAATTGAAACTTGCACACTCGGCCACTGCCCACTGAGACACAGGCGTCTCATTTCATTTCATCTCCCTAATTATATTATTTTGTGTGGTTATCATTTTGTGTTTTATGTGAATTTTTTTTGTTGTATTTACTCGTGTAAATATTATTCGAATTGTTCATTATAGGTATTTGTGTTGTAGGGTAGGTATGTATACGTATACATAATTGGATACTCTTAATTAGACACGTAATTAATTAGGTAAAATCATGTCAACTAGAAGTAATTAAATAGTTATTTAGAATTTTTCTTTTTATTATATTAAACATCGTGCTTCCTTTGTAATCGAAAAAAGACCGTATTCGGATTTTTCAAATTTTGACATGTTTAATAAACATGTTGTGTTAGAATTCAAACCTTTATGACACGAATCCATTTAGACTACGATACGTATAAACACGACAAGACACAAGTAATCAGTCCCAAACAATCTTGAACCAGCCAGAAGAACAAATTGATGGAGAATTCACTGACTGAAGGGAAACAAAAAAGAATTTTTTTTTTTTCAAATACAGAGTTAATTAAAAGAGAATAACCATATAAAAGTACATAATAGGCCCCACAGCTTCAATTCATCATAACGGGGACGAGGAGGCCGACAACTGACAAGATCCGAACAAATCGGTGAACTCCATCTCCAGCGGCAGCCAGTTCCCAGCAGACAAAAACTTCATTTCCTTTCTTTTTCTTGTTCTTTTTTCCTTTTAATTTCCAGGAACCAAATAATTGTCTGCTAGTCTTATTATTTGATATATTGTAATTATTTTCTGAGAGTAGCAACTAGAGAATTAATGCAGGCAGGAGATGATGATGATGATGATGATCATGAGGAGCTCCAGCTGATTTCGATATCGAGATTCCTTCATATTCTTTCCATAAACATTCTTTTGCTGATACAACTACCGGTAAACGTAACCAGTTAGGCCGAAATTTATCCGATTACGCCTGTAATTAACACCTCGACGAACTCACACAGGAAGAAGGTGGTGAGATCATTTCCCAAACCATCCTGAAAATCTATCAATCTAGGCTTAGGCTTATACATATGCATATATATGTGTGAGTGTGTGTGTGTAT
Source organism: Punica granatum (assembly GCF_007655135.1). NCBI lineage: Eukaryota > Viridiplantae > Streptophyta > Magnoliopsida > Myrtales > Lythraceae > Punica > Punica granatum. Next base: position 44,027,599 of record NC_045127.1, on the reverse strand, counting down.
GTATCTGTTTTGTAGGAGATTTGATTTCTGAATTTAAAAAAAAAAAAAAGGATCCAAAATTTTTTCTCTTATTGATCAGTCTGATACTTACACACCCAAGCCTTTCCATCTATACACAACTTCTCATTGCCAAGCCCCTCTCTCTTTCTCCCTCTCTTCCTCCTCATCCTAAACTGAACTGTACTCGCAGTAGAAATCGCCTTCGCCGCTGTTAACGGCGACCCCGGAAGCGGCCCAGAGCCGCTGGTTGAACTCCTCCTCCATCCCGTCGGGCACGAACTGGGTCCTGCACAGCGGGCATGTCATCTGATCGCAGTCCATCCAGAGGTCGAGGCAGTTCCGGTGGAACACGTGCCTGCAGTTCCTGAGCCGCCGTATCTCCTCCCCGGCCTCGAACTCGTAGAGGCACACCGCGCAGCTGCCGGGCGGGTCCGCCCCGTCCTCAAACCGGTCGACGGGGAGGAGCTCCCGGATGAGGAGGGCGGAGACCGGCGGGCAGTCGGGGGACCGGTGGGGAGGATCGAGGAACACAGGATCGGGCTCGAGGAAGTCGGAGAGGCCAAGGAAGTTGAAGAGGGAGGCGATGAGGCCGCGGAGGATTCCGAGGAAGGAGAGCGCGTTGAGGAACAGCTTCGGCAAGAACACTTCGGTGTAGCCCACCGGGAAACCCATTTTCACCAGAAGGATTTCTCTGAGAACGGAATTCGTCTTCTTCGGGCCTTTTTTTTTTTTTTTTTTTTTTCCTTTTTTGGCGGAGAATTTCGGAGAGCAGAGGGAAGGTTCCGTTATTAGGCAGGCGAAGGGAAGCAGGGGATATATAGTGGCGAGCAGAGGGGAGTGATATTTTGACCGGCTGTGACTGAAGGGCCAATCAGAGGGGAGTATTATTCTGAGTGGGTCCCGATGGGGGGAACAGCGACAAAGTTGGTCCTGATTGGTCGATTGTGAGCGACGGTCTTTTGTTGTGTGTATGTGTGTGTGTGTTTTTTTTTAATCTTTCTCGTGGTATGCTGTGTGTATGTCACGTGTACACATACTTCCCCCGAAAAATTAACCAAATGAAAATAAATCTCTCACGTGCGAAATTCGAGTAGCGCTTTCTTCGCTTTACAGTCAGAGCTGAGCTCCGATTAGACCCCGGCCTGTTTCAAGAAGCTTTTTGTGTCGGATCCGGCAAGGTGACCTTGAAGATATGCTTTTGTAATTTTTGAACAAGCTTCAGCTCTTAAACGTTGTCGCCGGCTTGAAACGATCGAATTGTCTCGCGGTACTTGGTTTGACTAGTTAGGATTTCGATGTTTAGAGTTAGGGTTTGGTTAGGTTTGTTCTGCTATATATATTTGGTGGTGCTTTTGTGGTGGATCTTATGTTTGACCCAAGGCATCCTCTTTACTCTATTTTCGGCAACGAGATGAAAATTCATCATGGATTCATGGATTGGGTTGAGGATCTCCTTTTCCAATTCTGATCGAGAATTTTGCAGGAAGGTAGTCGACGGGATTGTTGAATTTAGGAAGACTTGCTATAATTGTAGTGCTTTTACTCGACGTGGTTTTCATGTTTATTTCCTTTTGTAGTTTGCCTAGTGGGTAACCAATCTATCACGCTCTTGTAATTTCTATTTGGGTATTATCCCTTGTATCCGCATTTATGAAGGATCGTCATAGTCAATTGAGCAAAAAAAATAAAATAAAATCGAGTGGTGTAGAGAGCTTTATTCAATCTATCACCAGTTGTTCTTAATTTATTTGTTAAGGCTAATTCTCATTCTTGCATCAATTTTTCTTATCATGAAGTGTTTCAAGTGGATTTTGAATTTCCATCTTGCAAGTTAAGTAGCGTCCCACGCATTATGATAAATTAAATAACAAGGTATAAACCCCCGCATTGCACGAGTACATGAGAAATCAACAACTAACAAAATTTAATTGATGGAAAAAAAACTTTTTACCTAATCAAGAGGCACCTTTTTTCGAAATTGTTTTGAATCTTTATCCATGAATTTATAATTTTTTATTTTTCAAGAAAAATTTAATATTTATTCATGGATCAAGAAGCTTATTTTCACTTTTACAATTAAGAATGATAATGATTTCGTTAAGCATATTAAATTCTCTGAGTAGTTATAAAGACAATAAATTATTATTTGAAATTTTGAATAAAAATTATTGCGTGACGCTTTCTCATATAGCTCTCCAGCTTTTGACGATTTTTTTTTATATTAGACGCATATAGTGTCCTAATTGTAAATATCATGCAAAAGTGAAATCATCTAAAAGAATATGGAAATGCCATATACAAAATTTGGAAGTAATATTTCACATACTAATTCTTCTATTGTCGGAAAACAAATTCTGTTGTTGAAAAACTGCCTAGACTTTGAAAAGACATTGTTATCCGATATGTTCTCTATGTCTTTTCCAATAATGGGGCAAAATCAATAGTGATATATACCAGTTCATGACCCTGGTAAAAATACGTACCGAATATTTAGACTGGCCCGCCATAAATCAAATTCAACAGTAGAAATTTCACATTTGATTTTTTTCACTGCCAAAAATGCACATGACAAGATGAAAAGGAAAAAAGTTCAATTTTTATCTTTCTTTTTTAGTATATACTTTGATATCCGAAAGCGCAACAAACCTAGCTAATCGTTCGAGTCGAACTGAATTATGAATTTTCTTCATTTACAAGATTCGAATACGAGATCTTATTTAGAAAAAATAAACGTCGAATCGTTTGAACTAAGTTATATTGGTATTTTCATTCTTCTTTTTAATTATAGAAAATGCATATGAAGAAAGAAAAGAGAAGCAATTATAAGGCATATACCTGCTTAGCCAAACTTGAAAAAGGGGTACCATCACTGAGTAGAAGAACCCCTAATGAATAGAGTGGGACATGCCCACTTCCAAAACTCCATGATGGGCTGGGAACAAAAGAGAATCGAAAGGGACACAACACGCATCGAGTGTTTTATGCGTATATGTATTCCGAAAATATGCACAACAATAACCTCTGTAGTTCTACGACAAGTAGTCGGCAAGTGAGATCAAGCTATATTTGCTTCGGTAACACTATCGAGATGCAGCTGCTGCTGAAAGTGCATGTTATTTTCTCGCGAAGAATTCGGATCTTGTCTGAAGATACGACGGAGATAGTCAGTATCTCGAGCCCCCGCCCACCGGCAACTCATCCACGGTTGGATTAGAGGGGCCAACTCATTTGAAAATGAAGCCGAGATGTGATTGGTGCGCGGTGCATCATTGATATTGGAATCACAAAATGTGTTAGGATAGGGGAGTGTAAAAAGATTTTCAATGAAAACCTTTGGTTTGTGCCTTGTGAGTCCAAAACAGTCGTGGCCCAATTGCCCCCTCTATGGCTACCCTATGCCCATCTGATGCGTAACATCTGACCTAATGGCCTCTTAATATGGTGGGTCATCCAATAGTCTCTTCGAGTTGGCATCTAACCATACACTTCGACCAATCGACGATGAAGAGATCAACCTTGCGAATAATCCAACTCTAGATAAGACTCGATCCCAAAACTTCATGAAAAGCATGGTAAGAGCTAGGGGGGGGGGGGGGGGGGGGGGGGGGGGGGGGCGGCGATATACGAGCATCTTTTGCCTACATGAACACATAACACGGGTGAAAAAAGAATTCCGAACCAGCAGGAACATCATGTTGATTAAAACTAAGGAAAATTAAAAAGGGAAAGCTTTTACACAATAATCTTCTCAAACAATCATAGGGCATTAAAATCGAATTGGCCGGTTGGGCAGTTGAAGGATGCGACTCCTTCCGTAAAGATGCAATTTTCAAGTCACTTTAAAGTCATGTAGAAGAACACCACTTAAAAGACCACTTCCACGGAATGTTGTTGAATTTGTATGCTTATTATGTGTTCATGTTGAATGTTAAAATTAAATAGAGTGAAACTCGAATTTTTCTTTTTATAGAAAAGTAAAAAAACATAGGATATTATTCCGTGAACGTGAGTAATGATGCATGCTATGGCCAAGTTGGTGGGGCTTGGACGTGGACTTAATTCATTAGTGTGTTGGTGGGGCTGCAGTGACCAAGTTGAGCTAAAGTCTCAGTGAGTTATGGCGAAAGAAACATTCCGTGGCGGTTAAGTTCCCTTAATTGGGACAGCCACAACGGGCTAATAACCCGACCTAGCCTTTAATTCATAAAAAAAAAAATGATGCATGCTTGGATTAGAGGAGGGATCGCAATCTATGTATGTAGTTATATATGTGAAGCAAAGTGGTGGAATAGTAAACTAATCATAGTCAAGATAAGAAATTCTCGTTGAGTATTGAGAAACTTTCAAGGCATTACTAAGTAGTGATGATGAAATGAGAGCTCATTTTCTCCCAACGATAAGTCGGTAGTTAGATTGTCAAATCCCTTATTCTACATAAAACACAAATAAAAACGGCAATCAATCCCTGATTATTAGCCCCAGCTCGTTCACAAACTAAAACTATAGATCCATTTACCCTTTTGTTTTTTTTTTGTTTTGTTTTTTTTAAGCCACAAATTATCCTCAATCAATTGGGTGAAGCTGGTCACCGTTCGAACTTTGGCATAACGCGGACCATGAAGTGCTTGTAATGAATTTCGAAATCATATTCTATAAATAAATAGTTCTTAGTTCGTTGTTGAATCACAGTGTCGTGTGTTCACTTTACTTTGGATGAGGAGATGTGAAAGGTGGGATCCCATGGACCAGCAAAATATGTTTAATCCATGTCTCCTCTCTTCCTCTCCGGTGCAAGCACACCCACAGGCTCAAGCGTACTGAAATAGTAACCTTATCTTCACAGCAAGTGATGTGGGATCTAAATTCCCCAACTTTGACTCTTGATTTGGAGCTTTTGTTGGGGGGCTCTTCGCTGGTTTTCATCGACTCCTCGGTCGCTGTCGGCGACATCTTTTCTTTGTCAACTTGGGCTTTTTGAAGTGAAGTTGGATGTGGATGCAATTCGACTACAGGCCTCCCCAACATGATGCTGTGAGCCAACCACTTGATGCATGAACGTGCCCCTTTGATGTGCTTAAGATTGCAGCTCAACACGTATTCGAATTTTTAGGTCCAAACACGCATTTTAGAAGACTCGAGAATAAAAATTTAGCTTAATTAGATATTAAGTTTCTCATACTGCTATAATATAACTTCTCTTAATTAGATATTATTTTCATCATTAGCTTGAGTCAGTAGTCTTAAGTTTCATATTTCAGATTGTTTCCTTATTCTATTTTAGGAAAGTACTCTGGAGAATATTAGATGTCAGTTTCATATTCTAGAGTCAAGGGAGGTGTCTTCCCTCTATATATATATGCTAGAAGGTGATCTCAGAAATACAAATTGATGAATATTTTGAATGAAATTGCCTAGAGCGTTTCCTCTATTTTCTTATTTGAATAAGTTCCTTGTTTAGTAACGAAAATCCCAATTCTTATTTGTTCATCCTTGAGCGTGGCGAATCAACTCGATTTTTCTTACTCGTGGCGAGTTATCTTATTGAGTGAGTTTAGCCGGTTCTACCCTCCACCCGTCTTTCTTATCCAATTCTGGTTCGTGAGCCCATCATTTGGTATCAGAGCAAAGGTTCTATTCTTGTTGGCCGAGTAAAACATGTGAAGAAGCGAACACACATGTGATTGAGTGGATTTTGCTAAATATGCGAAGATAATGGCTAAAGACAACCTCGAAAGAGTTCCAAGAGGGCTTACTTTCGACCAAGACCTGTTCCTCACATTCCAACGAAAAGAAGATGAGATTTTAGCACGGCTCGAGTGAGTGACCCAGGCCCTCGAGACTTGCGATGGAATAAGAAGACACCTATTGGGTGCAGGAGGATTATCGACCCAAAGAGAATCCCGACTTTCAACGAAAGCATGAATGCTAAGGAATTCTTTTGTTTGGATTTCGGATTTGGACCCATTCTTTGACTACTACGGCATCCTCGATGATGGAAGCCGAGTTGATAGAGTTGTATATCAGTTAAGGGGCAAAGCTTCTACTTGATGAGAGAAATTGGAAAATAATCGTCTTAGAGATGGAAGGAATTTGGTATTTACGTGGAGGCGTATGAAACAACTCTTAAAGGTTAGATTCTTTCATTTGGAATATGAAGAACGCCTCTATGAATCTGAAGACGATTGCATGAAATCTACCTATCCTCTTAAGAATGGAAAAAAAAAATGCTTTTCCTATGACGATTATTGATGTTATGATAGAAGATGAAAAAGCGCAGGTTGAAGACACAAATTCTAAGAGGGACAGCAAAATAGAAGAGAAAGAAGTCGTAGAGCTAGAGAACCAGGCTATGCTAGAGCGAGATACACATGTCTTGATCATGAATGATTTATCTTTTGAGGAGAATATTTTGGAGGTACTAATTTCAAATTCCACGAAGCAAGTCCTGATGGAACCCACTTTAAACTCACCCCAAGTGGAACTTCAAGATGAAACTGCTATTGAATATTTGTCGATGGTGTTTCATCTAATCGAGGCAAAATTTGCCCAAGCATATACGATCCCATCGAGGAAGCAGCAGTTCAAGCAGCGAGTTGGTTGGCGAGAAAGCAAAAAGAAGTCGATCTGTGAAGAATTACAGGAGAGAGTTCGGATATAAAAGTTGGTCATTAAGTGGCAAGCTAAAACAAGCCGAAGCACACACATGAAGACCAGGAGAAAATCGACGAACACTCGAGGACGCGTCTTTTTCTAACCAAGAGGGGATTATATGCTTCAGATTGTAGCTCAACACGTATTCGAATTTTCGGGTCCAAACACACATTCTAGAAACTCCAAAATAAGAATTTAACTTAATTAGATATTAAAGGGGTGTTTGGATTGTAAGTTAACGTTTTTTAATTTTAACTCAACAAACTACACAACAAAAACACATATTTTCCAAGTGAAAAATTTTATCTTTAATTTTAACTCAACACACTACATAACAAAAACACACGTTTCTCAAGTCAAATTTATAATCCCATCTCATTTGTCTTTTTCCACAATCAAAATGAAAATTAAAGTTACTTTAACTCTGAAACCAAACGCACCATAAGTTTCCTATACTGCTAAATATAGCTTCTCTTAATTAGATATTATTTTCATTATTAGTTTGAGTCAGTAGTCTTAAGTTTTATATTTCAGATTGTTTCCTTATTCTATTTTAGGAAAGTAATTTGAAAAATATTAAATGTCAGTTTCCTATTCTAGAGTTAAGAGATGTGTCTTCCCTATATATATATATATATATATATATATGCGATGAGGTGATCTCAGAAATACAAATTGATGAATATTTTGAATGAAATTGCTAGAGCGTTTCCTCTATTTTCTTATTTGAACAAGTTTCTTGTTTAGTGACGAAAATCTCGATTGTTCATCTTTGAGCGTGGCGAATCAACCCGACTTTTCTTACTCGTGACGAGCCATCTCATCGAGTGAATTTAGTTGATTCTACCATTCACCATTCTTTCTTATCCAGTTCTGATTCGTGAGCCCATCACCCTCCCACTGCTGCAAGACGTGAACAACATATATAGAATTATCAGGAGCTCCTGATAGATCAATACAGACAGTTTGTGATTCTATGTGAGATGAATCTTTCACAGGGCGAACAGAGATCTCTTGGCTCACGTTCGGGAAAAATGCAGCCAAGTTCAATCTGGCACTGTCACAGGAAGTCAGAAGAGCCATTAATCAGGACATCTTCAGCTGGTATTCTACGAAAAGAAATCAAATCAAGACCACAACTTCATATGTAGAATGTAGACAGCGAGTCATCTCAGAGATGGAATCTTTCAAATAGTAATGCTTTCAATATCAAAGCTACAAGACGATACAACTGAAATGAAAATATCTTGCACATTATAGCAGAACACGAGTTCCTCAGAACTACTCGCTTCTTCTTTTTCCTCTTTTTTTTTTTTTGGGGGGGGGGGGGGAGGGAAGAACACCTCAATATAAATTACAATTGATATACAGCAGCACAAGCAACATATATACCACTATATTTCCATGAGTGATACACTATAGTAGTAGCAGACTCATGTCTACAAGGCTCTAGAACTATATACTTCACGGAGTCCTGTCAATCTCAGATACATCAGTTGGCAATTTCGTCCAAGATGTGGAGTGGCAAAACCCTGCCATCCTCCGATGTAGGACAAGGGCAATGCTCAGCACTATGCAAATTGCCGCAATGAAAGGAACCAGAAGGCCAATTGTCTCTCTAGGCCAACTCTTCATCAAGAACCCAGCGCACCACTGCCCGTCAAGACTGCCCATCGAGTTGTTCATCTTCATGATCTCCACGCCATTAAGTAAACCATCAATCGCGTGTGAGTAACTGTAGTTCGACGGTCCAATGCTCACACTCACGATGCCTGACCTATCTCCTCGAACCACAAAATCAGCATAGTACGGAGATGCCAACATCCAATTGGCAGCATTAGAGAGATCGAAATCCTTATATGCCAAGAACCTGTTGACATAAACATTGAAGTATATCAACCCGATAGAGATACTGGCGATGTCGCAGAAGTGCAAACGGACTAGGTACTTATGACCATCACTCACTGGAAATTCCCAAGTCATATTAACCTTTGGAACTGATGCATTCGTGCTGCTAATCACTCTGGCAGAATTGTATACATTGTCGGGACCCACTTCACGGCTGGCACCTCCATCTCGGTACTGAATTCTTCCACTAAAAGGCACCTTCTTCGATCCAAAATCAGACTTCAGGTACCCTTCATCAGGAACCCAAGTCCTCCAAAGAGTATCGTTGAAGGGAGTCACTTTGGGGCCGCCGACACTGATCCTATAGACAACTTCAAGTGCCTCACGATTAAGCCCATCGAAATTCACAACATTCCCATTATCGACGAACTGCGCAGTATCCAAGATCAAATCTTTCGGGGCAGAAATCACTTCAATCCCATTAACAAACCCAAACTTCGACTTTTCCGTTGGCACGAACGTAATCACGACCTTATCAGCGTCAACCCAGATTAGATACTCCTTAATCACAGGTTTAACAATCTTTTCACCCCCAAAGTTGTTCAGCAACACATACCCATCAGCCAAAACATGAAATTGAGCATCAACAAGTTCCAAACCCGATGAATTGAACGGGTGAAAATGGAAGCGCAACATGTGGGTCCCCTTATCTCGGATTTCGAACGCATACCTCGCGGGTCTCCTGAAAACCCTAGCGGTGTGGTAGATTTGAGGCGTCCCAAGGGCCGGATTCTGATCACAGAGCGAGATCGCTCGGTGCGGGGCCGAGAAGAGAGGGTTGGGGGAAGCCGAGTCGCCGGAGAACCTGCGGTTGTCAACGGTGGCGTCCACGGAGGAGCCGCAGTTTATGAGGTAGTTGTCGATCGGAGAGAAGGTTGTCGCAGAAGAAGAGGCCGCAGAAACAGCAATCACAGAGAGAATCAAGAGAGAGAGGCGACGGTCCTTGCACGGAAACTCCATTGTCGTCGGAGCAGCTGCGGATGAAGCAGCTCGATGTCGAAGACCGTTTAGTAGTTGAGGTGCCCCGATCGAGCCAAAACGGGTTGACTGAGCCTCTCTAGTCTCTACGCGGTTGTGTTGACAGCTGGAGGCGCGCTTCTGGCCACTTGCGTTATCGGTCGGCTCTAACGTGCGCCGTAACAGCGGATTGGTAATCCACGGAACCTAATGGAAAGCCCATGGACCAGTTGGTGTCAGCCCAGTCCATTCCACTTGTAAAAGCCCGGTGGGCTTACTCAGGCCCAATGTCGGGCTTGAGCAGCTAATTCCGAGGGCGCAAGACAACCGTTCCTCGTAATAAGGCTGCTTTTAGTGCTCAACCTTTAGACTTTTGCTGTTTTAGTCCTTAATCTGTTTTAGTCCTTCTACGTAACTTTTCGTTTCAATAATCAATTTTTTCATATAAATTATTTCTTTTTTTTTTTAAGAAAAAGGGAAGAAAGTAATAGAGGAAATCATACTATGAGAACAAAGAAGAGGAGGGTGCCGATGATGGCTTCGCTGACCGCCACCACCACACCAGCAGAGTGCCATAACCTCGTTGATCATTTGCAATCCCGATTGGTGGCCACCTGAGAAGTCCCCGTCCTTTTTCGCATCTCTCTCCCCCTTGCTCAATACTTTCTATTTGGTGACCCCAATGGGGGTGGTAGTGGCCACTATCGAGACCCCACCACCTCCTGCTTCTTTTCTCTTCCCCTTCTCAATTTTCCTTTTTTTAAGTTTGGAGCGATCAGCCTCGCCAATGTCACTGGCGACATGGACTAGAGTGGTTGTGGCCATCGTTGAGGCCCCACTATCCTGCCTCCTCTCCCAACTCTATAGATTTTATTATTATTATTTGGACCAATGAGGCATCATCGACAACATCACCACGCCAATCAGGTCGCCAACCAGCATTGTGGCAGCTGTGGCCGACAAGGCTGCCGCAATCACTTTCTCTTGTCACAGTTCGATTGTCCTTTTTCGTTTCTTTCAATTTTTAGATTTTTTAAAAGAATTTGTTTTAAAAATTATTTTTTGATGGAAATTTATGTATGAAGGACTAAAATTAAACTATAAAAAAGGTTGAGAAACAGTATAAAAAAGAAAAAGGGATTAGGACAAAATCTAACAAAGCTCTTTAAAGTTGAGATTAAAAACGGATTGTTTCTGTATATATATTTTGGTCCATGACTTATGGTTGACTGAGCCTCTCTAGTCTCTACGCGGTTGTGTTGACAGCTGGAGGCGCGCTTCTAGCCACTTGCGTTATCGGTCGGCTCTAATGTGCGCCGTGACCGCGGATTGGTAATCCACGGAACCTAATGGAAAGCCCATGGACCCGTTGGTGTCAGCCCAGTGCAATCCACTGATAAAAGCCCGGTGGGCTTACTGAGGCCCAATGTCGGGCATGAGCAGCTACTTCTTTCGAGGGCGACAAGACAACCGTTCCTCGTAATAAGACCGCTTTTGGTGCTTAACCTTTAGAATTTTATTTGTTTTAGTCCTAAATCTTTTTTGGCCGGAACTTTTCCTCAGCCTTACATAGGGACAGATTTAGTCCTTCTACTTAACTTTTCGTTTCAATAATCAATTTTTTCATACAAATTATTATTATTATTTTTAAAATTTTTTAAGAAAAAGGGAAGAAAGTAATAGAGGAAATCAGGAATAGAGAAGAGGAGGGTGACAGTGATGGCTTCACCGACTGCCACCACCACATCGGTTGCCAGTAACCTTGTTGATCATCTGAAATCTCGATTGGAGGCCACCTGAGAAGTCCCCGCCCTTTTTCGCACTCTCTTTCCCCCTTGCTCGATACTTTCTATTTGGTGACCCCAATTGGGGTAGTAGTGGCCACTGTCAAGGCCCCACCACCTCCTGCTTCCTTTCTCTTCCCCTTCTCAATTTTACTTTTTTTAAGTTTGGAGTGATCAGCCTCGCCAACGTCACTGGCGACCTGGACTAGAGTGGTTGTGGCCATCGTTGAGGCCCCACTGTCTTGCTTCTTCTCCCAACTCTCTAGATTTTTTTTATTATTATTTGGACCAATGAGGCCTCACTGACAACACCACCACGCCAATCGAGTCGCCAACCAGCATTTGTGGCAGTTGTGGCCGGCAAGGCTGCCGCAATCACTTTCTCCCGTCACAGTTCGAATGCTCTTTTTTGTTTCTTTCAATTTTTAGATTTTTTAAAAGAATTTGTTTTAAAAATTATTTTTTGATGGAAATTTATGGATGAAGGACTAAAAGTAAGCTATCAAAAAAGGTTGAGAAACAGTGTAAAAAAGAAAAAGGGATTAGGACAAAATCGAACAAAGCTCTTTAAAGTTGAGATTAAAAACTGATTGTTTTTATATATATATATATATTTCTACCCAATATTTCGACTAAGGGATAATCATAGAGTACTGAAAAAATAAGAATCTGATATAAAGAAATATCAACATAAATAGATGATCACCATGGAAGATTTATTCAGAAACTTAGCCCATGATGGGCAAGATGGAGTACATATGGATGATTAAAACGAAAGAAAACATTAAAAGAAAAGGGGAAGAGTCTTGAAGAACTCAACCCATGCTTACACTGGAAACTTACACACATAATGGAAGGTTGGGGATTCGGGTTTTACATGCCGGATGTTTACATATGAGAAGAAAGAAGAAGAGAGAAAGAGATTATAGTGGAAGGTGAAGCCCCCCCCCCCCCCCCCCCCCCCCCCGATACTGAAGGAAGGGTCCTTTTATGGACGCTGGAAGGCGCCTTATCGCTGTGCAGCTTTAGACTGTTCACTCACATGCGGGGTACTGTCATGCTCAGTGGAAGAACTGTAGCTACAGGACCTTTTTTGTCGCAAAGTGTACCAGAAAGCTACTTTGTATCGGCCACGCACACCGAAAGGTTTTTTGCCCGTTATTGTACCACTAGGGAGTGGTTGGACGCTTTCGGAATTAGCGCTGAGTGGGGCATAGCTTGTGAGCCGAAAGGTTTTTTGTCCGGTTATGATCCACTTGATGAAGCAGTGGTCGGACTCTCTCGGGTGTTGAGGCTAGCAATTAATCTGAAGATAAATTACTACCAACGTCTTCTCTGTGGGAACCTGAAGCAAACGAGGCAGTGGTGTTCAGATCTTTGAGTTCCAGGAGAACTCGGCTTAGCCGTCCTATGTAGTCCTCGTCATTTTTTGTTGCTGAGAGGAAGGAGGAAGCACGGGCTTTGACCTGGAGAAAACTTTGATGGTTCACTTGTGCTTTGTCTAAGACTAAAGCATATTTTCGGAACCAATCGAGAACAAACTGATGGTCAAGATGATTTACTTTCAACTTAACCCACCATTTACACTTGAAATTTCTAGTCAGTGTCTGCAGGCCTGTCTGTTAATCAGGCTTGTATCCAAAAGTCCAGTTATTAACCCATGATAATCCAAAGATTTGGTAGAATTGGAGAAGCATGGGGAATATGGTTTGGTTCCCCTGGGGTTTGAATCGAGAAGCAAAAGTAGTTTATGCTTCATGAATTATGAGGGGTAGTATATCTGGAATTGGACCTTAAAGTGACCACCAATGGGCAAACCAGTAGGGGAATATGGCTGGTGTTTTGGAATGAAAGAAGATAAGCCAAGTGTGTCAAACTCATGGTTTTGGTACAAAAATGCATTGTACCAGGCTTGTTGATAATCCCAGTAGGAATATATGGAATTATGTGGGAGATTAGACGAAAATCTGGCTTGGAATTTTCAGATTTGGTATGGGTTTCCCTCATTCCATTCTTTTGGGTGGATGACTCTCTGGATTTTGGCAGTAGAGTGAGATATGGTGTTTGATGAACCAGGGACAAGGTGGTGTTTGAACTCAACTGAACTTATTTCACTCATAATTTTCTCATAGTATTCCGGGTTTTTGAAATATCCATGGGCCGGAAACACCAATTTTCAGGAAACAATTTTGATACTGCGAAGAAGGGGTTTTCATGGTAAAAACCTTCTTCCATTATCAAAACAATTTGGAATAATGATTTTGGAAACCAAGATGCTGTTTTTGAAGAGCTGGTTTCCTTATCGGAAAATGGTTTGAGACTTTTTTCTGCTCTTTGAACAATTTGTCCAGAGCTCTCTCCCTTGCTAGCCTCAAGCTTAGGAGGAGATATTCCAGATAACACTTGTGCTAACTCCGATTTATCTTTTAATCCTGTAATCCATTGCTGGATGACGGCATTATTATCTGGTGTTTGAGGAGATGCACTCTGTGAAATGAGAGTTTGTTTCTCCTTCTTAGGTTTATGAATTTTACTTGGTAGGGTTTGTATGCAGCCCTGCTTATCGATTTCCTGTTGGAGGGTCCGTCGATAGGTTTTAATCTGGCTATCAACAGTGATTTGTCCAAAGGAAGGTTGGCTAGTAGCCACCTGTTTTGAGGAATGATCGTCTTTTATGATTGACTGACTGAGAGTCAGCTGTTTTGAGGCCGATGCCTCTTTTTTGGAGGATCGAGTCCTCATGCTCATGGTGGTACATGCAGGAATTCTTTTGTTAGGAAATCCGGGAGACTATTAGCCTCTCCTTTTATGAATTCGATGTCAAAATCAAAGATACTCAAGATTGCTTGCCATCTGGCAAAAATCTGTTTTGATGCAATGTTTTGAACATCTTTTTGTAAAACTTCCTTTGTAAATTTGCAATCAATCCGAAGTAAAAACCTTTGGTTTAAAAGGTCAGATTGAAATTTCGAAATGCATAAAACCACAGAAAGAATTTCTTTTTTAATGGTGGAGTAATTCTTTTGTGTTTGGTTCCAATGCTTTGAGGTGAATTGGACAATTCGCTCTTTGCCATTTTTGGATTGTTTCAAGATTCCTCCGTATCCTTCGTCAGAGGCGTCTGTTTTAACAATCTTTTTTGCAATTGGGTCTGCCAGGTGTAAACAAGGCAGTGATTTGATTTGAAGCTTGATTTGCTTCACAATTTTGGTTTGTTCATCCGTCCACGGTGGAGGAGAATTTTTTAACCTGTTATGGAGGGGTTCACAGAGTCTACTTAGGCCAGGGAAAAAGTCTACGACATAGTTAAGACTTCCTAAGAACCTTTATAGCTGTTTTTTTATCATGGATCTGGTCAGAGAATTTATCAGCAAACTGGATGGATATGTTAATAGGGATTATGGTGCCCCTGCTGATGTTATGCCCTAAAAATTGAATTTTTGTTTGGAAAAGGCAGACTTTTGTCGGGGACACAGTCAGGTCATTTTTTGATGTGATTCTCATGAAATGGTTCACATGTTTAAAATGAGAATCAATGGTTTTGGAAAATTATTTGGACATTATCGATGTACACAAGGATGAAATCTGAGTATGCACCAAAAATGTCATTCATGATTTTCTGAAATTCAGATGGGGCGTTTTTTAGCCCAAAAGGCATTACATTCCATTCGAAATGTCCGAAAGGAACTGTGAATGCAGTTTTGTATTTGTCCTTTTCGGTGATTTGAATTTGCCAAAAACCTGACTTCATGTCGAATTTTGAAAATATCTTTGAATCATGAAGTTTTTGGAGCAAATTGTTTTTGTTAGGTATTGGGTACCTAATCCACCTTAAGGCTTGGTTCAATGGTTTGTAATTGATTACTAACCCGGGGACTCCTCTTTCAAGTTCAGCGTTTTTGTTCATGTAGAAGGCTGAACAACTCCAGGGAGACTTACTAGGTCTAATCAATTTTTTGTTCAAGAGTTCCTGTATTTCCAGTTTACAGTGTTTTTCCAACTCTCGATTTATCTGAATGGGTCTGGCTTTTGTTGGGATATTTTTTTCATCGAAGTCCTTTTCATAAGGTAGATCAATGACATGTTGCTTCCTACCCTAGAAAGCATTTGGAGTTTCTCCACAAATTGATTTCTGAGTCAGATTGTTGAGATTATCGATTTTTTGTTTCAAATATGGTTTTTGGAGCAGATTTTCAACTTTTTGATGTGAAATTTCATCTTTTACCCATTCAATTTTCCTTTCGGCTGCCTGTATCATGTCTAGATTCCTAGTTACAGGTTTTGTGATGGAAGGGAATATGGTTTTGCTTCCTAAATACACCGTTTTTATGCCTGAATTGGTGAAAAGGAAGGGTTTGATGAGCTGGATGAATGGTGTTCCTAGTATGACTTCATGTTTTAAGTCTTTTATGACCAGGAATCCAGTTTTATATGATGAAGCTTCATTTTTGACTTCTGCTTCTGTAACTTTGTATGTGATTTGCAGTTTATCATTACTTGCAGATCGTAATGATTCCTGAGTTTTTTCACAATATTTTAAAGGAATTAATCCCTCCCTCACACAATTTGCGTCTGCACCTGTATCCAACAAGGTAGTTACTTCCATCTGAAAGTCGTGTACACTTATTGTCGGTTTTAGGAGGTATTTTTGAAATGTGAATTCCTGGTTTTTACACTCAGGTTTAGGTTCAGCAACTTCGACAGTGTGAACCAGCTTTTCATTATTTTTCAGAGTTTTGACTTCTTTTTGTAACTCATTGAGTTTTTGGCGAAGTTTTGACTCAACTTGTTTCTTTCTTTTTCCCGATTTTGATGCTCTACAGCGCGGGTATTTCTGATTATCATATTGAGCGACCTAAGGTTTTTAGTTTGCTTAGGTTCCCTAGGCTCAATATATTTAGGATGAGGTTTTGAGGAAACTATGGTTTTGTTAAAAGGTAGTTTCCAGGTTATGGTTTTTTCAGTGAATTTTATGGTTTTTTTCTTCCATGAAGACCTGGCTAAACCAGTCCTAGAAAATGATATTTTTCTTATTATTCTCCATAAATTTTATCCACTGATCTTGCATTATTGTCTTGATGTATTTTTCTGAAAAGACATTATGCAACCAATTCCTCCTATTTTCATTTTCTTTGGAGCAGAAATCATTCCTAAGGCTGACTGATGCTAATGTGAAAGGTTTCATTATCACATAGATCTCAGGGTTAGGATTGATCATGGTGTTATTGGTTATGGATGAAAATGTTGGTGACGGGGGCGAAGACTCAGTTTCTTCTGTGTTTTGGACAGAGTATACTGGCCTAGGAATATCGACGACACTACTTAATCCTCTAAGGTTAGCAGACCTAGGAGGGTTTTCAGTAGCTGTTTGAAAAGTATTTGCTGATGGAGCAACACTAAATGATCTCCTTCTTGGCTCAGGACTCCTAAAAGAATTTACTATCGAAGGGTTAGAGGTTGACTGTATGTCGACTGATCTCCTATGGGGAAAGCTTATGGAAACTCTCCCATCTTGGAACTGGCTCACTCGACTGGGTTCCTCATTTTGAATTTTTTCAGGGGCAACTGCGTCTTCTAAGACCCATTCATCAGGAAGAGTTACCTCATTCCACCTAATTGGTCTCGGGACTACAGTGTTTGACCTGGCAATGTCTGTTTGGAAAATGAGGGTTTCTCCTTTGGGACTATATTTGAAGGGTTTGGTTGCGAATGCTGAGACCATCATTTTGTAATGGACTCTGTACACAAGAGCTAAAGGGATGGAGCCTAAAGCAATTTTGTAATTGTGCATTTTGACTTGCAAGGTTAAGCCATGAGTTATGTTTTGGTCTTTGAGGGACATGGTGAAATATGGGAAGCAGTTAAAGTGGACTGGTCCGTCACACAGACTAGTCTCAACTGTTCCAATGATGGATTCATGGTAATTCAAAAGCCTAGCATCTCTAAGCACTAAGAGTACTGAGGTATCTAAGCCTTCTCTGGTTAGGGGTTTTATGCCAACTTGTACTAGCCCTATATGGATGAAGTTATATTTTCCCTCATGTTTTCTCAAAGACTCTTAGTTCAAGAGTTTTATGGTTTGTGAGGAAATTTTCAAAGGAATGTCTCTTTCCTCTGTGGTAATGGTATAATCGGTTTTTGAAAATATATGTTGGAATTTTGAGTTTTTAAAAATTTGTTTTGAAGCGATTCTCGGGATTTCCCAATCATCGATAGATTTATCAAAACATTCCAAATTGACCTCTTCTCTGTTAAGAACATAATCATTATCGAAAGATGTTTCAGAAGGACATGTACTCGATGAACTTGCTTTAAACCAATCCATATTTTGAAAACAATAAATCTTCCAATTTCACAAATATTTATCAAGATATTCAAACAATATATTAGTTCCATACCTTTCAGTACACTAATCTATACCTAGAAGAAGTTTCTAGAGATCATAGACCAATAGCTAAGTGGTTCCGAGATGCTATCCTGGACTTACTCTCTCACCCCAGTATCTCTCAAGATCAAGATCTAGACATACCTGGAAGCTGGAAGAGGCCTCACACTGTGTTTTCCTTTCGATTTTAGTACGTACCTTACCCAACTGCTGTACCAGGATTTAACAATAGTAGTACACAGGCAAACTCAATACGACTCTCACAAGGATCTAAATCCTACCCCAACTGCTATCCCTAGAGCGAACGGTAATGTATGAAGATAACTCTACTCCGAGTTACGCAGATAACCTCCTTCTACTTAGACCATATCTTACACCATTACTCCTCCTGGTTATACCCAAAAACTGCCATAACCGTCGGGACTTACAACCTGGGTTCAGTAGGCTTGGAGCACCGCACTTAAGGATTGGAATGTGTAGGGTCCATTAGAGCTGCCGGATGGACATTAGAGCTTCATGACATTACTTCTTTGACTAGCATCAGTACATTGTGGTATTTTGGAGTCAGATACTAGAGAGACATACGCTAGGACTGTGTTCTACATACTATTCACCAGCTTCAAGTCATTGTATTAAGTATGTACCTAGACGCTTAAGGAAAAACACAAGATGAGATACTACCAGCCATGAAGGCAGTCCTATATGAGATGACCTATACGAGTTACTGGAATTAAGAATAAGAACAGCATATAGATCCTATCCCCACTTGGCTCTAATACCATTTCTACCCAAGATCTCGACTAAGGGATAACCATAGAGTACTGAAAGAACAAGAATCTGATATAAAGGAATATCAACATAAATAGATGATCACTATAGAAGATTTATTCAGAAACTTAGCCCATGATGGGCAAGATGGAGTACATATGGATGATTAAAACGAAAGAAAACATTAAAAGAAAAGGGGAAGAGTCTTGAAGAACTCAACCCATGCTTACACTGGAAACTTACACACAGAATGGAAGGTTGAAGATCCGGATTTTACATGCCGGATATTTACATATGAGAAGAAAGAAGAAGAGAGAAAGAGATTATGGTGCAAGGATATGGTCTAAGTAGATGGAGGTTATCTGCGTAACTTGGAGTAGAGTTATCTTCATACATTACCGTTCGCTCTAAGGACAGCTGTTGGGGTAGGATTTAGATCCTTGTGAGAGTCGTATTGAGTTTGCTCGTGTACTATTATTGTTAAATCCAGGTACAACAGTTGGGTAAGGTACGTACTAAAATCGAAAGGAAAACATAGTATGAGGCCTCTTTCAGCTTCCAGGTATGTCTAGATCTTGATCTTGAGAGATACTGGGGTGAGAGAGTAAGTCCAGGATAGCATCTGGAGAGATGAAGATGTAATGAATCGTAGGTTGAACCTGGATTGGTGAGATCCACTCAGGAGGAGATGACTCAATGTGAATAGAGAGGCTGGCGGAACGCCTCAATGTTTTGGTGATCAAATTCCAGGCATTGTCCCCAAAAAAGGATTGGAGTTCTGACTTGTGTGCATCTTCTGGTTTAAGGATCATAGATTTGAGAATCCCATATTTCAAAAGATCACACAAAACGAAATGGTGTTTGTTAAAATTATTTTTTTAAGGAAAAACATAAAAACTTAATTTGGGTATTGAGAATTCCAGAATATGCCTACAACCATCCATCATTAAGATATCAGCTCTTTCGAAAGCCTCATTTTCATCATGTAAGTCGCAGGGTTTTTGAAAATCATTTTGGAAATGGTTTTTTCTTTCCCAATTCCAGAACCATCCGTCAGTTCCTTTTGGTGTGGTAGCACAGAACTGGAAGATCCTAGTGAAAAAGGAAATTATGTTTGCGGAAAAATCCTGGAGGCTTATCTCTGAGATTTTTGAGACAAGGTCATCAGGAAGTTTTGATAAGAACAGGATTTCTCCTGCTTGCGGGAAAATGCCACTGGGAGTAACCTCAATGGGTTTATTGGAAAATATTCTTTCAATCACAATTTTTGAGGGATCATGTGATTGAATTATTGATGGAGAAGATGACTCCAAATCCTACCTGAATTTTATGTTTTCTTTTTCAAGAGCGTCTTTTTTCATAAGGCAGGACTCATGAAGCTCTAAGACTTCTATTCTTTCAGAAACGAGTTTTTCAATTTCTTTTTTGAAACACTCATTCTCTTTTTTCAATTGATCTCTCCTTTTTTTCACTCTTTTTGAATTTTTCAATCAGAGCATTTTTTTCATTTTGCATTTCTGCAAAGTGCTCTGTGAAATTATCGAACTCGACTAACCTGTTTTGAAGGAATTCTCGAGTGTGAGCTTTTTGGAGGGATAGCTCATGTTGCAGCTTTTGATTTTCCAGACAGAGTTCCTGCTGCAAGGAAGTCCTGTTGTTGCATAGTTCCTCCATGTGAAGGACCAATGCATTTATGGTATCCTTATCCTTTTGAGGATTCTTTATGGATGACCATAAATTATCCAAGATGAGTTGTTGCATGGGATCAGGCTTCCAAGTCGTTAGGCTGGATTTTATCTGGAATTGCTTCTTTGGATGCAGAGGCAAATTCCATCTTTTTTGTTCCTTCGAAGAGGAATCACCAATTTCTTGGTCAGACCAGGGAGAAGCCATTTTCCTGTAAAACATAAAATTGTTATCACAGGTTTATATTTAAATTTACTCTTACAGGAGCCTGTAAGATTAGATGGCCTATGACCAGCTCATAGTCCTCTTTGGTTTTCAAAGTTGAGTTAATGTGCATAAAACAGGGTTTTGTATCGCATGGAGGAAAATTCTTGCAATGCATGTCGAAGAAAGCACACAACACATGGGATACAGGATGATCGATAAGGGCACAGATTTTGTGGATATATGCGGTAAAGATACGATCCATGGAATTTGTTTCCCCGTCTTGAATATCATTTTGTATTTTTTCAAGACTGTCGTCTTGCAACAGTTCAAACAACCATTGGTGTAACCACTCTTGAGCAGATTCCACGGCCATTTCCTACGCAAAATGTATTAGTCTGTTTTGTAAATACATTTATCAGAAATAAAATGAAATTTTATTTTGCTTCCAAGCTTATGCGTCTCTATGCCTGATGAGGTGACAAGAAACGGTTTTAATAGCTGGATGAATGGGGTGCCTAATATGACCTTATGCTTAAGGTTTCTTACTAGCAAGAATGATGTTTTGTACCAGACTCTATTTTGTTCAACTTCTACCTTACTCAACTTGTATTTGATGTCAAGTTTGGTACCACTAACCGAAGAACGTGATTCAGTTGTTTTTTCATAGAATCTGGCAGGGATGCATTATTCACTAATGCAGTTTTCTTCTGCACTTGTGTCAAACAGAGCATTTGCATCAATTTTTAATTCATGGTTTATGACAAGTGTGATTTTAATTAACCATCTGTGAGTAGAGGGTTCTCCTACCATGGTAAGGGTTTCATGCTGGTCATTTTGTTTATGATCCAGAACTTCTTTTGGATTTTCATTCTGGTCCATTAGGTTCTGACCAGAGCTAGCTGAGGGTTTTGCGGCCTCAGTGAGTAGCTCTTCTAATCGACCAATTATCGAGGAATGCTGTTGCTGCTCCAGCTTGAGGCAATCAACTTCATTCCCTAAGATTTCGAGTTCCTTTTGGGCATCAAACGAGGTTTTATGAGCTCGTTTTTTATCATGTCTTTTAAGGATTTCAGAGAGGTTGTAGTTAGGGGCTTTGATCTCATGTTCGAGAGTGCCCTGTTTCAACTTCTCAAAATATTGTTTTCTTAACAAAGGGTTCTGGATTTGGTTCGCTATTTCTAGCAGGAATTCCTGATCTTTTGTTAAGACATTTATTGATTTTTCATTGGATGACCAATCAAGTTCATCCATTTGCAGGCCCTCCTCACACGTAGTTGAGGATTCTGTGTCAGAGTCGGAGGACTCTATCAACAGGTTGCAGACCTGGGTTTTTGTTTCTTTATCAATTTCCAGTTGATGAATCTTTTTGTTGAGGTAACAATACCTCTGGGTATGATCCATTTTTCCACATTTGAAACATTTATAAGAGGAATTGACTTTTTTCTTACTCTTATCAGTGGATTGGGCTTTTGGGGAAAATCGGGATTTTTGGCGGAATGGTTTTGACCCGTGCTTGGAAGTCCTGCTGCAGTCTCCGCTGCAGGTTTTGGAATTTTCGACCTTTTTGTCGACCTGAAAAGAAGGATCGAATTGTTGGCAGAAGTTGCCAAGTTCTTTCCTGGTCTGGGCCTTTTCCAATTTTAATTGTTTTTGGAGTTTGTGCTGAGTACACATTCGAATACCTTCTTTATGGATGAAGCTGATCAGTTCTCCATAACTCAGATCTTTGTAAGGTATCTGGCCATGATTTATGGATTTGATTTCGTTTCGAACTTGTTCTCCTAACACGGTTGGTAGACCTGCTACGAATTTTTCTTTCCAAAACGGCTGGTTACAATCCTCTCTAGATATGACCCTAGTGAGGAAGGTATCTTTGTATTGTCTGAAATCAGACAACCTTTTGCATTTTATGTTTGACAACAACTCTAGGTTTTTGTCTTTGAGGTGAGAAGGATCTCCTACGAAGTGTTGGGAGATGGTAAAGACTAGGGTTGCTACAGCATCAGGGATTTCCTCATTGTTTTCATCACATATGATCTCACCATTTTCTTGCGTTTTGACGCTGGTTAGGATTTCATTTTGGAGAAAGGGATATAGGTAGTTATCCCACCAACCTTTCAATGAGCCAGTGAACACTGCTATGAGCATGTGTGTTATAGCTGAGTCAGATAATTTCGTCTGGGTCTTGTAAGCATTTGACACCATAGTCATTTGCTGTAAAACGCTCAGTATGTTGTATTCTAACTGCTCGTCTATGTTCCATTCATAGATGGCATTTGCACTATACCTATTCTGGACAATGCTAGGTTTTTCTTCTAGCACTATGTCTGATGCAGATATGGTAGTGTAGTAGGGTTTTTGGGGTTCCTGCCACACTAATTTGTTTATTTCTCCAGATTTATCAATGGCGTTGACATTCGAGTCCACAGACTCTAGTGTCTTTAGTTTTGCTGCTTTTAATGGGGTTCCAGGCTCTATTCCTGATAGAGGAGTGTCTTGGACAACCATTTTGGGCAAACTTATGGAGGTGGATTCTTCCTAGAGACTAATGCTTTTTATCTTCCGCTCAAGCTCCTGATTAAACTCTTTTTTCCTAGAGATGGGGATCTCATGGGGTTTAAAAGGAGGTTTTCTGAGAGATTTTATGGGTACAGGTGTTGGTTGGCTCGGACGACCAGAGGTCCCTACCTGAGTAACTACAGGTTTGGTGATTTCTTTTTTTATTCTAGTCAACTGGGAACCTATGGTGGAGAGACAATGATTTGTGAAATTGTTTTGTTCAAATATGTTTTTAATATCTTTGGGGGTCAGTGAATCATCCACTTTCTTTTTGAAAGGAGAAGCTTTGATCTCCTCATTTTGATGGATTATTTTCAGGGTACCTAAGGGTGGGTGTGTCGACTCAACCGGATCTGCGTTAGCAAGATTCTACTTTATGATTTTCTGAGTTACATAGACCATTCTTTTTGGTACAAAATGTTTTTCAAACCAATCCCAGAACAGGATGTTTGTGGAGTTTTTTAGCATGAAGCTTGTCCAGCAATCCTAAATATGAGTCTTGGTATATTTTTCAGAAAATGATTCGTAGAGCCACTTCCTTTTGGCTTCATTATGAGGGCTTAGGAAATCCTTCCTAAGGTTTTGGGAATCTAACTTAAAGTCCCTGACCATCGTGTTCAAAATGGGTCACTCTGACACAGATAATATTTTTTGGGCATTTAACTCAAGTATTTTTTTATCGATTTTATGGCTGAAAGAGCCGTATGCATGCGAAGGACATGTATTGAATGAACTTGCTTTAAACCAATCCATATTTTGAAAACAATAAATCTTCCAGTTTCACAAATATTTATCAAGATATTCAAACAATATATCAGTTCCTTACCTTTCAGTACACTAATCTATACCTAGAAGAAGTTTCTAGAGATCATAGACCAATAGCTAAGTGGTTCCGACATGCTATCCTAGACTTACTCTCTCACCCCAGTATCTCTCAAGATCAAGATCTAGACATACTTGGAAGCTGGAAGAGGAGTCACATTGTGTTTTCCTTTCGATTTTAGTACGTACCTTACCCAACTGTTGTACCTAGATTTAACAATAATAGTATACAGGCAAACTCAATACGACTCTCACAAGGATCTAAATCCTACCCCAATTGTTGTTCCTAGAGTGAACGGTAATGTATGAAGATAACTCTACTCCGAGTTACGCAGATAACCTCCATCTACTTAGACCATATCCTTACACCATTACTCCTCCTGGTTATACCCAAAAACTGCCATAACCGTCGGGACTTACAACCTGGGTTCAGTAGGCTTGGAGCACCACACTTAAGGATTATAATGTGTAGGGTCCATTAAAGCTGCCGGATGGACATTAGAGCTTCATGACATTACTTCTTTGACTAGCATCAGTACATTGTGGTATTTTGGAGTCAGATACTAGAGAGACATACGCTAGGACTGTGTTCTACATACTATTTACCAGCTTCAGTTCATTGTATTAAGTATGTACCTAGACGCTTAAGGAAAAACACAAGATGAGATACTACCAGCCATGAAGGCGGTCCTATATGAGATGACCTATACGAGTTACTGGAATTAAGAATAAGAATAGCATATACATCCTATCCCCACTTGGCTCTGATACCATTTCTACTCAAGATCTCGACTAAGGGATAACTATAGAGTACTGAAAGAACAAGAATCTGATATAAAGGAATATCAACACAAATAGATGATCACCATGGAAGATTTATTCAGAAACTTAACCCATGATGGGCAAGATGGAGTACATATGGATGATTAAAACGAAAAAAAACATTAAAAGAAAAGGGGAAGAGTATTGAAGAACTCAATCCATGCTTACACTGGAAACTTACACACAAAATGAAAGGTTAGGGATTATATATATATATATATTTTTTTTTTTTTCGGTCCATGACTTATGGTTATCACCATCAATAAGACCCAATTAATTATCACATGCTTTATGATCACCATTTCACTTTTTGAGGATCTATATAAACACATTAACATACTCTCTCTTGAATACTCTCCGAAAAATACTCTCTAACTTGAGCGTTGGAGAGGGCTCTCAGGTTCAATCACTGGCGGTGATCGGATTCGAAGGAGGGCCGGGAGGATCCTTCGTGATGAGGAAAGAATTTCGACCCGGACCTTTTTCCCACGTCAATTTCCTTTATACATGCTGGCTCATTAGTGATTGAATAATGTTGGCTCATTAAAACTTCTTCTCTTATTCTCTCTGGCTGTGTTGATTGAATAACATATTTTAATGTAATGTGGACTTTGGAAAATGGGGAAAGGGCTGTCGTTAATATGATTAATCAATGGGGTTTAATGATTAATACGGGTGAAATGAATTGGGATTGGGCCTCATCGAGCAGGCAGATTTAACTTCAGGTAATCTAAACAGCCACGCCAACTCGTTCTTCGAGGCCATGCCATGCATTCATAGACTTTGAATTTGACTGACACGTGTGTTTTTTAGCCATTCTGATTGGCTGATTGATTTCGAATTATACGATATATATATATATATATACATATATAAATCTGTTATGGTATAATCTTCGGAAATTAAATTTGAAAAGTCTGTCTTTGATCACAGGGTTTAGGCATGCGAAAGGACATGTTCAAGAGGTCGTGTCCTCCATTGCATTAGGAGTGAACATATCTCAATATAAAAAACACCCGGCTGTTTCTCAAATGTACGTGACCGTTCGTATATGATTTTGAACACTTACTAGATATGTTGAAGTTGTCGTGTCAGGGTCGGGCAAATGTCGGCCATCAAATCCTATGCCGTGATACACAGATAACATTCTTAATCTTGTATAATTACGAGAATGCCTCGGCTAATTCTTCGGTTCGTACCTGTAGTCCATCATACAATATATATAACGTGCAAAAATCGTATTAGGTTTTCGAAGGACCAAGAATTGTTTCCTTGTACATGAATTAAATTATAAGGAAGTTAGATCATTGTAACTTGATTGGAGGTTTTGGAATTCCTATGCCCAAACATCGGCATCCCTATTCCCCCGCCCAGTGTAATGGACAATCACAATTACCAACGGGATGATATGTGTGGTTCCAGCTCTGATGCATGAGCCAATGTTGGAATTGGAATTTGCACAAACACAATGAAACACAGTCGACAGTTACATCAAACAATTCTCCCGTCTATCAGCATCCCCTTTTCGGTTCCGACGGTCATGCAATCCTTCCCCCACACCATTGTACACAAGCCTGCAATGCAAGCCTCTTTTGTACTAAGTACATATGGCGCCGGGAACGGCTCGTACCTTTTACATAAATGCTATTAGTCGTAGAGGATTATTCGATTAATGATATGCTCAATCAGAGGGTACATGAAAAGGTTCTACTACATTCATTAGTATTCGATTGATACTGCAACTAGGCGCAAAGAATATCTGGCATGCCAATGCCGGAAGAATTTCTTCAATCAACCAGCTTTTTTTTTTTTTTTTGATAAGTGGTAACTCTCATTAGATCAAAACATCGAATATATTTACAAACATCCACCAATCCAAGAACAGCCCAAGTAGGCTTATAAAATACAACAAGCACTATACATCAAAACTTCCTGATATGTTTAAGAAAACGACCAGCTTAGACTTAGCAAACTTAAAAGAGAGATTAGCCAATGTGATGATCCTCAGCTTGACCTTACAACCGGTGAAACCCTTCTATTCTTCTCAAGCCAAATGTGGTAGACATAGTTAGACCACATCAACTTGAGAATGTTGACATCCAAAGCTCTTCCTTCCAGTTTTTCAACCCATCTGACTTCTGAGGACCAATCTGCATACCAATCCTGTTAAGCAAGCTTAACCAAATGGTCCTTCTAACAATGCATATGAAAAAGAGATGCTCCCTTGTCTTTGTTTTGTGACCGCAGAATTTGCACTCCATCGAACAAGCATAGATTCCCTAACAGCCCAATCTATTATTTGTGCTCAACCCATCTCTTAGCACCAGCCAGAAGATAAAAGAGGCTCTCGGTACATGTCCGACAAACCATATGGATTTACTCCATGGTACCTTAGCACTTTTAGGTCCGATGTGCTTCTAAGTACTATAGGAGGTGAACTTACCATGCTTATGGGCCACACAAACCACCCGATTCTGTTCAGAAAGCTGCAAAGCCTCAACCATGTTCTTTACTTCAATAGCCTGAGGGTCAGAGGCTCGAGGCCACGCCCAACCCCCATTTCTCAACACATGGCTCACTGTATCATTCAGTGGTATAGAGGGAAACATAAAAACCTTTGTCACAGTAACTTACCAGTGGACCCACAGGAAGCCAAGGGTCAGCCCAGAATGAAGTCTTCTCTCTTGAACCTATTTTATATTGGAGAAGAGGCATCATTGTTGTCTGAGCTGCAATATCTTCCTCCAACTCCAAGAACAATCTCCGAGAATCTTCAATGACCAGAAAGACCTCCCAATTAGCCACCTTAAGAGGTTGAGAGATCGTCACTCGCTCAAGTAATCCTGTTTCACTAGCATTTAGCATGACTTGCATTGCATCTGAATATGTAGAGCCGATAAACATCGCAATACAATAAACCTGCCCCGAGTCTCCCGACTGTAAGGTTTAGATGTTGAAAAAATAAGCATATATCAGATTGATCAAACCAGTTGCATTATGAATTCTCCCCGATCTACTGGTAGCAAATCAAGTGCTCATTCCAATGAAAAGATCCTAAAGTCTGTGGTAATAGCAATAAATGCAACTGAACGAGATGTAGTGCACGAAACCTCACTAAGTAACAACATATACAGGCCCATTACTTTTGCAGCTCATATTACAGATCGACAATGCAAGTTCAGATAGGCCATCAACATTTCCAGCTCGAATTACAGATTTACAATGCAAGTTCAGACATGGATAAATATCGAATTGCTCTGGGGCTTTTATTATTGCAAAAATGTTCCTCACCCTGACTGACTCAAGGTAACAATGGGTCGAAATCAAACCACAATGTGCTATTACAAACGCATGAAGAAAATGTCCTCTCGCCTCTGCAAAAGAATAACTTCATTTCATTCTCCTAGACATCTACTCAAAAACTCACGAACTAATCCCGATCGCTAATCATTTCCTCTTTACTCTGTTTGCAATACACAAGCAATCTCAGAACATACTATAACTGTCGTAAATTATAAATGAATTGTTAATGTCAAATTATACCCGACAATTGATAACAGACGACCCTTCAATCGTATCCTGCTTCCTCTTCTTATCCGGCAATAGAAAAACTCAGAATATACTGCAACAGAATTTATGATGCCTTAACTCCCACAACAGAGCCTTCCCCCGCTTCGAGCATCTTCTTGTTCTTCTCTATAGCAGCGGCGACTTCCTGCGGCATGTATTTCTCGTCGTGCTTTGCTAGAACCTCCGTTGCCGAAAAATAGCACTGCCCGCTTCTGGCTTTCCCTGAAACACTCCTAGCAGACACTTCCTTCTTGACGTCATCGGTGATGGGCTTCACAAATCCCTCCACCACCACCGAGTGCCCTTCCCTGAATAAATCCGGCAACGACCCCTGGTACCTGCCATGTTACCAAAAGGGATACTTGATTTCCCAATCAATGTTCATGAAATTTGAAGCAATACCATCTGATTCCAATCAACAGCGATCGATTACAGAATGTCCACCCAGGCTTAAAGCTTCTTGCAATACATAAGTCAATGCTAACAATTAGCTAAATGAAGCAATAGCATCACATTGACAGTTGCAATCGGGACCTTTTTCCCCACGGAAACTTGGTCCCCAATCTAGCTTTTAAAGCTGAGAATCAATAAAGCTTGGGACTTTCCTGGCCATTTCAGTACCTGACCAAGATATCGGTGATCAAGTCCGTGATAACGAACTCCATTTCAGGCGATGAAGCAGGCTGTGCGACAGAGCCTTCTAGGACCAAGCCGCCCAATCGGAACTTGTTCTTCGAAGGATTGGCGGCGTACTTCTCCATGGCATCGGTAGGCGTCACATAGAACACCAACTGGTCCTGAAATTGGTTAAGAACGATCACGATGAACCCTGCTATGCAGCTGAATGTCAGGGCATAGGTCCAGAGACGGCGGTTCTGGAGCTGCCGCGCGCGGGCCCCGATGTCAACCTGCTTGGGCCGGGTCGGGCCGCGCCGGGCCGTGGAGAGGAGCCGCGAGGCGGTGATTGAGCTGGCGTCGAGTTGAACGTTGGGTATTTCGTAGAGCGGTGTGAAGATGAGGGCAGGGGATCTCGCGGCGGAGGCGGAGATAGAGGATCGGAGGGAGGTCGAGGCGCCGGTGTGGACGAGTTGAGATCTGAGGCGGAGGGCGAGTCTCGCGGCCATCGCTAGGGTTTTTCACTAGAGAAAGCGATGGAATTTGCGGGAAGTTTCCGGCTGACAGGGATGGGGTTTTGAGGCTTTCGCTGACGGAAGTGGGGGATGGCCTGAAAATTGGCAGCGGCCGACGGAGAAATTGGACTGTATGGGCCGAAGAGAAGTGGGACCCGCTTAGTAGTTTTGTTGCTACAAATTTCGGACCAGTCGCATATTCGTATGTGAAGAAAAAAGGACATTACGTTATTCACCGAAATAATAATATTTTTTCCATATTTTAAAAAAATATTATTTAAAAAATTGTTATAGGTGCCTTTTATTATTATTATTTTTATAAAACTTTGGTATTACGAAACTCAATTATGCCTCGAATAATCCAATCGAATCGGGTTGGTCTATTAAATGGTAAAGCTCTCATAACATGAATTTTCTGCATTCACAAAAACTTGAACCTAAGACATTACTTAAGCGGAACAAGCGCTGAACAACTTGAACCGATCCATGTTGGTAAGTATGTCCTTTTTTGTTAATGAAAGTTTTGAATCACTTATTTAAATAATAATAATAAATTCATGAAAAAAAGATATTATATTCATTTTTTTCATTTTCCTGATTAAACTAAGCATATCATATCCGAAAGGCGGATGTGATGCATCCGTGGATGAATAGTGAGCTCGTACTTTTGCCATATGCGAAATAACGCATATTCCGACCAACTTGATGCCCTTTTACTTTCCGACTCCCACACCATCAATACCCAAATCTCATTCATGCATCTTCACATATAGAATTGCTCTTTTCTAATAGAATGGCCAAAAAATCACATATAGAACTTATTGCATTTCATATAGTAAATAATGGAAGAAAAATTGTTAGAAAGAAAAGGACGGCTCATACCTATCAAATGAAATGCATACCTTAATTTGTTTTCTTCTATGGAAATAAAAGAAGGAAAAGTATGAAGTGAGAGATTGTCAGGCTCGTTAGTGAAAAGGGAGAGAAAGGGGAAATCGCTCAACTGAAAAGAAACTTAGGGTTGTAGTGAGCAAAAAAAGTGTGAAGATGCAAGAATGGGATTTGAGTATTGACGATAGGAGAATAGTGTTGGTAAAAGGGCACTAGGCGGGTCGGAATATAGGTTATTCGTATGTGGTAAGAGTTCGGATCCTTTATTCATCCACATGTGCACTACGCCAATCTTTCGTTTACTTTTCATGAAAAATTTGACTTCAGATCATAATTGACACTACACTTAAACGTTGTGCTGTAAAGTGTAATTTTGAAATGCTATGATAAAATTGACACAAAAGTAAAAAGTTATGTATATTTTTTCTTATTCCATATAATACAAAGAACACAAAATTGAGGTTAAAATGATAAATTTTAAGAGAAAATAGCTCCGAGTAGCACAATTTTGACACAATTTTCACTACTTAACACATTTTTTCAACTTAGCACGTTACAACAAAAAGAGAATTTTCTTATCAAATCTAGCACACAGTTAAGAGTTCCCTTAAAATGCCAACGGGAAGATGAGTTGGCTGGAATTGTGGGGTACGATTGCACACATGGACAATAATAAAATATTAATAAAATGAAAAATCCCCAACCATAGAGATGGATGGGAGAGGGGGTGTTATTCCTGCCTGCCACCGGTCGGTCAACCACGCAGACGAGATCGTGGGGAACCTCTCGGACAGTAGAAGATTACCTCTAGTAAGGGATAATAGAGCTGTATAAGAGTAAGTAAATTTCTATTATCTTATAAAATTTAACGTATTTTATATTCTTTTTTCTAGTATAGTTTTAAATTAAAGTATTATCATCACTTTTTTCTATATAAGGATTATTTAAATTTTGTAAACCTAAATTGATAAAGGGTAAATTACACTGGTGGTCCAAAATGTTTTACATATGTTACATGATGGTCCAAAAAGTTTTTTTCGTTACATGATGGTACAAAATGTTTCAAAGCTGTTTCATGATGGTACAAACCGTCAACTCGAGCTTGACGCCGTCAAGCCGATGCTGACGTGGCTACTACGTGTCACCTCCTTGCTAACGTGGCCGAAAATTTTTAAAATTTTAAAATTTTAAAAATAATTTTAAATTTTAAAAACTTTTAAAAATAATTTTAAATTTTAAAAAATTTTAAAAATAATTTTAAACTTTTAATTTAAAATTTAAAATAATATATTAAATATTAATTTTTTATAAAATTATTTTTAAAAATAAAAAAAAATTTAAAAAATTTAAAAATTTTAAAAATTTTAAAAAAAATTTAAAACAATTTAAAATTTTTAAAAATAATTTTAAAAATTTAAATTTTTTCAAAATAATTTTCAAAATTTTCAAAATTTTAAAATTATTTTTTTTTTATTTTTTTTTCTAAATTTTTACTCTTTTTTGTATTTTTTTATTATTTTTATATTTTTAAAAAATAATTTTCAAAATTTTAAAATATTTTTTTTTGAAAATTTTTACTCTTTTTTTGTATTTTTTTAATTATTTTTTTGTATTTTTTTGGACTTTTTAAAATTTTATTTTCTCTTAAATGACGTGGCGCACTATGATTGGTTCCACGTAACAAAAGTGACACATAGGACGCGCCACGTCAGCAAAATGTTAACGGCGTCAGGGCTAATTGACGGTTTGTACCATCATGAAACAACTTTGAAACATTTTGTACCATCATGTAACGAAAAAAACTTTTTGGACCATCATGTAACATTTGCAAAACATTTTGGACCACCAGTGCAATTTACCCATTGATAAATGACTTAATATACAATTTTCTTAATTTATTTTTATGGTAAAGTTCTGGTATAGTAAAATTAGACATTATTTGATAAATTAAGTGCTTAAAAATTAAGCACTTAATTAGTTAAGAGAAGAAATGTATAGGAAGAAGTGATGAATGAGAAAAGTTTTGTGAGAGATAAAGAATATTAATAAATGAAGAATGACTTATTTCATTAAGTTAAAATTTTTTACTTATTTTATTAAGTGATTTTTTACTTAATGATTAAGTAATTTACATCTTTATCTCTCATCTTTTCCTCTTTTTTTACATTCATTTTCTCTTATAATTAATTTGTAACTAACTTTTAAACATTTATTTAATTAAGTTAAAACAAACACACATTCAGTCTCAAAGTTATTTCATGAGAAAATCACGTGATGCTATCAGGACTTTTTTCTTTCTTATTTTCTTGTATACAATTGCAGTAGGATTTTGCACATGAGAGCCCTTCATTCAATTTACTAAAGCCTTTCATATAGGCTTTTTAGGCATTCTCATTGATTGACTCTTCAAATTTCTGTTATTTAATATGAACATGAATTTACAATTAGTAATTAATTTTGTATTTTCCTATGAAAATCTGATAAAAACTAATTATAGTAAATAAATTTACATTGTTTTTAGTTCAATATTCACATAAACAATAAATCATCCGTAACCAATTCGTAATTCATATTTTGTATGATCTGAACATACTCTAATAAGTCTGTAAAGATATTCATATTGGAATTGTGTTTTAGCAGATTGAGATAAAAAAAATCATAAAAAATAAATTTATGTTGTTTTTAATTCATGATCACATAAACAATAAATCACTCATAACCATTTCTAAGTTCATGTTTTATATGGATAATAATAACCATGTATAATAGGAAAATAATAATAACAAACACAAAGTATGGATACACTCTAAATTCAGGAGGACATGCATATCTTCATCTAATAAGACAAGAACTCTGCAATTCATTTTCTCTCTAAAAAATTAGAATAACCGGAAGAAAAAAAAAACTTAAAACAAAATTCTGCTTCATTGTCTACCCTTGCCGACTATTCCCGGTACTTATAAATACTGGCGTGGCTGTCGCTGTTGTGGCTTTTACCTTTCCTTTTCAAAGCGAAAGCTCCATTGAACTCCAAACAATCAAAGAAGAAAGCCACCTGCTGAGACAACAAAAACATTTTAGTAAGTTTCTCCTCCTCCATAAATTTGTTGATCAACAACACATGCAAGACAAACTGATGCAGCGTACACGCATAAAATCCGTCACAGATATGTTGATTCTGCAAAATATCAAAACTACGACCTTCAATCCCTATTGATTCTTCGAATTTCTAGAAAATTGGCATCCAACTCGAATTAAATTCGAAAATTGGGCAAAGAGCACAAAAGTTCCAATTTTTATTGATAATTCAAAAACAATGACCATAACCCTAGGATTTTATAAAGTTTAAATAGGAATAGAAACGCTTAAATTGCACGAAAGACATAAACTATTCCTAAAATTGCAAAAACGCCCAAAATAACATTAAAATGCCCTTTTGGGGCCATAAACGATGGAATTCGCCTTAAATCTCGTCATTTCACGGCCAAAGGCATGAGTTGTACGTTTCTCTCGAAACGAGGTTGTCATAACCTATTTTTCTCAGGGTACCGATTAGCCACGTCTTTTGTCGCATCACAAACTTTGCAAGTTAGCTTACATAATTGAAATTCTTTTTCTGCAAGTCTTTCTTGTTTGGTTTTGGAGTAGTTTTTTTTTACTGTACTCCATTTAACTCCATTTATCTTAAATTCAACAATACAATTATTACTTTTTTCTTTTTCTTTATTTTTTTATCTTAATTACCATTCAATTCAATTTTTAATACTAAATTATCTCAACTATTTATTACTTTTTATATAATTTAACAATACAATCATTACTTTCTCTCAACTATTTATTATTTTTATCACTTTTTTTTTATAATTCAACAATACAATCATTACAACTCTAAATAAATATAATTATTCAAAGTTGAAATGGAGTGAAGTAGAGTTAACAAATTTCATTTGCCAAACAAAGCCTCCTAGATATTGAATATCTCATATATTGAGACATGATATTATTTAATTTCATCAGACATATAAAATATCTCTAATACTCTCCTTCATCTTGTATATATATTTTCTTCATTATCTTTTTCTCCTATTGATCCCACAATGACTAGAAATGAGTTTCTTTTGCTCCAATAAAAGTCATTTGTTCTTCTTCTTCTTTTTCTATTTTTCCCCCCTTTCTTCCTGACAGAAGTAATTGACATGATTGTTGCACGTACCTGAGAAATGTTATCTAACTGCGGTTCCCGATGAAACCTACCATGAAGAAATTTAAAATGTTAAACTTTTAAATAAAAGGATTGTGTTCATCTCAAAATTGTACAAGACAACAAAACGGATTTGAACCAAAATAAAAAGCAAATAGTCGATACATGTGCCTAAGCATGGAGATTATGATATATCCATAGGAATATGTCTGAAACACATTGAGACGGGACGGCTAATAATATGGCGAATCAAGAAAGGCCTTATTACTAAAAATGCATTTAGGTGTTCCACTTGTCAAATAATTAGATGGTGCTGATGGGTCAAATCAACGACATGGGCCTATGAAGTGTACAAAACACACCTATATATAGGATTCAATTAGCCAGGCCCTGAAAATCTTGAGAAGGCAGGCAGCCTGTCGCTTTAGCTTTTACGTGTCGTGTTGGACCAGATTGCTCATCAGCTCAGATATATGGAACTGTCCTGTCAGAGAATTACGTGCATGGAAATGGCAATAGAAATGGCATGCCGCTGTCTGTTCGGTTCTCATATGATTCCACCATCAGTACATAATGTGGCCTTTAACAAGCCTTTATTTATTGCCTTCTAATAAGTGAACCGCATAAGTGAATACACTCTGCCGCTGCAACATCAGGTGAATATACGTTTCGATTTTATGTCGCGTCGCGCCGCTTTATGTTATTCGACAATTTTCATATCAGTTAATTGAGGCATATGTATGTAGCAGGTGCTCCTCCTTCAGACTTTAAGAAGTCTTCCGTCGGACAATGCGCTGCGTGATGCCGTTAGTCTGCATTATCGAAATAATGTTGCCGGTGAACCCATTGAATTCGAAATCTTTGTAAGTCCAATAGTCGGCCAACACATTCAAGAAAGGAAAATGAAGGGCGAAAGCAAAAGGACTTGCCGACATCTTTGAACCAAAAGCTTATTTGTCCTACCAAACTGATGGGAATGCAAGAATGGACGCGCTGTCGCAGTCCAATTATAAAGCAGGCCTCGGCTCTCAATTATATCAGAGAATATATATAAGATTGTCTTTGCCGCTATTTGATCAAAGATTTAAAAATCTAATTTCATTTTGCCCAAAGTTTATGTTCATATGTGTTTGCAGTTTCTTTCCAATGCACCATCTAGTTCAAATTGCCCTGTTTTGCCCCCATGAAGTTTGAGATAGTATCTCAATATAATCTCAATAGGAGGGTAACCAGTGACGGGGTCTAGCCGTTGCTAGGGACGTCAACTGTCATTGTCTGACAACCCTAATTGAGGGTGGGGGAGGGGGAGGAGTGGCCGCCAACGAGGCCCCACCACTGAACCCCTTCACTGGCCTTTTCCTTTCTACAATTTTTTTATTACTAATTCGAGCCGGGGTGGCCTCCACTATCATAAGCTTCTGCTCCGAGCAGTCGCCCATGCGTTGCGTTGGGTCTCCATTAAAAAACTTACACTGATCTGTTTTAATAAAAGAAGCGGTTTCTGAGCGGTGTCTCCTTGGAAGATAATAAAAGAGAGCAGTTCAACAAAATTGAATAAGTGAATAATCTTTCTTTATGTATTCGTATAGAATATATTCATGGAGGTGCACCTTTCTCATCTTATGTATGAGTAAATTATTGGAACTTACGTTAAAGAGGATGTGACGCGGTGACACACGCTCTCACCTGATAAACAAGAGGTTTGAAGATATTATATGAGACTGCCCGTGTCCCTTTATTAGATATTTAAGAATTATATTTTCATTGTACTAGGTACATATGCCTCCCTTATAACCAAATAAAAATACAAGAACTTGCAAAACTATCATATGAAATTTGGTGAGAATATAATAGATGTTACAAAGAAGTAGGAAAAATTGATCATAGATAAGGAGGAGATTGAATGACTGCTTGCTACTGTTCTAAGGGTGGTTGCACAATCAGCAGTTTCGAAAGTATTATATATATATATATATATATATATCAAAAATCTCTTTTCCTTTTCTCCCTCCTCAACGTCATAGAGGCGCCTAGTACTCGAAAATAAGAATCCTCAGCTACTAATTCAAATGACTTTTTCACTTTTGTTACATGAATTTTACGTGAATTTTCTTTATATAACCGATTCAATGTATAACTACTTAATTGTCCAAATTATTTATATAGTACTAGAAAATCAAGAACTTTCTTGAAAATGAGATGTTTTTTATACACCAAAAATTTTAAAATAATTTAATCATGCATGTAATAAAATTCATTAAATTGGTTCTTTCAAACAGGCGTTGTCTATCTTTTTTTTACTCTCTCATGCATGTTCAGTTATTAGCATTTCCAACATTCCCATGCATACTGATATTGGCAACTCTTTCCAATTGACGTGCATATGTATTAAATATAATCATATCCATCTTATCCTTTGCAATTTTCTTTTCTAAAATATAAATATTAAAGCATACTTCGCACAAAGCGCAAGAGCGACCTAATACATGTAATAATGTATCATAGGCATGGGGAATCGAGTTCGTCCCGTCCCTCTCTGGTTAGGGTGGTATTTGTAGGAAATCAAATGGGTTATGAAAAGATCAGGAAGAAAACTTAGAAAAGTATAATCCAAGTAAAACATTTCACCTGAAATTAAAACATGCAACTGAAACACGAGCACCACCATAAGATTTATTTTTTCAGTTATGAAAAAATGGTCCATGGGCCTAATCCATATAATATATATATATACATATATATATATATATAATATAAATGTATGGAATTCAATATATTAATTCCTGACTTCTCATAATTTTACTTTTAATTTTTAATAAATTAAAATCACACTAAAAGTTTGTCTCAAACCGTTGTCATCAGTTGGTTCATATTGAACCATTCTCATTGATCAGAGTTATCCCAAATCAAAATACTGAAACTTGTTTCGGAAATCATTCTTAATATAATCAGTCGATATTCCATATAAATACATGGGGTCTAACAACGGTTAAATAAGAAATTACAATTACTTTTATATATATATATATATATATATATATATATATAAACATATTTGGTATGTACCACTCGATTTTCTTTTCACCATGTTTCTTTCCATTTCTTATTTTAGTATTTCAATTTTAATTAAATAAGAGAAATAACTCTCACATATTTTCGACAGGTGAATTTCTAAACCGTTATATATACAGAATTTTTACCCACCACCCATAAAAGGCCTCCTTTTAGAATTTTTTATCATTTATATTTATTTATACGTATCAATGTTTTGATTTATTTTTTTATTGTTAATCCTAAATTTTAAATTGAACATAAAAATTAATAAATGAAATATTATGAAATCTGAAAAAATAAACAAAAGTTACTTAGAAATATACTATCATTGAAAAATGAAACACACATTATTTTATATTTATAGAACAACGAGGATTCATTTAAAATAGTGCATCAAATTATAATATTTTTGAATGCAGTGCAAGTGATCATTTCATACACATAAATGGAAAGCTAAACAAATATATACGAAAATTCCATTGCTAAATATCAACCTTGGAAAGTCCAGAGGAGAACGCATATCACAACATAATATTCCATCCTCGTGAATCACAACATAACATTCCATCCTCGTGAATCATAACATAACATTCCATTCTCAGAGGATTTATTTTTATATTATTGGAGGTCACGTATTTTGATAATTAACCTCACTCTAGCATAAATATAATTTCACTCCTTAATTATGGGTACGTAAAAATGTGAAGGCAAGCGAGGTTTAGCACATATGACCAATGGATTAGCTAGCGACAAATCGCGATCTGACTCTTCGAGGCTAATTTTTGATAGCTCCGGTGGCTTCATCCACGAAAACCCCTGAACAATCCTTGCAAGCAGCATTACCGTCATAACTGTCCCAAGAGTTATCCCGATACAGCCTCGGCGCCCTGTGCTAAAGGATATGAACCTCAAGTTAGGTTCTGTGAGCAAAACCTCCTCGGGGGAGCCATTGCACCTATTTGCATTGCCTCCAGTAAAGAGATGCCTCTCCGGTCTGAATTCCAGTGGCCTGTCCCAGACTTCAGGATTTCTGCCTAATCCTCTTCGGCATAGAATAACGTGGCTTCCCTTCGGGATACGATAGCCCGCGACGACGGTCTCGGATAAGGACAGATGCGGGGGGTTGAAGGAATGTAGTGGGTGGAGCCTAAAGGCTTCCCTAGTGAATGCCTTGATGTAGTTAAGGTTAGGAATGTCTTGTTCTTGGACAAGTCTCCCTTTTCCCACAACCTTGTCTACTTCTTCCACAGCCTTGTTGAGGATCTCAGGGTTATTAATCATCTCTGCCATGGCCCATTCCACTGCATTTGCTGGATTATCAATTCCCGCGATCATGATCTCCTGCAATAATAATATCTAATATATATGATTGCCTGCGACTACAGCTACGTATCTATACATATAGTCTTTACTTCAATAGAATCACACTCTTTCAAAAGAGTTAAAATAACAATATATATGCACATACCCTTGTCAATTAGTTCTCACGTTTCGATTCCAATAAAATACTGTATCATAGTTTTAGTTATTAATTGACATTAAAATATGTTTCGCTTTTCTGAACGTACTAATGTGCTTGCATGTTGCAAGAAAATCAAGAACGTAACCGTCATTCAATTGTTTGAGCAAGAGAAAAATGAAATGAAGTAACCGATTTGCTAATTCTATATCGTACCAAGGTCTGTGCCATAATCTCTTTTGGTGTAAGCAGCGGCTTCTCCCATGTGTCCTTAAGTGAAATCAGAACATCGAGCAGGTCCTGAGGCTCAATCTTTGCCAACTCGTTTTCCGCTCGGAAGTTGCGACCGTCATCCTCCCTCCATTTTTGGATCCTCTCTCTTATTATAGGCTCATGGTACTTAAGAATGGTCTCATGAACTCCCTTAATAATCTTTTCATGGCCGTCTAAATCAAGCCCTGCCAAGTAAGGTAAGTAGTCTGATATGCAGAATGCATAGAGGTACCTAAGCATCTCGAAGAGAGCTTCCACGTGCTCCTCTTCCCGGAATGTTGGAGCTCCATCATCAGTGATGTTTTCTACAAAATATCTCTGATTGAACATTAATCTCCGCATCACATTCCCGGAATATTGCCGGCATGCAGTCCTCAGGTTCACTCTCCCAAAGTTTTTGCTCTGATTGTAAATGTACCTATCAGAAAATGTACTTAATAAGTGACGACTAAGCAAATGTTCAAGAAAAAATTTGGTAACTGAGCAAAATGCAGTTCATCCAGTTATAGATATGTACACACACACACACACACACACACACATATAATTTACCTAACTAAGTTATCGGCTTCCATGATTCTTTTATCATGGAGCCACTGGTGCCTCGCCGGAGAAACGATTTCTGAGTTTAACACCTTCCTCATTTTCTTCCAAGTTTCTCCATAGGGTGATAAAATGGTGGTTTTATATCCGCCACTGAAGGTACCAGCAGCCACAGACAATGGCCTTGAAGCAAAAACGGCATCTTGCTTCTTCAGTAACTCTTGGGCAATCGTGGGGCAAGTCACTGGGATCACGTGGACATTCCCGAAGCGAAAGCACGCAATGTCAGTGTCC
The DNA here is from genome assembly GCF_007655135.1 of Punica granatum. NCBI lineage: Eukaryota > Viridiplantae > Streptophyta > Magnoliopsida > Myrtales > Lythraceae > Punica > Punica granatum. Next base: position 43,987,635 of record NC_045127.1, on the reverse strand, counting down.
ATCTCCTTCATCCAGCCAAGGATCCACCTGAACGTCGGTTTTCGCCGTAGCATCTCAGGTATGCACCCAATGATTGGCCAGGGGACAGGTCCCGGGGGTAGCCGGGCCTTGATTAAGTGTTGGTTGTTAATAATTCTTTGATGCATGAGTTTTGCTACAAAAAAGAGGAGGAATATTAAGAAGGGCGTAGAAGCCGCGATAACGACAGCCATTTTTTCTTGAAACAGTGTAAAGGACCAACTTTTAAGGTTACAACAATAGGTGGTGTACCTTATGGAAGGGGGAGTTGCATTTTCTAGTACCGTGCATGAGGTATGGGAAAGAGACAAAGGTCCACTAAAACTTAATGAAATTTTTTTTTTTGAATTAGCTAGAAGAAATTAGTGGTCAAAGTGAAGTTGATGTGTAAAACAATTAATCTCAATCAATAGGCTGAAAATACCAGTAATTTCAATGTTAAAAGATAGTTGGTTAAATTATATGATCAAAATAACAATGTAATTCTTAAGAGAAAATAATACTATAATTGAAATAGTTATAATTTAGTAAAAGAATAAATATAATTCTTTTTGATTTAGTAGCAATATATTTTTCATGTATTTTAACTTTTTTCCTAATATAAATTCATTTTTTCTGAAAGTTAAATTTTTTGAACTTCTATTTATATAACGGGAAGTCGTATTAATTGAAGGTGATGTTAAAAAAAGGAAAAAAAAATCACCAACGAGCAGGATAAATATATATATAAAGGTAGGACAGTTTCTATTGCTAGGAGGGATGAGGTGGCCTATGTATTGCAAAGGCGGGGGAGAGAAAGCACCAGCGAGGGGTGAATAATGGGTAATTATTTTTTAAATTATTATGTCAGATATTTTATGGTATCACTTATTTACTTATTCTTTAAATATATCACATAGTTTAAAAATTACTCAGAAACACCAATAGTTTACTTTTGATTTCAAATTTATCCCGGCGTTACTTTCTCGGTCAACATTTAACGGTGTTACTGACGTGAAATGTAAGTGGACACATTTTTGCCACTGTGGCCCATTGTTCGAGATATATTTGAGAAAAAATTAAAATCATGGGATATATTTGAAAAAAAAACTAAAACCATGTGATAAATTTGAGAAACCGGTGATGCCATGAGAAATTTGATGTAATAACCCCTTACTTTTTTCGGTTATAGGGAAATTTATGGACCTAGTACAATAAAATAAAATTAATAATTTATTATTATTATATTATTATTAGGGGTTATTATTGAGTATATTTTATGGTTTTACTGGATTTTCAAATCTATCATATATTTTAAAAATTACCTAAAATATCCTATGGTTTGCATTTGGTTCCAAATTTATCGCGCCGATATATCTTCCGTCAACATTTAATGGTGTTGCTAACGTGGAATGTAAGTGGATCAATTCTTGCAACTATGACCCTTTACCCGGAATAAATTTGAGAAAAAAATTAAAATCATAGAATAAATTTGAGAAAAAATTAAAATCATGGGATATGTTTGGAGCCTACGTACATTTTATTAACGAATAAATTGACAGCGTGATAGATTTGGAACCAAATGTAAACCATGAGATATTTTGGATAATTTTTAAAGTATGCGAATAGATTTGAAAATATGGTGAAACCGTAGTATATATGGATAATAACCTATTATTATTATTATTATTATTATTACTACTGCATATATAAAAGTGTGAAGCTCACTTTTGTGTCTCTCGATTTTCTACAATTCTTATTTTTCCCTTCAATGTATTTAGACACCTCTCATAAGTACCGATTTAGCTCATGCAATGTATGTGGACAATCCGGTAATCTCTATTACAATCTTTAAATGCATGTGAAAAATATTTTAAGTAATACCTCTTAATTATTCAGAAATATGACACTTTATTTTAATGGTGGCTTTTCATCAAATATGACCATTTAATTGAATAGTGCCTTTCTAGAGATTAAATGATAGAATTTTCTTTTCCATAATGCACATTTTTAAATTCTTTTTTAAAACTTATTTCTTTAATAAACTGCATTTTTTTTTTCAATTTTACCTCATAAAATCTCAAATCAAATATTTCCTTTTCGCATGCAAAATTTTTACGCTTAATTTTAAGTTACATGTAATACATCACAAATATTATATCATATTACTACATATCTTTCAAATAATCTTAAAGTAATGAATTAATCGAACTTATAATATATGTATAGGTTTAATATGACCAATTGCAAGTTTTGGAATTGAATAATATATTAGATCGGCCAAAGCTATAAATTAACATGTCCTTGAGTTCAACCAATCTTACTAGATCCATCGACCAGTATGAAACTAACAGATATTAATTCTTATAATAAATAAATATCAGCTTGATTTGCTTCTCGGAAAATAGATAGAAAGTGGTCAAGTCAATGTGCATATAATTTGATTAAAATTTCTTTTTTTTCGTATACTTGAAGATGATAAACACTAGGTTTTTATTTCAATTAGATGACTTAATTTACTTTAAATCTATGGACATATCTTGATATCTAAAAAAAATAAGGAAAAATCTTAAAATATTTGCTTTACATCTACAAATAAGGAATATTTTCATATCTTTTCACTAAATGAAATTTGAATAAACATTTCTTTTTTCAGATTAGATCATTTATTAAATTAGTTAAAGAGAATCAGTTTTAATAGCACTCTAATTCAAAATAAAATTACAATGGACATATATTTATGTTTACTTCATATGAAAAATAAGTTTTCAAAAGAATATGACACTGAAATTCAATAAATAATTAAATTTTCTATGGACTAAATGAATAGTTTATATAATACCATATTTATATTTTCCTATGTATATTTTGATTTCATTGTCTTTCTGACGTTTCTTTTCTTTTTTAAAGTTAATTAAATTGTAATAAGCCTAAAAGTCTCTAGGACACGTTAGACAATTATATATGTATAGAAAATTATTAGTAAATGTTACAAATGTTTGAATTTTCAACATAAATTTTATTTTTTTATAAGTGGCAACATTTTGAGGTTTTAATTTGTAGCAACTTTTATATTAATCAATACATATATTCTCCAATATTTCCTTTTATTTCATGAATATTTTTATATGAGAATTTAGTATAATTTAGATATTATTTACAAGCGGCTGCTTAGTTTGGTTTTTGAATAATGATCTAACTTTGCTCAATTCAACTCTAGTCTTCAACAAATTCAACAAATTAATAATTATTATTTTGTCTCTTTTTCTATTTAATAATATTTTTTCCTAATCTATTTTAAATTTTCATTTAATAATACTTTCTCACTCATATTTTTTTCAAACCATTTTGAAATTTAATTTTTTAATAATAAATTCACCGTCTATTTTCATTTTATATATACATACATAGATATATTCCTACATATCAATATATTTGTTAACACTTACAATCATTGCACAAAATCAAGTTGAGTTGGATATTTTATCCAACTTGAAAACCAAACGCAAGCTAATTATTTTCAGCACTTTTTAATGATTGTAAATATATAAATTAATATTTCTTTGAAATCGTTAAGATTATATTATATTTACACTAATTTATATAAATAAATTTTGAAATTATATATTGAGTTTTTCAGTTAAAATATGTTATTATTGGTATCTCTATTTCAATTAAAATATGTTAATATATTACTGTGAATGAAGCTGCAAGGACGTGAATGATCAGACAATATCTAGTTAGCACATCGAGAAAAGTAGGAAAACACTACAAGAAGTACGTACATCATGTGAAACATGACTTCAAAATAAACATGGACTAGACAATATCTAGTTAGCACATCGAGAAAAGTAGGAAAACACTACAAGAAGTACGTACATCATGTGAAACATGACTACAAAATAAACATGGAACACGGGCCGATTTAGGACAAATTTAGGTCGCCCATATATAAAGGGGTGCCCCAAAATTGAAAGAAACTCGAGACGAAATTTTCACAGTAATTTTTGACGAAATTAGGGACATCTAATTTTTGACGAAATTAGCAACCCGAATGGTATAAATTAGTTTAATTTGATAAAATAATATTCTAATAAGATGGCCGTAGCGCGATTGAGTACTACACCAAACTGAAGATGTTATGAAATGAGTTTGAAGGCTATTTTGGAATATTCGGAGTGCACATCCGCGCAAGTGTGAAAGATAGAGTATAATCGCGGACACTTTTTACTTGATAAATAAAAAATATCAGGTTCGATACTCAATAAAATTACATGTGTCCCTTTATTTACTAATAAAATTTTTATTTTATTATATTATATTCGTACATCTCCCTTCTAAAAAACAAAAAAATGGAGTGTCCGCCGTCCATGATTAGAGGACGAGATTAGCAACTCGACTCCTCTCCCGTTTGAAGGTAGTAGAGCACTTAAATGTTCAAAGCAGAGATGGAACTTGGAAGCTGTCATCGTTTGTTGGAACTTGAAAGCTGCATACATGGCAACCTGAACTGCCTCCCTTCTTTTTTTTTTTTTTTTTGCTAACCCGGAATGGTCGGGCTTTACCCGACTAATCCACAGGGCTCTATAAACCCCCTGACGGCGCACAAAGTGGGTAATTACTCTAAAAGCTCTCCGGTGGCCCCAAGGGGATTCGAACCGGGGTCTCGGTGCAAACTTAGGTGCACATTAACCATTAGGCCGAACCCCTTGGGGTTCGAACTGACTCCCTTGAGTAACTTGAATGGAAGCAGAAGATGGCCTGGAGGAGGAGCATGGGGGCGACTTACACGCACAGTTGGAACAGTCCCGCTCAAGCCAAGTAGAGTTCACAATTTTTAACACGATATGATAACATGATATAGATACGGTGAAACCATAGGATATATGGGTAATAACCTATTATTATTATTATTACTACTACTACTACTACTACTACTACTACATATATAAAAGTGTGAAGCTCACTTTTGTGTTTCTCGATTTTTTGCAATTCTCATTTTGCCCTTTAATGTATCTAGACACCTCTCATAAGTACCGATTTAGCTCATGTAATGTATGTGGACAAGAGCGATAAGAATGGTATTGAGTGAAGTACTGCCAAGAGCGATAAGTATGTCTCCCTCTATGTGGAGGGAAGGGGACAGGGAACGTTTCATGTTGACTCTTGGGGAACCGTTTTATCACATCTGTCTTCTCTTCTTTTCACTGTTTATTTTGAAACTGCAATTGATTTATGGCATAACTTGAAGGCCCCGGGAAGGAAATTAGTGGCTAAAAGACACGACCAATTCTGTGAAAAGCACAGAATGATCCATTGGGACATGTCCACCAATGAGACAAGAACAGGTACCTAACAGAGGCAGTTTCATCACAAAAGGCACCATTAAAATGACAAGTTACCTCTACACTCAATGAATGATAAGATTGAAAAAAAATTTAAGAATTGCATAATAATACATAAGCAGAATTACAAAACATGGAGAAACATTTAATATAATATAATATAATATAATAGATAATAGATATTAGTAATAGGTAATAGATAATAGATAGTATAGAAATATGGATCTAATAATAGGATGCCTTTGAGTGTTCATTTACTCGTTAAAATGTATATCTTAAAATTACTTTCTATATATAGTAAAATTAAATAGAAAAGATGCGTATGTAGATGTGAAAATGTACATCTTTTAATTACTCATTTATTAATCAAGGAATGTAAATAATATGAAAGTTAAGAATTTTTTTATTGATATATGTCTAAAGCCTAGAATCAGAATTAAAATTAGTCTATATACGTTGAATGGTAAAAGTATATGTTAAATGAATTAGAATTCTCATCAAAAGATGAATTATCATTTGTTTAAAAACATTGAATATTTAAAAATGGTCTAGATGTTTGAATGTGTAGATAGTAGGAATTGAAACACGTTTATATAAGTTCAAGGGTAAAATCAGAATTATGAAAAATCGAGAAAAATCCCAATAAGCTCATATAGTTATAGATTATAAATATAGATAATTAGAAGGAAAAATTTTAATTTTTGTCTTCAATCTTTTGGTGCTATTTCTTTTGTCCTAAATTTTTTTATTTAATTTTGCCTCAACATTAAACTTCTTCTTCTTCACATTTCTACCACTCTATATTTGTAAAGAAAATAAACATGACATATCTTGAAATAAAAATTAGTTTCCTCAAAATTATAAAAATAAATTGATAAAAATTAAAATAATAACATGAAGTTTGTGGACCTACTCGAGGGTTGAGGTATCGGTACCTCAACTCAAGTGGTACTAACTATTAAAAGGATGATGATAACTTGAGAGGGAGAGAGGCGTTGGTAAGGGACGACGAGGAGTATCACCACTCTAGGGGGGCACCTTAGGCCAGTGCCTATAGATCTGTTAATGTCTCTTTTGGCAATCACACCCACCATTGCATTTTATGACATCATTCCTTAAATCAGAGTCACCAAGTCCTTGCTTAGATCATGGCCAACCTCACAAGAGTGGTTGATGGCTATGAGCCACAATCGCTTCTATTTTTCATATATTTTTTGCATTTCTTTGCTCGCAAATTCAAGTACTGATGCTACCAACACAAATCGCCACTTCCCTTACCAAGATTGCCTACTGTCTAAACGCTCGCCCTGGCTCAATCTCTCGAGTATGTTCACGATTTTCCTTTTATTATTTATTATTTATTTTATTTTAGAAATTTAAAAATCAATTTTTTTATTTCAAAAATGTCGTGTCGGCATTTTTATGAAAATTGAGTGCTAGAATTATAAGAAACAAAATGTTCAATATTAAGAAAAAATATATAAAAAAAAAGATTTAGGATGAAAAAAGAAGTTACAAAAGGTTGAGGACCAAAATTTTCTCTAATAAAAAATTTGATAAAAGGATTAAAATAGAAAAGTAATAAAATATATTAGATGAAAACGAAGCAAAAGAAAATAAAAATGACTAAAACATAAAATTATTCAAAGATATAGGATGTAAATGATAAAAGAAATAGAAAAATAACCAAAACAGAAAAGTAATGAAACCTAGTTGACTAAATGTATTTATTGAAAAAATAATATGATAAGATATGAATATATTTATATTATATATAGAGAAAAAAAATCTATTACATACATATGTAAAGTTTGAAGCTTATTATTTACTAGGAAAAGGAACCCGCGCTTCGCAGCGGGGTACAAAAAATTATTAGTCATATTTCTAATTTAATTTTAGTTAAATATGACTTGAATCAATTATATTATAGATTAAATAGATAAATAAAGTTATCTATATAATATTGTCAAGAAATATTATTGTTACACTTTTACCATGAGAATACATCATCTTTGTGTTATTGAATTTTATTTAATTTGGATTATTACAATATATTTCAATAATTAGGCTACTTAAGAAATATTAATCATGCGCACCCTATATGTATGGAAATATTATATATCAATTGGGTAGTATATTTAAGAAGATTTGATTAGTGTAAAAAGAAAAGAAGATCTGATTTGAAAAAAAAAATTCAAGTTTAATATATATATTTTTAAGGTACGATGGCAAAATGATTAATTAACAAAAATTTGATAAAAGAAATGATATTACAATAAGATTAATTTAGTTGGAGGATAATTAATGTATGATCTTTTCCTCTTCTCTCGTTTTCTTATTTCAATAATTAGATAGCGACAAAAGCGATGTCTTAAAACCCAGCCTAAGTGTGGTTCCGCAATCTTCCCTAAATAGTGGGTCAACTGGTTCAACCACCAATTATAAGAAATTATATGATTTGATTTATATTTAGAATCATTAATAAAGTTGTCCATTATATTTTTTATTTGAATATGGAAATAGAATTATGTTACTATTGGTATAGAGATTATAAAAGCACTGAAAATAAGTATCTAAATATTGAGGGTTTTAATTTTAAAAACCTACTTTTATTTGACATCAATTTGCAATATAAAACTTGAGTTAAAAAATATATATTTGCATATATTTGAATTTGTATATCTAGTATCTTGGTTATAAAATTTAGTAAAACTTGGAAAAGAAATTTTTTTTTTCTCAAAATAATTGGTTCGACCGTAAAGATTGAGTCATTATGGTCGAACATCCGGGGTTAAACATGGACAAAGATTGGAATTGTATTGTTTACAAAAAGTAAAAATTAAGAAAAATGGTTTTAATTATTTTGGTAAAAATTTGGGAAACAAAATATTCCTTTCTTGGAATAATTTGTTCGGTCGTAAATATTTGGTCATTTAGGTCGATGATTGAATAAAATGATGCACTAATTTATCCAAATCAAGACCTTTTTTTTTAATAAAGGAGATCTATGATGGTCTAATACAGTAAAAGTGAAATTTTAATGGTTAATAAATGGTACCAGTAGTCCCACTATGAGAATCAAACTTAGAAAAATGATTGAGAGGTGATATTGTGTCACTACACTACATTCTTTTTCACAAATAGGGATGGATTTTAAAACATAAAAAGAAAAAAGATGAAATTTTTTCAAAAGATAAATGAAAATTTGTAATATATATATTCCATATATATTTTACCATGAGAATTAAACCTACAAACATGCTTAAAAGGCTTAAGGGGCGTGGGCATGCATCATCATACTGCACCCTCGTTCATTGTATACCTTTGCCGACTATTCCCTCTACTTATAAATACTAGCGTGGTTGTCGCCGTTTGTGGCTTTTACCTTCCTTCTCAAAGCGAAAGCTCCATTGAATTCCAAACAATGAAAGAAGAAGGCCACCTGCGGAGACAACAAAAACAATTTAGTAAGTTTTTCCTCCTCCATAAATTTGTTGATCAACATCTGCAAGACAAACTTTGCAAGTTAGCTTAAATAATTGAAATTCTTTTCCCACGAGTTTTTCTTATTTGGTTTTGGATTTTTTTTTTTACCTCTACTCCACTTAACTTCATTTATCTTCAATTCAACAACACAATTATTACATTTCCCTTTCAATTTAATTTTTAATATTAAAGTATCTCAACTATATATTCGTTATTTTTTCTACAATTCAACAACACAATCATTATTTACTTTCAACTATTCATTATTTTTCCCATATTTTTTCATAATTCAATAACACAATCATTACTTTTTTTATTTTCTTTCTCCACCTTATTATTACAACCCCATTCCATCCTCTAATAACTACTCAACTGGCTGTCCTCCAACTCCGAAAGCAAAAGGACTAGCAAATACAAATTCCCAAAAACGCTGAAAGGATGAAAGAATACAATACTCTGGCTTGCCGCTAAGAGACTAACCAAGAAACGCCTTTGATTCTCTCATTTTATTACACAAACACCGCTAGAAAGAAATTGTTAGCAGTTACCTAACATGACCATTGTTCTTATCTGCAGAATGTTTACACTCTTGGAGATATACATCAGATCACAGGCTAAGGCCGAGAGAGACTTACCAAGTAAGTTTGACGTTTAGCTAACAATTTCATCCCCTTCTACATATATACCAAGACTGGGAATATTGCCTTCACCTGCAGACACAAGATCGCAAAGAAGCTAAAATAATAAGAGAAACAGCAAGAGGAGGCTTGAAACTGGGAGAGATTTATCCAGAAGTTCTTCACTTCCATAAAAAAAAAAAATCCGCAGAAATGCTATATGAAAAGAATAGTACATAGTTGGCTTATATGACTACTTTTTCTTCTCTGCAGAATCTCTAGTCACTTGAAGTTCTCTAAGTATTAAGCAAAAGCAGAGAGTGATTTATTACAAAGTTCTTTGCATTTGTTTTATACATATTCTGTTGTCTTTACAATTACTATCATACCTTTGTAAGATGATGCAACGAAATGCATGATAGTTACTCCTGTTTGTTTATGTGTCTAGATGACTTACTAAGTGAAATAGCTTAGCTGTGATAGTGGAAGTCTAACCCTCTTCCAATGGTAAAGTCTTTATCATCAACTCTTATCTTAGGAAAAAAAAAAAACAAAGGACATCAGGTAGAGACGTGGCTTGGAAAATACTTACCCTGTAGGTTGTGCCCCATTCATTCATTTTCCATCTTCATAAATTTATTTTAGATTTCAATGTATGCTGAAGGTTTTTGACAGATTTCTGGAGAAATTACAGGATGCAGCTGCTCTGCAAAGATTAAGGGAAAAACATGAATACATTAAAGAGTAAATCTCTTAATGTGTAACTGAAATATCAACATAAGAAATCATGAAGTTACAGAAAACAGAACATGAGCTTCGTAAAGAACTGAAACTCCATCCTTTAATTTATAGATTATATATCTCACTAACATGTACTTTCTTTTCCCAGATCTTCTTCTACCATATGGATCCAAATGTTGAGCACTCTATAAGAAATATATTACCACCCACTGCAGGAAGCCATTCTCCTAAGCAGGAGACGTATCAACAGCGCACGTTATCTGTTATTTCAGTGCTATATATAGCCGTCTCTTTTTTTCCTTGGGTTTACGTGCATATTCGAACTATAGGTTATATAGGTAAACGATATGTTTTTATTGCTTAAATAGTAGGAGCTGCTCCTTCTTATGGTATTGTTCGTAATTAACCAATGCAGATACATTTTATCAAGATGTAATGTAGATATACTTATCTGAACAAAGATGTACCGTAGACAAGTATGAAATATATGCATCACGAATCATTAAATGCTTCAGTACGGATGTCACGTTCTGATTCGCAAGGCACCATGCTAAATGAACTTTCAACAGTAATGACTTATTAACTAGAAATGGGATGGAGATCATCAAGAAAGAGATACCAACATTTTTTGAAGCTTATATATGGGAATAAGAAAAATATAGTATTAGATAGCCGTACTAAGTGTCCTGATTTTATAAAACAAGAAACTCGCTGAGCTAATTTCGTTGAGGTGGTCTTGGGGAACTCAAATTTACTATCAAGGCCATAGATTTATCTTTGACCATTCGTTCGTCATATGCGTTATCTTCATAGAGAGAAAAAGTTTCTCATTTGGAAGGCAATTGTCATCGATGTCTCTACACGTATTCTATTAGGTAATTTTCGCTATTATATGCATATAGAGATATGAACACACAGACAGAATTCATTGGATTAAATATTAGCAGTGCATACTCCTTTTTCATAGAATGAATGAAGAGATTATCTTTGAAGCCGGAAAAAAAAAAAGAAAGAAAGAGAGAGATGATATATATTCAAAAAAAAAAAGGAAACTATCATTGTCATCTCTCAACTTTCACATTGCCACCAATTTAGTCACTCTACTAATTTTGTCACCATTTTAACCCAAACGTGTGCATTCCGCTTATCAAAATGGTCATCGACGTTGTAACGGAACTCTGACGTGGCTGCTATGTGGACCAAACAGCGTCAATGAAATTGTTTTTTAAACCCCAAACAAGTGCCGAAGTTGAAACGCCACCGTTTGAGGATGATCCTGAAACACATGCTTGAAACGCGACCGTTTTTAACAAATGAAACGCCCCTATTTTGAGGCAAATCAGAGGTTGCCTCTTGACGAGCTTCTGATTCCCAAATTTCAACTGTAAAATCGAATTGTCAACCCTAATTTTCCAAATCGAGCTTCTGATTCCAAACCCTAATTCCCAAAATCTTCTAATTTCGATCCCTAATTCCCAAAATCCAACCCGTTTCGATGAAAGGCATGTTGAAAACGAGGTTAGCTTCTAATTTCGAACCCTAATTCCCAATTCCGAACCCTAATTCCCAAAATCTTTTGATTCCAATCTCTAATTCCCAAAATCCAACCCCCATCGATCAAAGGCACGTTGAAGACGAGGTTAACTTCTGATTTCAAACGCTAATTCCCAATTCCGAACCCTAATTCCTAAAATCTTCTAATTCTGATCCCTAATTCCCAAAATCCAACCGCTTTTCGATTAAAGGCACATTGAAGATGAGGTCCCCTTTCGATCAAAGGCACGTTGAAGACGAGGTTAGCTTCTCATTTCGAACCCTAATTTATCAAAATCTTCTAATTTGGAACCCTAATTCCCAAAATCCAACCTATTTTCTATTGATCAAAGGCATGTTGACAACAAGGTTGGAGCTGACAATGAGCTACCACTCTCGATCCAACTCTCCTTGGTGCAATTCAGGAGGTTCATATGAACGGAGCAGCTCAAGCATCACCGGAGCACTAGCATTCTTCTACAATTACGGGCGAAAACCTGCGAGGATGATTTCTAACACCAATGTAAACCCTGAAAGGCCATTTTATAGATGCCCATTTTGGAAGAACAAGGCAAGGTGTTGTGGCTACTTTGAGTAGGAAGATCAATTGATGTGCACTCCAAATTTATCCCAAGAACAAAGAGTGATAAATCAATTGAAGAGGAGGAATGTGCATTACCAGAAAAATGTGAAGAAACTTACTTGTGTATGTTGGTTTTTGGCAATGCTAGTGATGATGTTGGTGATGTTGCTGGCCATTGTCGTTTAAGGTTGTGGCATGCTGAGGATGTGAGTTGTTTAGTTAGGCTTGAATGGGTAAAATTGGTTGATGCTACTTCATGTTGGTGCTTTGGTAGTTTAGAAGGTGTTGTTAGGTTTTGTTTCCTGGAATAACTCTTAGGTTTTAAATGTTGAGAGATGTTGTTGGAATGTTGGAATAGCTGTTAATGCAATTGCATATTCTGCAAATGAGGCAGCATATTATTGTAGCCATTCCAACTTTGTGATATGCAACTTGTGACCAAGTAATGAAAACCGACCATTTAGCCATTATGTTCTTTCACCTAATATAATGAGAGCTAAGTTGAATCTCCAGTATTGCATTTTTGGCTTTAACATTTCCCTCCTCTACTAGCAGTTTGTTTCTGTTCTGTTCTGGTCCTTGTGTGCTACCTGGATTGCACTGGATTTCTGCTCTGTTTCTATTCTTAACTAGATTACTGGCTGGATTTCTGGTCCTTGTGTGCTGCCTGGATTGATTTCAAGACTGTTTCTGTTCTGTTCTGTTCTGTTCTGTTATGTTCTGTTATGCTATGTTCTAGATTGCATTGGATTATTGTTCTGTTTATGTTCTGTTTTGGATTTCTACCTAGATTGCGATGGATTTCAAGACTCTTTCTGTTTCTATTTTGTTATGTTATGGATTGCATTGGATTGTTGTTCTGTTCTATTCTGGATTGCTACCTGAATTGCAATGGATTTCAATATTGTTTCTGTTTCTGTTCTGTTCTATTATGGATTGGATTGGATTGCTGTTCTGTTTTTGTTCTGTTCTGGATTGCACTGGATTGCTGTTATGTTTCTGTTCTGTTCTAGATTACAATGGATTTCAAGACTGTTTCTGTTCTATTCTATTCTGGATTGGACTGGATTGCTGTTTTGTTTTTATTCCATTTTGGATTGCACTGGATTGTTGTTTTGTTTCTGTTCTGTTCTGGATTGCTCTTTGGATTGCAATAGATTTCAAGACTGTTTCTGTTCTGTTCTGTTACGGATTGCACTGGATTGTTGTTCTATTTCTGGTCTGTTTTGGTTTGCACTGGATTGATGTTTTGTTTCTGTTCTGTTCTGGTTTGCACTGGATTGATGTTCTGTTTCTGTTCTGTTCTGGATTACACTGGATTGTTGTTCTGTTTCTGTTCTGTTCTGGATTGCATTGAATTGATGGCTTTTTTGTTGCTTTTTCATGATCATTTGATGGCTTATATGTTGTTATACATGAGCAGTCGGCATTTCAATAGTTGCACTGCCTATTGTGTTCTGTTCTTTTCTTTTACCTAGCCAACTGCATATTTTGTTTTGTACATGACCAGTTGGGATTCCAATGGTCTGCACATACTTCTCTTTCATGTTATGTTCTTTTACAGAAAAGACCATGATGGCCAAATGCAAATGAGGGACAATTACATGATACAAAAAAGTCCATGATGACCATATGCAAATGAGGGACAGTTACATAATACAAAAAAGACCATAAACGATTCTTGTTGGCATTCCAATTGTCAGTCATATACAAAAAGATGAAACCCAGATTACAAAGAACACATATGTTTATAGAGAACACAGTCATATACAAAAAGTTGTCATTCCAATTGCTAAGACTACTCCTGATGTTGTTGTCAGTCATATACAAAAGGATGATGCCCAGATTACAAAGAACATAGTCAGATTACAGAGAACACAATCATATACAAAAAGTTTCCATTCCAATTGCTAAGACTACTCCTGATGTTGTTGCCATTCCAATTGCTAACACTACTCCTGATCTTTCTGAGCTGCTTTCCTATTGGATCTCTCCAATCTGTGCTGATGTGCTTGATGGACTGGGCATAAGATTCTTGAAAGGAAGAACCTATCTTCTTCATCATACTCCTAGTGACCCTGCTCGATGCTAAGAGAGTCTCCCTTGTGACACATTCTTGCCCAGGAATCATAGAAGATGCAGGGTTGATTCTTGATGGAGCATTTGGCACTGATGGAGATAATGCACTGTTGAATTGGGACATTTGGATTTGAGGACTCAGAGAAGGAGAAAGAGGCCTACGTGGTGGTGATCTTATTGCAGGTGGAGATGGGAAGCTGACATGAGGAGAAGCTGATGATGCAAATGCAGATCTTGGAGGCCTGCATGGTGGTGGCATTGTTGCAGGTGGGTTTGGGAAGTTATGTAATGGTCTTCTAAAGACTTGATCTACTCTGAGGTGTTGGAATGAATATAGGGACTTCATCTACTGATTTGCCCTGCACATCAACAATGTAAATGTACTCAAACACTCGGGAGAATGTATTCTCATTCAGGATGCAACTGAATAGATTTGCCCTTACCTTGTCATGTGATGGTTTGATATCAAAGATATCACTGGACTGATGGAGCTGAGATCCTTGTCCATTGTCTTTGATAGATATTCCCTGAGCAAAATCTTGTCAAAATACACACACTCCAATCAAATTTACAAACTACATTCAATTAAAAAGGATAGAGCAATACCTTTTTCCTTTGGATTATTTTTTGACATCTTCCCTTTCTTTCCTTTTACTGTTGTGCCAGTGCACCTCCAACTATTATGGCCATTTGCACCACACTTTCCACATATTTGTGATTTGATTTTCTTGGCCTTGAAAGGATTCTCTGAAAGATTATTGCCCTTTCTTCTTTATTCTTAGGTCTATCACCTCCCCTGTTATACATTGGAGGTAAGATAGTCCGGTGGATAGTCTTATCCCACTAATTTTCTCCTCTAACTGGCAAAATGAATGGCATATATGTAGTTTTTCATGTCTCTTTGGAGTAATATTGGTGGACATAGACTTCAAGATCTATATTGTTATAACACAAACATGCGACTGCATGTTAACATGGAATCCCACAGAGGTCTCATTCTCTACATGAACAAGTCCCGTCTTTCAAGTCCACCACATACTTCTCATCATGACTAAAAATATGTTGAACCCGGAACACTGTATCATCTGCATCTCCAGCCCAAAACGGATGCCATGAATTACTGGCCACTTTGCATTGCTCTAGCTTGCTTTGAGCAGCAAGAGTGATAGGACCCTGATACTTAGCCACACGGTTCCTGCTTTTATTCATCTTTGACATGAGATATGTCCTTATATCTTCCATCATGGTCAGGATGGGCTTGCCTCGAAACTTCACAATAGAGCTATTAAACTGCTCGCACATGTTGTTGAGCAAAGATTGGTTCTTGCTTTCTGCAGTAAATGCCGCCCCTGTCCATGAGGTAATAGGCAAATTGCTCAAATAATTCCAAGCAGCCACATTCATTTGTTTTACCTTATCAAAATTCCTTTTAAACTCTGTCATTGTCTTAGATTTTGCACAATCCCACACTTTCCTTCTCAAATCTGTATTGGGCCAATGTTTCCATACAATGGCCCTCCATGTCCTTAACACAAAACCTATGATTAGCTTCCAGGCATAAATCATGTAGTGCTCCTTTAATTCGTGCAAAACAAAAACATGGGCAACTTAGATAAATAAATTAAATTATCTACATTTAATATTAGCATAACTGATGCGGCTGACGAGCTGGAAAATTGGTACCTAAAGGAAATAGGTTCTGACGACCTTATCTCATTGGAAACGGCCTCCGGAGCAAAACTCACAGCCTATGGCTGTGAAATTTTGAATTTTAAGCGAATTCCATTGTTTAGGGCCTCAAATAGGTAATTTTATGTTAATTATAGTGTTTTCGCACTTTTAGAAAAGTTTATTTCTTTTTGTGCGATTGAGGTTTTGTAAACCCTATTTAAGCTTTGTAAGCCCTATGGCTAAATGAGTCGTCTTTTGGATTATCAATAAAAGTTTGAGCTTTCGTGCTCTTTGCCCAATTCTTGGATTCGATTCGAGTTGAATGCCAATTACCTAGGTATTCGAAAAATCAATAGGGAGTTGAAGGTCGTAGTTCCGGTATTCGTGCGCGAATCAACAGGTCTACGACAGGTTACACGCGTGTACGCTGCGTCAGTTGGTATCAAAGCCGCGTTCGTTCTTGGATCAACGATGCCACCGAAGAACGGCTAATCAACATCGTGTTGCGGATGAAGACGAACTGGGTTGGAGGATCGAAGACATGTCATAAGATGAAGCCAATCCAGTTTTCGATATATATCCAGATGAA
Source organism: Punica granatum (assembly GCF_007655135.1). Classification (NCBI taxonomy): domain Eukaryota; kingdom Viridiplantae; phylum Streptophyta; class Magnoliopsida; order Myrtales; family Lythraceae; genus Punica; species Punica granatum. The sequence continues at coordinate 43,970,994 of NC_045127.1, read as the reverse complement.
GATCAAGAAGAAGTTACAGAATTTGTATTTGATGATCAAGGAAAACCAACGTTCGTTGTCAACAAATCCGCATTAAAGGATATTGGAGATGATAAACTTTTTCATTATTGTACTCAGTTGTGTAAGAAAGAAAGACAATGTCTCATTTGTCTCTTGTTCTACTATGGCATATGTAATCACATAAAATGCATGATTTGCATCTTAAGTAACTGCTGCTAGAAGCTGACCTCCATAATACCCTTTGAGGAAGCACCCATCGAGACGTATCAGAGGTCTACAGCCCCTTAAGGCCCCTCTTTGCATATGTATAACTTTCCAAACCCTGTAGGGGATGAAAGATTTGATCTCCCAACTCCAAGCTGAAAAGTAGAACCCGGATTGCCTCTCCAAAGTTCTTCACAGTAATCCCAAATTTTTGTGTATTGCTCCTTCTATGATCCTTCTACAAACTCCTTGGCAATATGTAAAGCTCTATAGAGCTTAATTTCTGCTTCTTTAATCTAGTATGTGGCTACCATGTAGACATAGGCATCAGCTGTAGTCATTGTCGGTGTTAGTCTTAGGATATCCACAAGCTTGTTTACAACCCATTGCATGTCCGCTCGAGGGAGTACCAGCTTCCTATTGCATTTATGGTTTGGATTAAAATACTTCACCTAGTAACACCCATAAGCTTCTGCCCATGAACATAATATCTCCCGATCACATTCCTCGCTACCGCACCTGACCCTGCATCTCACTTTGTCATTTTTTGGAAATTGTATTGGTCTTCCTTGTGCAATAGTGTAGTTCCTCACAGCCTTCTTGAACACATCCAAGTTGGGAAACAACATGTACGGCTCCAAATGAACATTACCAAATGTTGCAGCTTCATTAAACTCAGGAGGCTTCAACTTTTCCTCCTCATCTTCACTGCCTTTGAGGCTTTAAAGCTCTTCAGTGTGGTATTCTTCTTCTTGCTCAAGAACCTCCTCAGTCGCCTCATCAGCCCTCTGAACAAGTATTGCACTATCATCCCTTGAACTTTGGCCCGGTAGATTCTTAGGCTTCTAATTATGGGCCCTCCATTTAGGCTTCTTTCCACAAGAACATGCTTCCTTGTTGGACTCAACACTTGCTTTACTCTTCTCCAAACCATACACCTCAGATTCAATGTTGGCATTATCATCCCCATCATCCCCTTCATAATTATCATCATCACTATCATCATCCCCATCATTCTTGTCATCACCATTATTCTTATCATCTTCCCCACCATCCCCATCATCATCACCATCATCATTTCCCTCACCTTCTATTATAGCCTCATATATCACTCAATGCTCAAAAAAGAAATGTACTTCTCTTTCTGTTAGATTTGCATTTCCAAAAGTAGCATACAAAAGTCTTACATCTGTGTCATTCTTAAAAGATCTTAGGCCATCATTCATATCAGACTTAGGGAATAACCAAAAGCAATTCTTACAGTTCTCAAAATGATTTTCCTCCCAATGTTCTTCGTATAAATACTTAATCTGTGAGAGTGACACATGGTCAATATCCATCATTTTCCAAGCATCAACTTCTCCCCCAATGTAGGCCACATGGGGTTCAGTTTGCAGCACACCCCCATGATGAAAAACTAAAGTGTAGAACTCAAACTCATCTTGCACCATTCCAACTATCATACACATACAAAATCGCAAACAAATGATTAATCAGCACCACATTGAAGAATCCGGGACCACGAGCACAACACAGACGAAATCGCAAACAAACATTTAATCACCAACACATTGAATAATCCGGGACCACAAGCATAGCACAGACAAAATCGAAAACAAACAGTTAATCACCACCACATTGAAGAATCCGAGACCACAACTCCTTTATTCATTTCACCAATAAAAAGCTGAACAATGAAAAGGGAAAGGGACACTTCACTAACCTAGATTTGTCCACAGGTCGGTTTCTAGCAAACAGAGATTCTGATTCCTTCTTCCTGTCCACGAATTGTGCCGTGAATTTGTACTTACAGATGGTGATAAGCTGAACAATGAAAAGGGAAAGGCACACTTCACTGACCTAGATTTGTTCAAAGGCCGGTTAATAGCAGACAGACATTCCATTTCCTTCCTCCTCTCCACCAAATATGTCACAAACTTGTACTTACAGATGGTGATGAGGGGTTTTCGTCAAGCAATTTTCGCGCCAGCCATGCTCAGGATCCAGAGAAGGGGGGAACGACTTCACCTTTTCTCGCCCAGCCATCACGTGTGGTCTCGATAAACGGTGGCATTTGAGTCGCGCCTAGCCATCCTTTGTTACCCATCCTTTATGTTCGCTAAAACGATGGCGTTTGTAGCTCAAGCTCTGATTTGCCTAGAACGATGTCGTTTCAAACCAAGCACATGTTTTTAGTTAAAAAATAATTTTATTGACGTCGTTCGGTCCACATATGCAGCCACATCAGAGTTTCGTTACCTCCACTGACATCGAGGACCATTTTGATAGGCGAAAGGCAAGGATTTGAATTAAAATGGTGGCAAAATTAATAGATGGACTAAATTGGTGATAATGTAAAAATAGAAGGATGACAATGATAATTTCCTCGTAAAACAAACAAGGAGAAGAATAGTGTGTCTGTGTGTGTGTGTGTTGGGGTCCACCTTGTCTGTAGAAATGAGTCGGCTCTTTCCTCCTTTGTTGAGAACATACGGACCGTCCTTCGCAACTACTCGGTGATCCTTTGCCCCTTCTCCAAGCAACGGAGCTGCTCTATTGCGTCAGCCGATGAGCTATGAAGCGGCAGGGACTCGACCAGTAATCGACCATATTCGACTGATCCCGTGAGCCATTTCCATTTTCATTTGCCGAAGGGAACAGCTCCGGAAGTTCAGTCAACCTCTCCGACAGATCCTTCGCTTGTCTTTTCACTCTTAAACTGAACCGATGGCTAGAGTTTTGTTCTCCTGTTTGGAATCCGTATGTAGATCCGCCAAACCCTCTTCGAAATTTCCGTCCTTGATGTCGGGAAGATCTTACATGTCCTGTTCCAAGCATCTCGCAGAAGCCTGCCGAGAAACATCGCATCCTTTTGTTAACCAGGTCTTCTGCCCGGTCGCATCCCCAACCCTTATTAGAGGTTTTCCATCTACGCATGTCAGGACACTGGCCCCTGTATCTGTTCCTGACACCCAGCATTACAATGACAAACCTTCAAATGCATTTAGCGCCAAATTCTCTCAGTCACAATTTAGGAGGGCATTGTATCCTGTCTCGGTGAGCCCTGTTTTGAATTCGAGGCGATACTTGTCGTTTTTCGGTGGCAAGGGAGATAAACCCAGTGACAGTGAAGTTTCAGCTGCTCCTGGTGAGGGAGACAGTGGTCAGATTGGAATTGATTGGGCTGATAAGCTCAGAGATGCTTGGCATGGCACGGTGGATACCGCGAGTTATGCGGGGCAGAAGGTTAAAGAAACTTCTGATGAATTGACTCCGCATGTTCAACAGGTGCTCGATTCCCATCCCTATCTTAAGGATGTTATCCTTCCCGTTAGCTATACCATGATCGCTACTGTATTGGCTTGGGTTGTCATGCCTACAATTTTGAGGAAGTTGCACAAGTATGCGATGCAAGGTCCTGCGGCATTGTTTCCGGGAACCTTTATAGGCGAGCAGGTTCCATATGAGAAAAGTTTTTGGGGTGCTCTGGAGGATCCTATTCGATATCTACTCACTTTCATAGCATTTTCTCAGATGTGAGTAAAACCAACTTTCTTGTTTGGTCTCATATTTATTTGTTCTGTGACTTTAGTAAGATGTTTATTCTTGTGGGTGGATACGTTGTTATTTTGAATTGCAGAGCCATTATGGTAGCTCCAAAGGCTATAGCTTTGCAGTACATCATAGAAGCATGGAGGGGTGCAGTTATCCTTTCATTTGTATGGTTTTTGCACCGCTGGAAAACAAATGTGTTCTCTCGTGTATTGGCAATGAAGGGCTTAGCTGGGCTTGATCGAGAGAAATTGCTTGCTTTGGACAAACTTTCATCTGTTGGGCTATTTGTAATTGGTATCATGGCCTTAGCAGAGGCGTGTGGGGTGGCTGTGCAATCAATAATCACTGTGGGTGGTATAGGAGGTACTTTAGCTGTAATTACCCTTCAAATTTAGCCTGTTTGTGCTGAGGATTTAGCTGAAAGTATTCAAGACAGGGTATGCTCACATTTCAGACACTATCTTTTTTACATCGTTTCTTGAGACTGAAAGCTTAGTTTGATGCAATGTAAAAGCCTTTTTTTTTTCCTTGCTTAACTATATCAGTTTATGACTTTGGCAATTGGAAATGTTTGTCGTTTCTTATTTTTGTGAATTATGACGGTTGCTCATATATAATATTAAAGGATGGGAGATATTTCCTTATCTATGTCCTGCTATATTTTGGTCATTAATGATTATGGCTTTAATTTTCCTCTGGATGGTCATTCACGCCCATCTTAGCCCTCAATAAGCCAAACACTGGAAACATGCTTCTTCTAGTTCTCTTTTAATTTAAATGCTTTATGTTTGATATGATGCAGGGGTGGCTACTGCTTTTGCTGCCCGAGATGTTCTTGGAAATGTGCTCAGTGGGTTATCTATGCAGTTTTCAAAGCCATTTTCCCTGGGAGATACCATAAAAGTATGTTGAAGCTATTACCTATTCTTCAGTTGATATGGTCCACCAGGCGATATGATTTAATCTGAATGCTGGTCGTCATTCATGAGCCAAGCTTAGTTGATTGACCAGCTTATGAGCACGGAAATACAACATTGAATATGAATATTTGTTGAACTACAATTACTGTAAATGAATCTAAGCTTGAGTCTTCATGCTTTATGCTAGAAATCCTTGGAAGACCAAGTTTACTCTTTGATGCAGTTAATCAGTTACTGATGTATGATTCATTAGCAGCTAATTCATGATAGTATACTTGGCACATATTCAAGTTTAGTATCAGAACAACTTCTCTTTTTCTATAAATACTAGAAGACACTTTGATTAACAAATTTGATAAGACAGCAAGTAATCTATATAGATAAGTACTTGACAGTTCTTGGCTCTTACTATGTGCATTCACTGTTTCTTCTATATAAGGATTTTAGCTAATATTAGCCTAAGTCCTTGAGCATATGAGAGTTTGTCAACAATGTCATCATCTTGTTGCATGTGCAGAATTTCTAGCTGCTAATGAATCACATCTCAGTAACTGAGAAACTGCAACAAAGAGTAAACTTGGTCTTCCAAGGATTTCTAGCATAAAACATAAATAATAGAGACACTTTGGCGAACAAATTTGATAAGACAGCAAGACATCTATATAGATGAGTACTTGACCATTCTTGGCTCCTACTATGTGTATTCACTGTTTCTTCTATATAAGGATTTTAGCTAATATTAGCCTAAGTCCTTGAGCATATGGGGAGTTTGCCAACAATGTCATGATCTCGTTGCATGTGCAGAATTTCTTCATATTTCCTCCCTTGATCATGGGATGTAGTAAAAGAATAAAAAAGAAACCTGACTGGTATCTTTGGATATTGTTTTGACTCAGGCTGGATCTATAGAAGGTCAAGTTGTGGATATGGGGCTCACCACAACATCACTTCTTAATGCTGAGAAATTTCCAGTAATTGTTCCTAATTCACTGTTTTCTAGTCAGGTGAGTAATCCTTGAAAGCTTGCGTGAGTTGTTGACTTTATTCATGCTTGTAAATTAGACTCACGGATTGGTCCTGGCATGCTGGCAAATAGATTCACTGCTCGTCCATGAGAAATGTCTACTCTCTGTCTCACTTCACCCACCTTTGAAATCCTTCAATATAGACCTGCTTTATGTGCGGGTGTAGAAAATTTTTTATGTGTTTCTGTATGCTTGACCTTCGGTAATAGATGTAGTGACCATTAGCTTTCTTGCATGATCTGCGATGTTCACAGGTTATTGTGAATAAGTCTCGTGCCGAATGGCGTGCCATGGTAACGAAAATCCCTCTCCATAGTGATGATCTGGACAAGATTCCCCAGGTGACCAATGACATTAAGAACATGCTAAAAGTACACCCTAAAGTTTTCTTGGGGAAGGAGGTCCCTTACTGTTTCCTGTCACGGGTGGAAAATCTATACGCGGAGCTGACTCTTGGATGTAATCTTAAGCACATGGTAATCATTCTCCTCTATGTGTACCATCTAACAATCACTGGCACGTAACTGTTCTCTTCAGTTCATAGATGACATTGATTTTCCTTTATGAAATCAAATATTAGTTCAGCCAGTATAGATTTCTCTCCATGCTGTCTGTATCAGCTCGATTATAATGTCACATGTACATGTCTATGCACCGCATAATTATTGTATTCAACTTTTATTCCCATCAATAAACGCTTTTATGTATATCATTGTCACTGAAAAACAAATTCAAAGTTTAAAATTGATATGTTTGAAGATTCCATGTTTCTTGTCAAAATGCCAATACATTTAACATGGTTTTATCATTCACGGCTGTATTACATTTCCGCATCCTCACTTTGCTGTTGTTTCTACATACTAACTGACTTGACTTTTTTCCGTGGTGCCATTTCAGAGCAAAGATGAGTTATATTCTACACAACAAGACATTCTTCTGCAGGTGGTCCAGATAATTAAGCAGCACGGTGCTAAGTTGGGCAGCACCATGCAAGATTTTACCACCCAATGATATAGCATAAGAAGAATGAACTCTGCAAGGAAGAGGTCAGATCCTTTCTTCTCTTATACATGCTGGCATTGTTATAAGATTTTAATCAATTGGAGATAAGTCGATCAGTGAAGGTTGTAAGATCATATACGCAGTTGCTTATCAAGATCCATCATTGACCGCATTCGGTCAATTTCTTGGAGGTATGAGCAATTACATTTGGGACATATGGATGTTCTCAACTGGTCAAAATGAACAGATGAACATCTTTCCTGACCCACTTGTGGTGATATAGCTGGAACTCTTGTGGGAGATGCATTCTCCCTTTTAGCATTGTTTTCGAGAGACTCATTTGCTTCTAGGCAGTCGAATTGGTTTTTTCTGAGGTGATTTTCATTTTTGGGATGAGTAAAGAGAAGGGCTTGCTGCAAAACCGTATTTGCTGAAATCATATGGGGTTTCAGACTTGCATGCTGACTTATGATTTGTTTTTCTAGGTGATCAGGTTGGCGGATCACATCAAGCTCGATCTCTTCCCGGTTTTTCTCTGTAAAGTTTATATTTCTTACACATTAGGAATCTTACGACTCCTGGCAATTACAAAATGTAGGATCATTTCCACTTCGACCAGGCTTTTGAGGGATTTTCAGTTAGTTGATATGCAGGCAAAAACCATTCTATTAGTAGTGAATTCTTTGGAGATTAATTGCGTCATGTGTTTTCGGTGTCATTTTATATGCCCGAGCTCATTGTGAAAACCTTGAAAAGAATATGGTATGGTCGGTATTTTGCTCGCATAGTATTTGACCGGTTAGAGTATTTAAGAGGTAGTTGCTGCTTGCTCATGCAAGATCTTCAGTTTATTTGCATATGTCATGCTTCTGAGAGATCTTTCCGGTATGGATTTTCATTTGATGCGTCAGGCATCAACCATCTAATCCTTCTTAAACTGATTTACTTTGGCCAAATCGTGAGCTCCAACTGCCCCCAACTCATGCAATGCCTATTTATGTGTGATTTACTAAACGTACAAGAGATGTCGAGTCCTTTTTTTTTTTTTTCCGGAGAGGGGGCAGCGTCCTTAACTCCAGCAAGTATATGATCGGAAAAAGAGTAGTAGAATTCAGCCGCTAACAGATAGTTTCCTTAATATTCACATTTCGGTTTATGCATTGCTCAAGCCGGTCATCGGAGAAAAACTTGTTTGCGACTTTCATTCTCTGATGAAGGAAGATCCTAATCTTTTTCTGACCTATAAGCTTGTCTGATGAACCTTGCATCTACACAAAGCATATACGGGGCCAGTCAAATTTCAGAGTTGTCAAAGCACGGACGCAGCCCAGGCATCAAAGACAAAATGTCTTCTTCAAGGTATCCCCTGTTCCACCTCTAAGTGCCACAATTGCCCCTCTCATCTGCATCCCGTTGTGTCTTTCAACACCATAGATCAAGTAGCTGCTCCTGGCGCTGGGGCTAGCGAGGTCACAAGAATGCTGACTAAACTGTGACCAGGTAAGATAAAACCATGAAAAAGTGTTCTCAATGGACAAACTTGCCCATACTAGAATGAGATCACAGACGGGGAAACATAAAGTCGAAGCTGATACATGGCCGGAGAATCTGAATTACAGGACAATAGCAGGTGTAAAGTAAAGTCTTAACCAATGAGAGAATATTTATATATATATGTATATATATATATATATAGAGGCCAAAGACAAATTTTAGAAAATACCCTTTTCCACCTCCATATTACAGAGATAATACAATACATTATTAGGCTATATAGAGAAGACTGTAGAATTAAAAACCAGTAAACATACAACACAAGTCCCTTATATATCGAGGTGTGCAACACCTGCCTTACATTTAATACCACATTATCACACAAGCACACGGTACTAAGATTCTCCACAATCAAAACATAAAAGAGTACCATACCTAGATTAACACGTTTGCCAGCGTCTGAAAGCCTGTAGCTTGAACACAAACTTCATACCACCGACTGTCCTACCCTTTTCCCTACTGTTGGGTCAGTACCTGTACAGGTTGCTCTTAGACTACTTAGCAGTGCGTCGCGCCCAGTTAGAACTATCTGGAAAAAGCCATCTACTTCCTTAACGAGAAGATTAAGTCCTCCTGAAAGTTTGTCCGCCTCAATTCCTAGTTGTTTGACGGAACTCCGCAATGATTCTTCCTCCAGCGAGATGAAGTCATTCTGTGTCAGTGGATATAGTTTCTCGACTGCGGTATCAACCCCCTCGAGCTCCTTCACGAGATGTCCGCTCTGGCTAGAGAGCTTTTTCCTTATTTTCAGGTTTACATTTCCTCGTAGGTGCTTGAAATCTTGTGCCCACAAGTATGTGTCAGCAACATCTGATTCGAACAACTTCTTGGAGGAGCCAGAGAAGGCAGCAACAAAGACACTGCATATAAAGAGTGTCTGCACCTTAACTCCATACATTGCCCGCATCAGAACCTTTCCTTTGGCAGAGTTCTTGACCTTAGGCAAGTTAAGAGTCTCCATCAGCCCATCCAGAAAACTGCAACACTTCTGAAGGCGAGGGTTCTTTGTCCTGATCTGCCTCCTCCAGCCATCAAGGGAAGATCGAGCACGAACAAACTGCTGCGGAGAGTTCGCTTCCAAATTATGCAGAGCACATTGGAGCAACAGATGGCCTTGGTTCATGCGCGATAGCTCCGAGCTAAACGCATTGCTGATATCAAGCAACTTAATACTAATGTCAAGATAAACATCGATCCATTTTTCATCCCAGTCGGAAACAGGAAGCTCAAGTCTAGCGATAAGGGTCTTAATCTCTTTGTGGGTTTCACAAAGCGACTCCATGGCAGACTTCATCCACGCCAAACTAAGAACATCACCCACGGTCTCAAGCTTTCTCAATCTCTCTGCCAAAGTTTCCTCAAAAGAGTTCAACAGTTCAAGAAGAGCTTGAGATAATTGAGATCCCTTTGGTGACATCATCCTGAAAGGATTTCCAAATGGGAAAAAGGGTCGGTGTGGTTCCTGGGGCCGGCTCATTATATTTACTGCAGAACAACAAAGCCACAACAGTTAGATACTACGCCCAAAACTGCAGACGAAACATCATAATTTAACAAATCAACGATAACCATGCCTTCCATTTCACATAGTTCCAGTAAGTACATCAATAGCATCTGATAATATACACGCACAAAACGAAATACACTTCCTTTGGTTTGAAAAGGTAGCCAAGGAAATATATATATATATATATATATATATATATTATGTTAATTTAACGGAAAATTTAACAGAAGAGAACATAAGTGATTTTAGGAATATCTATCTAACGTAATAAAAAGTAACAGGCACCTCCAAAAATTTCCCATGGCCAAAGAAAACATAAATCTATTTTCCCTGACCTAACATGATACATTAAAATTGTTTATCGAGTTTCCTTCCAGGTAATTAATCAATTTCAAAACAAGCAACTAACTTCTCCAGGATTCCTTTTCCTTGCAAGCTAAAACACTGCGAAGCAGAAATATTTCAAGTCCAAATTCATGTGCGAACATAATTATTCACGCAAGCACAAGCCAGAAAGCTATAGATAGAGCAAGCCCAAGAGATTCGGAGACTCTGAACCCGCAGATCTCCTCTGAAGCTCTAATCTTCTACAAATCTCAACTCAGCCACTAAAAAGTCAACAAAAGAACCATAACAAGCCTCATCTTCCAAGCACAAAGAATCAACAGCCAAAACAAAGCAAATCGGATGAGATCCACAGACCTAACACGTAGATCTGCTAGATCGTCATCCAAAAAGCATCGATAATCAAAGAGAAACTGAACTCACCAAAATTAGTCGGAAAATCAACAGAAAACGACGAACGAAACCCTAAATCTCTCTTTCCGTTTTTTTTCAAGAAGAAGAAGCGGAACGTATTATACTCTGCAATTCAGAGATGGATATGCAAGAAGAAGAAGTGGGAACGTATTATACCTCTGGAGAATTCCAAACCCGGACGGATGCTTCGAGGAAAGGGGGAAGCGCGTTCAGAAAAGGAGCGTTGAAAATGTGGTGGGAGAAGACGGAAGGAGACGATAAAGATGAGACTTTTATTAATCGGTAGGCGAGGAAGATCTGATAAGGAAGAAAGCAAGACTGGACTATCCACCTAACGGCTGACACGTGTGAGCGTGTCAGTGGACGTTCTTCAGGCAACGGGACGGAGATCAACGGGTTTGTTTAAGCCTTTGCCTGTCCCTACATCCATTGCGCTGATTCCTTCCAACTTGCCGTTCTATACTTCTAGTGATAATGATGACATTGATAAATATAGGCTCCCATGGGAATGCAATGGCATTTCTGTAAGTGTTCATATATATATATATATATATATATATATATATGCAATTGATTTTTTTTTAATGTAAATCCTGATATTTAAAAGTCCAACATATTTCGACATATCTAATTCGAATCGGATCGATCCACTAATGATGTTAAAGATGGATTTTTTACATTCGCACGACTCGAATCTGAAATCTAACTTAAAATAAATAAGCGCAAATCAATACCGACCCATATTGGTTACAATTGATTAAGTATACATATGTTGAATTGTTTTTTTTTTATTGAAACATGATTTTCTCTAGAAAATTTATTTTTCCTAATTAAAATGAATTGATTCAAACAGTTCAGTATTTGCTCCCCTTAAATAAGATCTCTGATTCAAGTCGTGTGAATTAATAAAAATCTACATTGAGATACCTTTATCTCTTAATAGATCAATCCGGCTCGATTAGATTAGTCAAGGCCCACTAACTTTTGGATACCATGACAGCCAAAACAATTGTTGAATTTTTATTTCAAGTATTAATTTTAATTTGTTATTTTTCAACCACTTGATTCGTATTTATTAGCAATTATATTCAAGTATTTTCATATCAGCAACTGTTCTCCCAAACCAAGTCATAATCTTGTGAAAAGTGACATGGTACAGTTGCAAGTTTAATTCTCGTTGTGTGACTATCGGTTCTTTTTATTATGTTCTTAATTTATTTGTACTAAACACATAAACTTTCTTTGCAATAATATATATATATATATATAACCTTCATTTTTCTCTGTTTGTTTATTATTTATTTGACAAGGCAAATACCGAAAAAGGCTGTTTCTGATTTTCATATTAAATTGTTATTTTGTCTCTCATAATATTATTCCAACCTGCATTGCACTGCACGCATGCACACGGTGTTTTGCAATTTAATTTTCCATTAATTAATCTTACTTCATCGCTTGGTATAATTGCAGTAAATCGAACAATTTGAAAATCTATATACACAACTTATCAAAAATAAAATCTATATACACATAGTAAAATTACGCTGCAAGAACAAAAGACTAGTTATTTTTACGGATCAAAAACATTGTGAAGAAAATGAAATTGAAAAACTGCTCGGAAGAAAAAAAGGGTGGGGATTCGAGAAGTAATGAATAGTTATTAAATTCTTCGAGATTTTACATAAATGATAAGTGATATTTTGGAACTATGAGAAATTTTTTTTATTAAGATTGTAGTTCTTATAAAATAATTAATTGATAAACTCATTCTTGTTTGAAATTTGATTGGTAATGCAATGGGCATTGGGCAAATTGGGTGGATACTTTCATCGCTTCCAGAATTAACGTACCAGTCTATTTGGATGTTTCCTAAACCAAACAATACTGGAGGCGACTTCTTCCAAAGGGTCAGTAAGAGCACATTTTATGCAACCAATTAGTCCCTAAGTTATAATAAGTCAAGATATGCAATATCTGACGTACAATTTTTCAATCGATAATTAGTTATCCCACATAAGAAGATCGAAAGAACGAACATGAAAATATAAGGGGAGTGACTTCAATCATCTAATAATGTAAGTTTTTGTATAAACCAAGCGCAAATATACCATTTTATTAGTATTACAGGATAAATCTATATTACCAAGATTAGCGGAGATATTTGTATCATATATTTATAGCTAGCCTCTTTAGTTACTCATATATTAGGCGATAGATATTAGCTTTCCTCTTTTACTTTGTACACCAGCAATATATGTACATGATCTGAATAATGAAAGAGAACATAAGTGATTTTAGGAGTATCTATCTAACGTAATAAAAAGTAACAGGCACCTCCAAATATTTCCCATGGCCAAAGAAAACATAAATCTATTTTCCCTGACCTAACATGATTACATTAAAATTGTTTATCGAGTTTCTTCCAGGTAATTAATCAAATTCAAAACAAGCAACTGACTTCTCCAGGATTCCTTTTCCTTGCAAGCTAATGGTGCGTTTGGATTCAGAGTTAAAGTAACTTTGATTTTGATTTTGATTGTGAAAAATGACAAATGAGATGTGATTATAAATTTGATTAGGAAAACGTGTGTTTTTGTTGCGTAGCGTATTGAGTTAAAAGTTAAAGTTAAAATGAGGTGTTTGAGAATCCAAACAAGGCATTAAAACACACCAAAGCAGAAACATTTCAAGTCCAAATTCATGTGCGAACATAATTATTCACGCAAGCACAAGCCAGAAAGCTATAGATAGAGCAAGCCCAAAGAGATTCGGAGATTCTGAACCCCCAGATCTCCTCTGAAGCTCTAATCTTCTACAAATCTCAACTCAGCCACTAAAAAGTCAACAAAAGAACCATAACAAGCCTCATCTTCCAAGCACAAAGAATCAGCAGCCAAAACAAAGCAAATCGGATGAGATCCACAGACCTAACACGCAGATCTGCTAGATCGTCATCCAAAAAGCATCGATAATCAAAGAGAAACTGAACTCACCAAAATTAGTCGGAAAATCAACAGAAAACGACGAACGAAACCCTAAATCTCTCTTTCCGTTTTTTTTCAAGAAGAAGAAGCGGAACGTATTATACTCTGCAATTCAGAGATGGATATGCAAGAAGAAGAAGAAGTGGAAAGTATTATACTCTGCAATTCAGAGATGGATTTGCAAGAAGAAGAAGTGGAAACGTATTATACCTCTGGAGAATTCCAAACCCGGACGTATGCTTCGAGGAAAGGGGGAAGCGCGTTCAGAAAAGAAGCGTCGAAAATGTGGTGGGAGAAGACGGGAGGAGACGATAAAATGAGACTTTTATTATACATTTGACTCCAGAGTTAAAAATGATTTTAATTTTAATTTTAATTTTAATTTTGAACATAAAAAAAATAAAATAATATTTTAAATTTAATTTTAAAAATATTATTTTTATTATATAATATGTTGAATTAAAATTAAAATTTTTATTTAAAAAATATATATTTTTATTTTATAACATATTAAATTAAAATTAAAAAATTAAAAATAAAATTTTTTACTCTTAATCCAAACGTATCATTATTAATCGGGAGGCGAGGAAGATGTGATAAGGAAGAAGGCAAGACTGGACTATCCACCTAACGGCTGACACGTGTGAGCGTGTCAGTGGACGTTCTTCAGGCAACGGGACGGAGATCAACGGGTTTGTTTAAGCCTCTGCCTGTCCCTACATCCATTGCGCTGATTCCTTCTAACTTGCCGTTCTATTCTTCTAGTGATAATGATGGCATTGATAATATAGGCTCCCATGGGAATGCGATAGCATTTCTATAACTATTTATATATATATATATATATTGATTTTTTTATTTCAATCCTGATATTTAAAAGTTTAATAGGTTCCAACATATCTAATTCGAATCGGATCGATCCACTAATGATGTTAAAGATGGATTTTTTCCATTCGTACTACTCGAATCCGAGATCTAACTTAAAATAAATAAGCGTAAATCAGTACCGACCCATATTGGTTACAATTGATTAAGTATACATATGCTGAATTGTTTTTTTTATCGAAACATGATTTTCTCTAGAAATTTTTTTTCCTAATTAAAATGGATTGATTCAAGCGATTCAATGTTTGCTCACCTTAAATAAAATCTCTGATTCAAATCGTGTGAATGAAGAAAATCCACATTAGGAGAGCTTTACCATTTAGTGAATCAGTCCGGCTCGATTAGATTAGTCGAGGCTCATCAACTTTCGGGTACCATGATTCACAGCCAAAACAATTGTTTAATTTTTATTTCAAGTATTAATTTTAATTTGTTATTTTTCAAACACTTGATTCGTATTTATTAGCAATTATATTCAAGTATTTTCATATCAGCGACGGTTCTCCTAAACCAAGTCATAGCCTTGTGAAAAGGGACATGGTACAGTTGCAAGTTTAGTTCTCGTTGTGTGACTATCGTGTCTTTTTATTATGTTATTAATTTATTTGTCCTAAACTCATAAACTTTCTTTGCAATAATATATATATATATATATAACCTTCATTTTTCTCTGTTTGTTTATTATTTATTTGACGAGGCAAATACCGAAAAAGGCTGTTTCGGATTTTCATATTAAACTGTTATTTTGTCTCTCATAATATTATTCCAACCTGCATTGCACTGCACGCATGCACCCGGTGTTTTGCTATTTAATTTTCCATTAATTAATCTTACTTCATCGCTTGGTATAATTGCAGTAAATCGAACAATTTGAAAATCTATATACACAACTTATCAAAAATAAAATCTATATACACATAGTAAAATTATGCTGCAAGAAAAGAGGAACAAAAGACTAAGTTATTTTTACGGATCAAAACATTGTGAAGAAAATGAAATTGAAAAAAGCTCGGAAAGAAAAGAAAAAAAAAAGATTGGATTTGAGAAGTAGTGGATAGTTATTAAATTCTCCGAGATTTTACATAAATGATAAGTGATATTTCAGAACTATGAGAAATCTTTTTATTAAGATTATAGTTCTTATGAAATAATTAATTGATAAACTCATTCTTGTCTGAAATTTGATTGGTTGACGGTGGTTATGCAATGGGCATTGGGCAAATCGGGCGAATACTTTCATCGCTTCCAGAATTAACGTACAATTGATTTTGTTTTCTCTCAAACCTACCAGTCTATTTGAATGTTTCCTAAACCAAACAATACTGGAGGCGACTTCTTCCAAAGGGTCAGTAAGAGCACATTTTATGCAACCAATTAGTCCCTAAGTTATAATAAGTCAAGATATGCAATATCTGACGTACAATTTTTCAATCGATAATTAGTTATCCCACGTAAGAAGATAGAAAGAACGGACGTGAAAATACAAGGGGAGTGACTTCAATCATCTAATAATATAAGTTTTTGAATAAACCGAGCGTAAATATACCATTCTATTAGAACTGATCCATGTTGAGGGCAGATATTTTAGGATCGTGCGCCTAGATTAATGGAGATGCAAGGGACCAATAGCGTAAAAATTTGTATATCTCGATCTTGGTCTATTATCGAGAGTTTGATGTAAATATGATCATTTATAATTTCAGTAAAAAATTAACACGAAGGACTTTCAGTGTTTCGTAATCCCATAAACAATTCACATTTGATGTCAAATGCAAGTTGCGACCTACGAATTCCTATCTTACCTTCTCTCCGCGGCTCTCTAGTGCAAACTGCACGTCTCATTGTATTATATTATTTGCAATTTCCAATTGCTCGCCGATCTTTATTTTATTTTATTATTTTCCTGTTGCAACTTGATTGATACCCATGGTTTTCTATACGTGAAAGTGCATTTAGAATATCTATGGGCAATTTGGGCATATGAAAAACATGTCTTGCTGTAATCCACCAATGCACATAGTGAAGGGGTTAGACCAGCGGTAAGACTCGGCTGTCTTAGGCTTCGGTTTGGAGTGCAATTGCGGATTCCCAAAGGACATTTGTATATGAAACGTTTCGATAATTAATGTTTGGGGAGTTCTATTATTATTATTATTATTATTATTATTATTATTATTAATTAATTAATTAATTAAAAAATGAAAGATATTTTAATTTGTCAATTAATTTCATTCAGATATAAAATAATTAAAATATATGGAAATTATTTAGGGAGCGAAGAGTTAAGAAAATGGAGTTTTCACGTTTCATTCTTCAGCATTTATAATTGAGTACATGATACGGGTGGGCTGACCTACCCAAACATTTCCACCCCTAGATTTGTGGGTTTTGTATAGTGTCCCTCGTTGAATTCTATAAAGAATGTAGGGTAATTTTGAAAGATGACGTTTTGTTTATAATGTGTCTTCTTTGAGTCTGTTCTTGACGCATTACATAATGGGGACATGAGATAACGATGAAAATATGAAAAAGCACGAATTCTACTTTTCTTTTTCTTATTTTCTTTACCGTGTAAACTTATATTTTAAAATTCTTTGTAATCTTAACATTGTCGATGAGGAAAAGTCCTTGCAGCAATATCTTTCATCATGGCGGAGGAGATACGACCTTGGGGAGAAGGGAGAAAAACCAATGAAGAGATAATATTAATGAGGAAATCGAACCTTGCACTCCCTAAAGTAATGAATATGTAATTTTCTTTCGCCTTTACTATCATACAAAGGGAGGACTTCTATTTCGGTCGAAAATAGGAGGCCGAGGCCTATAAATTCACTGTGAAAGAAAAATCACAAATTACATAAGCGGAGTATAGAGACCCGAACAATATCACTCAAGGCAAACGCCTTGACTTGACCCTAAACTTTGTACCAATTGTGCAATTTACCTGTAAATAGTATATATGTTAATTGAAGATAGCATAGCAGTAGTGGTGACTCGATGAGTAGAGATTGGGCCCCCATTGGGCTTTTGATTGGGCTGTGGACTGCTCAATAAGCTGGTCCCAAAGTAATTGGATATCTTTCCATATATATATATATATATATATATAGTGTGAATCCTAATATTCGGAATCCCAATTAAGCCCCGACTAATCCACTCGAGCTATATATATATAGTTTGGTTACAACCATTTCGGTAATTTAGACGCACTATGCAGAACGGCCTCTTGGTATAATCCACTTGAGCTACAATCTTTTTGAAAGATTTTCTTGAAGCATTCTCTCAATAATTTTTTACATGATCCTACCTCATAAGTGACTCAAGATAGTAACAATATAAATTCAACAATTGACAGAAGGGGCGCTGATAATTGTCACCAATGCTAATTGCAGGAACTTTATCGGCCCTCCTCACGATGTTTATTATGAGATTAAAATCATCTAAACTTTTCCCATCATTCTCAAAGTAATGGAGAAATTATTGCCCGAATTGGAACAAGAGAAATTTGTGTCTTCGCTCTAGCAGCCATGACAGATTGACAAGGGTTTGGCTTGGTCATTACGAGGAGTATAAGTTGTTACAATCTCTATACACGAAAAACAAACAAGACGCGAAGAGCACACACAATCAACTATTAAGAAAAAAGGAGAAAGAGTTTTGTATGTAAAACCGCTTCGAGGCATGATATGAAAGGCGCTAACTTCAGAGTAGATTTTCGCAACTACCTCGGTGCAATAGCACAATACGTCCCACTCCGAAGATACAACGAACCATTTAAGATCATCTAATGAACTTATAGCCTAAAACCTTAAAATCCAAAGAACTCAAAAATCGCTCAACTGCTCTTGAAAATTTTTTTGGGACAGAAAATGAGGTTTTGAATCTCAGAGTATTTTGTAAGAACTTTGGGAGATGGAAGAGAGAGAGAATTGTTGGAAGACAATAGAGTTTCTGAATGTGTTCTAAAAATGAGAGAGAATTGGTACTTATATTAGTGAAACATCACCATGGTGCATTTTCAATAAATAGACATATTCATTCACAAAATGAATGAACATATCCTTATAATTTAAAGTACACGGCTTTCTACAATTAAGGAGACTTCTTTGTAGTAATCCAAGAGTCATGACTTTCTACAAATAATTTTTCATAGAAACTTAATTTTGAATTATCAATAAAATAAATAAAAATAAATCAACATAAGTATCCACCATATCCCAAGTTTAAAACCCCTTAAGATCACATGTAATCAATTAACACCCTGTTTACATGTTTCTGTGTCACGGGGGTGCATGGGACCCGAAGATTAATCGGGGGAGCCCGGACACCCCAATTAGTCCCCTAAAAAAAAAGGGGGGTGGCCCATGCTGATCTCCAGTGGTTAATTCAAGCCTTTTTTACTATTTAATAATCCAATTATTGCGGACCGACCAGATATAAGAGGAGTTTCGCATATGTGCATATTATTGTATAATTGTCCATGTCTTCACACCTAATAAATCCGTAAATCCTATCCCATGATTGTCCTTATTCCACGACTCGCGTCTATTTAAGGCCAATGCAAGTCGTAAAGAGGGTCACTAAATCACGCGTGACCCGTCTACTGAAGCTCATGTATAACATAAACCCAACCCAACGGGTAGAGGGTTTGTGCTGGAGTTCCTCAATTTGAAGCTGCACCACGCCTAACGGGGCATGTATATGATGTAACATCATTTTAAGAAATTAGGTTTCTTAATGACAAGGGAACAGCATACGACCCAGAAAAGAGCAATCATGAGACAATCAATGGAATTTTTCTGTCAGAAACCACATGGCAAAGGCATCTTTATATGGCTTCCTCCAATGTTGAATACGTTATTTGTCCAATGCCATCTATGATTAGTTCAAACCCCAATAAAGAAGTCCCCCCCTTAATCAAGATTAATGTCCAATTAGTTAAAGATCACTAATTGGTCATGTCTCTTAAAACTTTGGGGCCACTAGCTTTTCCGACCCACTAGAAAAGGTAAAGAATTCTTGGGTACCACAACGAAGTTCGGACTAGATGCACTTTTTTTATTTTGTCGATCCTATTGTAAAAGAGACTCGCAAGTCAAAATAAAGGACATAATCGATGATAAATGTCATTGTATTGAATCTCATTTCCTTTAAGCAGACTATTTCAATTTATTCAGTTCTCATGTCGGGATAAAGATGTTCAAGATAGGGCTATGGGTTCGAACTTCCAGGATGATCTGTCCTACAAGGAATGGCAAGTCAGCAGGAGTATGTGGGCAGTCACAAAAGACAGAGGAAATGAACATGTTTGTCGACAAATCCAGCTCATGTATGTAATACAAATGGACATTATTTACCAAAAAGAATATACATTACCACATTTTCTTTTTCTCTTTTCTGTCTGTATTTTTCCTTTTTCAGATTCATAATAATTCTGTCACTGGAAGGCAAGAAGGGCGTGGCCTGGCAAAGGATAATAAGACCAAGAAGAAAGGCCCTACATGAATAATATAGACAGAAATTATCGTGTAATTTGGGTGTATGCACCCTCTCGGCATTAAGGCGTGCCACGCCTCCATCATTATAGGGTGCATCTATGACCGGGGCAAACACGGAACTGGGAATATAACATATCTAACAGAAGACAAACACGATGGAGACATGCCCAATGAGCGATACCCCAAAAAATTAGCGGTTCCCGGCCATTCCCCTAACTTCCAATCCTAGGACTTGGCATTTTTTATGCCTACCAGAAAGTTTCTTCTCTCCAATTCGAACTAGCCGCTAAATGGAGCCGGGCCACAACCTACTAGGTTTAGGGCCCACCGATGCTGCTATTTCGTTTTTCAGCTAAGTTCAGTAGTACCATAGCAGATGACGAGAAATGCTAAACAGTTTCTAACAGAGAAACAATCCTCAACAGCAAGAACTGAAGCAGTTTCTGTAGGAGTGATTAATGATTCATTCAATTATCAAAGTATTAAGAAAGCTATCGTAAAAAACATATGCTGATTATTCCTAAATAAAAATATATATATATATGTATAATCACAAATCCTACACAACAGACGGACAATTGACCATATCGGGGAAATGATCACCCACCGGTGCTATCTCCATCCAGTTGGCTGAAGATAATCCCTACCGCTGTCACATTTGCTCGATTCACTTTCCGAGGCTCCTTCGCTCATATGTTTATTCACTGCTTGCTGATAATCTTGGTTTGAGCTTGCAGGTTCTTTCCCGATTTGGCGTCCCTGTGATTATGGAAATGGCCGTAAGAACAAAGTCAAATGATGGCTAGAGGGAAAGCCTCTAAAATAGAAGGAAGAGGCTTACATCACGGAACAGCAAGTCATCGGCCTCGAGCATGTGGATAACATGCCCCATCTTGGGCCTCTTTGTTGCATCGGGATCGACACATCGAAGAGCCACCAATAGAACACGTTTGAGCGCTTTCGAAGCAGGCATGTCAGGCAGCTTCGGGTCCACAACTTCCTCTGCCCTTCGATCTCCAACCATTGCCTTTAACCAATCCACCAGATTCACCTGCAATTAAATGGTTGTTTCCCGGTAAGAGTCAGTGTAAGAGGAAAAATACTAAAATGCACGATAAAGTTCTATAAGACTAGGAGTTCATTATCACTGACCTCCCCTTTCGTTCGGCTATAGTCGACTGGACTTCTCCCGGTAATTATTTCCATGATGAGTATTCCAAAGCTGTAAATGTCACTCTTCTCGTTCAACATCCCAGTGCAGGCATATTCTGGTGCCACATAACTGAAAAATCATCGGATGGTTATTACCTTAGCAACTTTTGCCATTTGAATGTTCAAATATACGGGAGGAAAGACTGCCAATAAGGAACAAATTAAGTGAACATACCCAAATGTTCCCATGACACGGGTTGTTACATAACTCCTTTCCGAGCATAAGAGCTTAGCAAGTCCAAAGTCAGATACTTTGGCATTCCACTGACAGTCGAGCAGTATGTTGCTGGATTTCACATCTCGATGGACAACCTTAGGTTCAAGGCCCTCATGAAGATAGGCAAGCCTGAAAGAGTGCAATGAAACGTATGGAAAAGGTGACAGGAAAAAGGAAGGACGATGCTTTTTCGAGTAATTTTGATATCAAGTCGTAATAGATTAGCGGTTACCCTTTTGCAGTTCCAAGAATAATATTCATACGGATATTCCACGTCAATGGGCTGACGTCTCCAACTTCCCCGTGAAGCCACTGGTCCAAATTGCCATTGTCTACATATTCATAGACAAGCATCCTAAGAAGAAGGAAAACGGATTAGAAACGAAGAGCAAAGAAGAGAGATCAGATTTGTCAATGCTCAACAAGAACTGCAAGCTAAACCATAGGAGGAAGGATAAGTATCATTACCGGTAAGCGCCCTCAACACAATATCCCAGCAACCTAACGAGATTCTTGTGCCTCACGCGACCGATTGCTTCAACCTCCACCTTGAATTCCCTCTCAGCTTGTCCCCTGCTAATTCATAAATTTCGTAAGCTACTAAGGGACATTTCATGCAATAAACAGACTTAACCATCCAATTCAAAGAACCTAACAGGAAGTACCAAAACTGGCAATTGTTTCGACTTCACAACTGACGACCACAGCAAGTAAAGAATCGGAGACGATGTTATCTAGATAAAGCTGAATAGAACAAATCTGGCAGTCAAATGTACCAAACACAGTTAATGCTTCGATACCAGTATTCCACTCCTCACCAACTAAGAACACCAAATCAAAATCAACCCATATAGAAGCTGATTAAAAAAACAAAATTCAAATTTACATTGTTCAAGCAACATTCAAAAATTCCCATCTTCGAACTAGTCTTTGGGTGACGACTCTGCTAATGAATTTATATTGTTCAAGCTAATGAATTTTGATTTCGAATGAAGAGGCAATGATATGTGGTTTACCTGTTGTTCAAGAGGTTCTTGACGGCTACTTTAGTGCCGTCGCCGAGCAGTCCCCGGTAAACAATGCCATAGCCGCCTTCTCCAATCACATTCTCCTCGCAGAGCCCATTGGTGGCGGCCTCCAGCTCTCTCAGAGTGTACCACCGGCCCCACCCCAAGTGGGAGACCTCAGGCCCCACGTTCCCGCTGCTCCCAAACGAGGCCGTCTCGAGGCCCGCGGTCCCCCGGCTCTCCCCGCTGGACTGCCGATCCGAGTACACCACCCGGTGCTCCACCTTGCCCATGTCGATTTGGATCTCCGGGAGGGGGGGCGGGGCGTGGTAGGGGACGATCTCCTGGATCTCTTTGGAGACGGGAGGGGAGGCGGCGGCGGGGAGGGCGGAGGACTTGGGGTGGCGGTGCTTGGAGCTAGAGCAGCGGCGGCGGGAGGTGAGGCAGAGGGAGAGGAGGAAGAGGGCGACGACGATAACGGAGCCGAGGAAGATCCCGATCACGACCCAGAGGCGGAGGCCGAAGATTGAGGTCTGCTTGGAGAGCTCATTGTTGACGAAGGACGCATTGTAGACCGTCATCCTCCTCCTCCTCCTCCCGCCAAAGGGTGCCGAGCTCGGAGCTGCTTCACCTCAACAGCAGCAATAGACAGCCACCATTCGCCGGTGGAAATGGGATATCCCGGCGAGGAGAAACGCAACGCCGATATATATATATATATAGAGAGAGAGAGAGAGAGAGAAGAGTGGGGTTGAGTTCAAACTATAGAGAGAGAGAGAGAGAGAGAGAGAGAGGGGTGAGGTTTGAATCGGAAGGGAATAGTTAAAGGCTTGATCAGAGCGGAGGAGAGCGAGTCACAGACAGAGCAAGCGAAGAGCATTAAAGAATTCCAGAGGAAGCAAAGCAAAGCAGAGCAGAGAGAATCAAATGAACTCTAAAGTACGTAGAGAGACAGAGAGCAAGATAGATAATGGATTGTGTGTGTGTGTTTTTTTTTTCCTTTGTTGTTGTCTTTTCTTTCCTTTTTATCAATAATTTGTTATCAATGTACGACGATTCAACCATAAACTGAATTCTTAAATCGAGTGGACCCCGAACTAAATAACTTTTCTTGCAGTGTAGGTGCTCAAAACTTCTTAAACAAACTGCATCGACAGAGCCAAATCGACGTCCGAACATTAGGTTTAGATACTTGCAATGCGTTTGTTTTCGGAGTTAAAGTCACGAATTTGTGATTGTGATTGTGATTGTAGAAGAAGACAAAAATATATGGGGCCCACCAGTTTGACTTTTGAAATAGGAAATGAATGGAAGGTATAGATAATTAATTATAATGGGATTGTATTTTAATAATATATGGGACCCACCAGTTTGACTTTTGAAATGTATGTTTTGTTATGTAGTGTTTTGAGTTAAAGTTAAAGTTAAAATCTTAAACCACGACTTTGAAAACAAACGGAGCATTGTAATTTTATCGGAAAAAACTTTTTCATCTAAATTATCAATATTATTATTAACAGATTTTTATTTTATTTATTTATTTTTTGGGTTGGACTTGGCAGTGAAGAGAGGCACATAGAAATGAGATGTTGGATGAATGATCTGTCCGTGTTGGGAGTACAGCTGGGAGGGAGGAATGGTCCAACTCCATACATTTGTTGTCAAGTGCCGGAAAACTGACGTGGATCGCTCCCTAAGTGACGTCTGGGTCCTTCTGATTCTTCCCCCATCCCCCCACAATTAACGGTAAAACTCATTCAACTTGACGGACGTCTTCTTTTTCTTTTTCTTTTTCTTTTTTTTAATGTATTTTACCTTCTTTTTTTTTCTTTTTTTTTTTTACATAAATGAATGGTTTCACCGTTAATGTTTCCAAGGATAAGCGTGTAAAGGCAACCCGACCACGGTTTCATGGACTACGACAAAGTGCACGCACGTACTATCTACTTAAATTGGCTCCGAGATCACTTCCTTTTCATCAAAGATTTGCTATGACCCGTTACCATTTTCCTTTTCTTTAAGGGAATTTTATGATGAATTGAAACTATATAGAAAACATCCGTAAGCATACTTAAATATGTATACTCTGTGATATTTGCACAGGGAGGAAGTCTTAGGATGATCTATCTCATCACGACTCTCTGCGATCGAATACATGACAGTTTTATCGGGAACTTGTGGTTAAGAACCGGGTTTATGATCCAATTATTGGATGGATTACTACAAAACATGCATGGGACCCGATCAAAGCTAGCTCTAATGATTTTTGTTATTATTGTTTCCGTCAAATGTATGTACATGTCATATGGACCCACGGTCACGAGGAGAAAGGGATTGACAAAGAATGGCTCACGGGGGCCAATTGAATGAGAGAATTTTCTTATATCAGGCGAAATATTTGGGCTCTTCCAAATGCATGCATGATTCGCCGTCAACATCAATTCCATTTACCGATCATAAGGTGCTCTCATTTTCTTCTTCTTTTTTCTCTTCTGGTGTATTTGTTTTTCAATTCGAGAAAAGTCCATAATCCTAATACAATGATGACTTAGAAATAAAAATTAATGAGCATATATAATTCTACTAATGATAATCGAATTCAGAATTTTTTAAATACGAGGACGCATGCCATGGCAATGCGTTTCGTTTCTCTTTTTTTGTTTTTTTCAGGTATTTGAGGAATATTAGCCGATAATGTAATGAGCACATAGGCAATAAAAGAAGGCTATATAAAATGACTTCTTTTTTATTGGAACCTCAGCAAATACAGATAGAGAGAAAGGACTTAGTGGACACAGCACAATCCCATTTAGAATGCAGGAGTGGTGCATTTTGGCCAACAAGAGAACACTTCTTACTCTGCCAGCTGCACGTTCGAGTTTACGGGGTCGTTCACATGAACCGTGAGATTTCTCGGCCAGTGCAAGCACAGCCTTACGTCTACTTGACACCTCCAAGAGAACCAGCAAACTTCCTTTCCTTACCATTCGAATCGACTTTGTTAGCCACTTTCAACTTTTGATTCATCTCATCTGACAGTTGGGCTCTCATCTTCTTACGAAAAGAACAAGTCATCTTCTTTTTCTTGTTCTTCCATACAACTTTTCGAAGCAATGGTATCGGTAGCTTTCTTAAACCCAATATGGTTTGGTAGCTCTAATTTATCTAGGAAAGGTTCGTAAGGAAAGTGAAAGGTGGATATCCCTTGTTTTAGTGACAAACATAAAAGAGAAGGGCAAGAACGAGAAGAATATTTACATTGCCTAAAACAAAAGCAAACCCTTTTAGGACAATGACGAAGAACGAGTCTCATTTCAGATCCGATATAGATCGTGAATATTAGCTATACTTTTAGAAACAGCTCATCCAGCCCAAAATGAATTTGGGCAGGGCCATGGGCCGACCAATGGCCCATTATCCTCACAACTCGGCATTTCGCCTTGTCTGCCTCTGTGTACAAGTCCCGCTTCTGCTGCTTCTCTCCGTGCGTGAACTAAGGTATTCAGAACACGTGGTGTTGGTGAAAGAAGGTGATATAACTGGGTGCTTCGTCTCAGCATATCATATCGATGGCAGAAGGCAGGATGCAAAACTTCCGAGGGAGGAACCCGAGATGTTCTCCATCTGACTGAACAAAAATTCTGCCACTGCCCGACAGGTCTTCCACTTCGATGTACTGCACTCTGCTTTGTCAACAAGATACCATAAATGGAGAAACATCATAGAGAATATAAACGACCCCGATTGACCGAAATGTCTTCAAAGAAACCGATGGGGATGACCTACACCTTCTCAATGATGCATAGGAAATGAGAAGAAAAGGGATGACACAGATGGCACATTTTGGCTAGCAATTGCCTCTCGTTGATGACATTTGACTCGTAAATGTCTACATAAGAAGCAGGAGATAAGACCACCTAGGATGCCTACTTAGCCAACTGCCACTTCTGCCGCTGACATCTTTTCTGGGGCTAAAGGAGGGATAAATGAAAGCGGTAGTGCTAGATTTTCTTTTCTAATTATCTGATTGGAGTTTCCAATCATTTCCATTACAGAGTAAGATGAGTTCCTAAATTGCATTTAACTTCCAACAATAAGCTGCTGCTAATTCAACCATAAAAAGGTATAGTCATACCTTCTTGTATGTACGTTCCTCACTGATAAATGAGTTCCGTTGTAGAGCTTGTGTAACTTGAGAATGAAATCATACCACTTGAAATCCTGAAGAATCACAACCTGCAAAGAAGTGTCACACAGGGCATTTTAGATTTTAGACCACCAAACAAAGCACATCCGTCTACCATAGAACATTTTTCGCAGCATGCTTATAAGATCTCAGAGACAACTGACCTCAAAATCTCCACTCCTTGGATCAGCATTAGGTGTAATTTTCATACCACCACCAAAGAATTTTGCATTTCCAATACAAAGTGCTGTCGCTTGGGTACATGTTTCCCACTCACCGTCATTGACCTACACTCACACTGATAATGTCTTTAGAACTTTAAAATGCACATGCTTGCCAACATGAACAATCTGGACAGAAGGGAAATTAGTTTTGTAATTTTTGGAAGCAACTGGAAAGTTATGGAGAATTGACCTTGATTCTAATATCCTGATTAGAGTGCCCAATGAAGGCTTGCAAAGCTCCAATGACGTAGCACAAGTTACCAAATCTCTTGTATCGAGAAGCATAGTAACCAGCCTTTGCGCTCCTGCCAATATATGGGAAAAGGAGAATGAGAAAAGTCATGTAGTATGCTTCTAATTCCACCATGAAAATGCAGGTTAACCTTACAGATGAATGTCAGCCACATTTATGAAATAGTGAGATTCTTCATTTTCGCTGCTAATAACACCAACATCTATTGGTGATCTTACCCCTGCAAAATGAACATTCCAAAATATCAATAAAAAGCAAAGAAACCAAGCACATTATCAACTATGTCCAAAAGGCTACAATCACAAATTCATCTTTATATAATCAAGGTAAGGAAAGAATAAATGGGTGCCTGATTGAATTTACCCTTGGCAATCCGCTCAATGGCTTCCTGAGGATCGTTTTTCCTGAGAAAAGAACGAGAACATTTCCAACTTCTTCACTTAACAGACACAACATTAAATTGAAGAATATATGTGCTAAATTATGCACTTTCTTGGTGCCTCTTAATGTAATCTTTTACATTTATTACTCAAAAAAGAAATGACAACATTAAAATGAAAAACAGGATTGATGTGGACTAACCATCCAAATGTTCTGGCGAAATCAGAGCCTGTTCCCAGGGGGATAAGCTGCATCAGGGCAAAAGAAATTGTACATCTTTAATGAACGATAGATCATAGAGCTGGGGGGGGGGGGGGGGGGGGGGCGGGGGCGGGTTTGCAATAGCACAATAAGTTGTAAATAAGTTACTCACACCCAGTGCAGTGGAATGATGAGCTTCTTTATCATGATTGCTGACGGGTTTTCCAGCCCAAAAGAAGCCGTTTACCACCTGCTTTCAAAGCTTGAGTCAATTAGTCATAATTTCTGGAAAAATTATGCTCTTGGTAAGAATATCTATACATTGAAAATAAACTGCAAATTCAAGGTCCAAGGCCTCTAGGTTATTGATAAGAATTAGCAACACAAGAATTCCATACTACTGTAGCACATGATATTGTTGTTAAAAAGCAAGCATTACCAAAAGTGAATAGGATTAAACGAAACAAAAGAAAAAAAAATCTTTTAGACACGTTTTAGATCCCACTCCATTAGACTCCATTAACCCAGAACACTCCATTTCCCCATAAAAAGGAAATTCACAATCGACCACTTACAACATTTTGTTCACAATTCTTGAACTAGATGGAAGATCAATAAGGAAAGTATTGCTATTAACCAACTGCTAATTTGCAGAGTAATCAAAGATAGGCTACATGGTACATTGAAGCAGGCAGGCAATTCAGTTGAAAGTTAGGGGAACCCCACCTCATGAAGAGTACCATCACCTCCGACTGCTATCACAGCATCTGCACCTTCCCGAATTGCCTGAATAACAATCAAGCAGTATTAACAGATCATATTGTAACATTATCTTACAAGAACTTCGAATTCCATAAGATATCTAAAAGGGAGTGGAGTGCTCAAATGGATGATGCCTACCTCCCTGGTAATGTCAATTGCATGAGACGGACCAGAAGTCAAAGATTCGCATACCTGGTCACAAATAAAAATACTTATATCAAGGGTCCAAATGTTCACACAAAACTCACAAAGAAATGCACTCATCGTTAAGCAAACACAAGCATCAAGCCTGATCTTGAACATGCTCTCATTCGTATAACATTTATCATTCTTTTAGCAGGAACATTTTAGCGAGAAAAGGGCATAAATAAGTGCTGAAGAACTAATTAAATACCCAGAACCGAACTGAAAAACTGAAGCATGGGTGAGGAATCAATGGAGCAAGCCAAAACAAGAGAACATGCAAATTACAACATTTCCAGGGGACAGACAAGAGAAAACTTGGGAGAAATCGAGCACTTCGTCCGCCGTAAATTCTAGGAAGATGACCTTTTTACAGGACCCTCTAGTACAAAGGACAATTCCACTGCTATTCAATAGTCAGTGTGCTCAGCTCATGCTCGGAACTGGAATCCTCGTATCTTACGAACTGCTGAATTCTATAGAAAAGTGGAATGCGGATATCAAAATTTGCAGCAAAAAAAGGAAACTCACGTTACAGTCTCTCCCGAGGCGAGACCTTAAATACGGCAGCAGTTTCTTCCACTCCTTCCCGGTCCTACCATTAGCGCCTGCACAGCACCACAAAAGCCCCACAATGAAAAAGCAATTACCACTAGCGACCGCCTAAAACAATCATTCGGATGTGGACGTTGTTGTGGGGGAGTGAGAGAGAGAGACCCAGTGGGTTGACGATGAAGACGAGATCGCGGCGGCGAGGAGAGGAGCGAGCTGCGCCGCCGCTGCTCCTCGAGAGGGTAGGATCGAAGGGGAGATCGGGGGCCAGAGGCTGCTCGGCTCTCAGGATGGAGGACTTCGCCATTGTTATCGACGGCGCTCCTCCCAATGCAATCTGATAGTACCACGCCGCCATTTTCCTTCTTCCACCCGCATATATAATGTATATGAGATTAAATTGATGAGCGCAGCTCTCTTGTCTATCTGCCTCTGCTAATTTGTTGCAGATAGAGAAGGCAGGAGTTGCAGGTTAAGGTTGAATCGCCATTATCGTCCTGATGATGATGATTTATGATGATGAAAATGGCTTAATTTAAATGGAAGAAGGAAGGAAATGAATCTGCCGTTGGCTTAACTTTAAACATATCGTGATTTAGATTAATTACGGCCGCGACGACGCCGACGGTTGATACAAGGTCCACGTGGACCCTACACATAAAAAACAAAAGTTCACAGGATCAGTTCTTTTTTAAGGATTAATTGTAATTTCACGTTTAAATGAATTTTTAATTCTAGTCCAAACTTGATTTTTTATCTGAAATATCCTAACGTTGACATGTTGGTTTACATCTAGGCCGACGCTAACTTTATGTCCAAAATTGACAGAATTGCACATGCGGCACGCTAATTTTGTAATACATGTAAGTAACGTTACAAAATTAATGTGTCGCGTCAGGCTAGATGTGAAACCAACACGTTGGAATATTTCTGGTAAAAAATTAAGTTTTGATTAAAATTAAGAATTCGCTTAAACGTTAGGTTATATAGTATAATTATTCTTTTTTTTTAATTCAGCCCAAAAAAAAATCGACGGGACTCTTTCTTCTTCGTTTTTGGGTAAATTCGATAAACGCCTTGTCTTTTCGCAAAAAAGAATTTTGCGAAGACAGTGATATAGGACAATTATCATTCTTTCTTGACAATTATCATTCTTTCTTTTGTTTTTTTTTTTTCCCCCTCGGCAAGTAAATAATGATGCATTCCGTCAGCAAAAGACAAGTACAAGAGGAAAAATATTCAAAAGAAAAATTACAAGGACTGAGAAAACCGTAGATCATTGAATAACAACAACAAAAAAAATAAATTTAATGAACATATCAAATAGGCGTGATTTAATTGCAGTAATTAATTATTCACTGTAATTCTAATTCCCAACCTCCTACAACAATTCTATATAGACCCCACTGAAAATTGAGATGGAGTCCTTTGTCAAGTCCATAATCTATATCAAATTTACTTCTTCATAGTATTCGGAGGAAGCCCTAAGGGAGTAATGCACTGAGGGGTCTTTGACTGGGACCCAAGCGTAGAAGGCCTTCACAGAATCATCTCGCTAGGGGAAGCAGTTAGAGGGATCGAATGCGCTGTTGTTGAGAGCAACCACTGGAACAACAGACCAAGGACCCATTCCAACCACTAGGAGGAGAGCCACAAGCCTGAATAGTTAGAGCAAGCGCTTGAAGGCCAGTCACGTCGTTGCCGCGGCCAAGAAGAAGGAACGGCCAAGGGCGGTAGCTTTTACCGGGAGGGGGTGGTGTTTGGGGGGTTGAGAAGAGAGAAAGAAAGGTATGGAGAGATTTGTTTCCCCTTATCATTCTTACTCCTTACTATGTGCTATTATGAATAATATTTTTAATTTTATTGTATAAAAAAACGAAGAATTACACCATACAATATAACTTGCCAACCTTTTTAAGATTCAGCACACAAAAAAAAAAGAAAAAACATTTTCAAGCCAAGGCATGTTGTTTATATTCCGTTAAAAAATTAATAGAAAGCTTATATGCATACCTTAAAAAGTGGTTTTGCATAGACGAAAACTTGAGTGAACTAAAAAAAAAAAAAAGGATCGAAGAAGGGGATGGGGGCGCCCCTACTGACCACCCACCTCCCGATCGACGTCGCCGATTGGCTCAGACTATGCCGGCAATGTTGATAGGGGGTGGTCCCATCCCATTTTTTTTTTTAGGTTTATATTATTTTATTTATTTTGAGTCGCACAAATTGCCATGTGCATAAAACTTCCCAAAAAAAGCCGCCTCGTTTGCTTTCCATTCATTTTTTTAACATAATTAGCTGGGGATGAGCATGGGACGAGATGGTTCGATTATCATTGCTAATCGTAACCATCCTGAATTTTCGAGAGTGAGATTTTTTAACCGAAACCGATCTCGAAACCATATTACAATCATAAAATCATTCTATTTTTTTTTTCCAGTTCGGCTAATAGAACCATCCCGAATTAAGAAGCCTAACATTATATCTAAATTTATAAAGTTTGAGTTCTATAAGACTCAAGAGTACAATCAAGATAAAAAAGCATAAACAAATACACACGCTTAATTACATATTTATTCGAATTTCTACAAGTTCCAGTTAAAAAAATACATATATATACAACAAAATATGTTATATATATGTTATATATATATATATATATATATTCGGGATGGGATGGTTAACTGCGATTTTTGAAATTGAAAATCGTAGCTGTCCTGAAACCGAATTTGTCGAAAACTTAGGAACTGTATTTTTTCCAAAATAGAAAAATTCAGTTATTTTTCTATATGGAACGGGATGGTTATCGGGACGGTTTGGTTATAGTTTTTTTTTTTTGCACACCCATAGATGGCAAATTGTGGCGTCTAAAAATTTTATTTTTTTCGTGCTATATGGTAAAATTATTTTTATTTGTACTGCAATGTGAAAAAAAATTACACAATTATGTTGTACGATGTAATTTTCTCAAACTAAAAAAGACAAGATTTTGAAAATTAATAAATTAAAATTGAAAAAATAACACAATATTTTTTTGTTCTTTTTATGCTGGATCATACAATGAAATAAATTCACCATGAGTCACAAAAAATTTTCACCCCACAATACTGTTTACTTTTTTGCGAAATAGCACCCCATAGCACAGAATTTGGGTCATTTTTACCTCCTACACGCTTTTTGAAATTGACACGACATAACACAAATTATCTTTCTCCTTTCAAATCTAATACACTGTTTAAGTTCCATAAAAAACACTAACGGTAAGCTGAGTTGGCTTGATGATAGGCCCTTCTTGCATACGTGGACGTGATATGTGGATGAGATAATAGTAAAAAATTTAAAAATTATAGAAAAAGCAAAGCAAGGGGGAGCCGAGATCGGGAGAGGGGGCTTCCCCCGCCTTTCTCCCCCCTCAGGCGAGGTCGCCAGAGGTCAACCAGCAGGGGGAGCCCCCTCCGCCGATTTTGACTCCCCCTTGTGTCTATGTTTTCGATAAGAGATTGGAGTAGCCGAGATCAAGGAGGGGGACGCTCCCCACCGTTCCCCCCGGGGCCTCACCGAAGGCTTCAATTGCCTATAACTTGGTCCAGCCCTGACTGGTGAGGTCCCTGAAGGCTCAACCGGCACCAACATTTGGCCCACTAAGGCCTACACATATGGGTCCAAGTATCTGGCCAGATAATTATGGCCCAGCCGCCCAAGTAGCATCCTTCACAATTCACACGTCTTTCTATATATATGGGAGATAAGTGGCATACTTTATTACATGTGTATATATATATATATATGTAATAACTTCAACCCTATTAATTATTTAACAACCCACCATTATCTCCCATTTTCCCATAATTGCTTATTGATATCCCTAATATTTCTCAACTACTTCCTAAAATCCCTCATTTACCTTAATAGTTATTGTTATTCCTCAATTTCATTCTAATGTACACATTCTTTAGGAAAGACTACCCAATTCTCCAATTAATTGATTTATTTTCTAAAAAAATTTCAATCTGATAACGGACAAATTAATCAATATTTAACAGTCAACTCATTCATTCCATCAACACAAAATTTTCTACTCTTCTTCAACACAGTCGTTCAATTAATTCTTCCAACGTACAAATTAAAAATGACTATTTTGTACCATTATAGAAGCCATTTTTGGTTTTCTGTTTAATGGTAAAAAATTGAGGTTATTAGATCAGGAAAATTTGAATAAACAATATATTGATCTCGAAATTTTCTTATAACATAACGGTAATTCTAAAATAAATGGTTTAAATTTAATTTTTGGAATTAAAAATGTTAAGAGAGAGTATACAAATAAAAGATAATACTCCAATAGATATACTCAATCACATGAAAACGATTTTTTTTTTCAAATGCATATATTAACTATAGAATAATGTAGGGCGAACAGTATTTGACGCAACATGATAATACAACATGTATACGACATGGATACGACACGGGTTTAGGTTAAGGCTATCTGTGTTTCGTGCATAAAAATGTCAAACCCGTTTAGACACGATAAATAATCATGTCTAATCAGGTTCAACCCTTATAACCCATTGAGACACGGTTAGACCAATTTATATTATGTGTTATCGTGTTAATAAATTTGTTTCACATATTGTATCAATTTATAGAAGAAAGTACACTAAAATTATCTAAATTTGTTTATATAAATCACCCGTTTATGGTGCATTTATCATGTCAATCGTGTAGTAATGTGTAATTAAGGCTAATAGTGTCATATTATGTAAGTATAATATGTACCTAAAGGTGATAGTGTTATATCGTGTAGGTAAGTATACATACATATTTATACACGCTCAGTTAAACGGATTACACGTGTTGTATCTGTGTCAAACCGTAATTAAACGTGCCGTGTTCGTATTTGAAAATCTTGAGACATTTATTAAACGTGTTGTGTTCTGGTTTAAAGCTTTCTGACATGAATCCATTTAGACACAACCCGTTTTACGACATGACACATAGTACCAACCCTAGAATAATGTTAACAATTCTTGTGACAATAGTTTCGACCGAAAGACATTTTTCAAAATTAAAACTAAAATTAATAAATCTAACCTAGGATCTATAATATCTCAAGAAAGATTATATGGATTAGCTTTATCATCAATTAAAAAAATGTCAGAGAAAATTGATTAGAGTTAATTATCTAAAAAAACATAAACTTTTCACATTTTACCAATTCTTGCACGAACTTTTTTTTGACCTAAAATCACACAAAATATCAAATTGATATCAATGTTAGCATGGCGTCATCTTTTTTTTATAGGTGCGGCGTCAATGGCGGTCACCGCCCCTCATCAAGGTAGCATGTGATGACATATGTTCCCGTCGACCCCAATTATGGGGTGGTGTCCATTGACGAGGCTCCCGCCACCAACCCTCTTCCTTTTTTTCTCAAATTTGCTTTTTTTTTTTCCAATTTGAGCAGTAAGGGCCTCATCGGAGGCCACCATCGCCCCTGTAGAGTCGATGCTTCTTCTGAGGTCGCCGACTATCCCTATCAGGGGTGATGGCCAACAATTCCAATTTAAATTAACGAAAAAGTTGGAACGTGCTAATATTGATATCAAATTATTGTTTGTGTATTGTTAGGTCAAGAAAAAAGTTAGTGTTAGAATTGATAAAATGTGAAAAGTTTGTAATTTTTTAGGTAATTAACCCAATTGATTATAATGATTTAATTAGTAATTATATATAAAAATAAATTAGAAAACTAAATTTTAAATAACCGTTTATATTGCTTTCATTGAATAAATAATAGGTCTTGTGTTGCGATTTCGCTCTAGGCCCCAATTTATCTTAAGGTGCCCTTGTCACCCGTGCTGGGGGAGGGGGTCCCTCGATATTGGCTCCCCATGTCTCTGTTCTAAAACAAAGATAGAGGGGCAGTCAAGATAGGGGAAGGGGGAGCTATATTGGGGGAGGGGGCTCCCCCTTACCTGTATTATCCCTCCCCGGGGCGAGGTCGCCGGAGGTCGCCTGAAAGGGGCCGACCGGCGGGGGACGCCCCTCCCCTGATCTTAGCTCCCCTCTTGCCTCTTTTTCTTTCTCTTTTTAAATTTTTGTAATTTTAAATATTTTTGTCATTATCTCGTCCACGTGTCGCGTCCACGTATGCATGGAGTGGTTACCATCAAGCCAACTCAACTTTCGGTTAGTGTTTTTGAAGGAATTTAAATGACGTGCTAGATTTGAAAGGAGAATTGTAAATTGTGCTATGTCGTGCTAATTTTAAAAAGCATGCTAAGAAATGAAATTAAAATGACTCAAATTTCATGTTAGAGAGTGCTATTTCCCCTTATTTTTTTTACCGTATAGTATGGTTTTTTGACATGCCAGTTCTTTTTGAGGAGTTTTGCAAGAATTGCAACTAGACGGACTTAAAACAAATTTTAAAAATAAAAATAACAAAAAATAGAGGCAAGATAAGAGAAGGGAGTGGGAGCGGCCTGTCAACCACCCACCCACCCCCCGATTAAAGTCGCCAGCAGGCACAGATCGTACTGGCCACCGTGATCGGGGGTGGTCGGTCGGATGGCCGAGATGCCCTGCCCCCTTCTTCGATCTTGCCTCTAACTTTTTTTATTTACTTTTATATTATTTTTATTTTATATAAATTATTTTAGGTTCCTCTTGTTGCAATTCTTACAAAACTCCCCTAAAGAGCCGTCACGTCAGCATTCTGTCCATTTTTTAACGGAATGTTGTTTGATGCAAATAAAAAAATTTCGTGACCTATGGTGAAATTATTTCATTTTTATGTTGTGAAAAAGAAAAAATCTCATGTTATTTTTCATTAAAAAAATAAAAAATGACCTTATGTTGCAAATTATCGGTGGTTCTCTGCCGAACACTGCCTTGGAGGAGCTGCCGGAAGTGTCGAAGGGTTGATCCATCGTAAGCATGATACGAGACAATTCATCCAAGTCCTTACCACTAGGTGGTAGTGGTAGAAGATACCTTTATTGGCAAATGTAAAATTTCACAAGGAATAATCAAAGTTGCAATATTTAGACTTTCGTGTTTAATTGTGAATATATCAGACGAACTAAACAACCAATGCAAGCATTAATCCCGTCAGCATAGTATCACTAAAGGTCTAATATAGTTTATAGAAGCTGGTGTCCCCTAACCTTAAGCAAAAGAGCATATAACTAGCAAATGTTTTTGACAAATGCATTAGGAGCAATTTGAACTAGTGACATTGGGATTGTCAAACCACATGGGAGTAAGCTTATTAGCTACTAAACCACTACCTTTTGTGGTACATAGATGTCTAGTTAATAGGATGATTAATCGGTGGTCAAATCATAGGATGATTATTCCTACGATATGAGAAATTCCATGGTCAGGTTTTCATAAAAAAAAAAAAATTCATAATCAGGTATCAATATACTGGAATAAATTGCATTGCCACTTTCATCTGCAACCGAATTTATCGTATGTACTTTTTTATTAATAGCTCCTACTTACAGGAGGTGTCCGATGGAATTCGCGGCTTAAAGTCAAACTTTGAAATAAGGTCTTTAATGATTTAGTAAAATTAGTATAAGTTAATGTATTTTAAAATTTATTTTTGTAGTATTTGAAATGCAAAATTACTAATTAAAATTTTCAATATTACTTTGAATTAAATGCAAAAGAGATTACTTCAAAAAAGTCTTCCCGTGTAATCTTAATATTTCAAAACTTTTCAAAAAAAGATATGATAATTATGTTAGAAAAGAAGAGTAGAATGTATTAACGGACAACCCTTGTTTCATAAAAAAAGAATTTAGTGTTACCAGTATGGGTTAATTCAAACAGTTCAACGTTTATTCTCTTAGAATAAAATTTCATAGTCAAGTCTTGCAAAAGGAGAAAATCCATGCTATGAGGCTTACCCTCTTAGTTGATTGACCAAACTCGAACTGAATTAGGCGAGGCTCATTGTGTTTTCAGATATCAGGGTACGCAAAAAAAAAAAAAAGAATTTAACTTTATGGAGAAAATTAGAATTAGAGGTTATTAGGAGAAAAATTAGATGCGATGAAGAAAATTCAAAATGAAGAAGATAATATACAAAGATGAGTAATAAGAAATAAAATTGTGGGAAAAAGTGAGAATTCAATTGGAATGCTTAAGAGGGAGAAAGCTGGAGATTTGTGGGAAAATTAATAAGGTCTAGTTGAATAATCAATATAAACTAGACTTGACGCCCGCGCATTGTGCGGACTCTTATGATTTGTTTTTGAATTTGTTATAAAAATAAATAAAATATATACGTTATTATGACTTATTATGTTTATGACTTATATATAATATTATATATTAATAGAGGTCTATTGATTGAGAGTATAGATTTGTTATTATTATATGTTTTCTTTTTCTAATAGAAACTTATAAATTTACTTGTAATATATTTGTATAGATGGTTTTATTTATTTTTCATAGAAATTTATTCAGAAACAAGATACGGCCTAATGTTAAATCTAATACAACTTTTCATATGAATAGTTATATTAAATAATACATATTTCGCGTATCGATATTATAAAAACATGATAATTTGTACATTTTGTACTAATATGAGTTACATATTTGCAACTCTTACATTAAAAGTTCCATATCCATATAATATATTGGACATTTGATATATATGTCACTTTGTAGGGGCCTAGAAGGGGGAGCCCCTCATCTAGACCCTCTCTCGGTGACCATCTAGTGCCTCGATGTTATTTTTTAAGGTGTAATTAATTTATTTTATTTTAATTTCTCATTTTTAAAATTTTTGAATAATTTTAATTTGCAACCACTTATAAATTACAACGTGGGCAAATTTAACGGTGTCAAGTTCACATTAAAAATGTCTTTTTTTCAAAAATAAAATATGAAAAAAAGGCATAATAAAAAAAAAGTTGGATGGGAAGTTTCGAATACAAGATAATTGACATAACTAACCATGTTTGTACCACTACAATATTAATAAACTTATGCTTATCTCTTACATTCTTTAATTTTTTTATTAATTATTTTCCATATGTTATTAAATTAAAGAAGATGCATGAAAAGGCACTCAACCAAGAGTTGAAGAAGTGCTCAAAAATCCTACGTGACAGACTCACATCACATGAACGGAAACTCCTCATCGCACAGGCTCGATGAGCCTACTTTAAATACCTATAATAGATGAAGAAAAATAAAATTTATTAGCATTTGAGTTATAAAATTTAATATTAGAGGGTTTAATACTTTAAATACCTATAATAGATGAAGAAAAATAAAATTTACTAGCATTTGAATTATAAAATTTAATATTAGAGGGTTTAATTTATTATAGGCAGATATATAATACATAAAATTTTAACTATAATATTTGATTATGGGGCCTAAGAGCATCTGCAATGCTTTAAAAAAATCGACTCAGTTGATTCCACGTGTCAATTGGACTGAGACATTTTTCTTCCATCCATTGTAGGGGAAGATAAATTGTCCTCCGGCCCATATTAGAGGGCTGGGGAATAGTTGATGTGCTCCACTCGGAGCACGTCAAGTGCTAGGCGTGGCATCGTAAGCCTACAACCATTTCCCCTTTAATAAATATGTAAATAAAGTTTCACAAATGGCTCCTAAAGTGGGTCTCTCCATTGTCGAAGAGAGGGATAATTTGTAAAAAGTAAAAATTGAAAAAGTAATGATTAGTTGAGAGAAAGTAATGATTGTGTTGTTGAATTGTGAAAAAAGTAATTAATAGTTGAGATAATTTAGTATTAAAAATTGAATTGAACGTTATTGAAGAAAAAAGAAAAAGTAATAATTGTGTTGTTGAATTGGAGATAAGTAGAGTTAAAGTGAAATAGAGTAATCAATATTATTCCAAAATCAAACACACCATATACTCATAATTTCTTCAATATCTAGTTCTGCTGCTTATGGACATTTTTTGGATAATGAAAATTCCCCCAATTACGCTTATTCTCCCTTTTGTAATATAGATTAAGTATTTGTTATAAATTAATTAAGGTAATAAATATATAGAAAGATTAGAAGAATGATAAGTATGAGAATATGTTTTATGGTGGTCTAAGGTAGCCAACAGTAAAAAAAAATTTATTTTTATGAGATTTTGAGATATCACAACCGTCTAATTTAACAAGGTTAATATTGTTAAATACAATGTGACTTATGTATTATTACTCAATACTCTCCATCACGCATGGGTTAGATTAGTTTTGAAGGCCCATCACATGTAATTAATTAAATGGAGGGTAAACGGTGTGCATGGCAAATGCTCTGGCGTGACCAACATGTGTGATTAATTAAATAAATAGCATGTATTCATTGAGTAATAAATAAATAAAATCATACCGTATCCTACAAGGTTAACCTTTTAAATTAAACGATCGTAATATCTTAAAATCTCACGTGGTATTAGAGCAGATTCAATTTGTCCGTATAGCCTCACACCACGCCAAGTCCATGTTGAGGGCAGTTATTCGGGTAGCATGTCCGATTGACATGTAAAGGCTCATGAGAGTAAAAATACACGTGTCCAATTGACATGAAGAATTTTTGAAAATAATAGTTCACGTGTTCCATTGACACGTGAGTGTTGGGAGTGGTTTAGGCCTAAGTGTCCTACTGACAAGAAAGCCGTGATTGTTGAGAGAATAGTTTAGGTCCAAATGTTCAACTGACATGTGAGGACGAATGTCGATAGTTTGCCGTCCTACATAGAAAAACAGAGTATAAATTCATGGGTTGAGAAAAAAATTAAGTTTATTATTCTTTCAACTCGAACTTTTGGATTCGAGATAAATGCAATTGCTTCTATGCCCAATATAAATTCTTCAATTTCTATTAAATCAAATTTTATTAATTATTTATTATATCCTTTTGATTCAATAATTAAATAAATTGGATTCACAATTTCTTTTTTCTTTCTTCTCATTATCCAATTCATTTTCCATTATAACTAATTATAATTAATTTCTAAACACTTGTTTGATCAAAATTGTTATCAAACACAACATACCCTTGAGCTGGAAATTTATAATTTGATTTCATCAGTTGGGGCTTCTTGGTTTGACATTTTCTATTTCTTATTAAGCTTATGAATCTTCATTATCCAAAACCTAGCCTTGTGCTTAAGGATCTTCTTAAACTGAGATGTAAGGATGAATACCAGTTGACCTTGTGAGATGAAAAAGCTAAATGGACATTAGACAGACGCTCAGTTTAATGACACTTGCTGTCAACCCAACACCAGAAGGTCTTAACTTCAATTCACAATGGTTCTTCTTGCGTTCTTTTACTTTCCTATGGAAAGGAAAAAGGATGAATACACAGACACTTCAATTGAAAAAAGAATGTGGAGTCAATGTAAAATTCTGATATGGAATCAAACAACTCTAGCTGAAAGATCAATCTGTTACGAGAAAAAGATCATCGTTCATCATTCAGCAATGACAAATATTGATGACACAACCTCGATATAAATACAACAAGACAAAGCTACACGAACCTCTTACGTTGAATTACGAGCAAAACAAAAGCAATCCTCATCTTCGCGACCTGCCCTTCGATTTGGAATCGAAATGGTGGGCCTTCAGCTTCTTCTTGCGCTGTACGACTGCGGGGCCACCACCTTCTCTGAAAGGCATGCCCATGAGGGCCAGCAGCCTCTGGCCTTCCTGATCGGTCTTGGCTGTTGTTGTGATGCACACATCCATACCTTTAGGCTTCCCAAGAGCATCGAATCTGATCTCAGGGAAGACGCTCTGATCGCGAATACCAACGCTGTAGTTTCCATGACCGTCAAAGCTGTTAGGATTCACACCCTGGAAGTCCCTTGTCCTGGGGAATCCCAAATTGATCAGCCGGTCTAGGAACGAGTACATAATCTGTTGATAGTTCACGACAAGGTTGTCAGTAGTTCTAGATCACATTAAATTCAATGCACATTGCAACTCGAAAGACAGAAAGCAATGCTTCACAACGATATTATCAGTGATTGTATCCATACTGCCCAATCACTATTATTGTTGTGTCCACATGCTTCCCGTCTACTCGAAAGGAAAATATAAAAGCATGCCCTGAACATGACCACAGGACAAGAAAGCCTCCTAATGGTGCTATCCAGTAAGAACACGAGCACAAAGCCAAGCACTGACTTACCTATAAACAGCTACCATCTCAATTGATTATATAATAATATTTATTATACTTATTGGTTCATATCCTGTACTGAAGTATGTTTCTTTGCTTCTGCCATTGCGGCATGTTCAGCATTCGTATCTAAAAGCTAAATCACAGGCATTGCGCAATTTGACATCATCACAAGCCTGGAGATTAAATGGCAAGTTTGATTTTTGGTGGCCGAGCTACAGATCAGCTTCCCCCGAATCAACGAAAAGATCTTAAAGAAATCAATCTGACTAAAAAGCGAATTTGAACTGCGAAGACATGCTCACATTTCCTCTGAGTGTGACTGCGATTCCTAGTGGCTGGCCTTCTCTGATCTTGAAAGTAGCCAAGGATGCCCTCGCTCGAGTCTTCACGGGTCTCTGCCCTGTAATGAGCGCCATATCATTCATGGCCGCTTCCAAACCCTTTGCATTCTGGGCGGCATCTCCCATACCGCAGTTGACAACAATCTTTTCAATCTTCGGAACCTACTCATATCTCATCAAACATTTGACATAGAAAAGATTTACTTTTCAGCCAACAACCAAGAGATAAACAGCGAGGCAATATTATTGCAGTGATCATTTAGACGAATTAACATTAAAAAGTACAAAAACACTCGAATTATGACTAAGAACAGCCATGGTTTATCGCATACATCATTAAATTAATCGAATTTCAAAGCATTTTCGGGAAGAACAGTTAGAAGAATTCAAAAATTTGCGCATTTGACCAAACAACCATAATGTGCTACCGAATCACTGCAAAGTGACGGATGAGCTCAATTTCAGATTACGCCAGTGAAATCCACAGGCTTATGAGCAGCCATGATCCGACCGAAATTGAACGGTCGATCGATTACCTGGTGAATGTTAGTGTAGGAGAACTCTTCTTTCAGCAGGGGGATAATCTTCTCGAGGTAAGTGGCCTTGAGCCTGTGCACCTTCTCCGCTTCCGACTTCTCCACCAGCACTATCCCGTCGGAGGCCCTGACGGAGACCGCGGCACCCCTGCTCCTCTGGCTCCCCCAGGGCAGTCGCACGGAAGGCGGAGCTGCAGGGGCTAGGACTTGACCGTGAAACGACGACGCGGCGGACGGTAAAAGCGAAGCGCACGCCATGGGAGAGCCTGGCTGGTGCTTCAGTTGGAATGCTGAAGCTCGCTATCAGCGGAGAAGATAGGGGAGGAGTTAGGAGGGTGGGGATCTGTAAATGGGGCTCGGGTTGGACTTTATTTACATTCCTGCCCAAAGAGAACACTCGTGGGCTTTCTGTAAATATTACAAATGTCGGGGTAGTTGTTTTTTTTAGGCGTTTGGATAATGAGAGGACGGGGGCGTCCGGTAGTACCGTGAAGGGGATAACGTCCCCGGCCACACAATTAAGGATGCAACCGAGACGAGCTTCTCGTATCCGGCTCGACAAATACTCGAGACGAGCTTAATAGGTGCGCTAAATCTAATATTCAAGTATGATCGTGAGCAATTCGAGCTTGGCCATTTTAAAAGCGAGCCGAGCTCAAGTTTTCCAATACTCAACTTGGTTCGGCTAGGTTGCACCCTAATCCTAATCCCGCCATGATCAACAATCACTTTAGCATTGCCAAATTGCATTTTCAATTTGACATTGCTAAACCAATTTGTCTATATTTGGTTGTCGAACGAGGGATTAGGATAAGGTCGAGATAGAATAGAATGGAAAGACATTTAAAAATTCATAGATATATGATATTCCAATCTAGTGTTTAGAATATGTCAGGATTTTGTGATTAAGATGTTCAAATCAAGCGACCAAAATATCCTTATAATAGTTGTTTAGGAATAATAATTATTAACAATAAACTATGCATTTGAGCCAAGATCCATCCGATTTTGTCGAGCCCGCGACCTTGACAGAATCCCATATGCCCAACAATCTTATCCGAGATGGTCTGGGCACCTTCGATACCTAATGACCTCAACTCGTATTGGGCCATATATTGAACCACCACAAGCAACAACTATAATCCATATTACTCGGTGAAATTCTTGAATTTTATAAAATGATAATAATTGATAGAAAAGTTAAATAGACGCAAATCTCATGATCCAAGCAATAACTGAAGTCTTTCCTTCTTCTCAAAATTATCGTATCCAATTTCAAAGGAAATAAGCTAAAAGTCCAAATCTCATGCTACTTCCATCCTAAAATTCAAACACCCGCCAGATCCCATCACTCAAAATCCAAAATTATAACATTACCACGTCATAAACCCCATAGCATCATAAGCCCCGCCAAATCATAAAAAGCCATATCAACCATCTAATGCTAGTAAACGATCAACACGAGCTTTTATAAACTCGGTCCTCGAATCAGAATAAGTAATTGATCGTTGCGGGATCTTTGATTATCTTCTGGCACACTTTGAAACAATCTTCAGGGGTGTACCCGGTTTGCACAAGATGCTTCTTGGCAATCAAAATTGATAAAGAACTCTGAAAATTTGGATGAAAACTGCAAGGAAAATTATTGTTTCAAATTGCATTTAATATATATTTTTGTTAGTATTTCAATATTTTCAAATCATATTATTTTTATTCAATGTTTTCACATAATATTATTTTATAATTTTAAAATAATATGTATCTTTTTATACTTTTTAAATGCATCGATTTAAGGGCATTTATTGCTCTTCAAATTAATTATACTAATATATAGATATGTTAATCTGATTTTCAAACAAAAAAATTATTGTTTCAAATTGCATTTGATAATGAAAAACATTAGTACTCTAAATAAGAAATTGATCTTTCTAAATGTGATTAATTCAAATAACATGATAATCAATATATGATATAACCCGTGCAATGCAAAGTTAATGTAGCAAAATTCCATATCAATTAACAATTCCCTTAACAAACCGTGCAACACAAAGTACAATTAACTCGAGTGCAATCAATGTAATAAAATAAAATAAAGTATAATTAAAAGTATTTTTAAAAAAAATCAAATAAAATGAAGTATAATTAAAAGTTTTTTAACGAGATAAGATTAATAAGAATTAGTTACCAAAGTTAATGACGGTTGTAATTAAATTCTTCTATAATTGAATATTTCGAACTACTATTGAAATAAATAATTTAAAAGAAAAAAT
This sequence comes from Punica granatum, assembly GCF_007655135.1. Taxonomy (NCBI): domain Eukaryota; kingdom Viridiplantae; phylum Streptophyta; class Magnoliopsida; order Myrtales; family Lythraceae; genus Punica; species Punica granatum. The sequence goes on along the minus strand of NC_045127.1, from coordinate 43,926,587 downwards.
ATTACAAAAGTGATTATAAGATATACTGAAAAAGTCAAATAAAATTGATTTCTTATAATTAGTTGCATCCAGGTTGATATCGTTATGAAATGACAAAAAGTTACAACGAAATTGAAAAAATTAAAGTAAGCACCAAAAAACTATTGAATAGAGGACTTTGAAAGACTCAAAATTCATGATAATTTTTTTTTATTTCTTAATACTATATGTGTTTCTAATTTCTTTCAAATTATTGCTAATCATAATAATGCATGGCAATATAAATGTTAAAAATTTGATAATCATATGATTATCTTTTTATTTGGTGATATTCTTAATCCATTTTAACACGATTAGATTAGTGAAAGATTTTAACTTATTACAAGCAATAAGCTACAAAGTAATATATAGCAATAAATGCTATCAATGAATATAAACTTGACTACGGAATAATAAATAGGATCATAAATGCAAATGTAACGTATCATGGGTTTAGAACGGCTATCTAATATATGTCTATATATATATAAAGTTGAAAAATATATAATAAATTGCGGCATAATTGCAAATGTGTATATATGTATATATATATATATCATTATGATTAAATTAGTAAACACATATAAATTATTAAATGCTTAATAGTTTTAATATGCAAGGACATTCTTGATTTTGAAATAGAAAAGAATTTCTTAAAATTATATAGAAATAAATTTCAATTTCTAAAAGTTACATATCTATAGAAAAACTTTTCTACGTAATTAGAAATTTAATGAAAAATCTATTGATACGCAATAAGTATGTTCAAATATTGACTACTTTGAAATAGTAAAAGATAAATCCATTTAATTTTTTTTGAAAGTATGAATTTGCAAAGGAATTTATGATAATAGATTGCTTGAATTTTTCGGTTGCAAAACAAATGAAAATTTTTTATTAAAATTTTTTAGAGTTTAATATTTAAAAAAGTGCAATATATTTTCTAAATAAGATCATTTTGTTCATTCATATTTGGTATTATAATTTACTTTGAATTATACTTAATTTTTCGTTGTATGCATTAATGTCTGAATTGTTTCAATTTATGAAGTTATGATATCAATTTTTTTTCAAATCCCCTAAAAATAGCTACTCTAGCCAAAATCCCCTGCATAGCACTGGCAAAACAACTAGTTTATGTAAAAATTGCATCTAAAAGTTTTTTTTTCTAAACAATGAACGATCTAATAAACCTATATGAAAATAAATATTGCAATAATTTATACTCTAAAATAATTAGTTAAGCTCATATAAACTATCACAATCCGCTAATTATTTTAACTTACAAGCATATCAAAATATTAAATTTATGAGTGAAAATGAGGAATTTGAAAGTGCTATTTCGAAAAAAAAAATGCAAAACAATAAGTTACCCATACAAAGATGTTTAAAAAAAAGCACAAAACACTAATTCTATGAATTCATATCACATAAAAAGTAAAATAAAAAAAGATAATAATTGAAAGCAAGGATATAACAAAATATATTTTTAAAATAAAATGCAAAATGAAGTTTGTGTACTTGCACTTAATATCTGTTGTGAATCTGGTAATATGAAATAATTTAATAAAAGTTCTATGCACTTTAAATAAGAGAATTAGTGACAAAATTGTCACTAACTATTTTAAATTATTCTAATAAATTAAGATTATCATTCAAAATTTTCAATTATTGTTGAAATTTTTTTGCTATTCTTGATAAGTAAATTAATCTTTTATAAAGTTTAAATGATTACCATTGAAACAAAACGAGAGATTATTGGGTGATCCTACCTCGCCACATGGCATGAGGAAGAACCAATTAAATTGCAATAAACTAAATAATAAGTGTTAATCACTCGATTAATTGTGATAAGTCTTTTTAATTGAAACAATCTTATTGGTTCTTCCTCACCACATCATTATGAGGTAGGACCATTCAAAATTTTCTCAAACAAAACTGTGCATACCTGTCAAATGAGTTTGCTCTCATTGCCGTCTCCATCAATCCAGGCCTCGATCTAGATCCTCGGAACTCTTCAAAATTCTATATATGTCCCTAAAACACCGATCATAACATCAATAGTAAGTAGTTCAAAGTAAAACCTCGTAAACTAACTAGAAACAATCAAAAATTACATAAAACTAATAAAAACTAATCTAAGACATGGCATACTCGAAGTTCTAGCATACAATTATCACTCAAAATAAGATCATATGACTCGTTCTTGACTCAGTTATCACTGCAGGTTTATTATGCAGCCATGAAAGCAGCTATCAATGAAACCACATCATTTATGAAATTCCATCACCGATAGAAGAAATTTATCAAAGAACTATTTTGCAATTGCACGAACCATCAATCAGGATCACATCCATATGATATAGTCTATTAGCACCAGAAATGGATCTACATTATACCAGAACCGACAATTCCTCTTCATGGCTTAAACCTGATAAAAGGGCTTGGTCCTAGTTGGCACGAGGAATCAGTCGTAACATCTCAGGTGATCCTTATCAGACTAGTAGACGACGCGTTGAGATTTCATGACTTATACAGACAAATAGAAAAGAGAAAAGAAGGAAGAAAAACAGCTAAAGTTCCATGCTAAGAACGGGAAGAATTATGGCTAAAAGTGAAGGGATCTTACATATCCATCGCATCCAGTATGATTACAAGTACACGTATTCTACAGACAAAATCGTTATAAATGCGACACAGACTTCTCATGTTATCTTTCGGATTGATGCTCTATTTGGTATATAGCATATTACGAGAGAATGATACCGCGTGAACTTCTGATGTGACCATTCAGACCGACGCATTCTTTGATTTGTAATGGATGAACGATAAAGCAAATGTGTATCTGGTCTTTATAATGTAATGGAAGAATTATAAATGCTCCGGTCGCTCTACCTGCCATTTAAAAGTTCTTATCCAAATAATATTTCCCAATATTCACGGTCCCGCTTCTACATAAAGGACATGTTGTCGTTCAGCCACTCGCACATCTCACTTCTGCTCTCAGGTATCAGGCAATCGGCACTATCAGTTCTAGCAGTCTTGCATCTTGCAAAATGTCAAACTTTACCTCTCAGAACTCCTCCAAGATGTCTCAGTACTACAACCTCCCAAGGTACTTCGATATAAATCGTTTTCTTCAAGCTTCTACAAGAATTTATCATCTTTCAAGATATATTACTTTGCCCAGGAAAACGGCTGAAACCACTTCCGGCACTCCTCAATGTCCTGGAGTAATACTATGAACAATTTGTATAGTACGTTAAGAAACAATAGTTTGAAAATTTCTCATAATTCTTTCGGAAGTTTATCATGCATCCTAATAAGGAACATGACATATCGTCTCGGAAAATAAATGACGATCACAGCTTAGATCCATTTTTGATGTAGTTGGGCGAACTCATTTGACAGTATCATGCTGCAAGGGACCTCAATTTCATTGATAATTTGCAGAATCTTGTAATGCTAGTACTCGATTGTAGTCATTTGTAATTTGATCATGTTCCTTCCTTTATCAGCAAGCCGGGGAGTATCCCACAAGAACAGCAGCTGCCGACTCAGGGAAGCTTCCTTGGACTAGATTTCACGAATGTGGGGAATGGGACTGTGCTGCCTATGGAATGGGATCCAAATCAGTTCATTCCTAGGGGTGGCCACGGAGGCTTGGGCGGTCAGCCTATGGTGCTGGCTGATGAATACCGAGCCAACCTCCAGTATGCGGATTCTGTACCATATTATGGGATGCACCCCCAGAGGCTGAGGAACATCTACGGGCAAGACAGGCTCCGAAGGACCAACTTTATGCTGAGTCAAGCTGGATCCATCGTAAGAGCTTCAGGCCCGATGCTCCATAACAATGCTCCCTTCCCTCCTCAAGGGATCACTGAGGCTCACCACCCTGCCACGAAGGTCGGTTTCACAAATTCTTTCTGAAAAAACAAATTTGCCTGTCACTAATATATGTATTTGGTGATGAATCAAGTTACGTGATGGTTTTCAGTTTCTGCCTCACGTCCAATGGCAACCTAATGTCTCGTCTAATGGAGAACTCAACCTCAGTGGCGGGGAGAATGCACAGCAGGCGGGGAAGATGAGTGCTTCGATCGAAACAGTGAAGGAATTGCTCGAAGAGAAGCTGAAACTTATTGTAGACAAGCAGGTAGACATCTCTGACTTGAGTCTCTTGACTCAACTGCTGGAGAGCTTAAAGGGCGAGAAATCGGGTGGTGATGGTAAAGTCCTACAAGCATCAGAGACTAATCCCGGAACGAGCTCTGCTGGCTTAAAAACTACTGCAGTCGCTCCAGCACCCCCCGGTTCTAGATGCTCAGACAATGACAAGACTGCGGAGACTCTCTCTCACGCTGCTCCTCTTGAGAACTCAGAGTTACGGAAGAACCTCTTATGTGGGGCATCTAAACACTCGAAAGGCCAGGAAGTTTCTGAAAATGCTGAAGTCCTGAGGGCTGATGCTGAGAATATGGCCATGGCCAAAGGTCCTTCAAAAGCCTCAACAGAGTCGGGAAAAAATGAAGTGGACAAGGCCACAGGCAGCGAGAGCAGCCGACTGCTCCTGATTCTTCTGCTAAGAGTCAGTCCGCGAAAGGCCTGCTCCGACAGTGCAAGTGTGTTACAGGAATTCTTGGCCCTACGGATGGCAAACTGGTGATCCAAGCTGCAGCTAGCGATTCAAAAGACAGAAAGGAGCAGCAGATTGCTTCTGATTCTTCCGCTAAGAGTCAGTCCGCGAATGGCCTGCTCCAACAGTGCAAGAGTGTGGTGGCAGGAGTCCTTGGGCCTGCAGATGGCAAACCGATGATCCAAACTGCAGCTACAGATTCAAAGGACAGAAAAGAGCATCAGTCTGCTTCTGATTCTTCTGCTAAGATTCAATCAGCGAACCACCTACTCCAGCAGTGCAAGAACGAGACAGGAATCCTCGGCTCCGGTGATGGCAAATGGGTGATCCAAACTGCTGTTATCGATTCAGTGAACAAAAAGAGCAGCAGACTGCTTCAGATTCTTCTGCTAAGAGTCAGTCGGCGAAAGACCTGCTCCAACAGTGCAAGACCGCGAAAGGAACCCTTGGTTCCGGGGATGGGAAACGGATGATCCAAGTGCTGCCTCATGGCTCTAGTTTCACTCAGGTGGCAGGCAATCCATCATCTGAACAGGCTAGCTTGAATAAGCCAACTCGAGCTCTCAACCCGCTGGCACCAGGGCTTTACTCCGAAAGGGAAAGCCATCGCAGGTGCAAGTTTACTCCCCGGCCCAAAGGAATCGAGTTGTTCCACCAGAAATGGAATCCTGCAGCTTATTCCTGGTGGGGCGAAACCTGGAACTGGTCTCTTGCCTTTAAAACCACAGCAGCAGGAGTCCGGCTGGGGAGGCTTCCTGACCAACGGGCAAAAGCTCAACCAGACCTCTCAAGCTTGCACCAGATCATGGTGAACCGGTTCACACAAGGGGATGGACCGATTGTGGAACGCGGCATTCCACAGAAACCCGCTGCGCAGGGCTATGCTGTCCCTGGTGATCCTCCCCTGAAGGAAGAAAACACAGTGGGCACTGGAAAGAACTCTTCCAGTGAACATGGAAAGGGAAAGTCCTTTGTCTCTGCGGCTAATACCCAGTCTCAAACCCCCACTGCCGAGAGCAACACTCAGCAGTTGAATCCCGTTGTTTCGGTACAGTGGGACCTAAACCAGCTTCAGATGCTTGCCCAATTGGGGATCATAGACTTTCCAAAGGAAAGCCAGACCCAACACGTAACAAACAACCAGGTCATCACAAACTCGGGCTGTCATTCGGCACAACACCAGGGAGCAGGATTTTCGGGTGCAACACATCAACCAATGCCCAACCAACAGATGAACGTCGCAGGAAACAACGGACTTCCCCTGCAGCAACTCCAAGGAAGAGGTTCTGTGCCATCCCAGATGTACTCCCCAATGATCTGTTCTGTCCAGGGATAACATCCAATGCAGTGCGGGCCTCATTGACCACCACAGATGGAATTCGGCCGGATATTTAAGCAGTTTGCTGGTATGGGCAATGCCCACTGCATCCAAAGGATGGGATAGACCATGCAAAAGAGTCCGAGATGTTGATGTCTTAATGATCACAGAGGATTCGAAACTGGGAATAAGATTGCAATAGTCCTGTTTTTTTTTGGATAGGCAGACTGCAATAATCTCTTATGTTAAATTTATCTTGTTTTCAATAGTTTTGGGAGGCTTGTCCCCATTTATGAATAAAGGCGTCAGTGTCTCTACTGGACCAATGTAATTGTCCTCCTTTGAACTTTGCTGAAGTATTCTAATTCTTTACCATGTGATCTTTCTAATAATTTCATTCCTCGTTAACCCCGAAAGAAACCATCCATGTAAAAGTGACAGGACAGAAGGAAATTTGTAAAGCCCGTATTAATCTCCCGGAGATGCTACATTTATCGGATAGGATACTTCAACAAGTATGCAGAGTTGGGAGAGAACCGAAAACTACTCATGGATGGCTCCCGACAAGCCAGCAATCTACTACTGAGATGAAATCTGTAAAAAGATTGAACTTCTGGGGTTGCAGATGTTGGATTTATCTCCAACTGCATCTTCACGACAACTTAAATTTCTAGTTACTGCGATCAAACTTTCTCACTCAAACGATCAAGCAAACCTGCAAGTACTATACCTTTTGGGTATTTTTAACATTTGAAATTGAAGTGGGAACGCAATAATTTAGCCGAATAATGAACAAACGCATAAAATTTTGGCCAAAAGAAACTGCAACTATCAAAATGAACGATATTCAATAATTAAAAGACAAACACACCACTTTACACACTAGAATGGTGAAAGGAAGCTTTGGTTATTAGTAGCCGACTGAAAATTATCCAGTAGCTGAACAATCCGGACCGCGAATCTCTCGAACTCTAATATAGTGTATGAAAAGAGAGCCACTTTGTTTGGATTCGCTCGGGCACTATGTTTGATGCGTTCCATAATCAAAACTCGAAGCCATAAAGAGCTAAATATGCTTGAAGTGTAACGGGAAACCAATTCAACATTTGACGGAATACATGTCTCAAAAAGGTCTTGACTTGGTCCTCACCAGCTTTGTAAGTTCAGCGGGTTACTGATATCAAAATAACTAATAGATGAAATATGGAGGTCTCGAAGAAGATAAGAGCAAATACATAATCAAAAGAGGGTGCAGTATAATGACGCACGCTTTCGCCTGGTAATCCAGGTTCAATACTCGGCACTGATTAAACGACCGAATCCTTCTTGTTTTTAGTAAGATCCACGGTGTCATCATCACATACGTACTTCTTTCCAGCAGCGGTGGTCCTCCACGCCATTTGCATCTACTCGATTGGGACGCCTTTGGTGTCGGGTAGGAGCTTGAAGATGAATATGGTCATGATGATGACCCAAACAACAAACAAGATGAAGAGGCCAAACTTGAAGTGGCAGAGCATCCATGAGAAGATTTGAGCCACGAATAAGGTAAAGATCATGTTGACGACATTGATGCTCTGAGCTGTGGACCGGATCTCCAAGGGGAAGATCTAGCTTGGCACTAGCCATCCTAGGGGCCCCCATGACGACGCAAACCTAGCCTTGTATGTGCAGATGCATGCCACCAAGCTGCCCGCCTACCATTTGGGCAATGGACCCGGTTACCGCTCAACCCAAACTTCCAGGCTGTGCCTGCGATGATTATATGGAAAGGCGGAGATGAAGTTAGCAAAAAAAAAAAAAAAAAAAAGAACCATTAAACTTTAATCAGATAAACGTGATATATAGTAAAATAAGAATTAAAAAGGAAAAAGAAAAAAACTTCGATTACTACCTGCATTAACAATATCTGCAAACCACCTTCGAGGAACAAGAAACGACTGCCGACTTTGTCGACAATGACAATCGACACTGAGGTGGCGATGCAGTTGACAAAGCCGGCGATGACGGTGGACATAAGGGAGGCGTTGCTTCTGAACCCGACAGTCTTGAAGAGGATGGGCGCATAAAACATGAAGACATTCATGCCAGTAAGCTGCTGGAAGAGCGGGATGCAGAAGGCAATGGTGAGCTTGGCCTGGTACTTACGCCTCCGTATGTTCCCCATGTGCTCTCTACGAGCTTCGAGGATTCGCTGGTGGCGATCAAGTCGTTGAACTCCTCTTCCATGTCCTAGACCCCGTTAATCTTGACCAACAATAGTAAAAGATTAATCTATTTAAAAAATTTTAAAAGTAAAAATTTGTAAAAAGAATTTATAACAATAGATGATTTGCACTGTTTTTTCCACAAGATATATGGCAATCATCTTTTAAAATTTTTTAGAATTTGATATTTAAAAAATATAATATGTTTTCTAAGTAATCTCATTTTCTTCGTCCATATTTGGTATTATAATTCATTTTAATTTTACTTAGTTTATTAATGTATGCATTAATATTTGAATGGTTTCAATTCTTAATATATACATATATATATATATATAACTTAATGAACATTTTAACTGTGATACCAAAATCCTTTAAAATCCATGTAAAAATTAACCATTCCAATCAATAGCTCATGCATGACACGAGCAGAAAAGGTTGAACTGAATTCTTACATCACCATATTATCAAAAATATAAAATGAAGCTCTCTCTTATTGCCATGTCATCATCATCCATACTAAGAAATTTCTTATATTCTTTTAGAAAATATTCTCCTATAGATTGCCCTTTATATTTATAATATTTTATTACTTACTATTAAGGAAAGTGAACGTATAGTGAAATATGCAAAATATTATTCTAATTAAATAGATATCGTTTTGTTGTATGTGTATATATAGATATTATAGTAAAGTATTCTTATAAAAAGGAAAGGGATATTTTTTATTAATTATTAAGGAAATAATTTGCTAAATATCTTATCTCGAAAATAATAGACTATAAGAAAATTTTGAAACATGCATCATATGATATTATTTACTAATTTGAGACTAAGAGTGAAATAATTTATATATGGTGTTTCCTATTTCATTTTCTTAACCCATAGTAGAAGAAACTATTAAAAGTGATATATAATTACAAATTCCGTGTTCTATTTCCTCTATCTCCCAGCTCTCTCCTTAGGTTCTTATCTCCCTTCATACTCTATTATTGTCAAGCTTACATTTTCACGCAATTTGTCATTTTATTTTAATAAGTAATCTCATGTTTACATAAAAAAAGTAGTTCAATAGTTTAATTCTTTTTCTAAATTCATGGAGTGAGGTTTATATTATTTGAGAAACAATTCAATGTTCAAAGAGTCAATAACGAAAATAAGCTATATGATTGTATAAATTATTATTTTCATCGTCTCTTTTGTTAATTGTATTTTTATTAGGTGATTAATATATCTCATGTTTTTTTAATTTTAAATATAAGGAGATAATTTACTCAATAATAATTATTGTTGTTATTTGTTGTCGATGTTTGTTTAAGAATTATTAAATATATACTAGAATATTTATTGATTTTTTTATTTTTTATCTGTTTTATAACACATTTTATACAATAATATTAGCATATAAAATAAATCATATTTTATCCCAACAACGCACTGCTCCACGACTTGTATTTATTTAATTTAGAAATTAAAAAAAAATCTTATTTTATCAAATATTTTCATAACTAAAAAGCACGTCAAGAGAATTAAGAAGTAACCTGTTCTGTCCGGATATTATCATAGAATGATGTTTATTTAGAAATGATCCCAGTAAAACGTCCTTACATGATAAAATGTAACGTGGCCGGCAATTTATGATAAAAGAAATAAGCCACAGACCACTAGCCAGTGTTATAAACAACGTCGGATCACTTCCCACAAACAGCAAACAAGCGTGCCGAACGATATCTTTACTGCTAATGCCTACCGGTATCTTTACTGCTAATGCCGACCTACATTCATAAAGAAACCAGATATAATGAAGCTGCGCGAGCTGATATAACAAGACATCGCCAGTAGCGCAAAAGTAGCACCGCTTTCTTAGCCGCTCGAGTGGCACAACAAATTTCGATCGCAAATGGAACCAACAATCAAGGGGCACAACACATCTGTGCTACCTTCAGTTGCAACGAATTTGCTGTAAGCTTATTTAGTATATGAAGTGACTGCTATTTCCAATCTTTCTTCTTTCCTTCTACCCTGCTAGCAGATGCAGAGATTACCATTTGAACACGAAGCAATGCTACCGAAAATCTATATTTATCTGCACTCATTCAGTGTACTTATATGTGTTTCACATATATACATACTTTTATAAGGACGACAACTACGCTCGATACAAGCAAAAAGCATTCAGTATCCAAAAGACACCCAAATCATATACAGTCAAAAACCCCATACCACTTTTAGCACTCAAAAGCTTTATACAAGACAGCCTCCAGGACCTAAGCCACATCAGGACTACAGTTACGATATTCACAAACTAGAGCCTGAAACCAAAAATCGGACTGGATCACCGACCTTCCCCAGAGCCAAAACCCCCTAAAATGGGGAAAAAGAAGAGCCAACATTGTATCAACAGACAATCCCTTCACTGGCAACAGACATCCCTTACCAACCACCCCCCTTCTTCCAAGTTGAAAGTGCAATCAAGACTCGGGCCACCTTGCACTTAATAAATTCATGCAGATAAAATTGCGCTTTCCGACTTCCCGGCCCGTAAGCTGAACGGATCACTTGCCCTTGCCCTATCAGGATCCTCGTTATAGGATGCAAGCAGTTTTCTCTGCATAAATATAAGATGACGAATTATACGACTGCTGGCACAGAGGCAATATGAATAGTGAAATATAAAAACAATAAGATATTCCAAGCAGGATGAAATGCTTACTTGCTCCTCGAACTCTGGGCTCTTTAGATTGGCACAGAGGTTCCTCATCAGCAACAATGCCTGTAAGAGAAGGAAAAATGCTCGATTAGCAGCACGGATTCCACAATGAATAAGCTTATTCAAAATTTTGGGGCAACACAGGACGACATCTTTGTTAACTTGACAAGCAAATGAATTAATACAAAATTGAAGTTATTCTTTTTTTACGTTGAAGTATTTCAAACAGTGCCTCAAGTATCCTTCAGACTTTTGGCCGGGACAAGATGAGATCTTTGTCAACACTCGAGAGTAATCAATAAAACATTGAAATTCTTCTTTTTTTGGTCGAATTATTTGGAGCAATGCTTAGTACATTGAGAATTTTGAGGCCAGACAGGATGAGATCTTTGTTGACGCACAGACAAATTGATACAAGATTAAAAGTACCTCTTAGTAAATAAAACAACCAACAGTCAGCAAATTCTACCAAATTTCCTGCAACTCATTAGTTAAGACTTGCACATCAAAGAGCTTTCGACATAAGATATCAGATTGAGCTAATTTCATATGAACAACGTCATCCAAACACCGTATACGTTAGAAGAGGGTAAGTGGGATGAAAGTGAATGAGAAGATAAGAAAATTCCAATTGACAGAAAGTATGTACAGCAGAAGAGAAATTTTCAATCCATTCATACTCATACGAACAAAGGGAGAGAAAACACAAAGTATGGACATACCGTTTCCAAATTTATTGGGTCCATCTGCTTCAACCTCTGCAACTGACCACTTGCATTGGGGTCGAAAACGCTCCCAATAAATCTGTACACTTGCGCGAAATCTGGCATTACTGAAACAAACCACAAATTAATATCTTCAGACCACAAGAGAGAATGAAGGTAAATCTGAAGCTTGATTAGTGGCAATGAACATCAGAATATGATGTACCAAGCGTAGTCTTGCTAAATTAGATGGCCAAATTATGCTAAGAATGCTCGAAGACCTAAATAATCTGTCCGTTACTAAACTGAGCTTTTCTCCACAAACATAAGTTTTAGACAGGCAACTTCCAAGAAAGCAATAAGACACTAACATATTTCCAAGATAAAGGGTGGCTAGCCATAAAGGGCCATCATTCCAACCAAATGTAAGACCATATCTTCAACAGCAATAGTAGTTTCACACCATCAACTTGTAAGTCTATGACCTCATGATGCAAAAAACAACCAAAAGTCATCTGCACGGTCACCAACCAAGAAAAGCTAAATTTCATCTTTTCTCAAGGATGTATCTCCCATATGTCAGTTAGATGTCCAGTAATTCGTAAATGATCCCATACATCTCATGCCACTATAATCTATATCTGCAGAAACAGCTGACTAACAGCAACTAACCAAGCATACCGAACTAACCTCTTGCATTTGGCTCATTGTCGCGATTAATTATTTGAGCATTTGATGAGGATTTCGGCATGTTCTCATTACTACTGCTGTAGCAACCTGGAACAACGGAACCGCCAATGCGTGCATCATCTAGTAAAACAAACAAACGATATGTTAAATAGAAAAGTAAATGTTGCAATCCACTAAAACCGGTGTCACAAGATCAAATCACAGATGATACCACAAAGAAGGAATATGTGAAACCTTTAGTTGCTTGAGACAAATTCACTGCTGGGCTTGAATTATAACTCCAGGAAGATAGAGACACATTACTCGCTGGATTCCCTAGCACGGATGCTCCTTCGGGCCTCACAGCATAACCAGGTTCAAATAAAGTAGATGAAGATTGAAATGGGCCGTTAACTTGGGATGATATTGCTGGAGCTGCAAGAATATGCCTATTAGACAACATTTTTTTTTTTTTAAAAACTGGCAGTAAGCAATTAAGAAATGCATTTTCAATCATATCCTACCATTTCTAGGGGCTTTTTGCGGGTATGGATGAGCTGCTTTCCTCTTTGGCCTGGGGGGTGGTACATGTTCACTTGTCCCACTCTTTTGAACTTTTAGGAAATACTTCTGAGCATGGCTGCGAATCTGTAAAAGGGAATATTTTAGGCCAAGCAGTAAAATGCGAGCTGAGGATGCTCCACCATCTTGGAAGATGAACAAAACAAAGGCTATGCGAACAAAGTACAGCAAGCAGAGCTATGTCAGACACAAAGTATATAGAATCAGTATGATATTTACTAATAGGGGAACCAATCCCACACAAGCCATTGCTAAGCTGCCCATGCGCTCATTTCAATTGTAAACAAGTATGATCATTACTCTATCTAAAAAGGGAAAAGAATTGTTTGACCATTACCTGAATAACCGTTTTTGATCCGACAAAAGCCTCAATCTTCTTCCAATCACGATCAAACCTACAAAATTCGCAGATAGGCAGGTAAGCAAGTGAAGCAAAGTAAGATGGACCGGATGAATACAGTCAAACTTAAAGGTCTTGTCTGTCTATCTAGTTGACTGTGTAGACTCGAACTAGTATGTTGGTGCACAGAAATGGCCCCAAGACTACAAAAAAGTAATACTGGCCAGGGCAATAATAAGCTCATGACCACCCATGATCAAATCAAGGACATCGAACCTTGGTTTGTCCACCTATTCATGCTGCTAAACAAAATGATATCATCAATCCATATCCAAGCTTCTTCCCCTATTAAGTCATCCACCAGCAGTGAAGAAAACCAGTGTGTGACTTTAGTCACAATGACGAAGTGGTTTCCAGCATAACTTCCTCGAGAAATTGAAACTAGGGTGAACTCTCTTCTTTCGCTCTAATAAACTGTAACACAGCTTGCCTCGGCTGAGATCAGTCCTTACAAATTCAAGCAAAAGCTAGTATTTTGGATTTAACTTCTTCATCAGTTCAAGCTGGAGCCGGTATCATTGATGCAGTGAGTAACCAACAACCAACATTATTCATCAGCAGCCACGGATCAAAGCAAAATCAACTAGAAGTCACTTCACCTTCCCCACAAAAACTCTCTACCGATGCCGTAGAAACGAAACACAAGCTAAACTCGAAACCTAAATTACGCGCGAAAAACCGAAACATTTGGCACAAATTCCGCAATTAACGTAGAATCAGGACAATAACTAAATTCTTTTTTCAGACCACCTTTGTAATTTCCGAAATTTTCTATGGATGCACGCACCGCTGGTAAAAAGGAAAGGAAGAAAGGTAAATACGAGAACATACAGCTGGAGGGCTTCGAGGAACTTGTCGTGCTCCTGCTCAGTCCAGCTCTCTCGGGACTTGGTGATGGTGTAGGGCTTCCGGACCTTCTTGCTGGGGTCCTCCGAGAAGGGGGCCGAGCTGGGGGTGGGCGCCGGAGCGGCGGAGGCGGGGTTGGCAGACGAAGGCGGAGGTGCGGAATTGATGCCGGAGAGCCCCATGCTGTTCATCATGGGATCGAAGAAGTAGAAACCCTGCGCTGGGTGCGGGTTCACGGACACCATAAGCTGACCGGAGAATCTACAGCTTCCCGATTCCGGCGGACGAGTCCGATTGATTCTCAGGCAAAAGGGGCGAAATCGAAGCTTCGGTCGTTCCTCTGACGCACAAGATATAGAGAGAGAGAGAGAGAGAGAGAGAGAGAGGAAATGTGGTCCGTGTAGAAGACAGCCGACTTTTATATGTGGGGGAGGCTCGGTGTCAACCACTTGGGAAGGGAATGGAAGTGACCGTGACCTGCTCTGCCCGCCGTACACGTGGCGCCGAGTTGTGCGGTCGATCTGGACTCCTCGCTCCTGCTATTGCCACGTGGTAGGCCTTCCCGCTTTAAAACATTGTAATGTAATTTTTTTCGGTAGAAAAAATATTGTAATTGTGTAGCCGGTCGACTGGCACATGGTCGACTGGTACAATGTTAACACGCATACTATCTAGCAACGTCGCGAGTTGATAGTGCATTACCAATATCTAATATTTTTGTAGAATTATTTGAATTGAATTTTTATGTACCTAATAATAATTTCACATCATACACTCCTAATACATTCTCTCCGAACGGACTAACCGTGATCGGACCTATCTCAAAATTGCTTGTCAATTTGAAATTTTATCTAACTTCCTTTTTTTTTCCTGACGTAAAGTTCATTCCATTTCATTAACAAAAAGTAAAGGATTTATATATGACGCACCGAATGCATATAGAATTCCACTAAAATAAAAACACCGAAAATACCTTACTGACTAATCATTGCTTATTAATAAGCTCAGCAAAGAGAAGCCATTTATTTATTTATTTGTTTGCAATAGAGGCTCATAAATATATGAGATTTACATTAGAGAAAATCGAACATAAAATATTATTCGACAATTCCGTACTCACATACCCTAGGCTAAATAGTACTCTGCTGGCATGTTTGGATAAGGAAAGGGGGTGGTGGATGTCAAGGGGAATAGAATATTGAGAAAAAGATAAAAATCCTCCTTGTGCTTTGAGATCGAGGCAAATCGCATTATGTTCTTTTATTTAGAATAATTAGTCCCATGTGATTTGCTCTGTTAGACATAAGAGGTTACGATATAAATTTTTTCATTTTCATTCATCAATCTTTAATTTTTTAATCATTTTGATTCTAAATCTTTTTCTTTTATCATTCATATCCTCAACTTTTCATTTTATTTCATTTTAGTCATATAAAGAAAAATCGAAGGGGAAAGGGATCGGGACAGCCAATCGGTGTCCCCGAACCCTCCACCGAGGGCGCTGACGCCGACAATCTCGGTGGAGGGGTCGGAGTGGCTGATTGGCGGCCCCTATCCCGAATAGATCAGGGACCCCGGTGGAGGGGTCAGGATTGCCGATTGACTGACCTGACCCCCTCCCCCTTCAATTTTTCTGTATAGGACTAGAATTAAACAAAATAAAAAGTTGAGGATATGAATGATAAAAGAAAAAAATTTATGACCAAAATAATTAAAAGGCTAAAGATTCAGAATTGAAAATGGAAAAAAAAAATTAACGCCGTAACCTCCTATGTCTAACGGAGCAAATCAAATGGAGCTAATTGTCCCAAACAAAAAAATAGAGTGCAATTTATTTCGACTCCAAACCACAAACGAGATTTTATCTTTTTCCCTAGAATATTTGCTCGTCCAATTATTCGAGTAAAATCATACCTTTGAATATGTTTCCATGAATCCGAAGACTATGCTATTACAAATATCTCACACCGGCTACATAATGAGATAACCTCGCAATAGACTGAACGACTCAAAACAGTAATTCCAAGTATTACTAGCACTTTACCCCGTATTATCAGTATTATTAGAGGGGTCTCCCGTTGTGCCGAACTATGTCTACCGTGGAACCGCCCGTCCTTTCGATGCAATAACATCGAAAGTGATACTGTTGTTTCCCCATTTTTGCTGGCCGTAACAGTTGCGGATCTAAGGAAATGTCCATCTGATTCTGGAGGCTGACTACAGTACTATGAGAGCAGCAGATTCGGGGGGGTAGATTTTCGATTGCAGCCTAACAAGGGAAAGGCGGGAGCAGTTGATTGACACGTCGACTCAACTGCTCGAATTGGATGTGCCGGGGAGCCCGCCCGCCCGCAATCAACACAAACACGATCCAAAAATGGATAAAATTACCATTTCACCCTTGCCCGAGGGAATGGAATCAAAACAGTGGCCGGCCTGACGAAACTTCTAGTGCGGCTTGCCTTCTTCCGAGGTTAGGATGGGATGGAACCCGACAAAGACAGTTAGTGGGACCAACCCACTTTAACTTAAGGGCCGTCAATAAATTTCTTCTTTTTTTTTTTAACAATAGAAGTCCAAACTTTGTCCGATTAATCCCGACGTTCATGAATTTTCAGCAATACACGAAACAGATAACCACGCCAAAAGCATTCCGATGACTTCAGAGGATTTCAGACTCGAAATCAAATAGATATCTCCTCTATTGACTAAACTCTTGGAGCCGTCGGTCAATAAGTTGAAGACTCGCCGGGGCGTGAGAATGTCTCCGAATCCTAGTCCTAATTTCACTAAGATTGGGTTTCGTGGAAGCCAACTACGTCCTGCTTTGTAAATTTTAATTTGATGAGCTACGTGTCGCAGACTTATTGCATGTCACCGAACCAAATAAAGCATAGAGTTCAACGATTGATGATGACGATAGAATAAGAGTGAAATGAGTTAACGTAACAAAGATTTCGAATTCGGGGGTACTCAAAGCCGAAAATCGGTGACAGTCATCTCCAGGTGTTCTTGCTAAGTATGTTTCTAACAATTATCATATTACAAAAGGGCCGGGATTAGTTGAAATCTTTACCAAAACAACATTTGTATCACAATCTAATGCTGCAAAGGCCTATAGATCAGTGAGTACTCCCAGATAAGGTAGAAGATTAAGGTGCCGCAATCGCTTAAACGAAAAAAGTACAAACCCCCCGAGTCGCACATACTGATGTTCTGAAGCTGACGATGTACAGTTCACTTCTGTTCAATTTCGAGAAGCAAGGAACGTGATCTTCGGTCTTCTGAATTGCAGAAGAATCTTAAGTATTCGAACCAACAAAAAGTAAAATTCGGTCAAAACAAAACCGGGGTAAGGGGAGGGGAGAAGCCGCAACTCCTCCCTTGCACACAAATCCCATAAAACTGAAAGCCCTCAACTTAAGTTCTTACAGTATCATACCTTATAAAGCAGGGGGAAGAAGAGAGCAAATTAGAGAGGAAAAATGCTTTACAAATCAATCTCGAAGTTATGCGACCACGAGGAAGGAAACATAAAGGTTCTTTGGGAATAATGGCCTCTTGTTAACCCCAACTAATCCAGCCACCGAGTGATCCCGTCATCATCTCCAACGGCTGCCAGAATTTCAATCCGCACTTCCAGCACGGCCTGCAGGTTCACATCAATAACAGCTCTCAATTGAGATAAAGGGGACAAAGACCAAAATCTTTCAACAGTCGTATTGGACGAGAAAACTTAAAACTGTAAAATATCTGCCCTAAGCATTTTTCTTTTCTAGTCGCATCCATAATGATTAGATCCATGAAGATTTGTATAGCATGCATATGATGTCATTGGGTGTCATGAACAGGTAATTATGCAAAATGGAATCAATTGTCTCACAAGATGCAATATGCTGGAAGTCCAGACGAACTTACAAGGGTATTTCGACAGTTGATAAGCCTACATTCCTCAAAAGAACCTTCCAGCATCCAACTCTCCCAAACATCAAAGCTATGACTGGCAAAAACAAACTCCGTTCTTCTATTTATCTGCCCAATAAAGAAATCAATAATATCTCCTTCAAAGCCCGAATAAGAGAAAAAACAAAGGATAGTCGCTATTAATAAAGCCAAAATTCGTACCACCCTAATAACAAAAGAAGCCTAGGTTAGATTATCTCATTTCTGCACATTTTGAGTCAAATTATATTTTCTCTCAGCTGAAGGTAATAAATACAGAACATAGTGGAGCCTACATGTTAAGCTTACTCCTCAACTACTTCATAACCAATCAACTGATTTAGTATATTATAATAATTACAGCACCTGTAACAACTTTCCACCAGCAGCAAAAGATCGCAAACCAATTGTGTCCTGTAGAAATATAACAGTAGTCATTCAGCAAATAGAAAAACATCGCCGTTAGATAATAAGTTCTTCTTGAGAAAAACTGATAGGGCACATCAGTTAGAAACTGGACGAGGTAAATAAAAAGGCTTAACACACAAACCTTGCTCCTTGAGGCAACAAGAAATTGTGCTGCAGGATCCCTCTTTGTTACATTAGAAACGGTATCTAGGAACCAGCCACCTCCTTTAACCCTTTGTCTAGCAACATGGAGTGCAGGACGATCTTTCGCATAAAGAGCAATGACATGCCCATCTTTCAGCAGTTCACTAGGACTTCCAACTAGATTCTTGCTTGACTTTTGAGGCTGAATGATAGCCAAATCTTGCATTGAATCAGCAGGTAACTTCCTACTCCTCGAGTCCTCAGGGGAAGCAAAACGAGAACTAGAACTTACTTGCTCTGTCCCACTCATAGCAGTGTCATCTTCCCGATTAGACGTACTTTCCTTATCCAACGCACGAGGGTCATCAGATTTTTCTCGTGACTTTTGGTGACCATGCCTCTTCTTTGCCTTCTTACCTGACCTGCTGCGTCTTACTTCAGATCGCCCAGTAGTATTCTGAGACAAACCTGAATTCTCCACCTGACCAGGAGACTCTTTTGGTAGTCCAGCACCAGCTTTTTGGGAGCTTTCAGGAGTCAGCTGAAAATCATCAGCCAGCTGCCGTTCCACAGACATCTGGGGAGCACTATCCTTCTCTTGCTTATATAACAGAGCATTTTCATGCAATATTTCACTTTCCTCCGCTTCCTCCTCAGAGATAGCATCTTTCGGAACTATACCATCAACGAAGTATGTCTGAAGAATTGAGATAGCCTTTTCCCTTATTTCCATCCATACCTCTTCACTGTAATCTGCACTGCGTGGAAGTATCAACACATTGGGCATCTCCCTTACCTACAGTGAAGAACAACCAAATAAATAAAAGCCCTAATCATATAAATAAGCCCAGAATCCTCATATACATTGTATATCTAGATAAGTCACTCAAAGTTGACCCATAAAAATGGCACAATCAAGGTATGTGCTCCTTCTCTTCCCCTGTAATCCTCTACTTAATACATTAGGAACTCCTCAAGTAGCAAGATACCAGGACAGGCTCACGCAATTGCTACAAATATATATATATATATATACATATATACATATATATTTCAACTTAATAGCGCAATCAAATTGTCACCTCCTGGCCTCCCTCTACACCCATCTACTTAGTATACTCCTCAAATAGCAAGAAACTGGGGCTGGCTTATGAAATTGCTAAAAAAAAAATGTTATTTGCTGCTTACTAATGCTGCATTTCAAGCTCTGAATATCATAAGCATAGTATGAGGAAAGATGGTAGATGGAGCATATAGTGATTGGCAGAGGAAAAACCAAAAGAATTATAACAGAGAAGCATGCCAAAGATAACTCAAAACATCATATTAATTAATGTTCTAATAACAATTCTTGTACCCATGCTTCCATCCATTGTGGCCCTTCAGCACCATCCAAAGCACATCCTGCTAAGGTGCCATCAATGAGAAGCTGCTTCACAGCACAATCATCCACCAACTGACTGCTTCCCGTATTCACAAGAAATGCCCCTGAATCAAAACAAAATATTTCCAGTTTAAAAAAAAAAAAAAAAGAAGTAAGAGGAATCAAAAGCTTTATTTTCTAAAGAATCTCATGTCATGGAAAAACATACCAGGCTTCACATGCTGCAAACAATCTGCATTAAGAATTTGAACCGTTTCATTTGTTAGAGCACAGTGAAGTGAAATGATGTCACTTGCAGCAAGTAGATCATTGAGAGTCTCCATTCTTCGGGCAGTGGCAGGAAAAGATATAGAAGACCTGGTTACTTTTCCATTTCCCTGAGTAGATGAAATTTCAAGGAACAAACTTGATCAAGACAAGCTTTCTCAGAACATAATATTACGACTAAAATTAAATTGTTCAGAAGCATTAGATCATGGTTGTCTTCAGTTGCAAAATCAAAAAGCTCGACACTTCTGTCCACTTCAATAACTTTATCTGAGCTCAAGCCATGTAGACTGTAGACAATAATATCCCATTGAACACCAAATTCATCGTCGAAATAGTATATTTTATATTAGCAGCACTACTTACTAAATCTAGTTTACAGAAGCCTGTCTAAAACAGATGCAGAATACCAACAAATAGTATCTCATGCCCACTACAAACCAGATGCAACTAGGATCTCCTGTAGAACTATATAGCTTTTGACTAAAGCATCAATCAGAAGCAAAGAACGGAATTCTGCCCATAATGCAGCTCAGACAAGAAGTAGTAGTAGTAGTAGTAGTAGTAGTAGTAGTAGTAGAAGAAGAAGAAGAAGTTGGATTCGATCAAAGATTTGAATTCTTACATCAAGCACATCGAAGTAAAGCACGCTCATCTTGAATGCCAAACTCCGGGTGGCTAGTGACCTCGCGGAAGCAGATCTACCAATAATCCCTAGAACCAGACCCCGGCATCTCCGCATTCCCCGACACAGCGGCTGAACAGAGCCAAGCCAGCCGGAAGCTGAGAGAGTCTGCCGCGAGAGCAGATGAGTGCGCCTAAGAAGCCCTAGGATGAGAGCCATTACGGAATCAGCGATCTCCTCAGCTCGGGAGGTGTCCACGTGGACGAGGCGGAGGCCGAGGTCGGCCGCGAGGGCGGAGTCGACGTCTCGGTCGGAGGAGCCGAGGCAGAGGACGAGCTGGAAGGGGCGGAGGCGGCGCTGGGCTGCGCGGGGGAGGTAGGCGAGGGAGTGGAGGAGCACGGCGGAGGCGGACTCGATCGTCTTGTCGGAGGATGCCAGGCGGCTGAGAGGGACGTGCTCGACGGAGGCGACACCGGCGAGGGACTCCTGCTCGAGGGAGCAGTCCTCGATGCAGTTGAGGGTGACGACCAAGGGGACGGGGGGAGCAGGGTTGCTGCGCTGAGGCATTGCCGCGGAGGATCGAGCCATGGCAGAGAATCCGAGCTGCCGGTGGCTGGTGGCGGTTGTAGCCGGGGATTAGGGTTTAGTGAAGCTTTACCGATAAATTTTCATGGCATTGGCTTCGATGATTGATGGGGGAAAATGGACGGTGGTTGGTCCGGAGGTTGAGGAAGACGACGGGGGGGAGAAGCGGAAATGTCCCTTCTGCTTCGCTTCAGATCCGACCCTGGTCCTCTCCCAGTCTACACTCTCCCAACTCTTTTCCCTTTTCCTCCTGTCGGTCCCTATGGTTTCTGTATTTTCTAAAAGGTCCTCATCCACTCTTTTTTTTCGAATGTGTACCTTGATATTCAGAGTCCAATGGAATCTAACTAATCCAGTCGGGAGATTGAGTATTAAAGGTTATTCTCCATCCCAACAAGTGCACTTCCCGGGGTTCGAACTTGTGTTCTCCTCCTTATGAGGGTGAACTGTTTACTACTCAACCAACACTTTTGTTGATTCCCCATCCACTATTCAGTATTCACTATTCAGCCGTCTCTTGTGACTTATCAAAATAGTCCTTTAAATTTTTTAAAAAAATTTGCCATCCAAATCTCCTCAAATTACAATTCTGTCTATCAAAATAGTTTGACGTTAAACTGAAGTAATGGAATGTGGGCGGCCACTGGCGTCAGAAAAATTAACAAAAATAAGCAATATCAAAACCACGTTGTTTGTTAATTTTCAAACAAAAATTTAAAAAATAAATGCCACATCGGGGAGCTCGAGTGGGAATTCCACATCGATCACTCAACAACCAACAATGTCACCAGAGACCTCACCGGCCAGGAGCCCCATCTACCTCGTCAATGAAGGAGGTCACCGACGAGAAGTCTCACACCCAAGCTTCCCCTTTGCTCTCTCTCTCTTTGAAGGTGAGAGAAAGTAGCGGGGAACCAGAGCTCCTACTCTACTTCCTTTTTTATAATTTTTGTTTTTAAAATTTTCGAAAAGAGGCAAAACAATGACATTTTGATTGCGCTTATTTTTTATTAATTTTTCTGACGCGGTTAGTCTACCTGAACAGCCACATCAAATTTCCATTACTCTTACTCAACGTCGGACTATTTTCACTAACAGAACTGGAATTTCGAGCAATTTTGATGATAAAGATATTTTGAGAATCAAACTGGTAACTAATTGAAACTTCAGGGACCATTTTGATAGTTTTCTTTTATAATTATAATCTTGTCTTTTCAACTATAATCCTGTCTTGCCATGTTATGACGAGACTAATTCATGTTTCGTGATCTTTTTAGGTTCTCCCCCCCCCCCCCTCCTTTTATATTTGTATGTTTTTTCTTCGTCTACGTATCCGTACACCTGAATATAATAATATGCTTTTTCTTGAAACATATGCAACCGCTTGCTTACAAAAGGGAAAAATGACGCTACCCGCAACTGCAATGGATGCACTTCAATGTTCACGAGTAAGAAACTAACTGAAGGTGATGGATATTAATCACGCCATTGAAACGTCAACCACAAAAAAGCCGACTTGAAAGAAAAATATCACAGCAGAACCGGAAAGAAACCAGCATCTCCAAAAACCGTGACGACATATAAAATCAATATCCAAAGAGTACAAGATTTCTACAAGTTGCAACTATTTGCGTCACCTAGTTATACACATATCTTGGAAGGAGCACACTCAGACCTTAGGTTTGTTTACAAACACATTACCACGATCCCACGCCCATGGACAAAATCCGACTCTCTGGGACCAAAAAACTCAACGTACCCATCAAGGTAAGGCGCCAACACAAGACTTAAAACAGACTGTCACTTCATATATTACAAAACTTCATTCAGGACTCGCTGTCAGGAATCAGCTATTAGACAACGTACATCTTTCAGAGTCTTACACTTCACAAGTCACCACTATACAACGTTTAC
This sequence comes from Punica granatum, assembly GCF_007655135.1. NCBI lineage: Eukaryota > Viridiplantae > Streptophyta > Magnoliopsida > Myrtales > Lythraceae > Punica > Punica granatum. Next base: position 43,903,225 of record NC_045127.1, on the reverse strand, counting down.
TTTCCCATCAATCTCACCATTAACTCCTGCCCCATTATACGAATCCATAATATGGTAGGCTCTAGACTTCAAGGAACATTCTGAAGCAAACCAGCGGATGTTTCCAAGTAATAAGATATTTAAGGTTCAGAAAAACCTCCTCCTGAAGTTCCTTGTAGTGGCTTGATACGAGCGCATGAGCAGCCCAACACCAATACCAATCCCAAGACACATTCCGAGGCCAATCCCAACACCAACCCTTACACCAGCATTGAACCATGAGAGTTCACCATCTTCGCCACTGTACATGTCTGAAGAGTAGAAACGATAACCCAGTTTTCCATCTGAGTCATTCTCGTCACTCTCTGCTTCTGTCAACTGCACAAACCCAAAATATGATCTTAAGTACCAGAGAATAGATGTGAACAAGGATTTCAAGGTGCAGTCCATCATTAGGCAGCATGGAAGAAGAGCTTGAGACTTGAACCATGGATCATGCAGTAAATATCACTAGAAAAGCAGGTCAATGATAAAGAGACTTCAATTGATGTGGCAAGGAAATATGGTGCCATACAAACAAAGAAAGAAAGCAGCCGCACCTTTCTCCATAAATTGTTCGCTTCATACAAAGCCCTACTATATCAGACAAGATCATCAGAATAATCCTATCAACCCCACTGATACAAGTTTAGTTTTTTCAGTTCCTCCCAAAAACTGAGATGCATTACAAGTTTATGTTTCTCAGTTTTTTGCCAAAATAGGCGATGCATCAATCTATATTAAGCCAACTTGAAGTCCTCCCAAGGTGATCCGAACTGGCGAGAATGAATTTTTTTTTATTTAAATGGCCTCTATATTATCCTAATTTTAAAATGATGGCCAGAAGTTCCATATATGGTGTGAGGCTTAATACGAGTGTCTTCCTAAACCGTACACCGACATGGCTCCTCAGATTCATTGAAATAACAAAGATAGCACACATCTAACCAACCTTTTAGCACATTAGCATTTACATAATTGCATCACCAATAGTACAGAATTTTCTAAAAGAACTCAGTAACCTAAACACCAAACAAACATCAGTCTTTCACAATAGTAATCCTAGGATGTATGAATCGGCACCCGACATAAGATTAAACAATGCTCACCACACCTCACTATTCTCATGATGGTCCTATCACTGGCGATAAACAAAATAAACGGAAAAGTTCGGATAACAGATACCAATATTCGGCTAAGATCTTCATTCTTCCTCACAATCTAATGAATTGATCAGCAGCAATTCAGACATACTGAAACTAAGATCAGCACAAAACTTCTGTTACCTGCAGGCTTCGCCGCCTAACAAATCCATTACCAATCTTCAGCTCCTTCCCAATCTCCTCATCCTCGGGTATGGCGTCCAAAGCCCCGTGCTTCGGGGTTTTCCTTCTCGGACTATTCTGTATCGTCTTCGTCAATATCACTGGCACGCCCGAGCAACACCCAGCGATATACACCTCCACGGACCTTGAAGATACCCCTAAATTCGCCACGTAACAGTCCATAGACCACCCAGCCGTATGCGAGTCGCCCTCCAGCCGCAAGCTCCCGTTCGTCCAATCGTCGTCCACTCGCTCCAACGACCCGCACAGAATCACGTCCTCGCCCTCTAACACCTCGAATTCGACACCGCCGGTGATCCTAACGCTATCGGTGCTGACGTAGGTGACCTCCAGGGTCTCCTTGTCGACGCGATCGCGCTTTAGGGTCAGGGTCGCGGGGCTGAGCTCGGGGACGCGAGAGCCGTTGACCTCGAGGGAGACGCCGAGGTCGCGGTGGAGGTGGCGGAGAATGAGGTGGTCGGGGACGGCATCAGCGCGGGTGGGGGAGAGCCGGACGTAGAAGAGGCGGATCTCCAGGTGGACGGAGCTGTTCAGCGAAGGGCGGTGGAGACTGGAGATCTTCGGGATCGCCATGGCAGCTGTTGCTGTTATCGGGATGGTCGGATCATCACCTACCGGCCACGGAATCAGGATTCAGTCATCGACGGGGGTACGATTCATCAAATCCAATATCGTTCGAGCAGGAGAAGAAGACGAAGACGAAGACGAGGAGTTTGCGGGAAGGACAGATATTTTTCTTCGGTCCAGGGAAGAGAATTTGTCCGTTCCCGGACGGACCTCTGAATCTTGGGCCTCAGATTGGACCCCAGGCCAACCTGATGGGCCGGAAATGGGCTTCACTAGATGAAACTCCAAGGCCTTCTTAGGACAAAGAGAAGCTTTAATAAAATATTTTCCAAATCTATGTCTATATAATTATCTATATATCATGTAATTTAGACTCCTTCCATGAGAGCTATTTTGAGGGGCTTTTCTTCGTAACTCTCAGCTCCTGGAAGATCTACCCTTCTCATCCCCTGTATATTAATATATATGAGATTTTTTAACATTTTTCTAATTAAATTTTTTGAATTTTCAAAATATATTTATATATTAGATATCTTCGAGAAGATTATTTATTTCAATTTTTTATTATTATGAATTTTATATAAATAATAATATCAACGTAAAATAAAATCCGCAAAAAAGTTTACGTGTCACGGGAGTTAAATGACTAGCTTACAAATCGTATAAAGTTTTTAGAAAAACCGGGGAGCTTTAGTTAGGAGTCAATAATTGACCTCACGGAGTTCATCTAACTGCACGCATTAGTGATTCCATGCTAAACAGTGGAGCTACATGGGAACTCAATATACAACGGTTTAAGAATTTCAAACTTATATGACATCGATATGTTTTGCCGCCCCACAACACTTTTCTGATAAGATGTTACACCAGAACAAGTAAGCTCGTCTTGTGGTCAGTTTACACCACTCGCCCGAAAAGAATTCATGGTTAATTATTGAGGGCAGATGTTTGCGTTGCATGTGATGATAAGTGTGAAACATCGCAATCATGAGGTGAAGGTAGTTATTGAGAATCAAGTGTAATATTAAACTCCACATTGGGAATTGAAAAGAAATTCCGAAATATATACGAGATGTTTGGAATCAATATGAACTTTTGAGTTGAATATAAACCGGATCATTTGAAAGCTTGGTGAATTTTTATGAACACCTCCTGCATTTGCTTTGTCAGTGCAGGATTGAAAGAGAAGAGGATAGAAACATTTCGGTTATAAAAGATGCCAAATGTCTAGTACAATAAAAAAAAATTAAAATAACTAATAAAAGGATAAGGGTAGTCTCACTAAGTATCAAACATGTGACATTTAAGTTAACAGATGAGAGCATGCGCCACTATGCTGCGAAACATTTCAATCATTAGCTACTTCCGCGATATGGATCATTGGAATCGAAAGTATCATCCCGAGGTGGGAAAATTACTTGAATGATACAAAACCTTTTAAGTTGTAATGCGGACGGTACAAAATCTTTTTTTATAACAATTTGATACAAAACGTATCAAATTGTTTCAATCAAGTATAATCTGTCAATTTCCGTCGACGCCATTAAGAATTTCTGACGTGGCACGTGACGTGGCAAGTTTTATGACACGTGGCTAGATGTTGTTAAGAATATTTGACGTGGCACATACATGGCAAGTCTTATGACACGTGACAACGCCAACAAGAAAGCCTGCCTCGCGAGCCATCTCTTCAAGGAATGGGACATCCCTCAGTCTTGTCCATAATTGTGACATTAATTGGGTTAACTCAACCTGTCATGAAAAATGAAAAAATTCTCAAGCGAAGAGATCATTACGTGCCGCGTCAGAAATTTTTGGAATGAAAGATCTTCCCTTTATTTTTTCTTCCAATATTTCCTTTCGACCTTATGTACTTCTCTCGAAATCCAAAGGGACCAAAATTTATGATGCAAATTCATACTACCACATATTTTTTTTGCTCATGGTAATATGACTCCATATTATCTTAATACGGGTCTTCCCATCATTGGATATGCATAGATCCCGCAGCACCATTTAATACGGATCTCCCATTTTATTATTTTAATTAGGTGTAGTTGTCCTTTGTTCCGCTATTTATATCAATTTGTTACATCATATAAAGCGTTTTGTACCATTTCGTTACATCTTAATAAAATTTTGTACCAATTTATTATATCTTAATAAAGTTTTGTACCAATTTGTTACATCTTAATAAGGTTCTGTACCCATTTGTTACATTATGCTAAAAGTTTTCAGCCACATGTCATAAGACTTGCCATGTCACGTGCCACGTCAGATATTCTTAACTGCATCCAGCCACTTGTCATAAGGCTTGTCACGTCACGTGCCACGTTTGAAATTATTAACGGCGTCGATAGAAATTGACGGATTGTATTTAATTAAAACAATTTGATACGTTTTGTATCAAATTGTTACAAAAAAAGATTTTGTACTGTCTGCGTTACAATTTAAAAGATTTTGTATTATTCAAGTAATATTCCCCCGAGGTTAGGATGAGCTTATTCAATGTTAATGGGCCCATTTGCAATTATCTCACCACATATCCGGCCCAATAGCAGAGGCCCAATGCAATGGTTTTCCTCTATTGGCATGTGTATTAAGTCAAGCTATGTCCAGGTCCCCTAATACTACGTCGCTAAGTTTTAGTAGGACGGCCGCTTCGTCCTGGACCAACAATAAACGTTCATTCTACATGTCATTCGCAGCAGAAGTGCTTGGATTAGTTTTCTTCCATTTACGGAGACTTTTCCGTGAAATTATTCTATTATGCGGCCGGTTGGTAATTAGGTCTTTCGGTTGTCAGATTAAATTTCTAATAAAGTACATGCCCCAAAACACTAATATGATGATTACGGGAGATTGGATCGATTAGTGATGGTAGGTAGACCCACTATGAGTGAATGGAGAGCTGAGGTTCTTTCCTAGATGTCGAAGAAGATCGTTCAATGTACCGCATCATAGGCAAAGGAGGAAAGGTATATGTCAAATCCGGTAAACCCTTCTTCTTTTTTCCAATATGTATCCAATCAAACTGCGAGGCTATATTTGGTCGACCGACCATGACATGATTTCTAATTAGGGTTGGGTAGGATTAATATCAATCTCCCACGAACTAATATCCCAATTTTGTGTTTAGAGTATGACAGAGTCTAGGATCGGGATATGAGATTAAAAAGACGATTCTGCCCTGATTTTAATTTTTTTTAATTTTTTAATTTCTGGAAAATAATAATTTAATTTGAATTAAAAAAAAAACTTTTCTAGTTCAACGATAACGGAGACAGGCGGTGGTGCCCTATTCCGACCAGCTCTTCCATGATGGAGGTTGACAATGAGCTTAGATGCCGCTGGTGACCTTGCTAGGGGATGATGGACGACGTTAGCCACCATTGCTCAGAAACCTTCCCTTTCTCTCTCTTTGTGATGGCACGACCTCAGCCACCACAATCCCAATGGAGGTCGCCAGCAAGCTCAAATGCAGTCAGCTACCTCGATCGGGGTGAAGAGAGAGAAAGGGGAGGTTTTCGAGCAGTGGTGGCACGACACCGCCCAACACCACTCGACCGAGGTCATCGGTTGCATCTAAGCTCGTTGCGGTGGCCGGGATAGGGCACCCTTGCCCCTATCTGAAGTTCTCCATCTTCTTGGTAGTATTTGAAAAATTGATATGAGGATAAGGGCATTTATGTCTTTTCATCAGAAAAAAATCCTAATCCTGACCCAACCCACCTCTTAAATCGGATTTGTGCCTTAAACAATAATCCGGTCCAATCATCTTAAATATCCTATCCTAGTAGTCCCTAAACACCAGATATGGATTTGAAAAGGTCATGTTTGGGTATATAGCCAGCCGACCGAATATGGTGCAAGGTGTTTGGTTTGGTGGTAAGGAAAAGATTAAGTAACCACAACATCCTAAATTCAAAACTCCTTGAGGCCACGTGTCAAGCCAAGTGGCCCAATTTATCCGTCGTATGCCTGTAGGAATTCATAGGATTTGGGGGATTAGTCAAGCGAAGTCCAAACACTCGTTAATGAAAAAAAAAAAACAATTCCAGTAACTTGCCAACACCATGTTTTGGTACTTTTATTATCTTAGGATTCATATGACTAGTCAATCCCTATAAGTGGAAGGAAGTGCAATAAGAGGTGAAACCTCAAATGCGTTTCCACGCCTCTATATGTTGAATCATCACTCGGTGCATTACGGATATCGGTATTTGTAAAATGAATTCTCCAGAATAATTATTAATTATTAATTTTAATATTCAAATAATAATTTTTAATAAAACTTAGAGTAAGCTAATTATTACAATAATAAATTCAAACTAATATTTCAATTAATATACATCACATTTTTAAATTAATTGCTAACATAGATTTATCACATAAGACATTAATTATAACATCCTCATTTTTATTTTTTTATCAATTAATAGCATTATGTTATAATTTTTTATAGGATAATATTTTTATTTAGAAATTCTATATATGATGAAAATTTTTCGTAGTGTTTATATCGTTTGTACTGTATATGTGTTCGTTTTAACACACATATATATCCTTTCTTATAACAATTATTCAAATTTTTAAAAAATATTTTATGCTTATTTAACACAATAAAATACATTTAATGTTAATTTCAAATTTCATCGTTAATCTATCTATCTATATATATATAGTTGTATCCTAACAATAAATAGGGGTAAAAAGGTAATTTTATAAATAGTCTAAGATCATAAGTGTAAACATTTAAATAATATTTAAGATTAAAAGATAATATCTAAAAGAAAATAAGTACTATCTTGATGATATATGTGCATGAATTAAATGAAAATAAATAATGATGCAATTATAAATATATAAAATTAATTAATTTTAATTAAATAATTATAAAAAATATCGTCCATAGATCTACATATTTATAAATAACATATATTTATATATAATTCACTTTCTCTCTATTAAATTAGACTAAAATGGCAAATTTATATTGATTAAGAGTTTATTTCTCAAAATATTTAATAACTTTAATCGATATACATATATAGTATTAAAGAAAATAATATTTGATATTATAACTGTTACTTGGAATTGTCTTTAATTTATTATTTTTAATATTTGGTAATAATTTTAATCGATATACTTATATAGTATTAAAGAAAAGGGTTATTGATCCAAAAAAGTATGAACTTTGACCACTTTTTCAATTTTGACACGAGTTTTATTTTTTACATAAAAAGGCAAGAACTTTGATTTTCTTGTCAAGTTAGGCATCTATGTCATTTTTCTATCCATTTTACTGACGCAGCGAACAATGGTGTCTACATGGCAAACGATGTTACCTCATGTTAGCAAAAATAATAAAAATTTAAAAGAAAAAAAAAGAGAGAGAAATGCTTTGACTGGAGAAAGGGTGAGAGCCCCGACTAGCCACCATAATAACCTTAATTGGGGTCGTCGGTGAGCTCAAAGAGAATCGATCGGGGAGGGGTGCTCGAGATCGAGGCCCTACTTCTAGAAATCAAGATAATACCAAAGGGTGGTGGCTGGGATTGAGGCTTCATCTGTCGGAATCAGGAGAACCCCTAACTAGACGATTCTCCCGATTTCGATAATAGGTCCTTGATTTTGTCCACCACTCCCCTGATTAGGCTCGTCAGTGCCCTTTAAGGTCACTGGCGACTCTAATTGGGGGGGTGTTACTCACTATTTCTTCGGTCGATGCTTTTCTCTCTTTTTTTTCCCTTTAATTTTTTTAATTTTTTGTTGAAGTGTCATAACACCATTTACCACGTAGATACCGTTTTCAACCAAGTCAGCAAAATGAATGGAAAATGACATAAATGACTAACGTGACAAAAAAATCAAAGTTCTTACCCCTTTTCTGCCAAAAATAAAGTTAATGTCAAAGTTGAAAAGGGGGCCAAATTTCACGCTTTTTTTTATAATTAACTCTAAAGAAAATAATATTTGATATTATAACTATCACTTCGAATTGTCTTTGATTTGTTATTACTACCATTTGAATGGTTTTACTTTAGAAAGATATCTCATGTTACACATTTTAATTGGGATGTCAAATTTTTAAAATTATCATTACAAATAAATACCCTAACTAAAAAAGCTAGTGTAATATATAAACTCAACTTCAACCTAATAAACCAGGGCAAAATAGTAAAAGTTTTACTAATTCATATGTTAATATGATATAATAAAATTAAATGATAATAATTTATTATTATGAGTAATAATAATATAAGAGAAAAGAGGAATTAAAGATTCATTATATAAATTATAAAAATCAATGAAATTTTTTCAAATTCACGAACACTTAGTATATAAGAAAAATGCATATGAGAATATAGAAGTTCTATATGATATGTAAACTTGACTCCAACCTAATAAATGGGGCAAAATAGTAATTGTCTTACTAATTCATATGTTAATATATTATAATAAAATTAAATGATAACAATGTATTATTATGAGTAATAATAATATAAGAGAAAAGTGAAATGAAAGATTCATTATATAAATGATCAAAATCAATTAAATTTATTCAAATTCATGAACACCTAATATATAAGAAAAATGCATAAGAAAATATAGAAGTTCAAAAGTTTGAAGGCAATATGATTATTATTCTTTTATCGAATAAAATTGAGAATTTTGACTTAATAGAATTTTTAAAATTAATTTATTAGAAATTTCATCGATAATTAAAACGAAAAAATGTACACGAATCTTTATTTATAATTTTCAAATTAAATATTTACCATAATCGAATTCGCAGGATAATAAAGAAAAGAAGAAGAACCGTAATGGAAAACAAACTCTCTCTAATCTATATGAATTACTATTTTCATATTTAATTTCTTATTATGAAATTCTTTGAACAAATTTCCTGTAAAACACGGGTCGAATAATCAAGTCAATTAATAAAGTACGTAGAAAGTAAATAAGCTGGGGACCCTAGATCAATAATTGCTTAACTAAATTCCCAACAAATCAAATTATAAAACTATGAGAAATTCCTCAGATGATGTCATGTAGAAAGTAAGTAGGACACGGTTAAGTAAATTCTAGAATTCTCGTCAATCAAGATGCAATAAGTGATTGTGCTATTATCATGCCCATTATTGATAGAACTTCAAAAGTTTTCATTATTAAAAGTTGAAAGGGTTACATTTATAGATAGTATTTACTATTTAGAAGAAAACCTCACGATTTGTTAATATATTCCCTCAATATCTTCACCCTATGAAATATGAATTGCAGGATATCTTAGTACTGTGAAAGCATATAATCAATATCCAACTCTTTTTTTTTTGGTGGATAAATATCCAACTCTTTTTTCTATGAGCACTGTCGACCTTACTAAACGAATAAAGAAACTTTAATCAAAATATAATTAATTAGACATAAATTTCAATAAAAGGTCATATAAATGAAAAAATTGGATTAAAATTAACTTCCTCATGAATAAATATATTCACGGATTTCACCCAAAAAATACATTCACGAACAAAATTTTATGCACCTATATGTTCGTTTCAATAGTAATCACATCTTTTAAATATACACGCAAACAACTCTAGTACATACATATGCACATGCCTTTCGTCCAATAATGATATATAAAAGTCGGCAAGCGCGATGATAAAGCAATACACACCAGTCTCTTAAGATATCTTCAATTCGTGATTGAATGTACGTAAGGACGAAGCCAGGATTTTCTCTTAGCGGGAACAAAATACATATAAATGCATATATACTTAGTTGGGGTAAATCCTTAAAAAAATTACAATTTATAAGGGTAAAATCATAAAAAGGTGCACTTTATGGGAAAATATATAAATGAAGCTGAACCAACAGTAGCTCCGTCTCTGAATGCACGTCTTTCTTGAACTTGCTTGACCAATTAATATCATTAACAATATTATTCTTAATTATTGCACTGAAAGAAAAAACTTACGTATTGATTGCTTAAATGGAGAAAACGAAAGCCTACCAAAATTGCTCACTTTTGTTTTAAAGCCCACTTTATATTTGAAACTCCTATGTGCTCCCAACACAATCTAAATGTCCAAAAACAAGCTCCCACTGACATACACACAGATACATGCATGTAAACAAGATAAGCTTGTTATACATTTCTTCTAATGTTTATTTAAGAAATAAAACTATATTATTTTATTAATAGATATCGTTTTATTTTATTTATTTAAAAAATAAAAGAAAATTACAAAAATAAGATTGTATCGATCAATTTAAATACTTTAGGATTGTAATTTTGGCATATGGCCATTACGTTTCAAATCTATATTTTTGCTCTCTCTTCTGGTACATTGATCATAGTTAAAAAGATATTTTCGGTCTTATAAGTTTGATATTCAATTAATTTTAATACTATAAGATTTAAAACTGTCGAATCAATCATATATCACTAAGATAATTTAATCCTATAAGTTTTGAAAAAGACATTTTTTGTCATATAAGTTTGCTTTCAATTAAAATATGGTCCTATAAGAAAAAGATATTTTTAGTTTTATAAGTCACAAAATAGATTAAAATTGCCTTAGGAATCATACATATAGGACTAATTCGATACTTTTAGAACTTATATGATTAAAATAGACCGAATGTTAAATTTACAAGACTAAAAATGTCCTTTTTTCCATTTATATATATAGTTTTCTACAGTTTCCAGCTGACCAAAGACAGGAATTATATGTACGATCATTCATGTATGCCACGTATATTGCGTATATAGATGGCAAGTCTTTTTTCTTTTTTCGTGATTATGTTTTGTTCCGTAAGCAGCTGTGGGGCTCAATCCATGCTAAGTATATGAGAAACGACAGTGCGATGACAAGGACGACAAAATTCTCCCCGCGCATGCGTCCCCTATAGCTAATCCATGTTATCAAACGGGCCGTCGTAGTCGACCGAGAACCCTCTTTTATATGCCTAAGATTAAAGATATAAAAAAATAAAAAAGCCAAGCTATATTCGAGTACGATCGGACCGCACAATGTTCCAAATTCGTGTGGGGTTTCCTACTTACGTGAGGCGGATCATAGCACGATTCGATTAATTAGAGAAACAGGGGAATGACTGTTTTCCATCATCAACAGAAGCACGAGTTGTGCTTTCTTGGTAATATATAGCTTTTAATATATTATCCTCCACGTGTATATACAAATATATAGTAATATACAGTTATATCTATGTATCTATAAATACATTTGTATAAGAAAAAAACGTCAATTATTGGCATGCAGTCCATGCAGCTGAGGACAGTGATGAGGCATGCATCGCGCATGCAACCGCTGGTCTTACCTGCCTCAATACCTTCCTCGATCGAAACCTAATCTTCTCCTTCTTCGAGATTATTTGCGAATTCCCGCCCCGCGAAAATGTTCAGTCCCCTTCGATGTTACAGTCATGGTATCTTTCGATTACATCAAGGGTATCCCCTCCCGGACCGCTCCAAAGCAAATAATCAGAATTCAATTTTTGTAACCTCACATCTCGATAAGATTCAAACTCGATTGAGTTATAAACTTCGAGTAAGTAATCAACCCATCCGAGCTCCACTTTTATAAGTTTTAGTTATTGGTAAGAGATAACGTGATATTATCTTTTCGTCTGTGATCTTTGTAGCCGCTGCTCTACAAAGAGATAGGCGTCAAAATTGAAATTGGGAACTCACTATATGGTTTTCTTCCCTCCTTCTTATTATTATTATTATTATTATTATTTTACATCACATAATATCTAAAAATTTAATAGACTTCTATTAATTTATATTAGAGTTAGTTTAGCTTTAAAGAATAAATATCTCTTAATTATAGCTTTTCTTTATTCATAGAATTCTATCCGATTTTTACTTACAGAAAATATTAAATCATCCGAATCAATTCAAGTTGATTTCTTCAATTCTTATCTCGAGGATGTTACATAAGGCTTCTGGTTTTTAATTTTGTATAATTAAAATTTGTTTTTTCCTTCTCTCGTTAGTCGTTTCCAACAACGTTCTGTGGGCTGCTAAGGGTCAAAGGGCTGCAAAGGGTCAAAGACAGACAAGTGAATTCAATGAAGGGCCAAGAATTACATCAGAGTCAAAGCTGGGCTTAGCTTAGCTTAATGAGGTGCCATCGCCGCCGCCGGCTGCATGAATCTGCAAATTTTGACACTCAAACGTGGTGTGGGTCCCATTCTCCCGTGATTTTTCGTTTTTGTTTTTGACTAACGATCCAATAAATCATAGATTTTGCTCTTTTTTTTTCAAAAATAGTGCGAACATTTTTTTCAAAAAGAAAATCATATTCTCGATCCGTCCAATTTTCCCTGTGCATGAATAACACATGGTGTTAATGCCACATCAGCAAATAGTATAAAATAATAAAAATTTAAAAAAATATATGAAAGTATAAAAAGAAAAAAGACAGACTGATAAGAGAATGGATGGGGAATTCCCGCCGACCGCGCCCCCCCCCCCCCCGGGACGAGAGTTGACGGCACGGTTTCCCCGATCAGCAATGTTCTCTCTCTCTGTTTTTTTTTTTTTTTAATATTTCTCATATTTTTGCTTTAGTTTTTGATTATTTTATATTATTTTACTGATATGGCATGTCATTGTTTGAAATTTAAGCACCGTTTACCATCACCCATCACGTAAGCAAATTAGATGGATGACAAAAGTAACTACTGGCTTAAAGTCCGTGAATTTATTTGCAAAAGAGGAAAATTCGTGCTATTTTTGAAGAGTGTTCAAAGGTTCATGCTCTATTGGGTCAATAACCCTTCTTTTATTTCCCGCAAAGCTTACGAAAAGAGCTTATATTTATGCAAAATTTTGAATTAAAAAAGAAAGGGTTGTTATGTAATGGTCTACGCCCTCAATTGGGTAATAAGATAGTTCGAATTTAATTTTATCAATAGAAATTTTCAAGTCTTTTATCAAAAGAGAGTGTAATACAATGGCGTACGCTCTCGTATATTGACCAAGAAGTCACATGTTCGATACCTAGTAAAATTACTCACACTTCCTTATAAGTTATTTAGAATTTTTTTTTCATTACACTAACCCTTAGGCCTCCTTTATAAGCGAAAAAAAGAAGAAGAAATTTTCAACTCTTTTTATCTAACTTCTAACTTCTAATTTCTTATTAATTAGATTCACGGGCACTCCTAATAACCCAAAAAAAAATAAAAGAGAAAAAAGCAAAGAAAGAAGAAATTCTCAAATCGAAAACCATATGGGTATATCTTGCCCAAGCTGGGGTAATTCAAAATTTTCCATATAACCAGAAAACCGAACCGAAACTAATTCGAAGATCCATAACACTGAAAATATGGTTTGATGGGATGCAAATGCAAGTTTCCTTAAAAAAAAATTAACAGGTTTGATTTTTAAATTAAAAAAGCAAAAAAAACCGAACAAAACCATATGTGTATATATTCGATTTTTCTTTGCACGGACCTATTGCTACTGTGTGAATTATGAACTTTACTATTTTGCGACTTTCGTAATTATGGACCCTTACGGTAAATGAAAATTATATTCGAGATCATTTTATCTTACTTTTTTTATAAATTGGGATGCATGATAAATGATGCTTTCTGACTTTCCCAGTAAATAAAATTGGTAAGGACATGATCAAATAGGGGAATTAAACTATAATGGTGCGTTTGGTTTTAGAATTAAAGTAATTTTGATTTTGATTTTGATTTTAATTGTGAAAAATGACAAATGAGATGAGATTATAGATTTGACTTGGAAAATATGTATTTTTGTTATGTAGTGTGTTGAGTTGAAGTTAAAGTTAAAATTTTTTACTTGAAAAATGTATATTTTTATTATATAGTGTGTTAAATTAAAGTTAAAGTTGAAATTTTTTTACTCTTAATTCAAACAGGCCATTATGGTTTTGATAAAACCTTGATTTGGTTTTTTCAAATTTTTTTTTTTAAACGAACCTATGATTTTGGTCACAACTCGAGTCAAAAACCACACCAGACCGAATTCTAGCAACATGAGAGAATGTGGACTCACACGAAAAGCCTTGCAGTAGGATTTTTTAGAAAATAAGGAAAAGCAGAGGCCTCAATTTACGGCTCCTCGTTCATTTCATTTCTCCATCATCATCATATTATTATTTTTTTAATATTTTATGCTAAATCATTCCTTCATCGTTCATTCAGTCATTCACGTTTGAAGAACAGCAGAAAGAGAACGGCAGAGAAATATTGATCTCTCTCTCTCTCTCTCTCTCTCTTCACCTATCAGCTATGGAGTGTAGAGAGAGAGAGAGAGAGAGAGAGAGAGAGAGAGAGTAGTGGTACAAAGCTTCGCAGCCATTCGATTCAAACACATACATACATGCATATACATGCATATATACAGTATCAGTCTCTCTCTAACTTTCTCTCTCAAGCTTTCTTTTCTGCATTTGCTCTCTCTCTCTCTCTCTCTCTCTCTCTCTCCGAGTGTGCAATTCTTGTTGTGATTCGGATTCTCTTATGTTCTTTGCGTTTGCACCTCCCAATTTTTCAATCTTTGTGTCTGTCCCATTCCTTCCTCCTGCTCTTATCTCACCTCCCTCCCTTTTCCTTTTCAACATCACACTCATTCACTCCCTCCCCCCTTCTCTCTCTCTCTCTCTCTCTGTAACCCCTACATTTTCTTTTTCAGTATCTGCTCTTGCTCTGTTCCCTCTAACTCACCAGCAGCATTCTCCGTCTCCCTCTGCTTTGATTCGAATATCCCTCCCAAAAGGAGCAACCCATGAAGGTCTGATCTCTTCCCTTGTAGGATTTGATTCCTCTTGAGCCTTTCTCTGTTTGCTTTCTGCTCTTTTTTTTTTTTTTTTTCTTTTCCTCCCCTGTTGAAGCCGACAAAGGTTCCATTTCCATGGCTTTTATAATCAAAGAAGAGTAGCTTTTGGGGTATTGGAGTTGCTCTGCTCTGTTTTCTGATTTGCACTGAATATGAGAAAATATTATGCGAATAAAAAACTTATGAATTTATTGAGTGGATTTCCTTTGAGCTTGTTCTCCTTCTGACTACTGGGAATCTCTCTCTTGTCTTGGATTCTCTGGGGGTCGCAGAAGCTCGTGGTGAAATTGGATTTGCACGATGGCAAAGCTAAGCAGAAGGCCCTTAAGACCGTTGCCTCCCTTCAAGGTACATAACGAATGGATTTCGTTTCTCGCTGCTGTTGATTATCGATGTCTATTTGTTTGTTTTTCTTATAGGCCGCGGTCGACGAATCCTTAATCTTTTATTCGAGCAGCTTTCTTACTTTTTATGGATCGTTAGGAGGAAACAGATTATCTTGATCTCTATCGAGCTCGGTCGATATATCCTGCTGTCACCTTTGGTACGAAAGACTCGAACATGGCACACAAAAGTGGGCTTACCTCGATGTTTGTCGTTTCGATGTATTGATATCGAATGATTGATGAATGAATGGTGATGGGTAATTTTCCGCGATGCTAAGGCGCGTTTAATGTTTTTGTCGGAGTTAAATTATGGAAAGCAAAAGCAGTCCAAGAGGAGTGGCCTCCGTTGTCTATTTAAGTCCGGTGGCCTTTCTTGATTTGGCTTTTATGTTCTGCAGGAATCGATTCTCTTTCGATGGACATGAAGGAGAAGAAGCTGACAGTGATCGGGGCAGTAGATCCGGTCAGCGTGGTGAGCAAGCTGCGCAAGTATTGGCAAACGGACATAATCACGGTGGGCCCCGCGAAAGAGCCGGAGAAGGAGAAGAAGGAAGAGCCGAAGAAGGAAGAAGGCCAGGCCAAGAAGGAAGAAGGCCCCAAAGAAGAGGCAAAGAAGGAAGAGCAGCCGCAGCAGGAGGGGCAGAAACCCGGCGAGGAACCGAAGAAAGACGAAGAAGCCAAGAAAGACGAGCCGAAGAAGGAAGAGCAGCAGGCCAAGAAGGAGGAAGAGCCCAAGAAGCCTCAGCCTCTCCCGTTGCCACAGCCCGACCCCGTCCTCGAGCTAGTCAGGGCTTACCGAGCGTCCTACCCGCAGATGACTCCCTATCACCAGCAGATGACTCCCTATTACTACGTCCAGAGCATGGAGGAGAACCCGAACGCCTGCGTTATTTGTTAAAGTCGGGATCGTGCTTTGTCGAGAACTCGAACCGGATCGGACCTCTCCTGTAACAAGAGCCGGATCAGACGAGGGAAGACCTAGAAAGGGCTCTTCGTAATATGTACATATTTGGTGGGGGTGGTTCATTGATCTCTTTCTTCGACCGTTTGGAGTATTTACGAAAAAACTGTAGAGGCTCGAGTTTTCTGTAATTTTGGTATTTTATTATAATGAGCTATATATAATAACAATAGTAATAATAATATAAGAAAATAATGAATTTTGTGCAGCTGTTATTAAATAAATAAATAATAATAATTGCCGGCAACGCTCAATAAAATACAGAAATTTCCATTAATACAATCGTAATGGCCATAATTCTTTCTTACAAGCATATGATGATGACGATGATCTCACTGTTTTGTTCAAATGTAGCCCACCACTCACTCACTCGCTCCCTTTTCGCTTTCGGATTCTGGTACACCAAAAACGAAACAAAATGCAGAGGCTTCGCAGATTTCCCACTTCGGGTCTGCAGCAAATGTAGACGTTGGCACTTAATCGTGCCGGATCGTACCATTATATTATGGTACACGATCCTGCAAGAAATCGTTGCGCTGAGCAGGTTGCCTACCGATCAAGAGGGAAATAATTGCACGGACTGTATGAACGGTAGTACCAGAGTTCGAATCCTTTGTCACATGCTGCATTTTCAGGTTCACTGCTTCCAACAGCAACCTGCAATCACCGGGCGATTATTATGAGTACCGAGACGGAGAACTGAATGGTTCTGGGGTCGTAGAAATCCAATGAAAACAGTTTATTTTGGTCCTACGCTCCCCATGAAGATACGAGCGACCATCTTGCAAACTATAAGGGCATAATATATAATTATTGTACGGTCCATGTGCAATGTGCTCAGTCGAGACAAAAAGACTCATCAGAAGGAATATTATGTACTGATTTTGGAAGAACCAATTGCCTTTGTGTTTGCTGCTAAATGGGAACAAAATTAGCACAGAGGCTCTTTAAGTAAGTTGGGTTCATGTGATTACTGCAAAAGCACACAATTATTCATTCATTCATTCATTCATTCCCTCAGTGTTCAGATCCAAACCCTTTTTTATATACGTATAGTACATGTAATATATGTATATATATATATATATATTATATGATTCCATATGCATCCTTGTTATTGTATTATGATTTTTGTTGTTCTTCTTGGTCACATTTAACTGATGAGATGTCATGTTGGAACTGTGACTCATAAACCAACTTGATGCAAACATTTCAAATCATCCATTGGATGATGGAGTAAGCATCACATCATCACATGGTAAAAACAATTTTAGTCCAAGATGACATTATTTTGTTACTGCTTCTATTGGGGACCACGTACATACGCTCTCACGTCGGACAGGGCATGCTTTATATGAGAACCGATCATCTTATCTTCGACCAATGTCGCCGCACCTTTTCAATATAAGGGACTTAGTAATAAGTTCGTAGATGCGTTCGTATATTTAATCCAATACCTACAAACTTTATCATTAGAAAGTTACAGGAGTGATGCTTTACATGTAATCTTAAGCATCTTGGGGGTAAGATTACCTCTTTTTTCTTTCTTTCTTTTTCATTTTTAACGTAAGAAAAAGTTCTTTTTGTTCGATTTATACCATGCATTTCACATCACGCTCATGCACACAATTAGAATAATCCCCGCATCGGGTGCCAGTGTTATCCACATAGGACAAACATGTGTAAAACAGAATATATATATATATATAGATATATATATATATATATATTCTATAAAATTTCAATCTCCTATAATACTAATAATAGGATAGGATAGATAGATTAAAAAGGAAAATTCAGAAAGTTTGCAAAAAAATTTCCCGCCAATTTGCTACTCTATTCAAGCGCAAGCAGTAAATAAACTTCTAAAAATTTTAAAAAGCGGCCTGATATTTATTTAAGGGTGATCACATTAAATTATTGTTATTTTCTTTTTTTAATTATAATGGAGGTTGAGGCCCTAGTATAAAAAAATAAAAAAATACACAGATAATCTCACCGCAAAAATTAAACATTAAATCTTTAAATTATCATGTAAGGACATGTGTATTTCACCATACTCATTCTCATTATCGTTATCTTTATAGAACAAGTTTAATAAATAAATTTATACTATCCTTTGTCCCCCATGTTGCTCTTTTAGCTAATTCAATTTCCTTTCTTTTTTATAAATTTTAATTAGCATTACTCATTTTGTTTTTATTTTTTTACCACGCAATCTATTTTTCTAAGTGCAATCTCGGTTAGAGTCAGATCAGAGCAAAATGTAACATAAGAAATGTGAACAGGAAAGAAAAGGAGAAAGGGATTAGAGATCATAATAGAACAATAATTGAGCAATAAAAAGTTGGGTATAGTTCTTAGTAAAGAAAAAAGTATAGGGAGAAAAACTAATGGACGGAATAATAGAAAGCAAAAGATGATCTCAGTTGTCCTTTCCTGATTGGCTAGAGGATCTCACGCTCTCTCAATTCCGATGCGACAAAACCTTATCGCATCTGCATGGAATGTATCTCGGTCCATTCCTATGCAATGCAACACTACGACCCCAGTCCTGAATTGTTGGTTAGCCCTCCTCTACCGGGCGATCCACCCGTGCCAGTGGGGCAGTGCTCTCCCGACCCGACGCCTCAGAATTTTGCTACAGGATTTTATTGGGGGTCAGGGTTATATTTGTCTCGTCAAATTAAAGAAAATTTTGGATGACTCAGACTTATGAAAATGTAACCGACCAGAGTAGACGATAGCGGTCCCATCCCTTTCACCCAAAAACAACAGTCCCATCCCCACCGCCCATAACAGCCTCGGCCATGACACCCTGAGCTCTGACTTACCTTTTCAGCATGATAAGGAGGCAAATCTTTTTTCATGTAATTAATAAAATAATGCATCACCATTTGTCGTTTACCCATTCCAGGAAAAAGGTAGAAATAAAAAAAATCTCACCCACCCATTAAGTAATTTTCACCAGGTGCGAAATGTTTGAATTCCCATTATGCCCATCCTCAATCCCCAAATTTACAGGTCAATCCATTTTTTTTTATTATTTTTTTAAAAGCTTAATTCGCATTATTTTTATATCTAATACACCACTTAAAATTCCGTTCTCATGCAGATGGGAAAATAGTGAAGATTCATTATATGCACTGATTATACCGAAAGCGGTGCTCGGGCACGACGGTTGAGCCCAAGCTCCATCTCAACTATCTATTCGTTGCGTTGAAAACTGTCAAATGAAGACAATGACATAATTCATTATTTATTATCATTAACATTCCCAAATCCCGAACAGTTTCTAAAATTGATTGCAGTATTTTATTAGTAGTAACTAAAAAGAGAAGCAATCACCACATACTGCAATTTGATTGTGAGTTTCGATCTTTTTTAATTGCCTTTCGTAAACTCTTTTCTGTTGTGTAAAGGTTTAATCGCATAAAGTTGTTGAAGCACATGGAGTGGTTGATTACTTTCACGAGAGTGGCCAAACCAATTTTCCCCAAGACCAATAGCAAAAGGCATACATCTGCATCAGATAGATCACTAAATAGCTAATTTTTATCTTTCTGCATTATTTGCCTGATCAATGGATAGGGTCAAGAAATTATGAGTCTTGACGTACCTGTTGGAGGCAGATAGCTGCAGGTGAAGTGTACCGATGTTTGCGCTGATGGACTGTTTTCCGAGTGAAGTGAATGTTTAATTTGGATTCACCTTTTGGAAGAACTGTTCTATCTGTCTGCATCCCTGAGACAGCAAGCCGGTTGTCTTAGAACCAATTCTAGACCTCTTCGCTGAATTCTCCTTATCATCCTGCATCAAGTAAAAGTCAAGCATATCCAAAGCGTAAATTTGCGGAAGAAAATGTTATCCGTTAAAGATTATTGCAGCAGCATGTACAGGCAGCTGATAATGGTAAATATAATATCAATATGAAAATTCAGCCAGAGGTAGAAGGAATTTCCCATAGGGAAGGGGGAAAATGGCACGAGGAAATTGCTTGCTACTACGATGATAAAGAATCTACAAAGTTGATGCATTTATAGACAAGGAGGAATTTGCACAACATACCAGTGAGTAGTGAATAGGAGATCTCAAGACTTTGATTCGTCCACCCCTTCCATCTGATCCAACAGCAATCAAATTGCTATTAGTTGCGCTCTGTGTAGCATTCAAGGATTTATTCTGAGCCCGTTTGCACCACTTTCCCAGGTACCTACTTGTCCCATCTGGACCAAGAAATCCACCCGAAAAACATATGTCCCCTGGAGGATTTAAGATATTAAACCACGGTCAATGGTAGAATATACAAGCAGATTTCAGAAAGAACGGCAGATGCACAATAACTCTGTAGGTTCATGTTCCATCAAATTTTGACCACACCCCATAGTGTCTCACTGCATGATGATGAAGCAAGTTACCTGGCTTGTATAATGGGACTTCCGAGGGAATTTCTTTTCTAATGGTAAGCACCGGCCGATCAGATGCATTGTCAACAAGTGCATCATCATCAATAGTAGCAGTGCTGCACCCAGTTAAGTTGCTACCAGTTCCGGAACCCAAAATTGGCTGTGGCCTACTAGATGCTTCACTAGATGAAGCTTTTGCATTAGTACTAGATTTCTTCAGTCCTGACTGTAGCATGCCATTATCTTTGACGACAGCAGTCTCACTGCTTTGACAATTTAGATTAAACTTAGGACTTTGTTCAGCTGCTGGAAGTTCTGAGGCATCTTCATCAACCAAAATGAAAGGACCTTCCAACTCATGGGCAGCAATTAAAGTTGAAGGTCTATGAGCATCTGAATCTTTCTTGGAGTTGCAACCCTCTATGGTTTGTAAACAACGTGAAGTCTTTGCCATGACACCAGTTTCTGAACTTGACATAGGTGCAGGAATTTGAGCCGGCTGATCCTCTACATGAAACTTTATGAGATTTGGAGATTCAACATCATTTCTATCTGGTCGCTTGGAACTTTTCTTCTTCGAAGCCTTCAGAGCCCTCAGAAGCTCGTTTTCTTTTCCCTCAACAGCTGTCTCCAGTTCCTTAATCCTGATCTGTCAACCGTGAGAAAACAGATCAGTGTAAGCCGATCAGTAATCACCCGGTGAAAAAAGTAATAATAATAATCATCAACTGACCTTTAATTTACTTATTTTCTCTTTAGCCTTCTCATGTTTACTCCTAAAACGATCCTCCCCTCTTCTAAGGGCACTGCACTTGGAAATTAGTCCTTTATGATCGGCCAATAGTTTATTATAACTCCTGTACGATGTACATATAAGAATGACGGGATGGGTCAAGCTATATTAAAAGGGGGAAAAGTAAAAGACAAATTAAACTGAAGCTGATGAGTTTAAACAAAATAAGCAGATCTGACCCGATAAAACTGGGAAACTCAAGGAAAATCCAACATTTAACACTTCGAGGATTGAATCCTATATCATATTCGAGATTAAAGGTGTATAAGAACCACTAACTTGTTTTGGATCACTAAGGACTTTCTGAGGGTGTCTATGGTATGTCTGCTGTCGGACTCATTACCCAATGAAGCAAGATTTAGAACTTCATCTTCATCCAAATCCAAGTCAGATACCCTATATCAGAGACCATGGAATCAGTCAAGCAACAAACTGTACGGATAAAAGAGCATCGTAGATTTGTAGTTGCCCCTTTATAGATCAACCTACAATTTAATTGCTGCAAGCTCTTTAGCCAAGGCCATATTTTTATCACGGAACCTCAAGCACTCGGAATTGGACCTGTCAAGCTCCTACACAAAGTTGCCATATACTTGTGTAAGTTTATTAGTTTATACATATATTTCAAAAGGTCAAATCAAATGCAACCATCTAACATGTATTTAAATATACAAGAAGAGACATATATCTTAAAACCTCAGATTTTATACGAAGCAGATTAACAGCATTGTCCTTTAATGCTGCCTCCCTTTTTCCTAGCTCCTTGCATTGATACAGCTGCACAAGAATTGCAAGTTAAGAAGCACGAGAGACTAAAGACAGCAGCCTTCAACAGCTTCCCATTGGTAAATTACAAGCCTATGTTCATATTTTGATATGCCGGGAACTTAGAAATTAAAAATTAAAATGATTGCTGACCAGAAAATTAAGTATAACTAATCCTCTTTTATGTGACAAACAAGAAAGTCATAAAGAATCCCAACATGCAGATTTGAGATCACCAAGTATCTTCTCAGTCATAATTTGCGCATCAATTAGTCCGACAAAAAGGTATACATTTAAACATGATGATTACACCATAGATTAATCCCGACTCCCAGATCTTACATTGGACATGACAAATCAGGCATAGTAGTGTCATCAATTTTCTTCACCGCTTCAACTCCCATGATCGCTTAACTAACCATTTGTTTTCTAGCTTTAGTGTCCCATTCTCTGAGCCAAAATTCAAATAATTTACCTACTTAGTATTAGACAACAACCATCTACTACTGCCAAACCATAATGCTGAGTCACAAATCATGATATTGGCGGTCAAGTTGCCAGAAGATTTCATAGAACTTTAAAGAAAAGCTATCTTGATCACAGAGAATTCCACTTTGCTTCAGTAAATCTCGAAATCAAATAATTAATTGAACAATTATAACTGAACATTCCAATCCATGTCCTCACCAACTATTATATCGACCCAAGGGTAGTGATTATCGATCAACGGAGCACAGTTCACTTGATTAGCAGATCTAGCAACCACAACGACTGGGGCTAAAGCAGCTTAAAGTCGACGAGATAATGAACATGGCAGGGGACATTAATTAGCAAAACCACTACCTCATCAGCGAGCTCTTTGAGATCCTTCCCTTGGCGTTCAGTAGTAGAAGTAAGCCCCGACACTTTTGCCTCCAATCTCAGGACCTCTCTACGAAGCGCATCCGGATCTTCAGCACAATCCATCAGCTTCCCGTCGAGAATCGAATCGTCTATATCCCCAGTCGACTGAAAATAAAGCCGACAGACCTTGTTCCCGGAGCAGCCCTGCTTGCAGATGGGGCAGCTGTGCTTCCTGGTGCTCGAGCAGTACTCGAACCACTGCTGCAAGCTGTTTGATTCATCATCGGAAACAGAAAAAAAGGAGAATGTCAATCAAAACAAGCGGATGAATGGCCATGGAATCGACTTCAGCGAACTCGGTGCAAATACGAGGGGAGGTAGAGAGACCAGAGCTCGTGGAAGACATGGCCGCAAATGGAGACAGCTTGGAGGTCTTCGAAGATCGGCTTCAGTTCTTCAAAGCAGATCGTGCAAATCATTTTGCTTCCGGTGCTCGCCGCCATCTCTTCTCCCTCCCTCCTCTCCCTCTCCCTCTCTCTCTCTCTCTATGTCTGCATTGGCTTTGCATATATTTTCTCTGAGTTTCCCGGCGAAAATTTCAGGGGAAAATTTGAAAGAGGAAAATGGCACAAAACGGGAAAATGGGGAGAGCGGGAAATTACGTCATTGGGCTTAGCATTACAACATTTCATTTCATGGGCTGAGGCGGCCCATTTGTGATATAATTGGGCTTAGAGAGGCCTGTTAATATACGGTTCCCCGGCAGAGATCAAATCATTAGGCCCCGCTTATTTTGAGAAAAAATTTCAATGTTTTGAAAAATTTACATAAAAGTGGAAAATTGTAAAATATATTCTAACATACCTAAAATGAAGAAAAAATTTTATAAGGAAAAAAGATTATTTTAATTTTCCAAATTCAAAGCAATTTAGAGGAGTACTTTTAATAATTTTTCATTTCTTTTATCTTTAATTGGAAGGTTTTTTATCGATTATTTTTTTTCTTTTTTAATTATATCAATTCACCTCTCTTTAATTGGAAAGTTTCAAAACGTTGTTAAATATCGAATATAAGTTTGAAAATTCTCAACTTGAGTTTGTAAAGATGATTTCTCAATTTTATTTAGAGAAATAAATTTAGAGAATGAGAAAAAAATGGAAAAGAAAAAAAAAGAATTTTTTGTAAAACTAAATTGATCCTTAATTTTTTTATGGAAAAATACAATTGTAGTTCATAACTCTTAGCGGTTTTGTAATTTTCATCCTTAGCCTACTTTTTTGTCATTGACGCGGTTTTGGTTCATTTAGTTTTGGTTCATAACTTTTAGCATTGTTGTCTTTTTTTTTCTTTTTTCTTTTTTATCAATGTTCTCTTGATTGTTATTATCTTTAACGTTTCGTGCTTAGTCGTTTTGGACAGGCCGTACATTTTTCCAATAACCAAGACATTTTCTGTCCAAAAAATAATTTAAATAATGATTATGTAATTTTTGAAATATCAATTAGTTTAACAAAAGAGAGGCGGGGCAGAAGCAAGGAAAGTAGCGGAAAATGGAAGGGGAGAGGGAGTACATAACATATTTATTAATGCATGATTTAAGAACCTGTACTTATAATTTTATTGCCATATTCATTATGCAATATTTTGTCTTTTATTTATTTACTATTATTTTTAGTTAATTTTCTATTCGAGTAAAAGTTTCTCAACATACTAATACCAGTTATTCAAGTGAAAAACTCATGAACCCAAGGGGTTCGGCCTAATGGTTAATGTGCACTCAAGTTTGTACCGAGATCCAGGTTCGAATCCCTTTGGAACCACCGGAGCACCTTTGGCGTAATTACCCGCTCCGTACGTCACCGGGGGTTTACGAAGCCCCAGGGATTAGTCGGGCGATGTCCGGACACCCCGGGTTAGCCAAAAAAAAAAGTAAAAAACTTATGAATTAGTAGATAGCAGATTAATTATTTTTAACTTTAAGGATTCTATTTTTGCTAATCGAACTTAAGGGCGGCTTGTGATCATGACATGCGGCTTATTACCAATTACTCTTTCACGTTTTTCGGAAGGAATAAAGAACTTGTAAATGAAAAGTTCAATTAGAATACTAAACAATATTATTAGGTATTAAATGCTCGTAGTTAATTAAAACTAAAATAATGCATTTGAAGTCAGAGAATGAGAATCTGAGGGTTTACGTTTTTATCGTTATTCTCGTTATTGTTTCGACTCCTAGATAAAGATTAGGGTAGGAAAATCATTAGTATATACTTTTTTAATCAATATAAATGTGATTACTATATTTTGAAAAAAGCATTTTAGACTTTAGTCTCAAAATAGGAAGAAAAAAACATTTTGATTTATCTGAAATCGTTTTACGTTTTTTAAAAGCTGATTTGTTTTTCTGCAATTTGTCATTTAACTTAAATTAATATCAATCCAGTCAGCATTTTCAACAAATTTTGTTTGCTTCTTATTCCGTTCATTCTATGAACTCTTAAAACAATTTATTTAGCATCATTTTTTTTTGGGTGAAAAGCCTCAGTTTTTTAAGTGTCTTAATATTACAACAGAACTTGTGATAGTTCTCAAATATTCTAAGAACCTTCTCAAAGTCCAATTATGCAAATAATTATTTGTGAAATTTTTCATAAAACATATCATTTTTTTAAAATAATGAATCCAATTGCAATTTCAAGAATATAAAGCATTTGTTGAAAACTAGGAAAACAAATAATTCTAAAAAACTAAATTTGGAGAAATATATTTATCCATATATTTTACGAATTAATTTACTTGCATTATACCATTATTCTTATTATGTGTATATTATCTGTTATATATATATATATATATATTTATTTATGTTGTAATGTTCATGGGGAAATAATAATCTCGTAAGAACCATATTGATTATTCTTATTATTGTACTTTTGTTCTTCTTAGTTTTATTGGACAATTTTTCCTTTCATCATAAAACAGTATTATTATATATATGGAGTTTCGAGGCATCTTCATAAGCCAAGACGATATTGCCATATTGGCAGCAATTAAAGTTGAATGCCGCATCTGAATCTTTTCTTGGCCTCGCAACCCTCTATGTTTTCTGAACAATGTGAAATCTTTGTTGTGACTCCAGCTTCCGATCTTGATATAGGCGGGAAGGAACTTGAACCGGTTTATCCTCTATATGCTTTATGACATTTGGAGCTTTAACGTCGTTTTTCGCCGGTGCCTTGGTTGGAACTTTTCTTCTTGGTAGAGCCTTTAGAGCCCTCGAGACCACGTTATTATATTGTCTGTCTCGATAGCCGTCTCCAGTTCCTGGACCCTGATCTGTCAAACCTATAGAATGTACATATTTGAATTACGGGAGGGGTCAAGCCATATTACAAGGGGAAAAAGTAAAAGACAAATCAAACTGAAGCTGATGAGCTTAAACAAAATAAGCAGATCTGACTAGATAAAACCAGGAAACTCGAGGAAGATCCAACACTAAAGACTATATTCGAAATTTGAGTTTACAAGAACGACCAACTTGTTACGGATCGCTAAGGACTTTCGGAGGATGTCAATGGCGTGTCTGCTGCTGAACTCATTACCCAATGAAGCAAGACTTAGAACTTCATCTTCGTCCAACTCCAAGTTGGATGACCTATATATTATCGGAGACCATGGAACCAGTCAAGCAACATATTGTACAGATAAAAGAGTATGGTAGCTTCGTAGTTGCCCCTTTATAAATCAACCTACAATTTAAATGCTGCAAGCTCTTTAGCCGAGACCGTACTTTTATCATGCAGCCTCAAGCGCTCCTACTCACTGAACTAACCAATTGTTTTCCCAGCTTAGTACTCCCATTTTAGTGCAAAACTCACATGATTTTTACCTCATTTATCCACCTAGTTTCAAATTAGACATTTATTTGTTAGAGGGCAACAGTCAGCTACTGCCATACTGAAATGCTACATCGTAAATCATGATACTGCTGATCTAATTCCCCGTAGATCTTGTATTAGTTCATTGAGAATCTATCTCAATACTGAGGAATTCCACTTCCTTTCAACAATTGAGCAATTAGAAATTCAAAGCTGAAGTTCCCAATCTCCTTCCTCACCGACTGTATACCAATCCCAGTGTAGCGCTTATCGATCAACAAAGCAAAGCTCACTTGATAATTCGGAGCTGAAGGTTTGTTTAATTTCAAACCTTCTAGCCCCGTTTTTTTTCGTTTATATCATTTCATTCCTGCGTTACTAGCGAAGTTATATATATACACTTTTTTATTATTATTATTATTATAAGGGAGGTCTAGGCCTAGTATAAGAATAGAAATAATACATTAAATAAAAGGGCACGGAAGTCCTACCGACAAGGATTAAACCCGAGACCTCATGATTTCAAGCGGCGACTTGTGTCACTGCACCAAATTCCCTTCCTCATATATATACTTTTTTTTTTTATCTTAATCATAGATTCATAATATTAAATATGATTCTTTCTATTCTATGCCCTAGGTTAAGCTAACATAAATCACCAAATTGAAACCTTAATCATTAATACAAAAATTCTGAATTGATAGTGTCTAATTTACCCGTCTTCTTTTCTCTCTTACCTAATAAATCCACATCTTCTGTTACCATATTGTGCATTGGGATGATATAAATTAATTGTAGTCGTAAATATTTCGAGTTCTTTGACTTGCTTTCTCGTCATGTACTGAGCATTTTTCTCTATGAAACCATTTTAAGATTCCTTCGTGGTACTTTCCATCGAGATGGTAACGAGAAGAATTTCAAGATCTGAAGAGATTTCCAATGCCTAATGGCGCAAAATGTCATAAGGAATGAAGAAAATGGCGCAAAGTGGTGCTACAATTAGTCATTTGCCAACTAATATAATTGGCCTAATCCCCACAAAAAGACATTCAAAATCTTCTAATTAAAATGCTAGGGGTTTATATGGTACGAGGAGACGTGGATATATTAGGTGAGAGAGCAAAGGGTAAATTAGACGCAAATAATTCTGATTTTTTTTTTCGATTATAAAGGAAACTCAAAACCCAGTACAATGAAAGAGAAATCATAACATAGTGTTTGATAACGAAGATAAAAATGTAATGATTGTTGAATTGAGAAAAAATGTTGAAATTGAGGAAAAAAATATTGAATAGTTGAAAGAATTTAGTATTAAAAAATAATTGTAATAATATATAAGAAAAAATATGAGAAAAATTCGAAGAAAAAAATAAAAAAGGTAATGATTGTGTTATTAAGTTTAGAGAAAAGTAAAGTAAAGTTTAATTAAGTTTAATTTTGTAAACAAACAAGCTAATAACTAATAAAGTGGCACATGTAGTTCTACTTATCAAACTTGTGACCTCTAGGTTAACAGACGAGGTGTGCGTCACTGTCCCACATATCTTTTATAATAATAAGTGAGAATCTCTGTATTAATGATTTTAAGTTTCAATTTGATAATTTATGTTTGCTTATTCTATGCCTTAAATATAAACTTATCGTTGTAATACATCTTATTTTGATATCTCTAATAAAAGTAACATAAAATTTTACCATTTTCCAAAATAAGAGATAAAGAACTTTTATCCAAAAAATTGAAAAGAGTTTTTGGTTGCGTTTGGTTTCATAATAGGATTTTAAAATTAGATTTAGATTTTGAGTGGTATAAATGGGACCCACATTTGACTTTGTATGTGTTATGTTGTTTTGTTGTGGAAAAAAAGTGGTATAATTGGGGCCCACTCTTTGACTTTGTATGAGTTATTTTGTTTTATAGTGGGTAGAGTTAAAATTAGAATTGTGATTCTAAAATACCATCTTGAAACCAAACGGGCCCTTTAATTTGTATTAAAGTAATTGATATAATTGGAACAACATTTTTTTTTGCTAAGTATAATTGGAACAATAAACATTTTTTTAACTCGAGGTGTCCGAGTTTAGCATTATCAATACCGGGGCTCCATGAACCCCGACGGCGCAATCAAGCTGATGGAACTCCGGTGACTCCAAGGGATTTCAAACTCGAGATCAGGTGAATTTATGAACTCCCTCTTAATCACTAGCTTAAACCCTTAGAAATAACCTAAACAAATTGTTATCCAACAAGCAACACAACATGTTCAAATTATTTATCATTAATCATGAAATTGTGTAGGAGTCAACTTTGATTAAATCGACGGTCTTGATTGGGCAAGAAGCCGGACCATCGAATCTGGCAGGGCCCACGACACGGCGCCACCCTTTTCACTTGGAAAGCTTTCAACTGACAACTATATCCTCTTATCCGGCCCACATGCTCCACGGGGACGATGTTATCTCACGCGCCGCCTTCCCTGATAAAACCCTTCCTCTCCCGCCCCTTCACTGGCATAATCACTGCTGCCACTCGTCTGTGCTCCACTGCTCGACTGAACCCTCCCGCTGGTCTCTGCGGCCTCGGTTCTCGCCCATTTGCAGTTTGCGCAGCCGCTTCAATGGCGGATTCCAGCTCCACCACGAGTGGTTCCTCCCCGAAGCACGTCGCCGGAACCTGGTACTCCGTGCCTGAGCTCCGCCTCCGCGATCATCGCTTCACCGTCCCCCTGGATTACTCTCTCGCCGCGTCTCCGAAGATCACCGTCTTCGCTCGCGAAGTTGTTTCGGGTGATTATCTTCCTAATCGCGATTCTATGGGTAGCATTTCAATTAGATAAATTGGCGGCGAATGCTTATGCGAAATTCATGGCTAATGCTGTCGCTTCTAAACATTAATTTTATGGAGGTTTAATGGCATCGATGTCCGATAGAAGCTCCCATTTCTCATAATGAACAGCTAAAGTTTCGATTTTTGCAGTTTCTATGTGCCATGATTGTGAAGCTAATACAGCTGAAACTTCACTTTCGTGATCTTTAGGGATTTCTTCGTCACCGATTACAGGCTGACCTGAACTCTAATTACGTACTTGTTCTTCTTTTGCGGATCCGCCACTGAGCGAGTGGCATTGTCCCCGCACGGATTAATCCTTGCTTATGCAAAATCTTTTTCTTTTTTTTTTTCCCCAAGTTGGGAAGGAAGAGCAACATTTGCCATACCTGTTATATCTACAAGGTGGACCGGGGTTTGAGTGCATGCGACCAACTGAATCCAGCGGATGGATACACAGAGTTTGTGAAGAGTTTCGACTGATATTGATGGACCAGGTATAGTTCTCTGGATATTCTTTCTTTAGAGTCTCTGACAAGAACAGTTTTATAGACATGCCATTCGCTGATAGCCTTCACTCGTATCTTTTGTCGCAGCGAGGAACAGGCCTGTCAACTCCTTTGACGCCGTCCTCTATGTCACAGTTTAAATCTGCAAAGGCTTTGGCTGATTATTTGGTGCATTTTCGGGCTGATAATATTGTGAATGATGCTGAGTTTATTCGAGTTCACCTTGTTCCTGATACCGGACCTTGGACAGTTCTGGGCCAGGTATAAAATGATTTCTTTTATTTGATGGATGATTGCTCTTAATGGCACTTGTTAGAGCACATCACGGTGCATTTGAAGTAGCTATTTATCTCGGTAAATGTGAATTTGCATGTTCTTGGTCATATTTTTTGTAGCACTATGTGCATTGTAGCTAGTTATCATTCTGAACTGCATACTCTGGTGAAATGTTACTGCAGATGCAAATAAATATTTATCAATGAACGCCCGTAGAAATTGCATTGGTAATACCCTTCTGTTAATGATTTGGACTTAAGCGCATCATTGTTGACCAGATAGTGGTTACTCCTTGCTCTAGTGACACATTGGCAGTTGTTATGGGTGATTGAGTTGTCGACTAATCAGTTTTTGGGACAATTGTTGCGATTACTCAGTGTAGATATATGTTAAAGACCAGTAAAAGTTTAATGAGTAATCCCTTTATTTTCTTGTAGAGCTACGGCGGTTTCTGTGCAGTGACATATCTAAGCTTTGCTCCCCAAGGACTAAAGCAAGTCCTTTTAACTGGCGGAATCCCTCCAATTGGAAATGGTTGCACTGCAGATGCTGTCTACCGAGCATGCCGTGAGCAACTCATTCTTCAAAATGAGAAGTTCTATAAGAGGTATCCTCAGGACATTGAAGTTGTTCACGAGGTTGTCAAGTTTTTGGCGGAATCTGAAGGTGGAGGGGTGAGAATATTACATACATCCTTTTCCTAAATCCAGAGGCATATCACTGAGCTGACATTCTCTTCCAATTGGTAGGTGTCCCTTCCATCTGGCGGTTTCCTAACACCGAGGGGATTACAAACTCTTGGCCTTTCTGGTTTAGGATCCAGTACTGGTTTTGAGCGCTTACACTATATGTAAGTCAGCAGATATTAAACTTAGAGCACGGATAAAATCAGAACTCTTATAATTTTTTGATCTTTTTGCCCTGTTTCTAAAGCAAAGGTTTGAGAGGGTCTGGGATCCTCCACTAGTTCCAGGAGCACCAAAACAGATCAGTTACTACTTCTTAAAATCTGTAAGAGAAAATTGATTACCTTTGATCAGATTTTTATTCTCCTTATAAGTTGTCTTCAAAATCAGCTTGAGCCATTTTATTATGCAGTTTGAGAGTTGGTCGAGTTTGGATACGAATCCCCTCTATGCTCTCATGCACGAGTCCATATATTGCCAGGTACAATCTCGTTCTCATCTAAAACATTATCACTGTGCTAATTCTAATACTGCTAATGGATTTTTCTGATATATTTGAATTATTAATGCATTTTAAAAATCTCTCTAACTCATTCTTAACTTATTTCTTGTTGATTTTCTTCAAAGGGTGACGCATCAAGGTGGTCCGCCGAAAGAATGAGAGATGAAGATGAAACCAAGTTTGATGCACTTAAGGCTGCAAAAGAAGGTCGCCCTGTGGTCTTTACGGGAGAGGTAGCCAAAATTGCATGGCCACTTTATAGAATATATTTAGCCTAAAGCAAAGTATGCATCGCGCAAGTAACATAATATTGTGACTGGACAAAGAGGAAATTTTCCATATTAAAATAGCGTATTAGGTGTTGTTGACCTTTTTAAATGGGCATATTAATTCGCCTTTCTTTCGGTTAAGTTGATCGTTGAATGATTCTATGAAGCCTATTCATTTCTGTCATGATTCTGCTAAGATTCCTTGTTTTCACTCTCTAGATGATTTTCCCATGGATGTTTGATGAAATCCACGCCCTGAAGCCATTCAAGGAAGCTGCTAATATCTTAGCCGAGAAAAAGGACTGGCCTCCACTGTACGACAAGAAATCACTGAACGACAACAAGGTTTGCCACTAAAGATTTAATTTGTTGCCTTCAAATATGTAAGTCGACACGGGAGAACAACTTTCATTTTGTTTTTAACTTATCTCAATGAACGATGACAGGTTCCTGTTGCAGCCGCTGTTTATTACGAAGATATGTATGTCAATTTTAAGCTGGCAATGGAGACGGCTTCCCAGATAGCTGGGATTAGGCTATGGATATCAAACGAGTACATGCATTCTGGCCTGCGTGATAATGGGAGCCGGGTTTTAGACCAGTTGTCGGGTATGTTGAATGGAAAGAAGCCTTTGTTCTGATCCCCAAGGCAGTTTCGTCCGTTGAGCTTCCTCCTCTCGTGGTTCTCATTGCCTGCTCCTGTATTGTTATTGACTGGTAGGTGTCTTTGTATGTCTAAATCTCTTTATTATGAGAATAAATATGATATCGAGCATAGGCTAATAACATTGTGGGAGGATGATTTTTCTGAGCCTAATCTTCTGCTGAAAGTATCAAAATGTCGTCATTTTCAGAGCCTGGGTCTTGCGATTTCAGTTGAGGTCCGAATATTTTTGGACCTGTCTGGCTTTTCTTGGGCCTCACTTTTATGAGGCATGAAGCTTCTTACCGAAATCCAAGCAGTTCGGATCCCAGGGAGTACTCGGAATAATTTGGAGAGGTCCAGTCAATCTATTCTGAACTGAACTTGGTCCAGACGGAGAGTCTATAACACCTGTTTTAGAGAATTCAAAACTGAACTTAGTTATGCAGAACTGAAATATTTCGGTTTGGTTCAAATTTGGTCCGATCGATTTGGGTTTTCACATGACCCCAAACCACCAAATGTAGTATTTTAAGGTAGTGTTTGATATATCGGATTCGATGGCAGATATGATTTGCAGAATACTTACCTAGCGAGTGATTTACCGTTACCATTTTGCTACTTTCGCATAGCTGGTGTTCTTCAAGTTACACCACTGATCTTTTTAACATAACAAAATTACCCACTTATGTCTTGATAACTACACCTCCTTTTCATGATGGAAGAACCCCAAAGAGAAGAAGCTGATGGTATCTTCTTTCTTTCGGCTACCAGTTTTTATTGTTATTCTCGTATCTCAGTGGTACACCTTTTGCTGAAATTCGATCCTCGCGGCCCCTTGTTGTTGTCCGATCGCATCCAGTCTCTCCCTCGCCTCTTCATGGTCCCTGGAGCTCCTTGATGCCAATGAGTACAAACTTTATTTAGATCCTTCTCCCGTTTTCTCTCTACTATTTATGCTGGCAAGTTCGCCGTGCTCTAACTCCATTATGTATGTACGATGCTTGATCGGGTATGTTTACGTCTTGTGAAATCTCTGCGAACAAATTCATTTTTGCATGTCTTTACGCTTTTAAGCGGATCATCAACTAGATAGAAGTCCCACAGAGAGCTATCGATGGTTTTGTTTTTGGAGACAGGCACGAATGAGAAGGAAAGCAATTTGGAGACGTGATAATTTTGCGAATTTAATAATAAGATCACGGTTTAACTTGAAGAGCATAGTTATGTAAAAATGGTGGGACGGATGGAATTTAACTTGAACCAAGTTACGGACCTTATCAAGCAATTAACCCTAACTAATAATGTTAAGTAACGCGTGCAACGCAAATCTTAGGCCTTTTAAGGCAATTATCCTGAGTAATAAATTATGTTAATTAAAGAATATGTACCGTACAATGCACGAGTAAAAATGGTAAGCAAATTCTATTAGTTTAAGTAACAACCAGATGAAAACCACATGTTGCACGGGAATTTTTTTATAAATATAAGGTAACAATTATACAAAAAAAGTAATTATTTTGTACAAAATATGGTTATTGTATCCTAACTAAACCAATCTAACGAGAATTTAAAGTGTCTCAAAATTTCTAACAAAATATATAAGGAAAAGAATGGAATCATCTCTTGTATAAGAAACTCATTTTGCAGCTACGGAGTGGCTCGGACCTTCCACCGCTAGAATTGGAGAAGGATTTGAGGAGTTCCAAACAAATAGTGAAGAAATAGATCTCATAATTCAAGAATCAATGGATTGTTACTTGTTG
This sequence comes from Punica granatum, assembly GCF_007655135.1. NCBI lineage: Eukaryota > Viridiplantae > Streptophyta > Magnoliopsida > Myrtales > Lythraceae > Punica > Punica granatum. Next base: position 43,868,937 of record NC_045127.1, on the reverse strand, counting down.
AAGAACTTGAATGGTATGAGATATATATTTTATAGTCAATTGAAGAGATATTTAAGTTCAATAAAAGGAAATATAATATTTAAAATTCTATAATAATATATTTACATAATTGAAATAGAAATATATGCATACACTATTATATATTTTTATTGTAATTCTTTTACCATTTATATGAGACTTAAAATAATTAAAAGATAAATCAAATATAAAAATTTCCTATAATTTAGTCCAAATAAGAAATTTGATATATTTTACTGAATATATTATTTATATAATTCAACTGACGATGTGCTTATATAAAATATAAACGGAATATATTTTGTTACATATGCGAAAGGAATCGATAAAGATCATAAGGTCTCAATAATGAAATCAATATATATGCATATATAATACAAACGGAATATATTTTCATATATGCAAAACGAATCAATATATACATATAATCTATATTAACGTATAACTATTCAACTCAAAGCTTATGGAAAAAAATCTTCAATGGAAAAGAATGAAAATATTAAGGAAAAAGTAAACAAAAAAAAAGTATTACAATTAAGAAGCTCTTATGGAAATGTAGTCTAAATAAATAAGAAAAATAAAATAAAAATCCAATTAGTCATCCATGCATCTAGAAATCAACATCATGCTTCTAAAGCCCCATATACATATAAGAATGAAAAGCTAGATTTATGAAAAAAAAATGTCAAACTATGAAAGAATAAGAATTGTCATCGGAACATGTAACTACTCAACTCAAAGTTCATGAAAAAATCTTTGATGGAAAAGATTAAAAAAGAAATATTAAGGGCAAATAAACTAGAAGAGGCTTACAATTGAAAAGTCAATTTGGAATTGGATTAAAGGTCCTACAAAAACAATAAAAGTCAATGTTATATGATCAGTTGCAAATATTAAAAAAAAACTCATTCAACAAAAGTGAAGTTCAATAAAAAAATCGGAGTAGAGAAAGCAAAAACTTACTTTCACTTATAACTCTTTGTGAAAAAACCATAGCAATTGCTCAAAAGAGCAAATTCAAGAAAAGGGAGGAGAAGTATTCTTCATTACTGTATATATAGGATCTTATATATAATCATTGCAATATGAAAGGAAATCATAATTGAGAATATATTATTAACATAAAATGAAAGAGAATCCTAATTAATTGTAAATGTAATCATATGATTTATTCCCCAAATAATATATACTTACTACTGGCATCTTTATTGAAAGAAACAAAATATATTTACAAATTTTCTTTTTGGAATTGCCTTATATATGGGCACATGGATATATGCAAATATAAAGTTTACATAATTAAACTGATAAAAATATATTATGAATATTTGACTACTTTTATATTATAAAAGTATTAAAATTTCTTTACTATATAAAAGATGACGCGGTACCGCGAAAGAGCTCCGTTTATATTTTTGATGATGTAGCCGCGTGAGAATTCAGCTTGGGACTTTATTTTCATATAGATATAGATATAAACTAGTGCTCTATCCCGTGGGTTGCACGTGTTAAGTTTCATATATTGGTTGTCTTGTCATTTTAATTGATCACATTTAGAATGATCAATTTTATTATTTTTAATAATAATATTTTTCATTGTCAAATGCAATTTGAAACAATAAGTTTCAATAAAGTAGAGTAATTTTTTTTTGCAAAAAACAGAGTAATTTTTAGTTACACCTAGAGCAAATTTTACGATTCAATAATAATTTTGCAACTAATCATCCCATAAGTTGCATATGCTTGTTTTAATAATATATATATATATGTATTCCATCTAGTATATAAGAATTTATGATGTTAAATATTATATATTATAAATTTCACTATTCTAACATGAGCATCAATTTTGTATATAAAATGCAGATTTTAAATTTCACTATTCTAACATGAGCATCAATTTTGTTAGTATTATTTATAATTTTGAAATAATATTTATCTTTTTATACTTTTTTCGAATGCATCAATCGAAATTATGGTTTCATTAACTTTAACGATTCGTTTTTGCTTACTTTTGATTTTAAAAAAAAGATATTGTAATTTTTTGTTAGTATTATCTTTATAATTCTTCAATAGTCATTATCTTTTCATATATTTTCAAATGCATTAATTGAAGCGCATTACTTTTTTTATTAAAAAGATAGTGTATTCTCTTATTATATTTCATTATTGTCAAATTATATTATGTTTATAATTTTGAAAATAGTATTTATATATTTTTATAATTTTTAACTGCATTAATTGAATTGCATTTATTGTTTTCAAGTCAATTTTACTATATGTATAGATATAGATGTTTGAGTCTTCGGGCAAATTAAATTCGAGTTCTAAGAGTATTTAGAAGAAGCATTTTGGAAACTAAAAAAATATGTTACTTATCCTAATTTTAATCCCGACAAAGAAGTTATTTTGAATGTGATTAAAATAACTTTGTTCATTTGATTTATTTACAAATGATGTAAATTCAATGATTTTTTTAAATAAAATCTTATTTTTTTTATGTATTTTATGGGAATAAGTATTTTGGTAGAGTTAAATGTATTTTATATTTTCTATTGATAATTTTCAAAGACTAAGTTTTGTAATTTTAGACTAATTAATATTTTCAAAGTTCAAACTAAATAATAAAATACTTGATTGAAAATTAAATAATTTTTTTTTGTCACTAATAGAAATGTTTCTCATGCATATGAAGAGGTTATTTTTATTCATACTCGGGAGAAAAATATTTTATCCACTATCAGAGTTTAATATTGCTTTACCCACCAAAGATTTTCTTTTAAGTAGTGTTCCATTTCGACATTCCAATAATATATCACCTTCAATTAAAATGATACCAAACCCAAATCCACCCCTTGGGAGATCCCAAGCCGTATTACTTCCCTTATCGAGTCCCTACTCATCAATCTTACCTCCATTGACGGTACTTCATTTTCATTATCCTCTCGCCCATGATGGATGTTTTCTACTTCTTCACCAGAGATCTTTACTTCAGAGTTCCTGAAGCCGAAGCCGAAACTTGGATTCACCATCTCAGTTACGTATACCATTTTGAATTTAAATAAATGGGAGTGTACCAAATAATTTGCTTTTAAAACTTTAAGTTTAGGGGTTGTGAGCGAGCCAGTTCGCAAACTATTCGAGCTCGACTCGGTCAAACCTTATGTTTGGCTCGATTTTATCGAACTCGAGCCAAGTCGAACGGCCACTCGAGTCGAGCTCGAACTTGACAGAGTTTGGTTTGGGCGGCTCTCGAGCCTTATCGAGTCTAAGGCCATTTTACATATAATATATCCCAAGCCCACATGATATAGACCCAAGCCCAAATGATATAGCCCAAGACCCGCATGACATAACCCAAGCCCACATTATTATTATTAGATATTATTTTAGAATGAAAAAAAAAAATCATCTTCTGTCTTCTCTCCCGCCAGTCTCATGTGCCCAAGCCGCAGAGGATTTCCCCTCCACAGTCCACACGCAGAGTTCTCGCCGTCGGCGCCCGGCCGCGCCCCTACCCTAGCTCGCCCAACCCGAGGTCCCGTGCTCAGCTTGCATGACCTGACCGCCGTCCCGTAGATTGCCGGCCGCCACTGGTCTGGTCTTAGTCGTTCTCCTTTGTGCGTGCCCTAACTCGACCTGCAGCGGATCGCCGTGCCCTAGCTCATGTTCGATTCTCTCTTCCCCTCTCCGTTCCCGTCTTGCTCACCCTCTTCGAGCAATGGCCGAGCTCGAGCTTGAAGGAAAAAAGTCATTTTTTTCCTCAATCTTTATTTACTTTTTTGTTTTCGTTCTGAATCTATTTTTTCGTTCAATCATATCCTAAACGTTATATAAATTATTCGTTTTAGTCCTACCATTAATTTTTTCCTTAAAAAAACTACTTTTCCATCCAAAATATTTTAAAATAATTATTTAATTATAAATTAATTTTAAAAATACAAAATAAAGTTAAAAATATAAGGAAAAAAAGGGAGGGATATCCAAGTCCTGCCCGAATCTCCTGATTTCGGGGGAAGTGAGCATTGTCAATGGCCACCCCTCTCCCTTTGAAATCGCTGGCGGCCACAAAGGCCGCATGCAACCTCAGAGAGTGAGAGGTGGCCACCAACGAGCTCCCTTTCCCTTGAAATATTAAGAGTAATTAAGTAATTTGATCCTTAATTTACAAGTATTAAGTCAATTGAGTATCTGATTTATTTTTTTGCATCAATTTAGTTCATAATTTATCAATTTGCATCAATTTGGTCATTGTTATATTATTTAGGCCCCTCAATTAAGAAAATTACGTCAAATTTGTTGCCTCATTGGATGGGTGCCCTCTCATATCATATGGGTCTCTCAAATTACCCTTTTTTGATTTTTAAATTTTTTTGCATTTGCAAAATTTGTTTTAATAAAAAATGTATTTTAGAAATATTTTGGGTGGAAAAATAATTTTTTGACGGAAAATTAGCAGCGGGATTAAAACAAACGAACAAATTATGTAACATTTAGGATATGATTGAATGGAGAAATAAGTTTATGACACAATAAAAAAAGTAAGTAAATGTTAAGGACCAAAAAAATAACATTTTCCCTTCATTTTACACCCCGGTGACAATAACGCAAAAGCAAAATTTTTGCCCTCAACATGACACTAATTTCAAATTTTAGCAGTCGAAATGCTTCATTTGGTACAAACTTAAAGCGGAAAATTGACGCAAAAAATCATGTTTTTTCCCGTAACACTCCTCTCATCCACTTTTATTTAGAGAAAAGTATTAGGGCCGGTTCGGTATTTAATTTTTTTTAACTTTACTTCACTTATTTTCAATTTAACAACAAAATTTTTATTTTTTTTATTTATTTAACTATTCAATTCAATTTGTAATATTATTTTCTCTCAACAATTTATTACTTTTTTCACAATTTAACAATACAATTATTATTTTTTTCTCAATTATTCATTACTTTTTTACACTTTTAATCATAATTCAACAATACAATCATTATATATTAATTAAAATAAAAATTCAACCCAACTCTAAAATCAAACGCAACCTTAAGTTTTAAGTTTTTTTAATACAAAATGTATTTGCGTTCAGAAAATTGGTTCTCAATTCTTGAGTTTGCCTTCGAAATCACAAGCCGGACCGATTTGTGTGTCCGCTTGTTTCCCTCTAATCCCGGTTTGGGTCGATTACGTGGTCAGTGTCTGGTCCTAACTCGGTCTAACCTTATCTCCTTCCTCCTCGTACCCCCAGGCTGCTCCTGTTCAAGGCTGCAAGGGCCGGCTTTTCTCTCTTCAGTGTAATCACAGTCTCTTCATCTCATCCATAGGTGAGTTTTAGTTCAAGGAAGCGTCTCAATGTCTGTTAGCAACTTTCACTGCGGTGCATACATATATAGGTAGAATATGTAAGAATATATGTGTATGTCTCTGCTAGCTTTATGTTCTGTCACTGCACCAAATGTCTTCAGCTTTCTAAAATTTGAGTAGTGCAGAACTATGTGTTGCAATTGGCTTGTCCATTGGTGAAGGTGGCTTTATCTGTCAGCCCATGATTGTTTATCGGAAATGGTTTTGATTCTTCAGATGATTTTTAGTGAGGTTTGATTAATATTCTTACATTTTGAAAGAAATATTTTTTTTCGTTTTGGTTACTGATTTCTTTTTTCTTCATGGAGATATGCTTTCTGGGACGATTGAGAATATTGATTTTTGTCAATTTCAGATATTTTAGCAGGGACAGAGTGAGTAGTTGCTTATTTCATAGATTGTCCGACGGCAATTCTCGATGGCTTCTCTGCTATTCAGAGGGATCCTCATCCACCCTCCATTGCTAAACAGTAGCAATGCTCTGTTTAGTCGAAAAGCTTGTGCCTATTATTGCAGAATGAGGACCATCACTCGAGCCCAGGTAGCCACTCAAGTAAACCAACCCCCCCAACTCAAGTATCCACCAAATGCCAGGAACAATGGCCTCGAAATCCTCCTGAAAGATTATGAAACCATAATCGGGATAGAGACACATGTCCAGCTCTCCACCCTCACCAAGGCCTTCTGTAGCTGCCCATACAATTATGGGTCGCCGCCAAACACCAGTGTCTGCCCTGTATGTATGGGCCTGCCAGGGGCTCTTCCTGTTCTGAACTCGAAGGTCATTGAAGCTGCGGTCAGGCTCGGCCTTGCCCTTAACTGCGAGCTGTCTTTCAACTCAAAGTTTGATAGGAAACAGTACTTCTACCCTGACCTCCCAAAGGGTTACCAGATATCACAGTTCGACATACCTATTGCTCGTGCCGGTTATATTGATTTGGATCTTCCTGTGGAGTTTGGTGGAGGCCAAAGGAGGTTTGGCATTACGAGGGTTCACATGGAAGAGGATGCGGGAAAGCTGCTTCATTCGGGGAATGGGAATTACTCACAGGCACTTACTCTTTGTCTTTGTCCTTAATTTATTGGTTCTGATTATTGTAGGTGGGAGTCAGGCAGTTAATCAGATGGTTAGTCAATCACTTAGATTAGATTGTAAAGGATAACCTCTACTACCCTTTCTTGATTACACATCGTTAAGTAAAGTAAGCTGAACCTTAATTTGGTTACCTGGATATGTTTGTTTAGGAAAACTGTCAGAAGTTGTCTATTTTGATCTTGAAAGAAGAGGTAGCAAGTGCCAAGGATGTGTTTTCGATTAAAGCATCAATAATGTCTCTGGATCTGCTAAATATTTTGAAGAAAATTGGAATTTAATGCATTTCTTTTAATATGAGAATGTACAAAAATTCGAACCATTCTTCAAAAACAAAAGAAAGCCTCAACATTGTGTAATACTTGTTCTGTGTATCTCCAGTCTCTGCTATTCCAAGTTTTGTCTAGATATGTCAACTCCGGCTTGCATGTAGAATTACTGTCAAATCATGTGTGCTAGACATTGTTGACACAACTTCCTACCAACTTATGCTTGTTTATGATAAATAATCACTTACTTACAATTTTACCTCAGAATCAAAGACATAATTTGCCTGAAAATTTTTCATGTCTGTTATGTTCTAAGGCTGCCTGTTCAAGTTATTTTGAAGTTTTTATGATAATTAGCGATGTGTTTTGAGTTGATTTCTGAATTCCGCATGTAGGTTGATTTGAACAGGGCAGGGGTCCCCTTGCTTGAAGTTGTCTCTGAACCTGATATGCGAAATGGTATTGAAGCTGCTGAATATGCGGCAGAGTTGCAGAGGCTGGTGCGATATTTGGGTGTGAGCAATGGTAACATGCAGGAAGGCTCACTTCGTTGTGATGTTAACATTTCTGTTCGTCCTCTTGGACAGTCACAATTTGGGACGAAAGTAAGTAACATTCTTTTCTCTTAACGCCTTTGCTCTGTTTAGGAAGTTCTTGGTGTGTTCTTTTCACTAGTTTAATGGTTTTAACAGGATATGAAAGTCTTTATTGGTAAAGAGGCAATTCTCCATTTCTTTTCAAAGAATGGTCATGACATTTTATTCTGTGTTTTGAGATCAAACATAATTTGGAGCGTCTACAGCATTATTGTGTTTCACGTGACATTTATTGGCCCAAAAAAAAAAAGTTTCGCGTGACTAGTCCTGCATTGATTTCACTTTTGAAATGAAATATGGAACAACTGCATTTGGATATGTACGGTGATTCATGTCCACCTCTTGATTCCATGCTATTGTATCCACCTCTTGATTCCATGCTATTGTACTAAACCTGTCCTTGGTAGCTACGATATGAGGCTATTGCACCTATTAACTGCGTGTTAATTGAAGACTCTGAGACAGATAACCAATCTGCATCCGCATTTCTCTGAGGATCATACTTTGAGGAAAGCTGCTTTATAGAATCATATATGTTAGAGCTCACTATTTTTCCATATGATACAGTGAACTGATAGGTTAAGATGTTGATGGTGTTATGTTGCCAGCCAGACACTACTTATTGAGATTATTGACTCCATTTTATGGGGATATATGCTGACAACTCCATATGTGCATACTCATTTTTGTCCTCTTTTTGCAGGTCGAAATAAAGAATCTGAATTCCTTTTCTTCGGTGAATAGGGCCATTGACTATGAGATTTCGAGACAGGTTCTTCTCCTGAGTCAAGGACAGGGTGATCAGATAGTCCAGGAAACTCGTCTTTGGGAAGAAGGCTCTCAGGTATTGGCATTGTCTTCTTTGTTTTTTGTTCTTAGTCTTAAGTAACAGCTTAATTGCATAACCTATATTGGATGGTCCAGTGGTTAGTGGATGGTGGAAAGTGACCCATCTCAAGTTCAACCCCCACCCCTTTGATGCAATATAGCCACCTGTAGAGGCACCATGTTTGTTTTGTATTATCTATTAACATTTCCTACACTCAGTTCCTCTAATGTTCATTCGTACTATCTATTAACATTTCCTACACTCAGTTCCTCTAGTGTTCGTTCGTACTATTTATTAACATTTCCTACACTGTTTAGAAAACAGTTACAATGAGGAAGAAAGAGGGCCTTTCCGATTATCGATACTTCCCAGAGCCGGACTTGCCTGAAGTTGTTCTAACAGAAGGATATGTGAACAAAATTCGTGGTTCTTTGCCTGAACTTCCCGAAATGAAGCGCCGAAGATATGAGGGGATGGGCCTGAGCATGCAAGATGTCCTCTTCCTAGCAAATGATGTAAAAGTAAGTCCTTCTAAGTTTTAACAAGCCTCTCTGGACATTATTGGTAGACATTATTTTCCTTATTAGAAGCTAATGGTTATAGAAATGACTTATCAGGTAAACTCATTCAATTGTTTGAGGACGATATATGATCGAAGCTCTTCCAGAATCTTTATTTATGCGGAGATGGATCAAAGTCATAAATTTCTGGTGTTAGGGTAGAGACGCCATTTACATTCTGTGTTCATGAAAGATATATATAGGAAGTTATCATTAGGAAAAGGACTGAGAGGATGCAATCTCAGAACACATACAAAATTTAGATGATATACATGTTTGCTGATTATGATTGACCCTTTAGCCTGTTCCTGTAAGGGGACTGAACTTGTTGTCCTTTTTCTTTGAATTTATTCTCTGAAACTCCTTAATTTTTTGTTAAGTGGAAATTTCAAACTTACCGTAGGAAAAAGGGTAATAAATTGATGAGAAGCTTCCGGGTTCAATGCTCTAACAAATCTTATTTCCAGTCTTCCCCATTATAGGAGTAAGTTGTGCTCATTTCTTAGTTTAATGCATTTAAACCTTGAAATTAGAAAATTTGGGAACACAAAATTGGAAAGTTCAGAAGGTATAATCTTTATTAATGCCTTCAGTCAGTACGGTGCTGCAATAATTTTTTTTTGTGTTTATTGTAGGTGGCAGACTTTTTCGATGCAGCAATTGCGAAGGGTGCTGAGGTGAAGTTAGCAGCCAACTGGATTATGGGTGATATTGCAGCGCATATGAAAAATGAGAAATTGTCCATTGATGAGATCAAACTGACCCCTCATGAGCTGGCAGAGCTTATAGCTGCCATCAAAGGAGGAACCATTAGTGGGAAGATTGGGAAAGAGGTAAAAGAAATGCTTTTTATTTCGCATTTTTATCCTAGGGTCTCTTCGTGGTACTTGCCAAGAGCAACATTGATCCCCGAGAAACAAAAAGCATGGCCATCTCAGTGTTTTTACCCCTTGGATTAATGTTTGTAAATTGTTCACGTGTCTAAGGTTCTCCATGCTTCTACAGATACTCTTTGAGCTAATGGCAAAAGGTGGTACTGTCAAGAAATTGATTGAAGAGAAGGATTTGGTTCAGGCAAGTTCTAACTCTTTTAATTAATAATTGATCTGTTTAATGGCTTTGAAAATTTTTGGATCATCCTGGGCATCCTCATTTCAAATTCAGTTTAGAAGGGACTTGGCATTGTGTGGATCAATGAATTGGCCAAATTATAATTCTCCTTCCATTGGAGGCACTATCTCGTTTGGTCACTCATAATGTCTGTCCATAATTTCTGAACATTACAAAGCCGAGTCAATTTTTCCTATTGTAGGTAAGCATATCATTGGATCAATGCATGCTTTTCATCCTAGTTTAGACTTGACTGAACCATATAGTGGACTAAGTATTGAATCAGGACAGAACTCGAGAACTGGACAAATCTACTGAGCCATAAGAAACTGATCAACTTTTTCAATATCTTTTTGCGAAGATATTTTATAGTAAAAGAGGACGAGTATTCATACTACATTTGTCTTGATTGGTTTTCACTATCCTGTCAAAATTAGATAACAGATCCTACTGAAATTGAGAAGATTATAGACAAGGTTCTTTTGGACAACCCAAAGCAGCTGGAACAGTACCGAGGAGGCAAGACTAAGCTACAAGGTTATTTTGCTGGACAGGTATGAAGGGAAAAAAGAAATCCAATCAAATGAAGGGAGCTCATATATTTATAAAGCGTTTCTGTTCTCAGCTCATTCTGGGTCTTTTTTGCTTTCACTTTTCAATTTGATTATTAATTTGCAAAAGCTTTTGATCTGCAGGTAATGAAAGCGACCAAGGGCAAGGCCAACCCAGGGCTTCTGAACAAGATTCTTCTTGAGAAATTAAACGCCAAGAGCTCATAATTTGGATGGTCAGTTATGGTATCAGCCTAGGGGTTCATTTTACAGAAAGTTCAAAAGCATATCAGAGGGCTACATGTTGAGAGAACTTATGATTTATCCTTCCCTCATGTTCTATGCGGCTCATGCGTTTCTCTTTTACAAGTTTAGCCATAATATCCACATCAGCCATAATTGTTAGAAAGCATGATCAGTGAGATTCTTTTAGTAATTTATTGTGCAGTTGTTGCATCCCTTGCAGATTATTTTGTAAATGAAAGCTGAGTGCTATGCCTGATAATGGTTTGCAAAGAGTCGAACGATATAAGGTTAGTTTTCTTCTCTATATTGTCCTGTTGTTTCTCGATGTTCGAGATTGTCGTTAATATTATTAATTGGTGATTGGGACTGTTAAATCTACTAATCTATTTTCTGTTCATGAGCATTAACAACAATCCTAGGTCTCTCCCTTTTCCCGTGTTTATTGGGCAGAAAACCAGTGTGTTCGAAAATCATTGAAAATTTATTATGACTTTTTGGAGAATGACTTCTTAACCTCTGTAAATTAATCTCGGACATGGCATGGGACAACCCAAGTCCCATGGACTATGTCTGCCACCATTGCCTCTGTTGGTCTCCTTCGCTGTGCCTCGACTGGCTGATCTTACCTGGACAGGCCAGCCCAATTCAGTTCAGACCTGGACCAGCTGAACATTGTCACAGGCTGGCTGATCCAGGGTGGATTTCAGCCCGTCGGGTTTGGTGATAGCAGCAGTGGCAGAGGGAGGCAGAAGCAGTGCTATATGGGTCAGTGTGTGAAATACAAAAGCATGAATATAATGCGCTGCGAAAAGTAAAGTACCTTACTTCCCCCGTTAACATTTTCTGCAGGAATAGCATTTACTGAAAATGGGAAAGCATGCCGTGATGTGTGATGCCTCGTTTACCTTCTTCTTGCTCGACAGTTTTGTAGGTTTTAAAATTTCAAGCAACTCCAATGGCTAAAACCGATTGATGTGTTCATCCCTAGCCGTTATTCAAATATGTCTGAGAAGTTACCGTATCGATCAGTGAAACATGTTACTAATTTTTCCTTCTAATGGAGGGATGTTATTTACTTTGCATAAAGCTGTTTAGTATCACAAATCCCAATCTGAATTGGTCTCTCCCCGTCCTCTTCCAGGGTTTTAGGGCAGAATAGATGGGAGGAGATTTGTATTTGTTCTTGTACGTATCAATCAAAAGAAATAATGATTCCAATAATCTTGTATGTACTAGTTTGACAATGTATTGGACTCTGCATCTCCTTCCTGTTGCCTTCCTGTTGCCGGGAACCGTTAAATCCAATCGATTCGATGATCTCCCAAACTCCCAAGAACAAATAACTGTCACTTGTTCAAACTCTGTTTTGATCTCAAAATTGATTAAAAAAGAAAATGTGGTTTCAATTTTAGTTAAAAAGAGTCTTCAAAACATAACATCCTTGATAATGTCTTCTGCCATAGCTCGGATGAAACCTGTTGACTAGTCTGAACTTCCACTGCATTGTCCATGTCATGCGTATCGGCTTACATGAGCCAAGCTGCTTGGCGGCTTGTTTGCACTATTTCGATTGAGACGGACGTGCTAGCAAACTGTACAGAAAGATCGACAAGTCATACTGGCATGGTCAAGTAAGCTTAACTCAGAACGAAGACGGTTTCTAAAATGCGAAAGAGGTTTTGCATTGATGATACTTCATGAGGAAGGGTCACATAGCTAGCTGAGCAACTTATGACTAGTGAAAGAGTTTTTACACGAAAATTCGCAACTAAGCGAGTCGACTGTGTAAATAACATAGGAAATGAATGATTTTCCCATGCATATTAATCCTGAAGCTTGTGGCGTACATTTCATATTTCTAAAACATCAGGGACCAGGATGAGATAGAAAATAGATTTAGGGCGTGAAACGAAACTGTAGAGAAATTTGGGGCCAACTTAAAAATACATCGGTAAGCTACAAAAACAACGAAGCCTCCTGAGGCCTGACATCTTCCGGCAAAACGACGTCGGGCAGTTCCACCATCACGGACTGATCCCGATTCACCTCCATTGCCACAGATCTCTCTCTCTCTCTCTCTCTCTCTCTCTCTATCGACGATGGCATCCCATTGCAGTCGTCTTCTTCTTCTTCTTCTTCAGCTATTCCTCATCTCTTCGCTTCTCTTTGTCCGATCCAAGGTAGGGTTTGATCTTCATGTCACGGCTGGGAGCAGTCGCAATGAATTTTCCTCTCTGTTTAGTTAATTCGGTTGGTTTTGGCGATAGGCGGAAGCGACTGGTTCGGTTTTCTTCATCGACAGTGCCACTCATAAGTATCTTCGTGCCCGATCGCCTCAAGATGCCATCGAGGTACTCAATTAGAGGCCCTATTAATTGGGCATCTGGCTTTTCTTTTCCCCTGAATTTTTTTTTCTCTGTCGTTCGTCTGATTAGGTGCTAAAATTTCAGAAAAGGGATGAAGAGGGTTGCAATTGAGCTCGGCGATTGTGTCATAATGGGGGATTTTGATATTCTGTGGGCATCCCTTTAATCAATTGAAAAGCTTTATGGGTTAGATGGATTAATTTCTTGAACCTGCAATGGTAATAATATTAGATTATTTCAAATACAATGAGATGTTAGGGTCTTCTGATTTCTTTTTGATTTAGTCCGGGTAGATTGATGAATAGGATTACCAGGAATCCTGGATGGAGTTTGGGGGAAATTGATAAAGGACAAATTTTGCAGAAACTACGTGGTTGTGATTTTTTTTAGTTCAAGTTTGCTGAAGGATGGAAGAACAGAAATCCTATTCTGAGGTTTAAAGGTTTAGGGGAGAAAAATGCATTCAGATCTTTAGGATAACTTTTGCAGTTAGTGGGGGATATTTACAACTTGTGCAGTAAATAGGGCTATTGATGCTCTCTAATATTGAGTTACGGAAGGGTTGTGATGAACTTTTGGTGGGATGAAATTCATGACTTTGAAATGTTCTTTGACTTCGCTGACTGAGGATGGCTTGATGGACTAATGCAAAGGCTTAAAAAATTAAGGACTAGGGATGAGCATCTATAGGAGAATGTGGATTATGTACCGTTGATGCTTAAGGTAGACAAGCTCCCTTAAGGTAAGGTTGTCTTGACAGTTGGAAATATAAGATAGACCTGTAAGTCTGCATGAATCTAGGAGAGCAGCGTGACATCCATAATGGTAAGAAGTATCTGGGCTGAGAAAATGTGAATTTGGATCTCTACTATGTTCTCATGCACACGTATTTACAGAGTAGATGATGCCAGTGTTAGCAGACTTGTAGTTATAACTCATTGTTAACTGTCGTCTATGTAATTGAGATTGCATTATTTTGAGTTTAATTTATCCCAAGTTGTGTTAACCATGCAATCTGTCTTTATTGTCAGTCAAATACAATATCACTTCCTGAAGTCGGTGCTGCAGTCTCTGTCTTGCTTGGTTTACCTCCACCTGCCACGCTTTCAGCTGCTGGTTCTTCAAAGGTGCATAGCGCGAAAGTGAATTGATTGTTTTTTATCTGGTTTATTTGTTGGATATCTTTGCGATGCTAATTGACATATTTTCAGTTGAACGAGGTGCTCAGGCCAAATCCATTTGATAGACCTCGTGCTGCTTTTGTGGTGGAAGTTAGAGGAGTTCAAGGTCTTTTCATTAATCCTATTATTACAAAACAATTTAGGTGACTTCTGGTTTTAAACTAAATGTTTTCTTTATATGTAGATTCTGATCAGTTGATTGAGTTAGATCTACTCAAAGGTGGACAGAGGAAGGTTGTTTTTGCCTCTGAGAAGGCTAACATTCAACTACCAGGTTGTTGATGTTTTCTACCTGCCCTATAAACTATGCTGGATCCCTTTATACTCTGTCATAAAGTTGTTTGATGTCTAGTGTTTCCTAATGCAATGCTCATTTGGTTGCAGATGAGGGAGTTTCAGTTGTTGCTATTGATGGATCGGACTCTCTTGATTCTGGTTCATTCACTGATGAAGAGATCCACAATTTTGTAAGTTTAATTGGAAGAAAATAATATTACTTTGTGTGTCTTTATATGTCAATTGCATCTTACTAAAATATTCTATATATTCAGGCATCTTGGATGGGTGGGTCATATGTTCATGATGGCTTGGAAGCACTAGCTGGCAAGTTGATCATACCGCTGGGAACCAATGCCAAGATTTCTCTTTCTTTGTCTAAGGTAGGTACTAACGACTACTATCTATCTTTCTCAATTTTTGTAAGTGAACTATTATCTTGGGCCATTGAAGAGTTTTTCTCCTTTTCACTGGTTAATGTGTAAATTCAAGCACATTCTTTTATATGCAGAAAGCAGATAGAGAGTTCACTGCGAGTCTCATCTCCCTTGTCCACAATATTAAAAGAGCAATTGAGATGCATGAGGATATCTCACAGAGCACGATGAGACCTGCTGAATTAATCAAAGGCTCATTTGATGGCATCAAGGTAATGACTTATCTTCCATTATGTCTGTGACGATAAATCGGTGATATGGTCCTAGCTTCCACGGGAAAGTATTTATGTGGAAAAATTGTATTCAGTCATTTCCATAGTCAGTACGTTATGTTGCATGGGTATGATGTGTTATCTTGCATAGCAGAGTGAAACTCAAGAGAACAATCTAAATAAAGAGATGCAGCTTTAATCCATATTCTTGGGAACAGAATTTTAGAGCCTCCTGCTATAGACGAGGAATGCAAGTTCTTTTGATGTACGCCATGATTGTAGGTATAGTTTTTCATCTTGGTGTTTTGTAGAGCCACTTCTCTGTGGTTAGATCACATGGTTGCTTATGGACTATCTACATGTAATGATGAAGTTCCAACAAGCCTTCAACGATGACAACATTTTGCCATCTCCTTCTGATTTCTTCAGTAAATTATCTTAGATTTCATCTGGTTAATGGTTGGACGGGAGTCCCAGACCACATACCTGGATTCATCTCCACACTTGGTCAACTTGGAGGTGAACCATCACCAACCTTCACTGCAAAATAAGCTTCCAAATTTGTGGAGATTCCAATTTTGAAGGTTATAGAAATTAGAAAATGCTCGTTACGGTGTGTTTGGGAGTATTGAAGGGATTAAGGAAGGGAGAGGTGAGGGGATGGGAGGGAAGGGGCAGAGAAGGAAGGAGAGGAGAGGAGAGGAAATGGAGGGGAACAAGAGGAGAGTTGTCTCCCTTATCTGAGAGTAGTTAGCGAGGGAGAGGAGAGGAGTGAGTGGAGAAATGATAATATTTGTACAAAAGTTTAAAAAGTATATATTGCAAGAGAGTTGAGTATAAGAGAGTTCCAAACAACAAATTAGTTCCTCCAATTTGGAGGGTTATAGTTCCTTAAAATGGAGCAAATGTATTGGAGAGTATCTACCTCCAAATCCCTCCCTCTCCCTTCTTGTTCCTCCCTCTTATTCAATCCACTCCCCCAAACAAGGAGATCCTCTTTGCTCCAAATACCTCCCCTTCAAGCCCCTCCTCTCAAACACAGTGTTTGTTCCTTTGTCTTTGCATAACACATAACAGCTGAAACTGGAATTGATGCTTTATTTGTTCATTGTCTCCTTGATGTTCGCTCTTTAGAGCCATACCCTTGCTACGTAAGCGGGTAAGGCATCTGGAGATGAAAGTTTTGAATTTTTAAAGTTTCATAAAAGAGTCCAGGTTTTAACATGCAACCACAAAAACTGAACAGGAGTAGATTTTACATTCTTTCTGGAGGCAATTTGCACAAATATCTGCGGAAGATACTTGTGTGTCCTATAACGCATTAATTCTGCACAGAGTCTACAATTTCCGCCTGATGAGAAGTTGGCTGAGTAGCCACAAATGTTCTTTCTGAAATGCAGTAAATGCACTCACCAAGAAGCACTTGTTGCTTGACTGTCTCCTTATGTATGCATGCATGCAATTTTGTCGTTAAAGCCATTCAGAATGTGTCATCTTTGTAAAGTAATGATATATATCCTTCGATAAACCACCAAAGTAGTTAAGGGTGTGTTTGTTTTTTGAAAATTGAACTCAACTCCACTCCACTTATCTTCAATTCAACATCACAGTCATTACTTTTTTTCATTTTTAAATTTTTTTTAACCATTCAATTCAATTTTTAATATTAAATTTTCTCCTCTAGTCATTACTTTTTCACAATTCAACAACACAATTATTATTTAATCATTACTTTCTCTCAATTATTTATTACTTTTTCACACTTTTTCTCATAATTCAACAATACAATCATTACAAACCAATTAAAACCAAAACTCAACTCAACTCTACTTTATATCCAAACGCACTCTAAAATTCTGTTTTCTCTATTTGATCATACTTTAGACAATTTACATGCTTGTAAGGTGAGGGTGACAAGTAATCTTCCTTGAATGTGTCACATCCTAAATCTCCTTCAACCATGGATGCTCATATTAAATCAAGTTTTCTTTCATGTCCATTATAGGTTTTGCAGGAGCATTATGGTTCTCATGGTGTTGCAGAACAAGGAGCTAGATTATTACTTGCTGTATTGACCAAGATGTACAACTCGTTGCAGGCTGCATATGATGGTTAGTATTATTTGGTTTACAAAACACAATAGATGTTGCATTGTTGGCTGATATCATATTAACCAATTCCTATTCAACACAACTATTGCATTATTCAGGATTACATTTAACGTGCATTGAAGTACTTTTCGAATTAGTCATTGGTTCCTTCATCTGTTAGAGAATTTATGTTATTTTCCTTTCAATCTTAATCTGGAGATACACTATTTAACAGGTCAAATTGTTGGGGCAATCTTCTTCAACAACGATGTTTCATCAGATGCATTATTAAATGTTATTGTTGACTCTCGCCCATCTGCACGATGGTTGGAAGAAGAGAAGAGTATTCCCAGTGCTGCTGATATAGAGAAATTGTTGGTTAGGCGAACTCTTGCGTGGCTAACAGGATTAATTTTGCTCATTTCAACTCTCATTGGGGTAAGCAATTACATTTATGCAGTCCTCATTTTTTTTTCGGTTACAAGGGAGGCCCATGAGCCTAGTACTATGCAGTCCTCATTTTATTCAATAATCTTTTTCAGTTTCGATCTGTTCTTTAACCTGTTTAGCGTAGGCCCTGGTCTTTAAATTGTTCATTTGAAAAAAATTGAAACTTATTAGTTTCATCTGCTTGTACATTTAAATCAAGGGAATATTAGTTAGGCTTAGTTCTTGAATGTGATTGCACATGGTATATGTCTTCTGATTTTACAAATGATAGCTTCTGTCAACAGTTTTTTCACTTAAAAAATACATATTTGGGAGAAACTATGGGCGCAATATGTTTTTATTCTTCTTAAAATAAAATGAGAAAAATGAGGGGAAAAAATATATTGGCTTGTATTTACTGAACATGTTGGACTGTGTAAAATATCAGAAGTGCAATAGAATATAGTTTTCCCTTGTTTTCCTTGTTTTTCAAGAATAAAATGATGGAAAACTTTTTGCCATTGAAACAATTCAGTATGAAATTGAAATACCATCTGAGACCAAAACGGTATCGTTTGATAGTGGATGAATCCACTTTAATCGCCATTCTTCTGCTCTATTTCAATACCTATCTGGCCATCCAAGTAAAACCTCACTACCACTGAATGTCAGAGGAATCCAATACAATCATCATTGGTGCCATTCCTTTAATGCCCTTTTATATATTTTGCAGATTTACTTCCTCCTCAATATGCCACTCACGAGGGACACCCTTCTGTATTCTAATGTCAAGCTCGATTAAACATCAACAGGAGTGGACAAACATTTTCAAGTTGAGCGGACACCCAGGTTATCGATTTTCACTGTATTCTTTGCTAGTGGTCTAGCGCTCGAGTGACCTGGCTTATGTTGTAAAAGTCCATTCTCAAATACAATTGCTTGAGGAGAAAAATTATTATTAGGACTAGCAGGTGTTTTCTTTTCCTTGGTGAAGGATTAAGCTTCTGAATAATGGTGCTCGTTCTATTTACTTGTAGGAGCGTTGTCCATATGATCTTGGAAGAACCGATTATGTGAAGCGAGAGAGCTATTTATGAATTTCAGAATTGATGCAAATATTGGAGGTGGCTGAGCAAGATCGAAGGATTAAACTTTGTTGTAGAATGTCTTGCCTTTGGTTGGTATGAGTGAAGTTATTAAGGTTGTAATTTCTCAGATGTTTGAATTCGTTTTGTTCGCGTAAATATCTTTAAGTTGCTGAGAAATAAAAGCAGTAGCCTGTTATTTTTAATTCTCGTGACTTGTCCGATGCACTTGCTACGCATGGAGATTGAATTTCAATGTTTTTGGCTAATCCTGTGAATTGTTTTTTAAGACGATATGAGATTGAGCTTTTGCCTTGCCTCAAGGAGCCTCATATTACTGATGAAATTGGAACACATGACTTGGTGTATTACTTATGAGGAATGCCCATACTCTGAACCATGGGACTAATCAAATAAAGAGGGCTTTTGATCAAGCCAAAAAACAAAAAAAAAAAGTGCGCCTTTTGATTTTCTTTTCTTTTCATTGTTTTTCTGCCCTTTTTTAGCTCTTCCATTAAAACGTACTCGTGATACTGCGTTCAATAAAGAATAAAATCTAGTTTGCAGTGCATCATCTTTAGGCCTAGCAGTAAAGTATCATCCGACTCATAAATTTTTGCACTATACTCCCGCGACCACTTTTTCAACCAAAAATTAATTTATTAATTTCTGATTTTAAAAAAATATTTATAAAAATTAATTACATAGCATCCTGAGCTAACGGAGGCTGGAGGGTGTAGTCTGGGTTTACTTTCGCTCGGCTTTTCAAAGTACAATCGAATGGAATGCTGAGGCCCTCTCAAGGATGCCTCCTATGGGTCGATTTTGTGAGCTATTCAAATTATTCTTTCCAAATTTAGCTGATCACTTCTTTTTTTTTTTTTTAGTGTGTATCCTGGTATCTAGAAATCCAATGGGATCTGACTAGTCAAGTCGGGAGATCGAGCATTAGAGATTATTCTTCCTTCCAACAAGTGCGCTTTTTGGGGTTTGAACTCGTGTTCTTCTTCTTACGGGGGTGAGCTGCTTACCACCCAGCCAACACTTTTATTAGTAGCTTGATTACTTCTTAACCGGAAAGTAAGAACCGTCCAAGCCCTAAAGGGACCCACCACCACCCCCTTCTCTATCGCGTTCTAGAAGTTCATCATTCAGCCACATGATCTGGTGATGGTTATTGTTGCCCCTCCACCCCTGCTTGTCTTGCACAATCAGCTTGCTCGAACTTGCTCCAAGTTGGCATGACTGGATGCTGAGACATGTCCAAGTTAAAGTACATCCCATGGAACTGAAACATATCTTCTATCCTCTTGAAGCAGATCTCCATATAAGCCGGATTCCTCCTAGCAGATCTCCTTCCGAACAGTGCTCACATTTGAACTAGGCATCAATCTTGTCGTCAGAAAATAAACCAAACCTTGGCATCAGCCGTTAGATCACCACGACTGATCAATATATAAGCTCCCTTTGTAATATCCCAGCTAGATCCATCCAAGCATATGTCATCAATAACTAGCTTAGCTTTCTCTTCAGTGAATTCACCGGATGCAAACAATGGATATTCATCAACCGCAGGTGGAGTCAGATCATAGTACTTACTAAATGCGCAATGAAACTTCCTCCTTTCAAAGCAGGACACCATCTCATTTTTAATGTCGCGGCACTTGACTAAGCATTCAATATATATATATATATATATGACACCCTCAAATAGCGAGGAGATTGACAATGAGACCACATTTGAGGTGGGTCATTGGCAGGAGCCCATCGGGTATCTGCGAGGAGGTCTATCACTGGATTTCACTCCCATCTTTTTTCCCTTAAAAAATTTCCATGAGACGACCTGAATGGGAGGGGTGGATCCATCGGTCTTAGGTGAGGTCATTGGAGGCACCAGAGTTTTTCGGTATCTGCACCTTGGGGTGTTGTCGGTGGAAGAGCCGCCACCACCATTGGATGCAAGGCCCCCAAAAAATTGCATCTCCCCCGTTGGTGATGCACCCCCAAGGCGAGAATGCCGCGTCTAGTGGATGGGTTGTCGGCGGGGGAGTCCCATCATCGTTCTATGTCGCTACATCCTTTTTACAAATAAATTTTAAATCATAATAATATTTAAAGGCACCACGTCAACCTAGAGTATACTAGATGCCACAACGTTAGCAAAAGTAGGGATGCTGAGTGTTCTAATTTAAAAGAAATATGTCATTGTCCAATTACGAAATTGTAAAAGTATACTTGAAATTTATCAAAAGTGAAAAAGAGGGAGTAAGAGGAGTGAAGAGTTCACGAATGCTGATGCTCGAATTATTTAAAGGCTTATTTTGATTACAAGGAAGCCCCATAATGAATTTGAATCAAAGAGAGTGTAACGCAGTGGCGCACATCTGCGCTTGCTTAAATGGTTTTACATTAGTCTTCTATTGAAAAGTGAATCGCCATTTACATACTCCATGAAATTGCACTGAACATTTCAACAAATGAATAAATTGCAGATAAGTAATGCTACTATAGATTCAAAGAATCTTGTTTGGATGAAAGTAATGCTACTATAGATTCAAAGAATCTTGTTTGGATGAAAGTAATGCTCATATCTTTTGAAATTTGAACTAAATCTGTTTTATAATTTTTTTAATGTATATCATGGTATTAAAAAATCTAACGAATCTCGACTGATTCAGTTCGAATCAGGTCGATCCACTAAGGAAATAAAATTCTAAGAGTATGGATTTTCTCCATTTATAAGACTCGAATTTAAAACTTTATTTAAGAAAAATGAACATCGAATATTTTGAATCAACCCATGTTGGTAAATCTATTTATAAATTTAGGCTCATGCAATCAAAATCTTTCATTCCTATGACAAAGAGCATTTCACTTACTAATAAGGTTAATTCAAGAGATTCAGCGCTTATTTTCCTTAACTAAGGTATCGGATTTGAGTTTTGTGAATGAAAAAAAATACTTGATTAGAAGAGTTTTACGTTTTAGTGGGCAGACTGTCTTGAACTGAATTAATTGGGGTCTATTGGTTTTCCAGATATCACAGTACTTATCGAAAAAAAGAGAGCATTTCACTTAAATGTTTTGGACACACCTCAAGTGAGGATCGGATCGTCCCTTAACTTTACATCCGAAACATATACATATAGAACCAATTAATATAATTTATGTGTATTGAGAGTAATATCATACACGAAAATTAAAAAGAATAATATATCATATAAAATATGTTTGGATCTACTATTGTATCAATTAAAATTTTTAGGATAAATATAGATCCAACCCCTAGTAAGTAAGTCTGGTGAATACTTAACATGATATCAGAGAAGGTTACGTGTTCATGTAGGCTCGTACTATGCTCAGTCTACTATTTGTTGAGGGCAACCAAAATGTGCCTGCTTGGCTTGAATGTGGAACTCGGGCTTTATACTTTTGAGTGCAGAAGAGTAAATCCCGTTTGTGGTAAATTATCCTCCTCCTCAAAACATACCAGTTTTGTTTCAGCGGGTCTAATGATAGGTACAAATTTATTTATTTTTTTTTTAAATCAATGAGGTCATAATGCATGTTCAACCTATTGAATGAAATCCAATCTCATCGTTTTGCCCTTGCCCATGAGGTGCAATTCCGCTTATATGGAGCGTAATTTGTCAATATGCACGTGCCCATGATTAGGTTGAAGGGGTTATAAACCGGGCCTGGTAACTGCAGGCCGGACCGGTTGGGTGTCCGGTTTAATGTCGGGCCGGATTGGATTGGACATGCCCTATCATATCGGTATCCGCTTCCCTCTTTCCTCCTGCACTCTCGGCGCAAGCGTAAGGAAGGGATCAGCAAATCTTCTCTCTGCTGCTCATTCCGAGGCTCGCTTGGCTGCTCCGCTTCTTCAATCCTCGTCTCGGAGGCCTCTGCTCTGCAACCCTCAACTGTTCATCCTCTGGAGCCGCTCTTTCATTGCCCGACCGAAGTCATAGAGGTGCCAATCTTTGTGTTAGGGTTTTGTTATTTGTGCTTCTCTGTCATAGTTTGCGAGTCCTGTCGATTGTCGATATCTGTCTGATTGCACAAGCAGGATACGGATTCTTTGTAATTGTTCTGAGTTCTTATTGAACCTGAAACCTGATGGGGGGCGATTGCTCCCCGCTGCTCCCACTTTGCATACAAAGGTGTCGTTTTGGACGATTTTGATAGGATTTGATGTCATTGTTTTGTTGATTTAGTTAATTGAGTTTGGATTCTAATCTCTATTTTGTGCCGTGTAGGATTCTGATGGCGGACCGCAGTGTTAGCAATGCAGTTGCTAAGCCCATATGGATGAAGCAAGCTGAGGAGGCCAAGCTGAAGAGCGAGGCGGAGAAAACAGCGGCTGCAAAGGCGGCATTCGAGGCTACGTTCAGGGAGGTGGACAAGAACCGCGAGGAGGAGGAGGCGGCGGCGGACTCCTCTGACAGCGAATCTGAGGAGGCTGAGGATTTGGCAAACAAGCCAATTGGGCCGGTGGATCCCACCAAGTGCATGGCGGCTGGAGTGGGAATAGCTGGTGGGACAGCATGTGCCCCGGCTTCTTTTATGGTTACCACGAAGGATGCGGAGGGGAGGAAAGTCCCTAATGGAGGCTCTGAGATAAAGGTCAAGGTGGTTCCAGGAGTTGGGGTTGGAGGTTCGGAGCAAGAAGGGATTGTGAAGGATATGGGGGATGGCACTTACACGGTTACTTATGTCGTGCCCAAGAGAGGGAATTACATGGTCCATATTGATTGTAATGGGAAACCCATCATGGGTAGCCCTTTTCCTGTGTTTTTCAGTGGAGGTATTCACTCACCCTTCATGATTTCTTTGTTCATTCCCATGTTACTGACAATGCTCTTCTGCTGTTTTTGCCTTACTTTAGCTTTTTCGCTTGTATCATTCACCTGTATCAGGTGATTATTTTGTATATTTGCTGAGTGCGTCATACTACTTGGTTGATATTCTCACCCACTGCCGGATGCTGCTGCTTTATATATGGAATTGCACTTAACTAGATGCCTCGTGTATGCTTATAATTGGTTAGGAGATTCCTAAGAGACATGCTTAGTTCAGGGTCATTTTTCTTTTAAAAGAATTGATGAAATAGGAAATAGTACATGAAATTGTACAGATACAAACTTTGGCATCATGATTAGAAGTCTCTAATGCAGTGGTTATAGACTGACTGTTAGGAAACAATAGGTATAATTTCACTGGCTGGTATGATGCTTGAAGCAATGAATTGGTTCTAGATCACTTGCCAGCAAGACTTAATCTAATTTGCCATTTCTTGAAAACATTTTTTGTTACTTTTTCTTTTGCCTTGACGTGAGGATGTTGTCTTATCATGCATTTGGAATCAGTGCTGATCATATTGCTGTGCAGGTGCTTCTACTGGAGGGCTGCTTGGTGTTGCTCCTACACCTTCATATCCCAATCTGGTCAACCAAACCATGCCTAACATGCCAAATTATACAGGCTCTGTTTCTGGGGCCTTTCCAGGATTGATGGGTATGATTCCTGGTGTTACACCTGGTTCTTCGGGAGGTGCTATTTTGCCTGGAGTTGGAGCCTCTCTTGGTGAAATTTGTCGCGATTATCTTAATGGAAGGTGTGCCAAGTCAGGTTGCAGCCTGAGTCACCCCCCTCACAACTTGCTGATGACTGCATTGGCTGCGACAACTACGATGGGAACTCTCAGTCAAGCACCCATGGCACCGTCTGCTGCAGCTATGGCTGCTGCTCAAGCTATTGTGGCTGCGCAGGCACTTCAGGCTCATGCAGCTCAGGTTCAAGCACAATCTGCAAAGGATATGTCAGGTATCTTGCTCATTGCTTACTATTATTTTGAATTAGGGGCAAAGTTTCCTGAGGCAAATGAAACTTTACTGGGAGATGCTCGACTTTATTTTGAAATTTGAAGTGAGAGGGAGTGTAAGGTCTCTATGAGAATTTTGTCTTCGCCGGAGGTTTAGAGGGGGCTGCTATCTGCAGCATCTTCATGCATATCCTGTCCCCTGACCAGTATATGTCGATTTATTTCATGCCGTCACATGTTCACTGTTAGTTTTCCATATGCTTTGTGTTACCTGAATGGTTGCTTAATCCATTATCCTGCTTTCTCTATGTCCTAATATGTATGTCGTAGAATGTACATGATCCTTCGGATAGGAACAAAGGGGCTACATGGATGGATCTGACATGTTGCTAATCTTGACAGTTTCAGCAGACAAAGATGTAAATGGTGATGCACTGAAGCGAACAGTGCAAGTCAGCAATCTCAGCCCACTTCTAACAGTGGATCAGCTAAAAGAGCTTTTTGGCTATTTTGGTATTGTTAAAGAATGCACTGTAACAGATTCAAAGCACTTTGCTTACATAGAATACTCAGAGCAAAAGGAAGCTACTGCTGCTCTTTCTCTGAATAATATGGAAGTTGCGGGCCGCCCCCTTAACATTGAGATGGCAAAATCACTTCCCCAGAAACCAGCTATCTCGAACTTACCTCTGGCCTCACCTTCTCTGCCAATGATGATGCAGCAAGCTGTTGCCATGCAGCAAATGCAATTTCAGCAGGCATTGCTAATGCAACAGACAATGAATGCACAGCAGGCAGCTAATAGAGCTGCTACTATGAAGTCTGCAGCAGAGTTAGCTGCTGCAAGGGCTGCTGAAATAAGTAAAAGACTGAAGGCTGATGGGGTTGTAGAGGACAATGAGGCTACCGCTGCAAAGTCTAGGTATGCGATGTTGCTTTAACTTAAAAGGAGAACTCACATGACGGTTCAGAACTATGTTTGAATTGAACATTGTTGCAGAGCAGGATTAGACTAGTGAACACAACCTACAATGCTTATTGGAGTGTTAGTGGGCAATATTCTCATCTAGGTGGTTTCCATGAGAGTTCAGTTTAGTGTTTCCAATCTGAAGAATTGCATAGAAATGTCATTCCTTCCTGTTGGCCAATATCTTCTGAGAATATATATCTTCTAATTTATTTACAATCAATGATATAGTCAGTTCAAGTAGAATGGGTTACTGATCAGGGACCATAGGATACACTGGACTTGGAAAGTTTCAAATACACTTAGTGCATGTTTAAGTTTAAAAGATGCTCCTTTTTGGACTTAACTTGCTCTTTGTGATGCTATCTTGGTAATATCCTGTGAATGCTAGAATAGTATTTGAAATGTTAATGCAGGTTATAAGCCCCTAAAACTGTGGGATGAGGATTTCAAGATTGGGATATTTTTGTATCTTAAATATTTATTTGAGATCTCTTCTGACTCTCTGTCAGACCAGTTAAAAGATTAGCTATGGGTTTTCTTATTGAAGGGAATGTTCGAAGGATGGGTTTCTACTTTTTGTTTTGCACTGATTCTGGAAATTGCTTCCTCTTGCAGGTCGCCTTCTCCCTCTCGTGCAAGGTCGAAATCAAAATCAAGATCACCTATCAACTACAGGAGGCGGCATAGGTCTCCCTCTTACTCGCCTCCGCTGCGGCGTCGAAGAGACTATAGATCTAGGTCACCTTTAAAATCTCGCCACCACTTGAGCTATGAGAGTGAACTTCGATCCCATAGAGACAGAGATAGTTATGGCAGTGACAGGATTAGGAGGCGGGCTTCTGATAGATTGCGTGATCGCCATTCACCTGTATCAAGGAGAAATAGGAGCAGGAGCATTAGCCCTCGGGCAAGGAAATCTTATCGAGTTGATTCTGAATCACCAAAGCATCGCCGTGAAAGTTCTCATAAATCACGGAAATCATCCCGTGTATTATCAGTATCACCCAGGCGCCACAGGGATTCGAGGTCATCTCCCAGGAATGATGATAGAGAGAAATCAGAAAGCAGGGGGAGGTCAAGGTCAAGATCAATATCTGCAGAAGCAAATCGAGATTCCGAGGACAGAAAAGGTAGAAGTAGTCG
This sequence comes from Punica granatum, assembly GCF_007655135.1. Classification (NCBI taxonomy): domain Eukaryota; kingdom Viridiplantae; phylum Streptophyta; class Magnoliopsida; order Myrtales; family Lythraceae; genus Punica; species Punica granatum. The sequence goes on along the minus strand of NC_045127.1, from coordinate 43,842,287 downwards.
ACGTGAAAGGAGACGGTCAAGTTCCATAACAAAATCCATTGAGCGGAAGCAGCACTCTGATGAAGATCCAGATGAAACTAGAGAAGAAAAGGATTGCAGGAGAAGTCAATCAAGGTCACCATCTATTGAAGGTAAGCGGAGTTCCCGCCATAAAAAAAAGGAAACAAGGGATGAAAGATCAACATATCATGCGCGTAAGCGGTCTAGGTCAAGATCTTCAGAGCATAAACGTTACTCAAAGGATAAAGTGGATGATAGCCGAACTGATACTTCCAGGCATCGTAACAGAAGGCGTTCGCGGTCGAAATCTGTTGAGGATAGGCATCGGAGAGACAGAGACACTAAATCGAGACATCGAAGGCGTTCAAGGTCTAAGTCTGAAGAACACAGGCATCAGAGGAGTGATCCATTTGATGAAGGTCGAGGCAAAGAATCTGGGTCACGCAGAAGACGGAGGTCCAGATCAGTTTCAACAGAAAAAGATCATAGTAAGGAAAGCTTGTCGTCTAAAAGAAGTGGGCTGAAGCGAGAAAGGTCTAGATCAAATTCTGCAGAAAGCAGGGAACATGATACTGCTAAAAAGGGTCATGCTGAAGATGGGAAATTGAAAAAAAGTGAGCAGAGGAGGAGGCATGGTACTTTGTCTTCACCAAATGGTGGTATCGAGTCCGAGCACCGCAACTCCCACTCCCTTAATATAGGGGAGGACATTGGAACAAAAGAATGTGAAGAAAAGTATAGAGGGGACTCATCAAACTGTCAGAAAAGTTATGAGAAAGGTTCGGCATTGCACTCCTTGGACCTAAAAGAAATAAGGAGTCGAGGATTGGAAAATTCGGATCATGGGGATCTTGATAATGGTACTGTAACAAAATAGGGGTTATCTGGTTTCCATTTTTTTTTTATTCTTTGCGCTTGCTAAATATGGAATCTTGAAACTCACACCACTTAATGGGTTTTCCAGCAATTGAAGTTGATGATATCAACAGATTTGACTCGAGCAAGGACCTTAATTTCTCTGATCATGAGTCAGGTTAACTGAGCTGGGACAAATTAGCTCTTTCCCAGGTGGAGTTCTGTTTTGGGAGGATCAGGGGTGAATGGTAGAGGCCTGCTAAATTGGAACCAAGATGCTGTCTGCTACAACTAGGACTCCATGCTGTGGATCTCGAGGAATATGGTTTCAGCCATGAGAGCTCTCTTCTTGTTGAAGAAGCTTGTTTCACATTAACATACTGGCTTGAAAGATTACTCTTCTACTTACGAGGAGGACGTTACTTAGAAGATCACCTCTGCTTATTTCTTGTTTCTGCCAGTCATTGGCTAGCCATAAATGTGGACACTGTTTTGCTTCATCTTTTGCAGGCGGCTCTGGAACTGATTGGAGATTGTCTGTGAGGTTATCTTCATATGGTTGAACTATTTGAAGAAGTATTCTGCCTTCGCTTGTGGTCAGCTATTCAATGTTTGTAACAAACTTCTTTTACTTGATGTATGTTGGATTCTTACTTTGATTGCTGCTTAGTCTGTGTCTTCTACATCGTTCCTTCTTTGAAATATCTCTCAAATTCGTATGCCATGATATATTGAAGCTATGCCTTGATTCTCTCTACTTACTCTTCCCTATCCCAAGGATGATCGGACTGAATGAAATAGGCTTTAGCTGAGAGAGGGAGGGATGAGAGGAGGATTAATGACTATATCTATGCAGGTGATGCATGGTGATATTATTGGAGCTCTCTGAGATCAGTATGGGCAGGGTTAAGTTCCTCTGGTATAATAAAGGTAAGCTGCTACAGATCTTGTTAATTGTAAGGAAAGGAGCTTGAAGAAGTTTCATGGAAGTGCTTGGCAATTGTCATGCGTTCAAACTCATGCTATTTGGGCATGCTTAACTTTTAGATATATATATGTTATAAGTTTGTTTCCTTACTCCAGTCCCATCTTTTTGCTCTTTTCTCTTTTTTCTTTCCTTCCCCCTTTCCATTTCTCTTTTCTTCCTCCCCTTTCAAGGCATCAAGACTGAAGTGAGACCAGTTGCTGGGATGAATTCATTCACATTGCGCAATGACGAGTAATAGCAGGTTGGGTAATCCAATTTGTTTATATTAAGCGGTGAAACACTGGTGTTGATAGGAACAGGTAATTTCTTTGAAAATCCTGCATGGAAGTTTCAGCTCTGCTAGATGATATGCTCTGCTACTTGCTAGGCTGGGACAGTGCGCATTAAGTAATAATTTCTGCGTTTCAGAGAATTGGAAAATTGCCCAAATAGTTCCCCCTGATGTTTTTCGCAAAATGATAAACCCCGTTTTTGGAAGGAATAAGTGACTTTGCCCGCTGTGTCTTGTTCATTCTCCTCGCCATTTTCAGTCTCACCTAACAATGGCCTCTGTTCAGATGATTTTGGCTGTCTTGTGGTTGATGCGGAAAAGTTGTGAAATAGCACCGCACCGCGCTGGCTGCGGTTATAGCGAGTGTTGATATTCTCGTCTTGAACGAGGTTAGATGTAGTTTTAGGTGTCAAGTAGCCCAATGCACTTCATTCCCAAGGAAGGGAGGATATCTGCGTGGTTGTGTCTCATTTTTGTTAGGTTTCCTTTCATGGATTAGGTTCTCTGCATATTTCCCAGGTTTCAAAGTTTGGAGGGTGTCCCCCCCTTGTTATGCACTGTATGGCAAAGCGTGTCTTGTTAGGTGTCCCTCCCTTGTTATGCACTGTATGGCAAAGCAAAGCGTGTCCTGTTAGTTGAGGTACTAGGCGCGGGGTGAACACCATGGTTGAGGAAACTATGGGAGAAGTAACAAACCGAAGAGGATGGAGAGCAGTTGATTTGATTGCCTAATTGAAGCTACCATTTATGCTTGTGTCCTTCCTTGAACATATTTCTTTCTCCTTGATTTTCTTTTCCCATGTAAGCTTGGTTGCCACGCGGATATTATATTTGAAAGCTGTCTGCTCATGATTTTGCCATCGGTCTTTCTTTGTTTCTTTCAAGACATGCATGGTGTTACCAGTCGTCGTCTATGAGACAGGATGTGTTGTGCCATGTAACCATCCTATACTAATGTAAAGTAGAGCCCCTCCTAGTTATCCGTTTCCTAGAGTGGTTCAAATAGTCTTTCTTGAATTCTGGAAGGATTATGCAATTTCAGTTCGGTTCGATTCAGTTCAAAGCTGAGGTGTGAAAGAATTAAATTATAATTACCGTTTCTAAGGTTCTTGAGGGCCATTTTCTTGTTTGAGAAAACCGAATCGAATTGCGTACTGGACATTTTCGATAGCAGCCCAGACTAGATCCCGTAGAAAACCCTTACCTTGAATCAAAGTCTTTTCAGCTTGGATCAGTTAGTTTTGTACCTACGTACTGGCTGGAAACTGTCAGCGGTGTCGATCAATCTGAACTCTGGAAAAGATTATAATGGGTTCCATCATAGTTGAGCCACATCAATCGAGGGAATGAACGATAATAAAAGATTACAATTTAGCTTTTTTGGTTCTGGTTTTGGACCAGCTACCGTGTTCGAACATTCCTGTTAGCGAGAACAGTAGGCCCAGAATGTTATTAACGCTGACGCGGCATCTACCTATCTGGCATCGATGAGCTTCTGCCTCTAGCTGGTGAAGGTCATTGCCTCCGTCCTGTTGAGGTTGCCCTGTTTGATTTGGCAAACCAAATCAATGAGGTGAGGAGAAAAGGACTTTTTGAGTTAGCTAACTCGGTTCTTTCATTCCTAAGAATTCCAGTCATAAAATGGTTAATTCAATCTGATCACTCAGTTCATAACTTAACAGTGTCTCTGGAGATTGTTGAGAAATGAACTCGAAACTTTTGGGGTCCGGAAGCCAAGTTACAGATACAAGTGACCAAATATAACCTTCAATAATTGTTGCGAAGTCCGGCTTGGGATATATGGTCGTGGGAGTACTTTTGGATGCTTCGATTTACATATATTTGTTTCCATTACTACTTGCAACTACACAGACGAAAAATTTCTCGATAAGTCCAGCACGAGGTATACGATATAGATGTAAATTCTATATGCTTGCTTTCGGCTTTGACAACTCAATTGGTTAATTTGTGCATGTACACTTCAAACTGCAATTAGCATGAAATATATAGACGTTTCTTTGGCGCTGATCACACTTTTAACTTGGTCTTCTGGTGGAAGGATTAGGTTGGTTCTCTTCCTTCTTTTTCAGGGATTCTTGTTCCCAAGCAATCGGGACTGATAAGTCCAAGATGGAGAAGTTGAGTTCTTTTTCCCTGGTCACAACCGTACGTGCAGGCTGAGCTGAAGCAGCAGCTCTTCTTCGATCCATTGTCATCGGCGTTCTTCTCTCAGCTACTGTATTTGTTATTTTCCACAAGATCACTGCGTCCTGAGTAATGAGATGAATAATTGCAGTGACTCTCTCGGAAAAGATTGGACTCCCGACAGAAATACTAATCAAATAGTCTAGCAGGGAATTGGTGGTTCCTCATTGTTTTAATTTCTGTCTCGTGTGGCCTTCAATTTCTTGTTTGAACTAGTGCTTGGCTGTTTGGTAAGAAATTATAGACGAAGCCGATCGGTCGTGAATAAAACCCGAGCTTTCTGGTTCCTTATAAACCAGTTGGTCATCAACCTAATTTGGTGGACGCACTTTCTGAAACATGTACACATCTCACAATATGTTACATATGGGGATTAGAATATACGTCATGCATTTACAACTCTTTTTTGTTTACTTTCCTTTTTTTGGGACATGGATGTTGGTCAGAGAGACATGCATAGATGGTAACGAAACATTGTGCCATACGTTTTCTTTTCATACATACACATAAGAGAGAATGGGCAGTTGAACAACAACAGGAACAGGAACAGGATGATATGTTACGGTAGGAATGTTGTTGGGTTTACCCTTTCACTGAGGGAAAAAAAAAGAAAAAGAATAGCCTACATTTTAAAGGAGACTTCCCTATTCCTATGTGACTCGGTCGACCAACCCCTTTCACCTTCCTCATCTCCCATCTTTTCTCTTATATCATACCATCATTAAACTGAAGCCCGAGGTAACATTTTCAGATCCCTTCTCCCGACATTCAATCAATGCGATAAATGGAAGGTCGAGAGCCGCCTCAAGATCTCCCCGACCACCTCTTCGTGTCCTCCTCAGACCACCCGGCTCCCTCAGAGCCGTCGTCATCTCAGCTCCCCCGGGATCTTGATTGGGTCAGCAGCTTCCTCCAGCTTCCTCCTTATCATGGTGGGAGCAACGATGCTACGGGTGCCGGTAGTTCTTCGTTAGTGGGGGGAGGAGCGCCTGTTAATGCGGACGAGGAGGAGAGAAATGTTGGTGGTAAGGAGAGGAGGAAGGCTGGAGGAGGTCATAGGACGAGGAAGGCGACAAGGCCTCGGTTTGCTTTCCGGACGAGGAGTTCCGAGGATATCCTCGATGATGGGTATCGGTGGAGAAAGTACGGGCAGAAGGCTGTCAAGAACAGCATATATCCCAGGTATATATATGAGTTTTGTAGGATAAGAAAGAGGTGTCCTTCCTATATGATTTGATCAGCGCTTTGATCTCTATGTATGAATGTTAAGTTCCTCATGTGGAATGCACATATGCATATCGAGTCTGCTTCTCTCTTCTTATATGTTTGTTCATAGACGATATTGTCTCCCCTACGATCATGATCGTGGTAACATGGTGTAAAAAAAATCTCAGATATTCACCCCAAAAAAAAATAATTCTCAGATGAATATTCTCAAGTAATGTATGGTGGAGAACTGATTAAATTCTTGTATTAAAAATGAAAAAGGAAAACTACCTTCCGCTATCAAAAGAGAGCGTAACTCCCTGTGTAGTTAGTCAATTCTTATGAGGGTTGGATTCTAGATAATAAGAGAGAATCACCCAATCCACCAAAAAAAAAGAAAAAGAAAGAAAGAATCACCCAATAATAAAGGAAATCGTCCTTCAATTTTAATTGTTTTTCCGTTATCCATGCAGCAATATAAAACCTCCCAATAATCAAAGAAAGAAATTCTTTTTGGGTTACCAGGAAGGTATATAGGCTCAATTAAAAAGAGGGTATAGTATAGTACAGTGATGCACGCTCTCGTCTGACAGTCAAGAGATTACAAGTTCGATAATTAGTGAAATTATCCGTGTTCTTTTATTAGTTATTAGTATTTCTCTTTTATTGAATTAGATTCATAGACATCCATTGTAATCGAAATAAAGGAGGAATAAATGGATAATCTCATGAAATTTGAATCGAAAAACTCTTAACTTCATACATACATACATATAGATATATAGAAGGGTGAATACCAGTGCGTTCAATTAAACTATTTATTCAAACCCAAAAATTTTATTTGTACATAGGGATATACACAGTTCCTCGACAAAGGTCAGTCAATTTGATATATATTTTTGCATGTATATTAATGATATGTATGGGGTTTAAGCGTCATGCTTAATACTGGCATAGGTTTGTCAAAAAACCTCGTTGTGGTTTGAGAGGCGACGACCTTTGCTTGATGCTGTTCTTCGAAGAAAGAAAACAGGAATTAACTTTGAGATTAGTAATGATATTTTGTTCAATGAGGTATTTGGCAGTACGCGATCTCGAGATACATATACACATATGAGTATGACGACTGTCTTCTTCATGAGCTCATTCGATTCCGGGGTCGATTATATATATAATGGCATGCATGTCTTAGAGATATTGATGCTCTAATTTCTCACCCGTATATATGTGGTGTAACTTAAACATTATTTCTAAATTTTGATCTACAATTTATCGAAATTCATGGACTAAAATCTCTTCATTTTGTCATGCATGGTCCTGTGGACTTGTTAAGGAGCTACTACCGGTGCGCGCATCACACATGCAATGTGAAGAAGCAGGTGCAGAGGTTATCTGAGGACACGAGCACGGTCGTGACGACATATGAGGGAGTTCACAATCATCCCTGCGAGCAGCTAATGGAGGCACTCGCCCCTCTCCTGAGGCAAATTCAGTTCCTCTCCAAGTTCTAATTCATTAAGCTGATCTTTATATACATCTTAATCTTAAACTGATCATCGGTCACTTAGGCATCGACAAAACTATACGGAGTGACTCCGTACATATATATCTTTTAACAGTTCTGTTTCTCCATGCATTGCATATAGATTATATTTGTAATTCCTGACAGCTATCATGCACACATGATTAACAAAAAGAAGGTCCACAACCTCGTTTCTGTGTATTGGCGCATTCGTCGACTCATTCCGGTTTTATTTTGGCAAACTCTTTGTTTTTCATCTTCGAGATGGATATTTCTAATAAATTTGAGGTAAACTATAAGTAGCATGCCCTTTTGATGATTTTTTTTTATAACTACATTCCCGGTGTTATTATTAAAAGACCATTACATCCGATAAATTGTTCAAGGCTGACACGCCCTTTAAGTTATCAAAAGACACCTTCCCTCATGCATGAGGAAGGGTTTGCATTCTTCTTAAATATGGGGCGTTAGCTAGTTTACCAAAATATGGGATGTTATTGTCCTTTAATATAATAATTGTAAAAGGAATTCACCGAAAATATAAATAATTATAAAAACGAACTTGCTGTATTCCTATTCAACGTCGGTTTTGTTCCGCCTTGAAAAGACAAATATTTTTTTCATATATAAAAGATATTATATATCAATCATGCTTAAAGTTCGTTTAGGAGTACCGTGGGAGATTCCACAATCACTTTTCCTTATAATTTTAAGTAGATTTGATATTTGGTGAGTGTGTTTGAAACCATGATTGGGTCAAAATTGTAGTTGCAAACGTGATTTTGTCAAACAAGTTTATAGGTGCTTATGAAATTTACTTATACTTATTCTGTTTCAAGTATTAATAATTACTTTTATTTTACTTTTAACAGTTTTCAATTGTTACATTCCAAACGCTTTTACTCATTCTAAAATCAGCACTTATTTTTCAGTAATTATACTTCGGCACTTTTATTTCAGTAGCATCACTCCCAAACCAAGTCTTAATAATGATTATTTGGCATTAAGCTTAATAGTTTAGCACATATCTTCCATAACGAGGAATAAAAAGTATAGTATCCTTTACAATATTGTACAAAACTAATTTTCTATTTTTTTTTCCAAACATGTTTATTAAAACTTTATGTTTTAGAAATCAGCAAATTACTGGGTTCAATAACCTAAGCACGAAGCAAATCCCTCTCACTGAGACCCCCTTCTCGTTTTTTTTCCCCCCTCCATTCTTAAAACTAGGATTTTTCAAGTAATCTTTTTGGTCAAACACTTAGCTTATGATTGACCAAATTTTGAGTCTTCTCAGTAATATATATTTAGATTTTCTCGAATTTATTCATAATATATTTGCAATTTTTATTTGGATGTTTCTGAAGAGACTTCTCTTATGTATTCAGACACGGCGTTACATGTCCATTGGATAGTTGCCATTTGCATGACACTATTTGATTTTTTATTACATCAGTGAATGATTATATATTTGTATGTATATTCGCATATTGTACAGTACTAATTAAAGAAATTACTCCCATGTTTTATTTATTGGTGTCTTTTAATATTACGATAAATATTATATAATATTATCTAAAATAAATAATACTAATGCATGGGCAATGCACGGGCTATATTACTAGTATGTAGATATAATTATTGTGGAAAGTGTGTCTGCAATATGTGTCAATGTCGGAATAAATGATCTCAATGAACCGGTCCGGAAATTAAAGAGATTACTATGGGAAAATGAAAAAAAATAAATATATATTTTCGAATATTTTTATTAAATTGGGAAAATGAAAATTTAATATAACTGCAAGGCATGATGGAGATGCAATTGATAAACTCTTTCCTTATATTTCGTGGTCAAATTCAAACAGAGACAAGGATGAAAATTAGTTTACATCAATTAAAGGCTGAGCTACCTTTGCAATCTCATCGAGAATGAACGATTGATCAATTCCGAGTTTTCGATTTTTTCTTCTTGTCTGAAAGGATAGACACAATCCATTATTGTTCTCTTTTCTGATGAGATCGACCACTGAATGCGCAGTGCAATGTCCGTCCACTGCACTCTCTTTTGTGCTTGCCATTTTGCACAAAAATGCAATAGGATCAATGCCGATAAGTCGATCATATCTTGATTGACAGTGCAGATTTATAGGGGGGTGGCCACATCAGGTGCAACTATGGGATTACTCTTTTGCTCGGTTCTCGCCCCTGTCTCGGCACAACTGTATTTATGATTACTCGAATATTCATGTGCATTGTATATGAAAGGATAATGATTCGAAACAACTCATCGAGAATCTATTGTAACCTTAGATAAATCTTATTGCGGCGCCACATTCCACATTAGGTCTGTTGAGGACATTCCTAGTTCGAAATCCTCGACTCGACTACTCCTTTGAGGGTTAAATTACAATCAACACCGAATATAGAGCTGATTCAGATGGTAATGCGAAATGCTGCTTTTGCGCAGAGGTCTCAAATCTATATATATGTGTGTGAAAGCAAGATACGGGGTGAGAAGTCCAGATGATCTCAAAACGCTCCGTTTCTGAATGGAAATTTCTCGATTTTTTGAGTTTTAAAATTTTAAATTATCTTTGATTATAAAATTAGTAACAAAATCTTCTGAAAGAATATTCCATTTAAAAAACTGAAAATACCATAAAATCTATTAGATACTATGGTCATTTCCAATTGAAGGCAATATGAATTTTCTAAATGGACTTTCTAGGTTTTTAAGTTTTATAATTTTCTGAATTATTTAAATAATTTTTTAAAAAGATATCTTATCACAAAATCTGATTTCTTGATTTCTTTAATTTTTATAATTTTTATATTATTATTTAATAATCTTGAATTTTTTAATATGAAAGTTAATATTTCATTCTAAATGGCCTTATAACGCTTTGTTTCTGAATTGAATTTTCTTGATTTTTTAAGTTTTTGAAAATTTTAAATTATACTCAATTATAAAATTAACAACAAAATCTTCTGAAATAATATTCCATTTAATAAAATAAAAAATACCATAAAATCTTTTGAATAATATTGTGATCTCCATTGAATGTAATATGAATTTTATAAATGGAACTTTCTAGGTTTTTTACAATTTTTTAATTTTCAGAATTATTTTTAATAAAAAATATTTTTAAAAGATATCTCATCATAAAATATGAGTTCTCGATTTTTTAATTTTATAACCTATATATTATTTTTAAAATTTTAAAATAAAAATAATATTTCATCACATAAATATTAACATCAAAATAAGTATATATTATTATATATTCATACATAATATAGATGTATTAATATATGGTTGTGTGGAAAACCTTTAGTATATATAATAAGAAAAAATATGTACGAATTATATTTTTTTATAGATTACTTTTAAAAAAATAGATTAGATAATATTTTACAGATATATATGGAATTTTCCAGATCTTTTGAATTTTTATTTTGGAAATTATTTTTAATAAAAATATTTTTAAAGATGTCTCATCATAAAATCTAATTTCTCGATTTCTTTAATTTTTATAATCTATATTGAAATAAATGAAAAGATTTTATTATATGTATAAATAATATTTAATAATCTCGATTTTTTAAATAAAATTAATACTTCATTAATAAATATTAACATCAAAATAAGTATATATTAGTATATATTCATTCATAAGATAAAATATGTTAATATATGGTTATGTAAACAACCTTTAGTATATATAATAAGAAAAAGTATATATGAATTATACGTTTTTGCCGATAACTATTTTTGAAAATAGATTAAGTGATATTTATAGATATATAAATTATATTTTCTTTTCAAAAAATAAATCAAATTTGTTCACCGAAAAAAGAAAACAAATCAGATTATATTTTATCGATATTTTGTACAATAGTTATGATATGAATTATTACACACATAAATATGAGCCTATCCAGCTCTCAAAGAATACGTCTACAACTAGACGTGAGCTCTCGAAACTATGTTCCTCTAGATTTAAATGAGTTGATTAAATTTATGCTTTGATTTTTCTCTCATTTTTTGCAAAAATTTTCATTCTTTTATTTTTCTCTAACTTTTTGATGTTTTCATATTCTTTTTCAAAATTGGTGATGTGAGTTTTATCTCTCGAAAGATTTTGCTATCCTTATACACAAGTTCTCAAAAAATAAGTTCTTTTATCACTAAGCGTGAAAGTTGTTTGTTTATTTTATTATTTTTGTTTCACTTTTTATTCTCCAAGCGATTTTTCTTTTTAATTTTTTTTATATTTTTTTTAAAACATTGGTAGAACTAAACTATCCCTTGCAAGGCACATATTTCTTTTTTTGGTAAACTGGACAAATGCATAAAAAATTAAGTAGTGTTAGCCGAGATATCTCAGTTATTACAAATTGTACGGGTAGTAGAAATACTCATTTGATCTAACATAATGAAGTCTATTTCCCCAACAGGCGGGACAACAAAACAAGTTATGCCCTGGTTTGAGTCAATGCCATTTCAAGCCAACCGAGCTAGGTGATCCGCCACGGCATTAGCTTCCTTATAAGCATGGTGTATCTTGAAGTCCTTGAAGGCTCGCGACAGGATCCTGTAATCCATGATAATTGGTGTAAGTAACATATTTTCTGAACCATTCCCAAGGAAAAGGTCCACAACTACCTTCGCATCCATCTCTACAATGAGAGATTGGATGCCCAAGTCACGTGCCCATTCGTAGACCGTCCCTCAAAGCCCAACATTCAGCTGTAAAGCTATCCGTGGTACCAAGATATCTGGCAAATCATTTGATCCATCCTCCCAAGTGGTTCCGAAGGACAACACCAGCCCCGGCCTTTCCAGAGGAGTAATCAACAGAGCCATCTGTGTTCAATTTAATTCAACTACTTGGTGGAGGGATTCCACTGAACCTAGATATCTAAGCTCTGTTGGTGACTGCTCAGAGAGATAGAACCATAAAATTCTATTGCAAGCTCCTAACAAACATGATGTGGCGAGAGCCCCTGTTGAAGATAAGGTTGTTTATGTGTTTCCATAGGATCCATATTGCGAAAGGAAAAATTACTTTCCACGTTATATGCAAAGACTGTGATTCATAAGCCTCACAATTAAGTTTCAACAACGCACATGTTTCACGGCTAGTTAAAATATATACGAGAAGTCCATCTTGTGAACGTGCTATACCCGGTATATATGGACCTGCTTGGATTAGCTGTAAAAGAAGAATTAGGCTGATTTTAGCCCAAGAAACCATGATCGGTTACGTTAACACCATCTATAAATTCAATTAGAAAATTCATTATTATAATACGTGGCAAAGTTATATTAAAAAAAAAAAAGCACCACAACCCCTATTCACTCTGCATCGGCATGAATCGACCGACCATTGATTTGCTTTAAATCGACAGAATCTTGATCAGGAGTGGACCTAGATATTTAGTTTAAGGAGGGCGGAATCAAAGAGAGGGAAAAACGAAGAGTAAAATTGTAAAGTAACGGGGTAAAATAAGATAGTTTTAAAGAAAAATGAAAAATTCACTCTATGCATTAAAAGATATTTGTAATTTTTTTCCGAGTTCGAGGGTGAGACCGACCCCCACATGCAATCCCTATAGATCCATCCTTGATCTCAATATATATTATATACGTTCAAAGGAAAGTGAACCACATGATCACATGCAGTGCAATTGGAAAGGCTTTAACTATCGACGCATATTGGTTTAAGTAGTTCGGTAGCATGCAAAAGATCTCGAATTCGAGTTTTATAAATGGAGAAAATTTATGTGTGAAAAACTTTATTCCTTAGTAAACTGACTTGATTCGGACTGAATTAATCAAGGTTTTTGAAAACCAGAGTCTCCTTTAAAAGAAAAAAGAAAAAAGAAAAAAAGAAAGGCTTAATTACATATGGAAAGCAATTTCGTCCATATCTCAATATCTTTCCTTACCTTACGAAGACAAAAGGGCCGACAAAAGGTGGAAGTAAGAAGAAGGATCAAAGTAGAAAAGCACAGATCGTCTAACGCGGGAGCCCCGCGAGCCTCACACGTATCAATCTCCATAGCGAAGTCAACATCACACGTGTCACTGAACCTACCCCTTCCCTACACCTCCCCTCTATTTATCATTCGCATCGACTCTTCTTCTTCTTCTGCCTCATCCGTTGAAACAGAGCAATTCTCTGATCCCTTTTGTCTCTGTCTGATCCATTCGTCGTTCGTTGCTTTTAAGGTTAGCAGTTAGTTAGAAATTAAGACCGGAAAATGGCGGAATTGCTGGGCAAGGCCAAGAACTTCGTGGCCGAGAAGGTGGCCAACATACCGAAGCCGGAGCCGACCGTCAACGACGTCGATCTGAAGAACGTCAGCCGCGAGTGCATAGAGTACAACGCTAACGTCTCCATCAAGAACCCCTATGGCCACTCCATCCCCATCTGCGAGATCGACTACTCCTTCAAGAGCGCCGGCAGGTATATATTAAATTTATACTTACTTAACACACAATTTAATATTAATGTTTGAGTCCAATCGATCGGTAGATTCTTTTTTCTATGCCTTGATCCGTCTCGTACCGTCGATCTAAACTTTAAGAGTTAGATTGGATATGCTAATTTGTTCATGATCTATTCGGCATGGATCGTCCGATCAAGAAGGTTGTTTTCGGCTGAACATACGAGATTTGTATTTATACACACACACACACACACACACCGTTTATAAACAAATACACACGAGTGTATAGGTGTTAAGCATGTGACTAATAGTGTAGATTTTTTTTTTCCTTTTGCTTGAAAGGATATTCTGGTGTAGATCGATTATATGGGTAAATTAAAATGTGAATCTGACGGGACGAGAATGAACATACCGTACTCTATTTTTCCCCTATTTATGGGTTTTTACCTCATATATCTCATAATAGTTTAACCGTTTTTTCAAATCTATTATACAAATTCTATTATACACTTTAAAAAGTCTCAAATATATACCGTGGTTTATATTTTTCTCCAAATCTATCGCGGCGTTATATTTTCCGTTAATAAAACGTTAGTAGGCTTCAAATTTATTCCATGATTTTAATTTTTTTCTCAAATCTATCCTATAATTTTAATTTTTTTCTCAAATATATCTCATAATTTTAATTTTTTCTCAAATATATCCCATAATTTTAATTTTTGAAACTTTTTAAAGTATATGATATATTTAAAAAAACGGTTAAATCATGGGGTAAATCCTCCTATTTATCTACGAAGGGGCGCCTAAATAAAGGATACTTAGGAAGAGGGAATAAATGGACTGAGGAGTATTCTCGTCGGTTTTGGTTCGAATCGTGGATTCGTATGTACCGTGGCACGCACGGCGTTTTTCTGCATATCTTACTTCTAGGTAAGAGCTTAATATGACTGATGTGCACGGAATTATGAATGGACTAATCTAAAATCACATGGATCAAATGGACCAATCTAAAATTACATGGATTGAAGGCTCCACCAAATGCTTGCAATAGCATTTGAGGATCATCTTTTCATTAACTTCCCCACCTAATTCTTTCGTGATAAGACATATGACTTAAGAATCTTAGATTAGCTGTTTTCGTTATTGGTTGTTATATGAATTATATAGGGAGATAGCTTCGGGGAAGATTCCAGACCCGGGGTCGCTGAAGGCGAGCGACACGACAATAATGGACGTGCTGATGAAGGTGCCCCACAACATACTGGTGAGCCTGGTAAAGGACATTGGGGCCGACTGGGACATTGACTATCAGCTCGATTTGGGCTTCATCATCGACCTCCCTGTCGTAGGGAACATCACCATTCCCATCTCCAGCAAGGGCGAGATCAAGCTCCCGACACTCTCCGACATCTTCTGATAATATTTTGTGTAGTTCTTGCTGGCATGGGGGAGGCCGGGCGTAGTAGTATAATAAGGCTTGTATCATCATCAAGCTTGTAATTCAAGCACTGAGACTGCCTCTTTTTTTTTTTTTTTTTTGTGTGTGGCTGTTGTAGCTCATGTTACTTAAGATTATGATTGAGATCTCTTTCGCTGACACCTTGGCCCAATGAAAAATCAGACAATATCATGTTACGATATCAAGTTTCCCCGCTTAACTCTAATTCTGGCAACGCTAACTTTTGTTTTCAAATAATTTTTAATTAATATTTTACATATATGCAAAAGGTAACCATATATACACAATCGATTTCCAAATTTTGAGATTTTTTTCGGGTTTTATTGAGAATTTATGATTCATATCATTTGTACATTTCAAAATATTATACTCACCACTTAAGAAATGTCAATGACACAAATTTCTTGATTAAGGTTTTGTTGAAAATTGCGATTTGAATTTTGAATCGATTCTGCTTTCTATTTGTAGATTTAGATCTCTATCTTTGATAAGAGAATATTTTGAAAATATTATATTTAGAGATTTTTTTGTAGATTTAGACCTCTATCTTTGATAAGAGAATATTTTGAAAATAATATTTTTGATATAGGGATTTTTTGTTGAGAGTCAATCAGGACAATGTAAAGGTGCACGGAGAGTGTTTAGACAGTAAGAATATTCTTGGGATGTATCTCTACGACCGTTTTGGTCTGAGAGGGACGTACTCGTATTATACTCCACTTGTATTTGTTACTTAATAAGAAGTCATCGCCAAGCCTCTTTTGTCCCTGGATATTTCCCTTAAACGTTTCCACCACGTTTGTGGGTTTACCACATATATCTTTTATCTTCTGCATTATCTTCGTTGATCATTGAGTCAATTCCCAACAAACTAGTATTAGAGCCAAGGTTTTGGCATCTCCACAAATCGACTCAATTCAGGTGGCTACAACAAAGTTCGTGGACACAACAAGATTCAGCTTTTGGCTTTGAGAGAAGACAATGAGGGTTCTGACAATTACTGTGGTTGTCTTGGTTGGTCTACAGATTCAGCGAGGCGGTGCTCATATTGCTCTTGAAGTTTTGGGGAATTCGAGACAATGAATTCAAGATAAGGTGGAGAGTTATTGAGAATTGAGTTTTGGATTTTGAAGCGATTATGTTTCCTATTTTGTAGATTTAGATCTCTTTCTTTGATAAAAGAATATTTTGAGAATTTTGTATTTAGAAATGTTTTTGATATAGATCAAATGGGGATTTTTTGTTGATAGTGAATCGGGGTACTGTATACATATGTGTGTGTGTGTGTGTGTGTGTGGGTGTGTGGGTGTGTGTGTATCAAGAGCCTTAAAGGTTCAGGGAGAGTTTGGAGTATTCCTGAGATAAGATATCCCTACGAGGGGGGTAGGATTCCTCGTTCGTGTTTGGCCATTGTGTCTGTGAGGAATGCACTCGTATTGTACTCCATTTCATATTTGTTGCTCAATAAGAAGTCACCCCTGAACTTCCTTTACCCGTGAATGTTTTCCATAAACATTTCCATCATGTTTTAGGATTTACTACGTATATCTTGTGTGCAAATTTTTCTCTCTTTCGTATTATCTTTGTTGATTGTTGAGTCAATTCCCAATAGGTTTTGTGATGGGTTTAACGGGAATATCTTTGTAAATGTTTCTAAGTATTTCATATATAATTTATTGAAGCATGTACAATGCAACTTAAGATATTTTTTTTTTTAAAGATTGAATCTTATAGATGATAAATCGTTATGTCCAAATAAAAATTGATAAGACCTTGTGAACTTATGATAATTTTATAATGTATATGTTAGTTCTCGATTGTTGTTTTATAATAATGCATTCAAGCAGTATTTACCTTTTCATAAAATTTTGCCTCCTTTATATACGATTTGTTCGTCTTTCCTTATTGATAAATAATAATAGGCTTAATTACCTAAAAAAACACGACCTTTACACTTTTTTTTTTTCTAAATATAGCACGACCTTTAAAAAATAGCACAGAAAGACACTATCCTTACGCTATTTTTTCTAAACGTAGCACGACCTTTAGAGAGTAGCATATAAAGGCACGACCTTCGCACTTTTCTCTAAATATAACACAACCTTTAGGTTGAATTGAGCATTTAGCATGACGTAAATTATTTCGTCAAATTAACATCTATTTGGAGTTAACGATGCAATATGACACAACATGATTGAACGAGAAGCACCTGACACCATTAGCTCTATATTAGCTGTTATCGTCCAATCATGTGAGGTTTACTCGTCCAATCATGCTCTGTCACGTGGCACCATTAGCTCCACGTTAGCTGTTATAGTTACAATTTGATTGAACAATTTACATTATGCTAAATGCGCAACTAAACCTAAAGATCGTGTTATATTTAGGAAAAAGTGCAAATGCCTTTATATTTTACTATCTAAATGTCGTGCTACATTTAGGAAAAAATGCAAACATCATGCATTTCTGTGTTATTTTTCAAAGATCATACTATATCTAGGAAAAAGTACAAAGGTAGTGTTTTTTTGGATAATTAACCCATAATAATATGATAAATCAATGCTAAGAAATGTACGATGTAAAAAGTTCAAATCAATGTAAAAGATTATAACATTAAAAACACGGTTTATTCTATTAAATTAATAGATAATAATAATTAGATGTTACGCAATTGGCAAACAAAAAATATGTAAACTAGAGTAAATTTGTTTTTCATATATGTTTACACTCATTTTCCACATACTGTGAGAATTGGGTATCAAGACATGTGAGCGATTGATGTCCATATTAGGGGTGATCGGTTTCGGGTACCCTTTTTTTCACGATACCCGAACCCTACCTTATAAGGGATCGGTTCCAAGATTTTACAACCGGACCCTACCATGTTCAATCCTGGAACTGAAACCTATCCGGAACCTGTATTATACCACAGGTTTCGGGTACCCTGTTGGAACCTATAAAAATCAGTAATCACGACAAATATAATATCGACATAGATTTAGATTAACCCACAACAATAAAAAATAATGTCTCATCAATCTATCAATCCATCCTCAAAACTAAATTAAGCTTTTGATGGAAGAGGAGTTCTGTGGTCCTTGGAAATGCATACAACAGAGCATTTCCCCCGGACTGCTTCCTGATACATCATAGAAGAAGAACATCAGTAACCACTGTACTTAAAAATGTTTCGAGGGGAACAGGAACGTAATTGAGATCAACTTAGCATACTCAATTAACAGAAAATTGGTGTTTGAGAGGCCTTCACCCCACCAGAAGCTAAGAATATCTCATTCCATCGAGGATCATAATCTCCGAGATAATTTCAGGATTTCTGATGGTCGAAAGAACCATACAACCCCCAATTGTTTCCCGCGGTTATTTGTCTCAATAGTCTTAACAATTTTACCTATATAGGTTTCAGCTTCTCCAGCTTGATAAAAGATTACACAATCATGGAGACAGTACTCCACACCATCATAGGTAACAGACTCATAAGACTGAACATCCCTGTTTGCATTATCTTCCCGATATAGCTCTAGAGGCATTTTCGTCGTGCAACTACTATTCCAGGAACCTGAACTTGGAAGAGACATATGTTTTAGGTCAAATTATGCAGCATTGGCATGATGAGGAACCAAAGAAGATAGGAGAAGTAAATATCAAAGACCAGATGTTGAGATGATAATAGAAGCTAACAGACAAAAAACTTAACCAAAGTGTTTTACTATGATGAACACCAATGAAGAATATAAGCGAAATGTTCTATAGGAGTCAGATTCTCTCACACATAAGTTCAGAAGCAGAATCAAGAGGTACTTAGCCAAGTAAATACCTCTTGATTATTTTGTGCTCTTCCACTTTTCACTTGAGTATTTTGGACTCGATTTCTTCCAAGCTCAGCCCTTTAGTCTCCGGGACGAGAAGTACTACGAATGAGAGTGACACTAGAGCAATGGCACCGAACATTCAGGTTTAATAAGATTCGTTTCGTTCTCCGATAATCGGAGGAGCATGGACTCGAAAGAATCGAGAACACGATGAACCGAAGTTGCAGAGCAAGGAAAAGGAAGATGAACTGGGCGAGCAGAGGAGAAGGGAGAAGCAGAAGCTCACCAGGAAAGACAGCTTGAAGGAGAGTTGGAGATGGAAAGGACTGGATTGGGGAGCTCTCGGAGAGTCAGAGTAGAGACTCGAGAGCAGAGAGAGCAGCTAGAGCCTGGAGATTTTAGGAATTAGGTTTTCGAACAAACAGTGGAACGGGAACAGTCGAACAGAGTTGAGTCTGAGATTTGAGAGTTGAACTTTATTCCTTTTTTTTAATTTTTAATAAGTAAATATCTTTCGATTTCGGTTTCGGTTCTGGGTACCCTTTAGTCAGGAATCGAAACCGGAACCGAAATCGATTTTCATCGGTTCGGTATTTTAATATTCAGATCTTATCCTATTTTCAATACGAGCTACCCAAACTCTACCCGTTAGGATAGATTCCAATCGGTTCCGGGCATACCCGGTATCCGTGCACACTCCTATGTCCATTTACTTGGGGTTTTATTTCTTCGAGCCCGGTTCTATCTGAGGTAAAGGAGGCCCATGTTTAATTACATATTGACTATATTTATTTGGAGTCAAGAAGATTAGTTAATGGAGATAGGCCTATGGAGGAATGTTGTATTCAGAGCCTTGGACGTCTATATTGACTAGTGGCAGCGGAGGAAATTTTCATGGTATCCAAGATACAATTCTTGGGGAGTAAGGACGTAATATTCTCGATATCTTTTGATTTTAAGTAGTTAAATAATCAGGATATATCTATGATATTTCATGAATACTTCGTTTTGGGGATTTTAGGTGATTTAGATAGCAACTTTCTATTTGAATATTATTTCGATTTTGAAATTATAAGCATATTTTATTTTGATAGATTTTCTAGAATTTCATATAAACGTTTATAAATACGTCATTGTAATTCCCTTTAGCACAACTATCAATCGTATTACACTTTTTTTATTTTTATTTTTTTACCTTTTCTTACACTTTTACATTCCCGAACCGTTTCCTTTCCTTTCTTGCATCAATCCCGCTTTCCGGAGCAAAACCCGATTAATCTTCCAGGGTTGTTCGATGCCGATTTATCGGCCTTTAACTATCTCGGCTTCCAAACCGAGGTAATTTATCCCGAGTCTAGTTTCCGGCATAGATTCCTTCTTTTCGGTCATTGAAGGTCGAGAACCATCCTTTGCACGGTGTAGCCTTGATTTAGCATAGCACGAAGAAATAGTGGAGAACTCATAGTAGCTAAATCCTCGAGCCGCGAGAACGTCTGAGGCGCATTCAACCGTCTATTTTATCTATTTGAAACTTAGCCGCCATTCAATCCTACGGACTCTTGAGGCTGTGGTACGATGCTCTGTGTCGGTGGAGTTGGTTGGTATCGCGTCGGTTTCTATTTTCTTGGGACAACGCCCTGGCAAGCTTGGTTTTCTAATTATCTACCCGTTGGCGATTTTTTGACATGATCAACAATATAAAAAATTACGATTTCTTCTAATTTGTCCAAGGAGCATCAACATTTTTAGTAAATCAAATAATAAACTGACAAAGTTGTAATTCAATTTTTAATTTTAACTTTAACTTTAACTCTACTCACTACATAACAAAAGTTAACAACACAATAGCGGATTGGATGGCACGATAGTCACTTAGCCTACCCTTAGGGTTACACATTCGACATATTCCACCGTCGGAAGTTAGAGCTCTACTTGCTGGAGATATTGTTGGGGCTGCCTTACCCCGTCTTTGTTCGATTTAGTTATTTTGTATATTTGCTTTCTGTTTTGTTCTCGGGCTTCGGCCCCCTATCAACCGAAAAAAAAAGTTAACAACACAATTATTACTTTTTCTTTTTTCTTCAATTTTTTAACTATTCAATTCAATTTTTAATACTAAATTCTCTCAACTATTTATTACTTTTTCATATTTTTTCTCATAATTCAACAATATAATTATTACAACCCAATTAAAATCAAAACTCAACTCTACTTTACTCTAAAACCAAATACACCATAAGAAATATATAATAATGACAATAATTGAAAAAATAAGAACAATCAATGAAAGATTTTGTGTTATGTATACATATGAAACGGATAATTTACAAAAATACGACTTAAAATAAAAATTAACTGAGTTAAATTTAAACTTAAATGGAGCCCCTATCGCAATTTTAAAAGTCGTTCGTGGAAAATTGATCTCCACGTGTGTTTGATGGTATAAAAATACGAAGAAAATATATGATTTTACGCCATGCGAAAATGATTACTTTTCTGCTTTTGGGTACTGTTAGGCTGTTAGCACATAGAGCATTTAATGTAAAGTTTGGCTGGTACTATTCAGTTAGGTATTTCTTGCTTGTCTCGGATATATATAAATATATATATATATTCAATGACACCATTAATTTCATTCGGGCGTTCTCTTGTTCCTAATCCCTGAGATGATTTCATTGCATTTCCAACCATATACCATCCGCCTCTAACACTTCCATCTCTTTTCTGTCGATAAGTCGGTCTATAATTTAGACGGATATTTGGCCGTCTCAATTTAGATATTCTTAGAAGAAATTATATAAAAAAGTGTCTGTGAATGTAAAATTAAACTGATTTCTATTTTCACAAGTGGAATTTTCTTTAGCTTATTTTCTTCTTGTACAACTACATGGCTTCCCCCTTTTATTTTCTCTCAATTGAAAAATAATAGGATATTGGCCGGCGATGAAAGCCCCCCCTCGTTGTCTTGCCCATGTTGCAGAGCTATGGAAGACTGAATATTCCCACTCTTACTTGCAAGTGTTTTTATTTTTTATTTTTTATTTTTGTTTCTAGTAATTAAATTTCTTTTATATATTAGGTGTTTTCATTAATGGAAACAAAAGAACCTCTCTCCATTTAATTCATTGGGCAATTCCAAAATTAAAGGAATTAATGAATTTAATAAAAAAACAAATCCCCTTGTTTTAGTGTTTTGTATCATTAGATTTATTTGAAATAAATAAACGAAAGAACAAAGAGAAGAAAGAAAACAAAGGCAATAGGTGATAAGTGATGAGGAATCGAAGTTAATGCTGCGTTTGGTTTTATAGTAGGATTTTAAAATTAGATTTTGATTTTGAAAAAAGAGATATATAAATGGAGCCCACCATTTGACTTATATGAATTACTTTATTTTGTTGTGAAAAAAGTGATATAAATGAGACCCACTCTTTGACTTTGTATGAATTATTTTGTTTTGTTGTGAATAGAATTAGATTAAAATTGTGATTTTAAAATTGTATTCACAAACTAAACCAGCCCTAAATATGCAGATAAGCACAAGTGTTCTGATGAATTTAATCATAAGATTCTTCGCTTTAATTTTGTATTCTTCTCTTTTTGTTTTTGGTTAGAGAATTTTCAACCTTATCTCCATTAATTTGTCAAGAGATTAATGACTACATTTATTTGTTGATTTGTCAATTTTCATCCTTAATTTGGTTGTTGCTATCACTTTTCGACTACTTGATGTTCAGTTTTTATTATTTATTCTTTCTCTTCACATCTTTCTGAAGGAGAGAAAAAAAAGAAGTAGAAGAAAGGGAGATACATCTTTACACAAATAAATATCTTTAAAATTTTGATTTTTTTTCGTCCTCAACCCTTCATATTTTTATCATTTTAATTCTAAACCTTTATTTTTTTTGTTATTCTTGTTCTCAACCTTTCACATTTTTGTCACTTTGGTTCTGCATATACATTTTCCGTTAACTTTACTGACGTGTTAATCTCTATAGTTAAAAAAAATAATTTTTAACGTTTTAAATTAAAATAAAGCATATAGTATTAAAAAAAGAAAAAAGAAGAATCGGGAGAGAGAGCGGGTTGGGGTGCCCTCATCGGCCATCTACTCTCCGAAGAAGGATGGGTGGCCAGCGACAGGGCCCCTACTCCCCGACTTCTCTTGATTTGGGAGATCGCCTAGATCGAGAGAAGTCATCTCCCAAATTGGGAGAAATCAGGGGGTGGGGTACCAACATTGGGCACCCATCCCTCGACGGCGATCGCCGATGACTTCTAATGCAAGAGGCAATCCATCCAAATTGCTGGTAATGTTGCATTAAAATTATCTGGGCCCATAGATTGCCTTGTTTGGTTGGACAATTTAAGTGGTAATCCATCTTAGTGGTAATCCACATTTCACTAAAGTGGAAATCCACGTTGCTTAGGGGGAGGGGTGGCTATGTGGATTGCCACCAAGAATGGCCATCTAAAAAATAAAAAGGCGAAGATTCCCTCATCTTCTTCATCCCACATTTCACCCAAAAACCCTAGCCCCATCTTGGCCACCGCCTTCTCTATCACCACCATCGTTAGCTCTGCTACTCCGCGGCGTCGTCCTCTACCACTTGCTTGCGGACCCTCATCGTCGCTCCCAACCGTTGCCCACGGCGAAGGACTTGATCAAGTCCTCTGTGCTTTGACGAAGCACGCACCAAGACTCGACACAGAGGCCTCTATGCTACGATCAAAACACACAGAGGACTCTGTGTGCTTCGATCGGAACACATATGACTCGATCGAGTCCTTTGTGCTCCGATCGAAGAACAAAGGTCTCGTGGAAGCTTGATGGGCGGCGGCTATGGATGAAGTGGCGGTGCTCCGGCTGTCGATGGTGGCCGGAGCTCAAAAGGCCTTTTTTAAATATTTATATATTTTTATAAATTAGGGTTATTAAGATATTAAATATTTTTAAAAATATATTTCAGGGATAATTCGGATTTGTTTTTTTACACCAAATAAGTCAATGTAGATTACCTGTAATCTATCTAGTGGTAAATGCATCTCGAGGTAATGTAGATTACAACTTGAAAGATTACCGATAATGAACCGAAGTTCTTCAAATTAGTTGTAGCCAAGGATTTCGGCCAAATCCATTCAGCTGCCGCCACTCTTGCCTTCATTTATCTCTATATTTATGTATTTTTATTTCAACTAGGAAGCCCTGCGCGATACCGTGGTTCTCAACATAATTTTAAGTCAATAATATTTTCATGAGATCGAATGGGGATTTAGTAAAGTTGTAAATTAAAATAGTAACAAATTAATATAGATAGCACAACTTATTTCAAAATAGATAAACACGAGTCTACTAACACTTTGGTCCTTAAATTTGAAGCGAACCAACATATAGGTCCCCGAAAAAATTTTGCTATCAATTTATCCTTGAATTTTCAAAAATCCTAACAAAAAGGCTCTTTTATGCCTTTTCTGCCAACATTTTGGTCCCGAAAGATCTTTAAAATGACTTTTATTTTTGTTATGATTTTTGAAAATTCAAGGACTAAATTGGTGGCATAATTTTTTCGTGGACCTACACGTTGGCTCGCTACAAATTTAAGTATTAGTGCATTTCATGAAACACTCTAATTTCGAAATCGTGTTAATTTTGTAAATATAGAGACATGGAGAAAAAAAAATTTATATAAGTTAAGTACACAAAATTTTAAAATAGTGACTAAATGGTTTCTACATTAGCTAAAGAGAATTGTATATATGCATATATATATATATATATATTTATATATGCTAGAGGTGTAACTAATTTTACAAGGTTGAAAAAAAATTCTCTATAGATATATAATATATAATATACCAAATCTATTTATAATACATATAAAATTGCTATTATATTTATTTATATATAACATATAATTCTAGTTAATTCTTTTACATTAACTATTCATTTTTTAATATTTTGCTATTGTAAACTGTACTTACTATTGCCTCAAATAATTTGTTAGATATATGTAATATCAATAAATTATTATTTCTTATACCCACTTATTTATTAAGGTAATGTGTTTGGAGTTTTTATATAATTCCCTGAAGAATAATTTCGAAGAGTGGGAGAAGGTTTCCCATTTGCAACCTAAACTATTTTTTAAAAAAGTTACATATATCCTAATATATATATATATATATAGTATTTATGATACTAAATTTCTTTTGATTTTCTAAACAAATTTGGAGAATTTTTTTTAGAAATAATTAATCGGACCATAATAACCATATCATTTATCTCTACGGTCAATCACATTACTTGCTATTTTTGGGTCGAACTTCGAATATAACAAAGGGGTTGAAAATGTAAAAATTAAATAATGCGAATTAAAAAAAAGCAAAGTAGTCACGAGAGCACTGCTCAGACAATAACAAATGGATCGTTTGTCTCTATAGTCGATCGAATTACCTGCTACTTTTTTTTTTCGAATTCAAAAATGCTACAGAAATGGAAATCGTTTTTGAAAAAGTGAAAAATTAATAAATTGAAATTAGATAATTTAATTAAACTTGGATAAAAGTTTTTTAAAAAAAGAGAAAATTACTTAGGATGACATGTGGCAACCCAAACAAGAGTTTTCCTTGTATTAGAAGATTGTTGGCTAAAATACGGTTGTTAGCCATCCAAACATTCTGAGAGACTTGCTAGCAAATCGACAAAATTGACAATTTCGTCCCTGAAATATACACCGCAAGGTAAATTGGTTCCTGGAATATATTATGTGTACTAATTAGTCCGGACGTTTCAAACGTTTGAACCAATTGGTCCTTCCGTTCGAATAAATGCTGGTCCCTGACGGAGTTTGCCTCTCACGGCCGTTAACTAGCATTGTGAGGTCGTCCCTGACCCGAAACACCACAAACCCCCCCTCTCAAAACAAAATTCCTTCCCGCCCCAAATTGCAGCAAATTGGAGCTTCCCCAAAATCCGATCAAACCCTAATTGAACCACTTGTAGGGCCTTCTGCTGGCCTTCTGCAGTACTTTAATCTTGTCGAGGGATGCTTGACGATGATCAATGCCTACCAAGAGCAAAGGAACTTCACGTATGACTAGATAGTTCGAAACCGAGTAGATGGGTACTGGACCGCACCGCTGGGGCCGGAGTTCTTTGTTCCAGGGATATATCTGGTCCCATCGGGCTCCAGCTTCGGTGGCCTGAATGACCGACTCGGCATTGGAGACATGAACACCTCGATCGTGGCCCTATCCCGACTGTCCTTGATCTCGCAGCTTGACGCAGCTGGAAAGCATGAGCTTAACTCGAAGACCTCGTTCAGGGCACAGCTCACCACCCAGAACATCTCCTACGTGACGAAGCGCCTACCCTTCTACATCGTGTCGGACTTGCAGTATGGGTTTCCGCCAGCCCACTACGGGGTGCCTGTGGCGGCATGTCGAGCCCTGGGCCACTGAGTGGGGCGAAGCGCCGACCCTGTACAGTTGCTTGTCGAGACAAGTGCATAGAAGACATTATGAAGGGGCTCGATCGGGGAAGGAGCTGGACCAATTGAGAAAATGGGACCTTGCATTTATGTGATGCCCATAGCGAGTGGGAGAGGGGTAGGGAGAAGATCTTCGACCGGATGGCTGGGAGTAGACTGACAAGTGAGAGGAAGAGGGTGTGGAAGCTTAAAGTGAGGGACTGCGGGATTGAGTTTGAGGAGATGAGGCGGCGGACCGCCAATTGGAAGGATGTTCTGTGTGTTGCTTGGTTGAATCGTTACATCAACAGCACGACACCCATCTCTTCCTCGGATCAGGTTAGTATACTCCTGAAGTGATCGAGGAAATACGCCTCACCTCCCGATTTTCCTACTACTGTTCTAGCTCCTCAATCAATTGCCTAAGAAATTCATTCACAATCTCAGCACAATGCTAATACAACCAATTTCATCTGAATTGCGAAGCTTTCATGGGAATCTCATTACACGAGTAAGGACATTTCTACGGCAGAATAAGGGGTCAGAAGCTTACGATGCTGAAGAGGCACCGCTGGAACACGAGCGGGACAGAGCAGCGAAGAATAAGCTGAATTAGGAGCTCGGTACGAGGAAGATGAGATCGAAATTCAGACATAGCTGAAGCACACAAACAATCCGAGCAGGCGGAAGTGCCGCCGAGGTTTA
This sequence comes from Punica granatum, assembly GCF_007655135.1. Classification (NCBI taxonomy): domain Eukaryota; kingdom Viridiplantae; phylum Streptophyta; class Magnoliopsida; order Myrtales; family Lythraceae; genus Punica; species Punica granatum. The sequence goes on along the minus strand of NC_045127.1, from coordinate 43,815,318 downwards.
ATAGTAGGAAAGGAAGCAGGAGGAGAGCATGAAACTGAAAGACGACCAAATTCCAAGAAGAAAGTTTTTTTGGTATTTTGCATTCTTCTTGTCGGGTTTTAGGGTCGTTTATTGGTTTTAACAGGGAAAGAGAAAGGGATGAAGGCTTGACAGGTTAGGGACGAACTCACAGTACCAGTTAACGGCCGTGAGAATCAAACTTCATCAGGGACCAGCATTTATTCAAACGGAAGGACCAATTAGTTCAAACATTTGAAACGTCCGGTCTAATTAGTACACAAAATATATGTTAGGGACCAATTTGCCTTGCAGTGTATATTTCAGGGACGAAATTGTCAATTTCGTCCTAGCAAATCCTTCATCTCATTGATCATATATGGCCCTTTATTTATTCACTTATTTTCAATAATTAATTAATTAATTAATTATTTTTGATGCCGCATAATTTATTTTATATATTTTTTAATATCCCACAATTTTTAGCTGCCAACAGGGACTAATGTTAAAACTTCAAGATATTTAACATATATTATTTCACTTTTGAAAATCTCAGATGGCAATCACCCCTAGATTTTTTTAACCCCTAGATTTACTAGAAAGGGCGGTCGTAATCCTCTTCCCACCTCCTTTCTCCAATTTTATTTTCACTATAAATAAAGATCCAGTTTTCCTCTTCTCGCATCACATCGTCCCTCAACGCTTCCCCCTCTCAATTGGCCAACTCTAGCCATCAAGAAGGTACGTCACTGTTTTGTGATCATCTCGCTCTATTATTTCAGGTGTCGTGTTCTAGTCGATCTTTAGTCGGTTTTTCAGATGCATCAAGATTCTCACAAGGAGGAACTCTTGTTCATCACTATGAGCGGTGGGGTCCGGTCGAGTCAGCTATAGTTTTAACACATCATGAGCGCTTTGTGCTTGAATTTAACCAAAGCTTCTTGTGATACAATTCTATTCAAAAATCAGTTGGAAAAGGGAAATTTTTTTTTTTGGGGGGAGAAGGGAAAGGGAAATAATTTAACATACGCATATAACCTTGCATATGTTAAATTATTGATTTCCTTCTTCTTTGGTAGACTACAACCTGATTTTTAATTTTATTTTTTTTGTAAATAATGATTAGATTAAATTATTATAACTAGAAAGAAAAATTAATGAAAAACAAGCTACCAGAAAAAGAACTGGCAAAGTAGAAAAACAATGCGAGCACAAAGAATTTATCATGCGTGTTGCGTTCCTCTCATATTTGATTTGGACTGGACCCTGCAATATACTCACTGTGATGAACTGGAGTTCGAGTATGCGGGAATCTGATTCATCTGGGAAGCGGCCAGAGGATCGACAAGAACCCGCCGGAAACAGTCGAACATGATTCCTGTGATGGGATCCCCATGTTGATGGCTAGAGCTGGTGGTGCCTCCTGCACACTGAGCTTCCGTTAATTCGGCGGCAATGATTATGGAATTCGGGGAATAATATGATCGACGTCACCAGGTGAGTTTGGGTCCTGTTGTATACAGACCTCGGATCAGAATAATCATCTACTATACTAGATTAATTTTATTCTGTATTCCACATTTATTGCTGTTAATTTTAAATGTAAGTGATTAAAATATTATTATCAATCATGTAATGGTATAGCCGTTCTAAGGTTTTTGTGTGGGGATGTAGCTCAGATGGTAGAGCGCTCGCTTAGCATGCGAGAGGTGCGGGGATCGATACCCCGCATCTCCACATTCATCTTTTTTTGCCATTTTTCCTTTCTTCCACTTCCCTCTGTTGTTGAATGGTTACTCTCACAAACCTCTCCCTAGCGGCATCGTGGCCCTCTTTTTTTTTCTTCTTCTTCGTTCGGTTAACGTGATCGCTATCGTGATTGACTTTATTGAGACTTTCCACAGCTAGGTTGATGACTTTGTCGATTGTCGATTCATTTGATCAATTGAAGTCGTTTGACGTTTATTTATCGTCATTGTCCCGTGACCAGTGTATCCAGGGGCATGTCTATGTTAAGCTCCATCTTATGCAAGATTGAGCATCTTAACCGTTGATCCTGTACAACCTAAGCCTTGAACAAAAAGCAACAGTGCATTCACTTATTTATATAAACGCATTGAATGAAGAAGGAAAATAAACCTCAAACAAGATGGAGCTATATCTCTGATCTACCTCAGATATGTCATGTTCGGGGCATGATCGAATTACTGCTGCCAAATCCGTGTCTATGACAAGACCTTCACGACCAAGGAAGCATCCAAACGAGTGGAATTAGTCGTGCTGTAAGTAACTCAAATTTGAGTCCCACCCAAGCCAAGTTGAACAGTAGCAAAATCAAGCTCGATATTGCCTTATGTTACATCAAGTTCACAATTAAATACAGTAACCATCTCAAGCTCGAGTGGCTTTTGTACTGATGATCGGGCTGGGGCTCCTGCCAGCAACTGGAATCCCAAGCTCAACTCTTTCAGGTTTGAGCCGTAAGTGGAGGTCGCCGATACTCGGTCGGCTCGGTTCGGTTACTTTACCACTCCTCTAGAACAAATGACATAAGCTGAAACAGAGCTGGCGTCAACATTCAATTTCAGCTGCTTGAAAATTTGGTCTGTCCATGAAATATTTAAAGACAACTTCTGCCTAAAAATCATATGAAAATGATAGTCAACTACTTTTTTGGCCTTCGATAATAGTCAACAACTTCACACTTCCATATAAACTTATTAATGGAATCCACACGCAGACGAACTAAGCTATAATATCCCCCAAAGGACGTATTACTCCTTGTCAATTAATTAGCCCCTTCCCGGATCGAGCCATGGCCGACAAGGATCAGACAAGGCCGTTAGCAGCGACGGAGGAGATCCCTGTTAGCAGCGACGGAGGTGAGGCCGAGGCACACCTTAAGAAAACCCGCCGCAAAAGATGCATCATCAAATGCTGCGGCTGCGTGACGGCCATCCTTCTCATCCAAGCGGTGGCCATTGTAATCCTGATCTTCACCGTGTTCCGGGTCAGGGATCCCGCGATCAAGATGAACCGAGTCACAGTCACAAGGCTCGAGCTCATCAACGGGACAGTCCCAAAGCCTGGGGTCAACATGTCGCTCGTGGCGGACGTCTCTGTGAAGAACCCGAACTACGCATCTTTCAAGTACCAGAACACCACCACCACGCTCTACTACCATGGGGCGCTGGTTGGGGAGGCTCGGGGCCCGCCTGGGCGGGCCAGGGCGAGGCGGACCATGAGGATGAACATCACGGTGGACATAATCACGGACAGGTTAATCTCCAGCACGTATCTGAGCGCGGATGTCAGGTCAGGGATCCTGTCCATGAGCAGCTATTCAAGGATTCCTGGGCGGGTGAAGATGATCGGTATCATCAGGAAGTACGTTATCGTGAAGATGAACTGCAGCATGACTGTCAACATTTCGAGCCAAGCAATTAAGGAGCAGAAATGCAAGCGGCGTGTCGATCTCAACTTCTAGCCCGGGATGATCGAGTTACGTAGAGGGTCCAGTATATTCCAATAGATTTGGAATTGGAACTGATATGCTATGCAGGGTAACTGAATTTTTTCTTTTGTATCTTTTTTTTTTCCTCCCCTTTTCTCCATGGATTTCCTTAACACATGGGTTCAGGTCACTCAGACGAGGCAATACGTAATTCTGTACTCTTCTGCTCTAGTATTTATCAAATTAAATTCTAGAAATTAAAAATAATGTAAAGTTCCAAGCGAGTATGAATGATACAGACGAAAATGCATTGTTACACATAACCTCTGCAGTAAAAATAGTTGTTTTAGCTTGAAGTAGATAAAGTTTACATATTAAAATTATGAAGTAAACTAACAATTTGCCCCTCAAGAGATCGATGTTACGCTAAATTTGACCACAAGAAATTTTTTGCATTAATTTTGACATTGACCTATTAAATGTATATCATATTGCCCATTCCGTCTATCTGCCGTTAAAAACTCAACGTAACCCTATGGCAGAAGGGGCAATATGATGTACATTTAATAGGTTAATGTCAAAATTGATGCAAAAAAATAAAATATAATGCCACATCAGATGTTTCCATTAACTATTGGACGACGGGCAGACGAAATGGGTCATCTGATGTACACTTTAATCTGTCAAGGTCCAATTTGACGTAAAAAATTTCTTGAAATCTAATTTGATATAATATCAATCTCTGGAGGGACAAATTATTAGTTTACTCTAAAATTATCAATAGGTTGTTAATTTATCGGTGTCATGGAACTCTAAGAAGGATCGGGCTACAGATCGCACGTTCAATTGGTATTGGTCGAGGTTGACTCTTCTTGGTGGTTCGGGATCGCTTGGTTGATCAGCATTCCTGCATGCTCAATAATAAGCTAGCATCACCAACGTAGATTGATTCAAGCGGTTCGACGCTTGTTCCGCTTAAGTAAGGTTTCAGGTTCGAGTTCTTATGAATGCAGAAAATCCACGCTGTGAGAGTTTTACATCTTAGTGGGCCGACCCTGCTCGACTAGATTAGTCGGGGTGGCCCAATTAAGCTTCTGAAGACCAGGATTGATATCGAAAAGTAATGAACTAGCATCTTACGTATATAAGATGATACATAAAAGCTAGGAATATAAACATAAAACATTCGTTTTATGTTATAAAATGAAATAGAATATCTCATCACAAAAGGAAACCCCTTAAAAATATCAAAGTTTTAAAACTTTTTTTTTTAACGCGAGACTCATAATATATTCACTGAAAAAGAAGTACTCGTGGTATAATAAAGACATAGGAAAAGTTCACTTCTTGGTTCTGCGTGAAAGCATGTACTATTGTAATATGCTTTATTTCTCAATTTTGTAGAATTTTATTATCAATTATAGGGTTATAAGAATCAAGTCCAATATCCATAGCAGGACACTATAGCCCCTTTAGTATCATTGCTAGTCAAAAGAAATGCATCATTCGAGATATGGTGAGAAAAAAAACCGGATCATGTAAGGTCCTCTAACTTGGTGGGCCATCATCTCCTACATCATATTGGCGATGTTTTGATGTTACACCACGGTATCAACACGATGACGTCGGCGCGGACCAGCACCGAGTCAGAAAAGGCAGGCAAAGAGTTTCTTATGCTAAAGTTAGGTGGGGAATAAAATCTAACCATGTCACTTGCCTGATCTTTGTGGGAATGTCTAAGTTGTAATAATTTTAAAAGTGCTTAAAATTATAGTGAAGTAGTTTAATTTTAAGTAAATTGCACGATTACACATATTTTGATAAATTAACTGAGATAAATTACTTAATAAATTACTTGCATTTGAGGTAAACTACACGATTTTGAAGTATTTTTACTTACTTTGTTAATAAGTTACATAGATTATAAAGGAGGTTTATTTAACCTTTTACTAAAACATTCGAGCGCACCATGTCATCAATTTTGATGATTGGAGCTTAGAATTTCCCTTTGTCAATATATATAAGGAGGATCGTTAGTGACTTGGTTACTGGGGAACCACCAAACCCAACTCAAACCAGACAAACAAATACTTTGATCCAGTAGTCATGGCAAGGAAGCTTTAATATATTCCTACACATGAGTCACACTTTTGACCGGATCAGTGCTTTAAAAAACACTTCCAACCCGAAAGCATGAATCACACCTTTAAATTTTCTTCCTGGGTGATGATCTACAGATCAGTTTTTCCCTTTCCTCGTCGTCCCGGTGAGATAATTAGTTCGTGTCCTCGATGCGTGTTAGCTCGTTTTTTTACCTAATCTTGTCTTGGGATATATTCGCAGTGTGGTCTCAGAGCTCGGCCAATTCCTTGTTACAGCAAATTCGATCACTCCCAAGAGTTGCACGCGAAAGGTTGAACTATTGTACGAATGCTGGGGCATGAACCGCGGGGGATCTCTACGATAGTTTTGAAGCCGCACTGTATATATGGTCTCATCCTTAGCAACTACAATTATGAAATGGGTCCATATGGAAGCTCACAGGCCCACGCAGGCCGACTTCATCATAGGATTAAACGATCAAATCATATGAGAATGGGAAGAAAATCATAAGAGGAGAGTAAGGGAATCTCTCTCTATCAACAATAACGCCAAAGCCTAGATTTAAAGTTTTCACCATTAGTCATCCTGCATCCATGGGCCATACAATCAAATCCCGCAAGAATCAATCAGAGGTTCTCGTCCGACCCCGTAAAACCCGTCTTCGAGTTCTCGAGCACTCTTGTGCAACGATAGTCTCGTCCGGACAAGGCAGGTTTCCCTTCGAAGCCGCTGTGAAGTCCAAATAGCGACAATTGTTCTTTGAGAAAATATTCTGTGAATATTAGACAGTTACGTGTTAAGGTGAAAAAAGAAACTTTACGAGCTATAACCTCATCTTTTACAATATCTTTCCTCACGCAGCCACGCAGCTGTATAACATATTCATAGAGGAACGGATGAGTAGAGAGAGGTCTCTCTCTCTCCCCCCTATCATTTCTCTCTCGTCAAAGGAAGGAAGGATGGATGGATGGCAATGGCAAAGAATTTAATTTCTGAGTTTTCACACTGTAATGAGTGTATTCATTCAAAAACCTAACTTACTAGTATTAAATGCAGCAGCTGGAACACCCACCCACCTTCCCTCCCCCCTCTTCTCTCTCTCTCTTTCTCAACCTCAATCCAAAAAAAAAGAAAAACAACCTAATTCCCTGTCTGCCCCTGTAATGGAAGCTCCAGCTTCAGCTGCAGCTCCAGCTCCAGCTCCAGCTCCTCCATTGATACTCTCCTCTCCTCCCTCCAATGTCCACCCCTGCGGCCGCCGCCGCCACCACCTCTTCCTCCTCCTCCTCCTCCACGACCAGCTACCTCACCAACCTCGGCCTCGGCTACTCCATCGCCATCGCCCTCGGCTTCCTCGTCCTCCTTTCATCCGTCCTCCTCGCCTCCTACATCTGCTGCCGCCGCCGCCGCCTCCTCCGCCCCCCAGCCCCTGACCCCTCCAACTCCATCCCCAGCCCCTCCGACGGCATCATCCTCCCCCGCATCATCTTCGTCGCGGAGGATGACCCGGACGACCTCGAGGCCGGGATGGACCACCAGAACGCCGTCGTGGGCCTTGACCAGGCGGTGATAAACTCGTACCCGAAGTACGCCTTCGCGAGGGAGGCCGCCAGCCCCGGCGGCGCCACCACCTGCTCGATCTGCCTCTGCGAGTACAAGGACTCGGAGATGCTGAGGGTGATGCCGGAGTGCCGACACTTCTTCCACCTCGTCTGCCTCGACGCCTGGCTCAAGCTCAACGGCTCCTGCCCCGTCTGCCGGAACTCCCCTCTCCCCACCCCGCTGTCCACCCCGCTGTCGGAGGTGGTCCCACTCTCCCAGTACGGAGATGACCGCCGCAGGAGGCGGTGATATATCGTAGGTTCTTGTCAGTGGCCGACAATTCCTTTTTCTTTTTGCCCGCTCGCTCTTTTTTTCCTTTTTCTTCGAAATTCTTTTTCGTGGTGGGTCTGAAAGTGTAAATTCTTGGATTTAGATTTGTTAGAAATTAGAAATTATTGAGCAAAAAAATTTCTTCTTTTCTCTTTTTCCTATTGAAATTTTTGACGATTAATTGAGTAAAATTGTTGCCGAACCTTGACGATTCACGTGTTGTCTTGTTGCGATCTTCAATTTCTACTGTTTCTGTTCGACGTGGGACGACAAACTCTCAGCACAGCAAGTCTTATAGGAAGGAGCAGCAATTTTTTAAGGATTCCTAAATTCTCATTTTTGAAAATTTTGATGAAGGAAAAAAAATAAAAAAAATAGCCTTTCCTACTGCAGTACTGTCCCTTATGCTGTAATTTTTTGATGCAGGAAAACTTAATTATTTAATTAATAATTAATTAACTAATTTAAATTCAAGTAAAGAAAATAAAATATTGAGCAAATTCCTTTGGAACCATTTCCAGAAGTCCAATGGCTGCCTTAATTTAAGAGACGGTTGCGTTAGCCGCACTCCATCATTTTCTTGAGACCTGGGCTTGGCAAATTTTTTCAATGTTTTAGATATTTATTGTCTATTATAATAAATAGTTTGGTAAGATATCACGAACTCCGGCCATTGCATTTGCATCTCACACGGTCTATCTGTCTGAAGTCAACTTTCCCTCGTTGAGGATCGAAGAATAGCAAATAACGTGCTGTCTCATTACTTGCTGAATAATTCACGGATGGTGTGCAATCATCATCTGGAGCTCTTATGTGCCGGTCTCACTATAGAGGCATTCGGATTGGATTCGACATTTTGTTGTGCTAAACAACTGTGTCGCATTACGTGAGTTGTACTTCTGAAAGATTAGATTAGATCCCGGCGAAATTTTTATATAGATTTGAATTCTGATCACTTTTCCCCGGCTCTAATCAAACATATTGCATGGATTCCTGGGCAGCCGTGGACTAAAAATATTAACGTTGACTAAGTAATTAGATGTACTAACAGGTTTCGGATGACCGTTACTTAAACTAGTCTAGGCTGACACCTCGGAGATTGTTAAGCCTTATAAAAGAAACTTATGGGACTCCGATCTCAAGATCTTCCGTCCTCTGACTCCCTCTCCCTGTTTCTTTATTCAATCACCCTAATAATAAAATAAGAAAAGGAAAAAAAAACTCAGGATTCATCCCTCTTTAGGACTAACCCATCTTTCTGTGTACGACGACTTCGCCGAAGAAGGTACCGAGACGGATGACTGCACCTTATCTAAGTTGGGATGCTGGAAAAGGGTTCAGTTTCGATGTGATACGGTTGTGGAAACCCGTATTTTCTTGATCTTCATATGAAAGACAGGACAGTCCATAGCGAGCTCTAAGACATCCTGCAGTTCCATCGAGTCGAGCATATTACTGAATCCAGCGGAAGAAAGATGCGGAAGCCCAGTGTTTTTGCAAAGTTTAGGACTTGCCGGGGCTTTGGAAGGTTTTTCTTTGCGGTGGGCATGCTCGGTATTCTTTTCTCTATAGCTATGCTATCCAAATTCTACTCGCTGAGATCTCTCCACATCTCGCGGACCTTCTGCGATGGTGCCGGTTCCGAGAACCAAGACAGAGTCCGGACTGAAGCCAGAGCAACACTAGAGGCAGTCATCCAGAAAATCGAGCGAGAAATTGAGGGAATGGCTAATCCTCGGTCAGGCTCATCATCATCGTCTTCTCATTATATTGGGTTTCTCGCGGATATTTTGGGGCTTATTGGGTCGGCGCGTTCATCTCTGGAATCAACAGGTGAAATTATCGGGACACATCCGTTGGTGAAGCCGAAGCAGAGGTCGGATGAGCCTGTGGATTACTTCCTGATAGAAGAGATACGGAAGTACGTGAAGATCAAGCCCAACAGGTTGGGGAAGCAGAACTTCATGGGGGCAAATGGCACTTTTACTAGCATCGGTCACGCCTGTTTCGCGATGAAGAATGAGCTGGAGGAGTACATGGACTACGACGTTGGAGAGATCTGCAACGATGATTGGAAGCTTGCCCAGAAGCTTATGGTCCATGGCTGCGACCCATTACCGAGGAGACGGTGCTTTGCACGGGCCCCACAGCTGTACTACAAGCCCTACCCGATAAACGAGTCCATGTGGAAGCTTCCCGATAACAGGAATGTCCGGTGGAGCCAGTACCGCTGCAAGAACTTCACCTGCCTGGCGAGAAATGTTACTGGTAAGGGGTTTTTCAAGTGTGCCGACTGCTTCAATCTCATAGGCCATGAGAAGCCCCGATGGGTCAAGCCCGTCTACATTGACTCGAGCACGAACCAGACAGTGGACTTCGTCATTCCCGAAGTGCTTGCGATTAAGCCCGGGGAGATCAGGATTGGGCTAGACTTCAGCGTCGGGACAGGAACTTTTGCAGCAAGGATGTGGGAGTTCAATGTCACGATTGTCTCCGCAACCATAAATCTTGGGGCGCCTTTCAGTGAGATGATTGCTCTACGAGGGCTCGTCCCTCTTTACCTGTCGATCAATCAGAGGCTTCCCTTCTTCGATAACACGCTGGATCTGATCCACACTACGAGGTTTCTAGACGGGTGGATAGATTTCATCCTGCTGGATTTTGTGCTTTACGACTGGGACAGGGTCTTGAGGCCGGGCGGGTTGCTGTGGATTGACAGCTTCTTCTGCTTGAAGGAGGATTTGGACGATTACTTGGAGGCGTTCAAGACGTTGCGGTATAAGAAGCACAAGTGGGTCGTGATCCCCAAGGTTGACAAGAGCGATAGGGAGGTTTTCTTCTCGGCTGTGCTTGAAAAGCCACCGAGACCTTTCAGATAAATACTAATCGAGGGGGGGGGGGGACATCGAATTCTATGCATCTCAGCTCTTCATACCACATTCAGGTTATCCCCCATAGCTGCTACAGCCGGTCTTTGAAAGATATACCACTTCTATATGTCCGAGTTCGTAATATCTTTTTCTCACTTTGTAATCTTACAGTTTTAGCAGTAGGCAGCAGCATTATGCTCGGTTGAGTAGCAATGAGTTCGATCATTAGAACAGGAAGAGAACACCAAAGCAATATTCATAAGACAGATGCCTTTCTAATCAACTTTCAGGAATTTTTACGCACTTTACCTGAGGATACGATGTTTGCGCGCGCTTTTCATTGCAAATCCTCAGTCGATACTTGGCTGCAAAGCAAAACAAAGGCATAACCGAACTGTGTCTAGTCTTGCGCTGAATTCGATCAAGGAAAATTGTCGTTCCAACATAGATTCAAGTAAGGAGTAGGCATTGCCTTTAGGGGAGGTTCATCTTTGTGATTTGTCCATACAAGTTCTCTTTAGCTGTTTTTTTTTTTTTAAATGGCGAAAACCTATTTATATCTATATGCAGTTATAAAAATTTAAAGGAGGGATACCATTGGAAATTCCGTAGGAAATCAGTTTCAAAGTTTCAGATGAAATTCTGTCCAAAAAATCCGGCAACAACTTTTAAAAAATAAATAAAAGAAAAAGATCTCAAACTTGAAAATTCCATAGGAAAATATTCTTAAAAATTAAAATTGAAAAACAACATAATATTAATTTAAAAGTAAAAAATTTTCATTCGATGTAATCTATATAAAATATATAATGGCAAGACGAACTAGTGTGAGGAGGAATGAGGCTTTCCATATCATCATTTCTTATCAACTACTAATTCCACATTTTTTTCGAATTTTTAATTTCACAAGTGATTAGTTGCATTTTTGGAATTGTATGTAATGATGCTTAGAATATCTAAAAAATTTCAATGTCAATATTATATCCACTTATAAATATACATGCTTTTAAATATTTAATTTCACAAGTAATTAGTTACCTTCTTAAAATTGTAAAGTAGTACTCAGAATATCTTTCTTTTTTCCCCTCCAATTTCTAAATCAGTATTGAATATACTTATAAATAAGCAGTAATGCAAGTAAATTAGTCCACGTGCAATATATGGAGGATTGGAACTTTGAGCTCAGCTAGGCTATTAGGCATCTTTAGGAAAGGGCTATCGAGGCGGTCCTGTTGAAAATACCCTGAATTGCCTTCATCTGCTATACTTGCGAGGAGCTCGAAACATGAAGATTCATGATGATGATGAAGAGCCTTCTAATCGAGGGATATGGTCAAACTATTCATGCTGCTATGCAGGGGCGCCTATTAGGTGCTAAATGGTCTCAATTCTATCAATGCGTAGTCACTATCAATTTGCATATGGATATTTTATATATGTTTAATGCAATCATTTCATATTAATTATCGATGTTAAATATATTTCTTTTAAAGTCAAATTTATCAATTCTAGTTATATATGGTACGGCATCTGATATTAAATATTGCGCCAAAAACCATAGAATCTATTGTTTAGATGTGTATCATAAACTATCTATACTTAGATAAACTTGACTCCTACTAACTTGACTCCAATGATAAGTAGGGGTGAAATTGAAAAAAAATTCAAATCTAATCTATAAATTGATTGATTTCATCAAATTAAAAGTTCTATTATTCCCTAACAAGGCTTTGATTTAAGTTATTCGGCACTTATTCCCCTTAAGTAAGGTGTCGGGTTGAATTTTTGTGAATAAAGAAAATGTTTGATTGAGAGAGTTTTACCCATTTAATGAATAGATCCAGCTCGAACTGAATTAATCAAGGCCCATTGAACTTATGAATACCAAGATATGTACCGAAATAAAAAAAATTTATAATCCTAATTTATTTGAAATTTAAAATGTGAGCATTTTATGCCAACTTTTCTAGCTATTAAATATTTATAGTTGAATACCTCTTATAAATATGCTAATCTATTATAAGTATGTAATTTAGACTCCTTGATATCGTGCGATGGGAGGCCTCTATTCGGGTAACGAAATTATGCCACGTCAGCGATTTGATAAGTTTGGAAGCCTCACGAGAATAGACTTTTCGTATTCATGCATTAAATTTTTAGGCCACAAAAGTAATTAAAAAATTTTCAAAAAAGTGAGGAGGCATAATTTTGTTGTTGTAGTAGTGGTAGAGATATGGCTATTTGTGCCCATTATCCCGTGTTTGAAACTATCCATTCAATTTGATCATTTATATTTTATTTTGGTTTTCTTTCCTTTTTTTTCTTTATTTGATGCATATTAGACTCATCTTTCTTCCTTCTTCCTACTTTTCGATATTAAAATCTTCTCTATTTCTTTTGTTTTCATTCAGATGTGCCCTTATTATGAATAAAACTATCAAACCGAATATTATCATTAGATAATTTAGTGAACCTTAGACAACTTTCATACTAGGATATATATATAGTTATATAAAAGTAGGTAAATGTCTATTCTCTTATTAAATTAACATATTTTATATTCTTTTTTTAGTATAATTTTTAATTTAAGTATTAACATCACTTTTTCCTATATAAGATTACTTCAATTTTGTATAACCAAATCAACAAATGACTCAATATACAATTTTATTAATTATTTTTATGGTAAAGTTCTAGTATAGCAAAGTTGGTCTCAAGTTATTTTATAAGAAACCATGTGATACTATCGGGACTTTCTTTTTGGGAATTCTTATTGACTGACTCTTTGAGCCTTCGTTATCTAATTTGAACATGAATTTTCATAATTAGTAATTAATTTTGTATTTTCCTATGAAAATCCGATAAAAATAATTATAAAAAGTAAATTTGCATTGTGTTTAGTTCATGATCACTTACACAGTGAATCACCCATAACCAATTCTTAATTCAAATTTTGTATGATCCAAACATGCTCTAATAAGTCTGTAAAGATATTCTTATCGGATTTTTGTTTTAGTAGATTCTTCAAAATTAGAGATAAAAATAATTAGAAAAAATAAATTTATGTTATTTTTGGTTCATGATCACGTAGATGGTAAATCATCCATAACCATTTCTTAGTTCATGTTTTGTATGATTTGAACATTTTTTAATAAGTATGTAAATATATTCTTATCGAAATTGTGTTTTAGTGGATTGTTAAAAATTCGAACAATAGTTAGTGCTAATTAGCATTTTACGTAAATTTTTCTATCAATTTATAATTTTATATTATACAGTAAAACTAACTATGTATTTTGAAAGATAATATAGTAATAAAATATTAGATTACTAATTAAAAAAATACAATATTCCTCAAAGGAAAAGTAAGCTACAATGAGACGTTAGAGTTATGAAAACTTTTAATATTTTACCAAGATATAATATAATATATAAAATGAACCCTATGATCAAACTCTATTTTACAATTTCAATTTTATTAGAATGATGCTAGTAAATTTATATCTTTGATGATAATGTTGGAACATTGATTGAATAAATAATATATAAAACTAACATTATATTTTGTATAACAGAAACAACCGGTGCTGGAAGTATTTAGGCTTTTATTTTGGGTTAGTCAAATAACTCTTATAAATGCTAATTCCAATTAATTATCTCTCATAATTGCCATGCTCTGCCTTTTATTTTTGTTACTATCAGCAGTTCTTACTGTTTATATAGCATGCCAGTGAAAGTCAGAAGTGGATCAGTAAAGCATCACTATATATTTATAATCATTCTTCATCAAATTTTTTTTATTGATTCGTTCTCAGAATCATTTAAGATTTTCTCTTGTATATTTATTCTACACATAGAAAAAGCATCAGTATATCAATAATGATAATGTCTTCTCTTGAATTTTTATACGTAGTGGAAATCAATTTCCTTTCTTTAAGCATCAGCATGTCTCCTTTTTATATATCAATAATCAATTTTTGTACTAGAGAAGGGACCTATGGCTACCATTTTTTCCTGACCCTCTAGAAAGGGTTGCGAAAAGTACGTATTGTCAAGACCTAGGGCAACCCAAAAAAAGGGGTCGCCTTAGGCTGTACTCTAGCCGACTCTTCCTAAAGAATCGGCAAAAATGGTAGTCTCAACTCTACGTATGCCGTACCCTTTCATAATGGGTCGACACAGGCAGTGCTTAAGTCTACCCATCCATAACGGTCAGGAGTAAATGTCGCCATAGACTAGGTTCTTCCTACCTTTACTAAGGGGTCACCATAATGGTCGCCAAATGTCTCCCTCTCTCCCGATCTTATGAGCAAGAGTCGCCTAAGTTTAGAGTAGGTCGACCTTAAACCAGAGGATCGCCACAAATGTTGGCAAAAGCATGATGCTATCCTGACCTTATTGGACACGTCGCCATGTACGTAGGATGACCCTTTTATGGTTGGAAAAAATATATTCTATTTCAAATGTTTTGTATTCAAAACTGGCAGCATGCTAGTAACATGTTGCCAGTAGAAACAAAGAAAAAAAAAGGGAAATTGAAGGGCCGTCAAATAGTACAGTTTTATCCGACTATAAACGTTGCAATTGTACCAAAATTATAAAATCGGACTAACTCACTCCAATAATCAAAAGAACACATTCTTAAAACTCCTTCCCGTATATATAAGAATTGAATCTCAAGCTCAACTGTTGATCATAAGAACGTTTCTACAGGTACTTCTTTAGTACTTCCACTAATACTATCCATCCATACATTACAAATTGGGATTCCATTACATTATTCTCTGTACCTGGCATTGGGCTACTGTCGATTAATATATTTTTACATGTTATCTGACTTTGTGTTGGATCACATATTTTAGATATAAGATAAATATAATAGTATCACCATATGCCCAACAAATGTTCGATGAAGTGTGTAAGCAAATTTCGCCGCAAGTTTTGAGTCGTCATTGCTATTGGAGGTTTTATAAATTATGCCAATAATTTTATTTGCAGAAAATGGATAAAGGTTGGATCGACGCGCTGAGGTTTAGCAAGCGCTTTATAGATGGGTTGAATAGGTTTCTCAAGTTCAGCGTAGAGAACTCCATCCTTGATGGGAAGATTTACTGTGCATGTCGTCAATGCAAAAACACATTGATGCATCCACCAGGTGTCGTATATAAGCATATTCTTAACTTCGACATATTAAAAAATTATAAGCATTGGATTTTCCATGGAGAGCCGATCGAGTGGACATCTCTACATACCGCGCAACGTTCAACAAATCCACTGAGGGATTAACCAGTAATGTTGGACGGGAATTTAAAAATGTACGAGTACTTATTACAGACACCCTCGGGTTTAATATTCCAAGTGATGAGCATGATAGAATTGAGGATGATCTTCCAAATAATAGTCGAGATAATGAAGAGACTGAGACCCCAAATGCAACAAGCAGCACTAATACCCTATTAGATGACTGTGATGTTCCACTTTATCCCAGGTGCATAAAGTACTTTGCCATTTCATTCCTCTTACGTCTTTACTATCTGAAAACACTTCATGGGTGGCCTTCTGTATCCTTCAAGGAGTTGCTTGAGTTACTAGATGATGCATTCAAGGGTATTGGAGTAAAACTCTCGGGATCATATTACCAAGCCAAGAAGACTATTAATAAGTTAGGTCTTGGTTATATTAAGATCCATGCTCGTCCAAAAGACTGTATCCGAAAAGTAGAAAAGACCATTTTCAACAAAAATTCATAACTAGAGATCCTTTTGGCAGAAACTTGACGTCAGATGATTGGCCAATACAGTACTACTTATCTCAAGGCTCAGTGTGAAATTCTCAGACTGGACTGCACAATTCATTTAGACCTCAAGAACAGTGCTTTTATGGTCTCAGATGCAGTTTTTCAATCCTTCGAGGTCTGTTCTCAACGAACAGAGATCGTAGCGATCTTCGAATCATCCAAGCAACTTAGAAAACAATCTGAGAAATCTGGCTGCGGACTCCTAGGACGTCTCCGGCTTCACACTTGCAATACTGGCTTATTGGTAAATTATTCAGTCTGATTGATAATGCACGTCAAAACGACCAACGCGGAATTAAAACATGAGATGCATTCTCAGAAACGGCTAACTTTGCTTTGATCGCCTGAAATGAGCAAAACCGGCATTCGAGTCCCAAAACCACCCGAACATTTTCTTATGCAAAATGGGCAATCTTGGGTTCGTTTGAACCGTTTTCGTGCCCACATTGACAATTCAACACTCATTTGAGCCATGAACCTCGAACGCGCGACCAATCGAGAATCGAACTTCATCCCGACTCCCCCTCACAACTCGTGGGACCCACGGCTCCCCTTGGGTAGCCGTGACATTGCCTTAGCCGCCCTCCCTTTGCCTTTTACTCAACTTGCCCAACAAATATCTAAGTCTTCCATTCAGACACTCTTCCATCAACATCCATGCATTAATTCCTTCCTATTTTCATTCAATCAAAATCCCATGCTAATTACCCTATCCTTCCTCTAAGCAAACCGAATTTCATTAATCCAAGCCCTAATTGCACTTTGCTTTCACTAATTGGTCATTAAGAATGCATATATATAGCATAAGTCTTCATTAAGCAAACACACACACCTTCAAGCATCATTTCTCTAGCATTTCTAACTCAAACAAATGCTCTCAACCTCCCTTGCAACCAGCAAACCCGCAGCAAGCTTCAGCTCAGCTGAAACCAAGCAAAGTCCCTCAAGACTTAAGTTGGAATCACAGTGATCACTATCCCGACTTAAATCCAAACTAGTCAAAACTTCATATCTCACATGTTTTCGACCCCTTAGCCCATTTCTGAAATTAGATTTTCAGTTTGAAGCCTCTAAGCCATAGAACTAGCCAAGCACAAAAATCGAACTGCTTTTGGTCCTTCTCGGGTCAGATTTTTCAACCCGGGTTTCCTACCCCTACGGGTCGGTTTGAGCTGCCACAACCCATCAACCACCTCCCTACATAACCTAAGAGTGTCTAAGAGTCGAGAAATGCCGAGAAAACCCATTGGTTTTAACCCAGCAAGAAGATTCATCCCAATTGCCCAGTCGGGTTGGATTTCCTGACTATCCTTACTTTTTCCTTGCAGATCGGGTCGATCCAAAACCCTTTTCTTCGAACGACCACTATGGTCACCTCCAGGGGTCCCTTAGCTAATGTGGGCCATCGACCTTGCAACCAAAAGCCATTAAGAGCCACCGTTGTGACGTCCGACCCGAGACTTGCCAGTCGGGTATGTTTTTTGGGGATTACTCTGTTTTGTCCGAAATTTGCAGGGCTATACGAGTCAACTCGAGACTACTGGCCCCAAACGATGACCACCACCACCTAGAGAGGTCCCTTGGGTGTCCAGAACTGCCATGAACCGCCAAGGAAATCGACCGAAAGGACCTGAACCGACCTGTTCTTTCCCGGGTGCCAGTCGGGTTTGTTGCCTTCCAGTCGGGTCTGTTCAAGCCAAAACAGCCCAAACTCGACCCACCAACGATCCAACCCGACTTTTTATAGTCCCCTCCCGTATCCCGGGACTAGGTATAACCATTCCCGACTTAGAAGAGCTAGGACTTTTACATTTTGTTGTGTTTATGGAGTTATAAGGTGTTTCAAGTATGATCTACTTGCAAGATCACATTTTTATGCATTTTCATGTTATCTTATGCATGTTTGTCAACATGTGACGTGCTAGCATGTCGGGAAATGTTTAAATCCGAGTCGAGGAGGCCGTCTTGAATCGTAATATCCAAGGAAGTTCACGACCTCTCCTCAAAGGGGGTCATTGTGAGCCATTCTTGGTCTTCTCGGATCATAACCGGCTTCCTTGCCCCGATTTAAGTCGTTTCCCGAGTTTTTATGTTTTTCCCGCATCCATGAAGCCGGTATCGTTTTATCGATTCCATAAATAATGCGTTTTCCATGATCATGACGATATCGGCTTTGCAAAACCATGTTATTTATCGTGTTTGACATTTGAGCATGCGAGAAATAGTCGAAATCGGGTTAAAGAGACCACTTGAAACCCGAAATAATTCAAGGAAGCTACGACTATCCTCAAAAGGAAAGGGCCGAGAACTCCATGACCTTCTTCGGGTAAAAAACGACATCTTTACCTCGATGAAATCCATTTCTCGAATTATGTGCAATCGCAATTTCAATATCATCGCAAATCCCGCATTAAAATCCCTTTAAAATTTTTTTTTCTAAGCAAAATGGATGGATTCGTGTATCGATGATTTTTTCGGATCCATTTGGGTTTTAAGAGCATTTTGGTCATTTTGATCAAATTCTTCTCGACCTTCCTGGACCTGTCTTGGTCGTCGTGTCATGAATCGTTTTCAATAAATTAAGCTTTTTGGGTATTCAGACTTCATTCAGTTGATCAATTCATGATCTGTTTGATTGTCTGTAACCCGCACATTTACTGCATTCGACAATAATTCGTAAGTTGTAATCCTATCAACAGGTCAATCGGTACGTTCACACGATTAAATCAACTTGGCATTAACAAGTTTGCATGAATTGGCCATTAACTGATAACTCGCGTCGACAAGTTGTTAACTGACGTTAGTGCCCTTTTCAAACTTGCATCTTTCTAAAACCCGATACGCGCGGTCCGATGTAACATGGACGTCTAGAAAGGACTTGTATATCTTGACTTGAGTTTCTACCTAATTTCAGGTGACTCAGGTCGGGATACAAAAGTGCTTTCTAGAGGAGTTGTGAGGTGAGCTGGGGTTCCGAGGAGCGAACGTCCGAGGGCTCTAGGAATTCGGGGGCGAGCTGAGGGGATCCTCTCGGAGGAGTTGAGAGTTTTTGTCCTCGGAGCTGGGGGTGTCCACGAGCTTAGGGTTTTTCTCGTTCTGAGGAGAGAGAGCGAGTTGAGGGGAAAGGTCCAGCTGAGGGAAAAAATCAAGGAGCTTTGGGTAACCGGGTCGTGAGAGGAGCTGTGAGCCGATGGAGGAGATCAGGGAGGCGTGAGCTGTCTAGGTGAGAGGGGAGCTGGCCAAGAAGAGGAGGAGGCTAGGGTTTTTCGGTGGGAGCCCATTAGGGTTTTTTAGCTGAGGAAGAAGGAAGTAGGGGAGTCAGGACTCAGGAGAGTCAGGGCGTGCGTGAGTTGGAGGTTTTTAGGGCCTGGGGAAAAAAAATAAAAGAGAAGACCGAGAAGAAGAAGAAGAAGAAGAAGTGGGTGGAAGGGGTAAAGGTCAGAAGCCCTGACCGACTTCTGACCGCCCCTGACCGACCTTGTCTTTGTTTTTTTAACGCGCGTAGAGTTTAAAATTCTCGTCTTTGTAATTGGATGTCGACAAAAAGATCCGGGACCGGCTTTGTGTTTAGAAAAAAATTATGGATCAATGTCATGCAATAAAATATTTTTACGGCTTTAATTTTAGTCTCGGATTATGAAAATTGATGTCGACGCATGCAAAATCCAAAGATGTCTCAAATAGCATTACTTTTTGAAAAAAATCATAAAATTGGTATTAAATTATGAAAATCCTCCATTTTTAGAAGTCGTGCGTGCTTGTGCAATTAGCTGAAAATATTTCCCTCCGATGGATGATAAAATGACGATTTTGTCCCTCTAGAGCCGGTGGACCGAAATGGGGTGTTGACACTACTTATCCCAAGGCTCAATGTGAAATCCTCAAATTGAAATGCACAATTCATCTAGACCTCTAGAACGGTGCTTTTATGGCCTCATATGCATTTTTTTCAATCTTTCAAGGTCTGTTCTCAATGAACGGAGATCGTAGGGATCTCCGGCTCGCCCAAGCAACTCAGAAAGCAATCTAAGAAATCTGGCTGCGGACTCCTAAGACATCTCCGGCTTCACATTTGCAATACCGACTTAATGGTTAATTATTCAGTCTGATTGACAATGCATATCAAAATTACTAACGTGGAATGCAGACATGAGATATGCATTCAAAAATGGCTAACTTCGCTCTGATAACCTGAAATGAGCAAAACCGGCATTTGAGCCCAAAATCACAAGAACATTTTCTTATGCAAAATGGGCAATCTTGGGCTCGTTTGAACTGTTTTCATGTGCACATTGACAATTTAACGTTCGTTTGAGCCACGAGCTTCGAACACGCTATCAATCGGGACTCAAACTTCGTCCCGACTCTCCCTCACGACCTGTGGGACCTGCAGCCAGCTAAGGGCAGCTGCAACTTGCCCTTAGCTGCCTCTTCCTTTGCCTTGTCTTCTTTTGTTCAAGAAATATCCTAAGTGTTCTTCTTCAACAATCCATCCTCATCAGCAAGCTTAAACCAAGCAAAACACTCAAGACTTAAGTCGAAAACACGATGATCATTATCTCGACTCAAATCCAAACTTCACCAAACTTCACATACCACATGTTTTTGACCCCCTTAGTCCATTTCCGAAGTTAGATTTTCAGGTTAGTTTTTCCATCCAAGCATAGCAACCGAATTGAGTTTGTGCCCAATCGGGTCAGTTTTTCCATCCAAGGTTTCCCGGTCTTATAGGTCAGTTTGAGCTGCCATAACCCTTCAACCACCTCCATATATAACCTAAGAGTGTCTAGGAGTCGAGAGATCCCAAGAAAACCCATTGGTTTTAACCCAGCAAGAAGATTCATCATGATTGCTTAGTCGGGTCAGATTTCCTAACTTTCTTTGCTTTTTCCTTGCAGATCAGGTCGACCTAATACCTTTTTCTTCAAATGACCACCACAGTCATCTCCAGGGGTCCCTTAGCTAACATGGGTCACCAACCTTGCAGCCAAAAGCCATTGAGAGCCACCGTTGTGATGTTCGACCCGAGACTTGCCTAATCGAGTATGTTCCTGGAGATACTCTGTTTTGTCCGACTTTTGTAGGGCTATATGGGTCAACCCGAGACCCTTCGACCCAAACGACGACGACGACCACCACCTAGAGGGGTCCGTTGGGTGTCAAGAACCGCTACGAAAACTGGTCGAAAGGACCCGAACTGGTCTGTCCAACGCCCAGTCGGGTCTGAAGCTTCCATTTGGGTCTGTTCAAGCAAAAACAGCCCGGAACTCGACCCACCAGTGGTTCAACTCAACTTTTTACGGTCTCATCCCAAATGTCGGGACTAGGTATAACCATTCCTGACTTAGAGGAGCTAGGAATTTTATATTTTTGATGTGTTTATGGAGTTCGAAGGTGTTTTAAGCTATTTCTACATGCAAGATCCCATTTTTATGCATTCTTCATGTTATATCATGCATGCTTATCATCGTTTAACATGTTAGCATGTCGGGAAATATTTAAATCGAAGTCGGGGAGACCATCTTGGACCAAAATAACCGAGGATGCTCACGGTTTCACCTTGAGGGGGGTGATCATGAGCCCTCTTCGGTTTTTTTGGGCTATAACCGATCTCCTTGCCCTGATTTAAGTCTTTTCCCGAGTTTTTCTATTTTTTCCGCATCCATGAAGTCGGTATCGTTTTATCGATTCCATAAGTATTTATATATATATATATATATAAGTATTTATATTGAACAAAATATTCTTCAATTATGAAATAAAAATTCCTAAAATGGGGCTTAAATTATGTATCCTAAAATGGGAGGCCTAAGGCAAGGGCTTTACTTGCCTTTCCATTGGGGTCAGCCCCGATAATGAGTGTCCGTACTATTTCATTAGATGGATTTTTCCTTTTTTTTACTTGAATCAAGTTCAACAAATCATATATAATTAGTCAACGTTATTAAGAAATATACTTACTTGTTAAGATTCCTTTTTAAAAAATATAACATTTTTGCACAATAATAGTAAAAGGCATCTCGACATATGAAAAACTGTCTATATAATTCGATCTTCTGCTTACTAAAAATCTATAAATGCTACTATTATTCACAAGCTAAGTATAATAAGCTTAAGTTTGTTGACCACCTTTTTCCGTATAAAATTCTTGTATAATTTTTAGTGTCAATTAAACCTGCTCATTTATCTGAATGTGTCACTCTCAATGTGCATATGAATATATAACTATATATATTTACGTCTATACCTATATCGATATTTATGTCTATATCTTACTTATTTATGAGAAAGAAAGTTACTTTGTCTAACTTTTTCTTTCCGATACTATTTTGTCTATATATGTTTGAATTTATTATTACCATCAGATCTAGGGGTACAATTGTAAAATTAAAAAAAATTACTAAAACTCACTTTTTTCACCAGTTTCACATCCCATACTTTTTTCCTCCTCTCTAACCTCTCCTTTTAGTTAACATGCATTTTTTGCCCATTTTTTCATTCAATTAATTAAATTATTGTTTCTATTGTTGTTTTTATTATTATTAAAGTATCACTGACTAGAAGTATGAGACATATTCTTTTTTGGTATTGTGATAGTTTAATTGGGCTTAAAATAAATTAATCACATTATTGATAAAATTTATACATTAAAACTCCATAAATTGATAAAAATATTATGTATTAAATAACTTTACTTGTAGTGCCAGTAATTGTCTAATATATGAACTGTTTAGCTAAATGAATTTTATTCTTTTTATATGTGCTATTAGATGGTATATAATATATTATCCTAAAGTTAATTTACATTTAATTGAGTAGATTATTTTTTAATATATGTTAAATACAATAATGTTTTGTTATCTATAATATTAATTTAAAAACCATATATTTTAAATAGATATATTTCTTTTAAATTAAATCTATTAATTCTAATATATCTATATATGAGTAAAATTAGCGTCTATATTAATAAATGATTTATCATGATGTAGCAAATATATTAAAATATTTGATTAGAAATCGGGTTTGTTTGGTTTTGGAGTTGGAATTTTACTCCACTCTGTCCCGGCTTAATAGAGACAAAAGTATATACTATATGTATATATTATACGGAGAATTTATTACTAAATAATTAGTTGCAATAATTGTTAGGAAAAAGTAGATGTGAGAAATTATTATTTATTAGATAACAAGATAAAAAAATATATAAATGAACGTAAAAGTATATTTGAAATTTATTATTAAAAATTAATTATAATAACGGTTAAGAAAAAAGTATGAGTGTGAATTTATTATTAAATGGGAGGAAAAGACAAAAGAATAATGATTATATTGTTGAATTGATAGTAAAATGAGTGGAGTGGAGTAGAATATTAAATTTGAAACCAAACGTCACCTAAGACTTTTTTTAAATATAAAAAGGATTAAAAGTTGATGTAATCAATTGAAGTCCGCTTATGAAAACTTAAAATCTTCTCAGACTATTAAAAGACGCCCAACTTCAAAAAACAACTAACAAATAATGACCAAAAAAACAACTGACAAATAAGTATACCAATAAAAAAGTATATGATTGGATTTAAAACTAATTCGTATTATATACAAACTTTTGGTAATATATTAATATACAAATAACATTTGAAATAAGCATGACATAAAACTTTTATATTTAAAAAATATGTGATCAAGTTTGCGTGAATTTCTATATATAATTTATCTAATGTACAAACAATTAGATAATTATATAATAGGGCAAATTACACAAAAAAACCTAAATTTTGTAAAACGTCTCAGTTTTATCCTAAATTTTATTTTGTAACAAAACAAACCATAAGTTTTCTAAATTGTTTAAAAAATGACATTCGTTACAAATTCCGTCAATTTTGCATACGTGGGCTGTTAACTTCAGACATAAATCAATAAACAAATAAGATAGGTTAAATAAAAAATGTAAATTTTCAAAAGAGTCTCAATTCCATCATAAATTTGGTTTGTAATGTAAAAAACCATATGTTTTTGCTCCTAAAGTCGGCCCCGGCTAGCATTTCCTCTCATAGACCATTTCTGAGAAATTTTTAATTTTTTTTTTTAAATTACAAATCAAAATTTGGAACTAAACTGAGACTTTTCTGAAAATTTAGGTTATTTTTGTAAAGAAAAGAGAAGATGATCATATGATGTGTAAAATTTATGGGTCCCGTGAAGTCTACGTAGGCAAATAGACGGCAAACTTAACAGAATGGTAATTGGAGGTCAAATTTGAGAAGATTTTCAAAACATGTGATTTTTTTGTTACAAAATAAAATTTATGACAAAACTGAGATATTTTACAAAATTTAGGTTTTTTGTGTAATTTGCCCTATATAATAATGACACTGATTGAGTTGGTTAAGACAAAATATTTATATATTTATCCAAAATAAGGATTATTTCATTAATTAATTATCTTATGAAACTTGAAATTAATTACTGAAAATATTTCGTTGTGTTAAAAAGTAATTATATTTTCCATAAATTAGAATAATTATTAGTTGTAGTGAAGAAAAAATTATGACAGAATCTTATGAACTTAAGCCCATAAATTATATAAAAGGTAGAAGTTAAAAACAAGAATATCAAAGACTTTTCTTTAAAAAATCGAATTTGTTTTTATTCAAATGACTGAAAATATTATTTGACAAATTCATATTAATATTTAACTGAAATATATGGTGATGCATATTAATTGAGACGGTTAATTAGTTACATATTATTATTATTATTAACTTACTCTAATTTTTAACAGAAAAATTTGAATATCAATAAATGAAAATACTATTATTTTAATAAGAAAAATGGCATTTTAAAATGTAAATAATTACACTAGTTAATAATATGGAGATACACGAAAACGGAACCATGCAAGGTATGGGAAAAAAAAATTAGTACTAGAGCAACATGATATAAATATATTATTTTTGCATTTTTAAATCTTATTAATATTCTTATCACTTTTTAAAATATTATTTCGACTTTATATTCAAACCAAATTTCCTGTGCAATGGGTTTTAGGGTCATCGCGTAGTGTAATCAAAATAACCAATGATTCAAAAAAGATATAACGCAGTAGCACACTATCTCGCATGATAATTAACAATATGTTACGATACTAAGATGATACTACTCATATTCCTTAATTAGATATTTAAAAATTTTATTTCATTGTAATGGACTCATAGATTTCTTTATTGTAATTGAAAAAAATAACTAACTATTCGGATAGCATACTAGCAACCAAACACCACCTAATATCAATCAAAATTTTACTTCTTCTACAAGGTCCTTTGCTCTTCTAAGTAAAATCCAAAATCGAAAAAAAAACTAAAAAAAGAAAAAAAAAACTCTCTAACACGAAAAAGAAGAATCAAATAATAAACAAAAAAAGAAAATCCCCAATTTTCAATGCTAAATCAGATGTCTCCCTCTCCCCCTGTCTCTCTCTCTCTCTTTGCCTGTGTAAGAGGGTAAGGAAAGGGGTAGAGAGAGAAAGAGAAGAGACCCATGTCCTGCAAAATTCATTCAATTCAATTAATTAGACCCAACTTGGCTTTTGTTGTTTCTTGCCTTTCTTCTTGTACTGCCAAATTTTGAGATCGCCACTGGGCAAAGCTGAGAGGGGAGAGAGAGACTTTACTGCTCTAACGTCACCTGCTCGACCTGCTGCTCCTTCCTCCCTTTTCCATCTCGTCCCAACCAATTCTCTCTCATTAATTGCTCGGCTCTCCCCAATCACCATCCCCAAAATCTGCCTCTTTCCTTTCAAGACGACTCCTTCTCCCCAGTTGAGACCTGCCATCAGATTTCTCTGCTTGTTTGACCAGAAATGGAAGTTGTGGGTCTGCTAATGCTTCCCGTGATCTGTCCTTTCCCAGAAGTTTGTTTCCTACATTGCATCCCCTCAGGTTCGGTTTAGCTTCTTCTGCAATTGAAGTTTGATTCTTGATTTAGCTGTTGGGTCGGATTTTGGCGGTTCGATTCGGCTGGGAATTCAGTTTGTTAGAGCCATGGAAGGATGGCATAGAGGGATCTCCTTTCTGGACTGCTCTGTTTTTGTTTCTGTTTCCGTGTTGATGATTCTATGTGGGGTTGCTATGGCTGGTTTTCAGACCGTTGGGAAGGTTAGCCCCGGGTTTGGTGGGACCCAGATGAACTGGATTGACAAGGACGGGAAGTTCCTCGTATCTAATGACTCGAACTTCGCCTTCGGTTTCATCACGATGAGCAGTGATGTCACCCTGTTCTTGCTCGGCATCGTACATGTCGGGACCCAGACCGTGGTATGGTCCGCCAATTGGGAATCACCTGTCTCGAATTCTGACAAGTTCTCGTTCAACGAGAACGGGGATGTGGTCCTGTACAAGAGTGGTACTGTGGTCTGGTCCACAGGAACCGGTAACAAAGGTGTTTCCGCAATGGAGATGCAGGATTCAGGAAATCTTGTCTTGGTCAGATCCGATGGTGGGACTGTTTGGCAGAGTTTTAGCCACCCGAGCGACACCCTCTTATCGAACCAGGAATTCACGGAGGGAATGAAGCTCGTGGGAATCGGAGCGAAGAACCCGAGCTATTCTCTCGAGATCAAGTCTGGGGACATGCTCCTCTCTGCGGGGTACCGGACACCACAGCCCTACTGGTCCATGGGGAAAGACACTCGGAAAATCGTAAACAAGGGCGGCGGGCAAATCAGTTCTGCGAAACTTGAGGCAAACTCGTGGAGCTTCTATGATAAGAACAAGAACTTGCTCTGGAAGTTCGTCTTCTCGCAGAATACCGACCCAAATGCGACTTGGATTGCAGTACTTGGGCAGGATGGAACAGTATCTTTCACAAACCTCCCTAGCACTGGCTCGGGCAGTGTCGTGACATCCCCAACAAAGATCCCAAGCAACTCGTGTAGCACACCCAAGCCTTGCGACCCTTACTTGGTCTGTCATGATACTAATAATCGGTGCAGTTGCCTCCCAGCTCTTCAATCTTACACGAACTGCTCATCGGGGTTTGTTTCTCCTCCATGCAGTCCAAAGGGCCTCACAACGAGGCTTGTCAGTGCGGGAGATGGAATCAGCTACTTTGCTCTCAGTTTCATCTTGCCTAACATTGATAATGCCAACCTTGAGAGCTGCAAATCTTCTTGTCTAAGTAACTGCTCGTGCCTCGCCATGTTCTTTCAAAACAGCACTGGGAGCTGTTACATTTTTGATTCTGTTGGGGCATTCCAGAGCTCCAGCAAGAGCTCGGACTTTGCAGCATACATCAAGGTACCGGGCAATGGAGGGACTGGGACAAGCTCGGGTGGCAGTGAGAGCAGCAAGAAGCATGCTGCAGTCATTGCTGTAATCGCTGTCTCAACAATTATCGTGATCCTCGGTTTGATATATGGAGGTTTTCGGTACTATAAGTCGAAGTCGAAGTTGCCCGAGACTCCTCAAGATGGTTCGGAGGATAACTTCCTAGAGAGCTTGACAGGGATGCCAGTACGTTTTGCCTACAAAGACCTCCAAACAGCAACTAACAACTTTACAACGAAACTCGGCCAGGGCGGATTTGGTTCGGTGTACGAGGGAACCCTACCTGAAGGAACGAGGCTAGCAGTGAAGAAGTTAGAAGGGATCGGGCAGGGGAAGAAAGAGTTCCGAGCTGAGGTTTGCATCATTGGGAGCATCCACCACCACCACTTGGTCCGCCTCAGGGGCTTTTGTGCCGAGGGAGCCCATCGCCTCCTCGCTTATGAGTATATGGCTAACGGGTCCCTTGATAAGTGGATATTTAGGAAAGACAAAGGGGAAATGCTCAACTGGAACACCCGATTCAATATCGCACTTGGGACTGCAAAGGGTTTAGCGTACCTGCACGAGGATTGTGATGCGAAGATCGTGCATTGTGATATAAAGCCCGAGAATGTTCTCTTAGACGAGAATTTCCTCGCTAAGGTCTCTGATTTCGGGCTGGCTAAGCTGATGACGCGGGAGCAGAGCAATGTGTTCACAACCCTTCGGGGCACAAGGGGATACCTTGCGCCCGAGTGGATAACAAACTATGCCATTTCGGAGAAAAGCGACGTGTACAGCTACGGGATGGTGCTGCTGGAGATCATTGGTGGGCGAAAGAACTTCGACCCCTCAGAGACATCCGAGAAGTCCCATTTCCCTTCCTACGCGTTCAAGATGATGGAGGAAGGGAAGTTGAGGGACCTCCTAGACTCATGCCTGACTTATGACGAAAGTGATGAGCGGGTAATTACAGCTATTAAGGTCGCCCTATGGTGCATACAGGAGGACATGGCCCTCAGGCCATCGATGACTCGGGTGGTGCAAATGCTTGAGGGGCTCTGTCCGGTTCCTCAGCCCCCGACTTCCTCTCCGTTAGGGGGTCGGCTTTACTCGAGCTTCTTCAAATCAATCAGCGAAGAGGGGACTTCATCGGGGCCATCGGATTGCAATAGCGATGCTTATCTCTCTGCTGTTCGGCTATCTGGCCCGAGATAACATTGAGGGAAACCTAAATCGTTCGAAACCATTTTGTCCAATTTCATGTACATTACAACAATACACATATATATAGAGAGAGGAAGAAACATTATCTATGTTCAGCTCTGTTCTTTTGTATCGCTCCAATTTTCAGTTAGAGATCTAATTACCGTATTAGAAATCTGATAAGCAATTAGCGAAACCACTAGGAATGAAATTCAGACGCAACCTTCATACATTTCCATAATTATCAATAGTTGGGCATTCTTGAGCTTGAATTAGTCGCATACCGATATACTCTGGCATTTATTGTTGAACATAAAAGAATAAAAAAAAATTGTTCTTTTTTTCGATTGCATGAGGGAAATTTTACTCATAAAAGGATATGGAAAACTTGGGTGACGGAATCGACAAGAAGCACGAGAACTTCGAGAAGAATAAAAACAACGTGAAGAAGAACTGAAGGCTGCATTGAAAGAAGAATTTCGTCAGGAGGCGGCTCTTCTAGATTCAAAGGTGCTTCAGGCTTCCGAGGAGAGATTGAAGAGGAAATATGACGCTTTATTCAACGACTTCTTGAAGGCTGGGACGATGCGAAGTAAAACTTTACTATAATTCCTTCATTAGTTTTGCACTGTTTGGACAAGATTTTCAATCGCGAATTACATATTGATGCAGTGGATAGCTAGCAAGTAGAATTGGTATCCCTGTTGAAGGAGCATCGATGTGGGGGTTCAAAACTTCAAATCACGACACAACACAATAATCACAGCCATTGTTGTTGGATGAACTATATTATTGTTGTTAGTATTATTGCTTTAATAATAAACTTAAGACGTCGCCTATGTCGGGTCATGTAACCGTACCATTCATAAATTTTTATGTAATGCTTACGGGTTTGATTACAAGTTTGATTCATCTATAATTTATATTTGTCTATATTGCAATTGGCAAACAATTTGTAAACATGCGAGGAACAAATTGATAACAAGCTAGTAACAAGCTTTGACAGTGACAACCGTTTTTTGTCCTCGTGTACTCACAGCGGGCTATTAGCTTGGGGGTTGAACTATATAAATGTGTACTCTGTCTGGGCCTTGAATAACATGTCACGACCCCCTAAGAAGGTCGCCCAACTCACATCTATCACGACCTAAAACATTAGGTCGCCCAAAGTCAAGACTTTCCCGACCCAAGTTAGGTCGACCAAGGTTTGCTTTGGGCGACCCAAAAAATTGGGTTGGCTCTAACCATTGCTTTGGGTCGGCCCGGCTCCCCCATGAGCGACCCAGAAGTTTGGGTCGTCTCGAGACATTGTACGGGCCGACCCATCAATTTGGGTCGCCTTTGGTCGGGTCTGTGGAGACCCATTCACAAAATGGGTCGTCGGGTCTATTCTGATTGTACTTTAGGCGACCCTTTTGAATGGGTTGAGAGACCCAGGGCGACCCACTCCCAAAATTCTTTTATGGGTCGCCCCAGGACCCTTCTCTTGTAGTGCTTAATTGTTCGATTGTTTTCTAATAATTGATAAGAAGGGAAAACACTCTCTAGTTCATCTCTATTAGATACATGGGGCATTTAATCACTTCCCATGTCTAAGCGAGAAGTTGCTCATGTAACTTAAATTTGATCTATATTACTTTTTTGTTTATTTATTCTATATATTAGAATTTCTTTTTTCTAAGTCATGGAAGATTCTAATCGAATTAGTAAATTAAGAAATTCTTATTATGAAATTCTATTTAGTTATGAAATTCTATTTAGACTTTGATATAGATGATATAAATTCATGTAATGAAAAAGTAGTGATAACATGAAAAGTAAAAAAGGAATAGTATTAGCTTAGTAAAAAAATTGTCAAAAATAAATAAATGTTATTTGAATTCAATAAAATGAAATGAAAAAAAAATTACTGTACTATCTAATTAAGATATTAATTATTTATAAACGTCCAATTGATCAATAGACCAAAATTATATATCAGTATATTAATAGTTATATTATTATTAAATATATTATTCTGTAATATATTTAAATATAAATATGTTGAATTTATTTCAAATTCTTCTTTTCTATGAATGTTACCTATTGAATTTGCCTACAGCAATCTATTATTTATATACTTCTTATTTAAGATTTTACCTTCTTTTTTCAAAATTTACCAGGTCGAAATCTTGATAATCAACTGTAAGTAGTAGACTAAATAAGCTAAAATGCAGGCAAAAAGGATGAAAACTACTTTTTCGGTAGATGGATGAGAACTACTTCAAAAACAAGCTATTTTATCTTATAAAATTTTTGCATCTTCGTGCCTTTTCATTTGGGTTTACGTGTCTTTCCATTTCCATTGGGTGCACTAGTTCTTTGCTAATGTGTTTCGTGGGCCCTCTTAATCAGCTTTCCTTGCAGATTGTATCCATATTGTTGAATTTTTATTAATAAAAGAGCGCCATTGTTTCTAGCGAGTGACATTACTATATTTTAAGATTGAATGTTTGAATGAAATATTCTGTTTCTATATTTATATTCTTTTGTGTGGTGCGTATGTTCCTATTTTATAAATATGATATGATTAGGTTTTAGCAATTTATAATTCCAATTTTATGTATATGGCTCTTCGTTTACTTTTAATTAAGATTTTAAATATCTTTGAACCAAAAAAAAAATTTTAATATCTTTCAAAATGTATTCTCATCTAATAAATATATGCAATATAGTAAATGATGTATATAACTGAGGAATTCAGTCTTTTCAGAATCCTTCAGAGTAAAATAATCATTTCGTGGATAAAAATTTCCATTTATTCTATATGTGTTATGTGTGTGTATATTGTGGGGTTGTGGGTGCACATTAGCAGTACTGAATTTCACTCTAATTAATAGGACAAATGTCCTACTAAATTATACACTTAAAATAAAATACATTATAAATATAGTATTCGACAAATCTTTAATGGTTTTAAGAATAAAATATTATAAAAGCTTAACTGAAACACCAATATCTGGTTGGTTTCAATAAATTTTTTGAGATTTGAGAAAATAGTATTTGATTTTATTTATTGACATTTAACCTCTTTTGACTTATTTGACAAAACTACTATTTTTGGGAGTATTAATTGGATTCATCACTTATGAATTTTTCTTTTCAACACCGTACATTTATTTATTTTTACAGAATAAGACCAACGCACTACATAAAATATTTGTAGTTTCTTTATAATATATATTCTTTAATTTTAGAAATTAAAAAAAAGAAAAGAAAAAGAATTTGGTCGAACAGAGAGGATAAAGGCCTCCAGCAATGTTGATTGGGGCAGTAGTCATTAAATGAAACAAACTGTCAGTTTTCGGATAAGCTTGCAAAGCTAATGTCATTCATTTCACTAACTGCTATATGTACAGCTTACAATCTCGTACATGAAGGAAAGGAGCAATCGAGCCTAATAATAAGATACGAAATATATTGTACGTATATATCCTAACTTACATGAAGGAAAGTCCATAAAATATGGAAAATATATCCTCCGGCTCTCCGATGGCTCCATGTGAACTCTACCCGCCTGATGGGAAGATTCGGGGCTGTCCGAGCTGGAAGTGAAGGTTTGGCTTCAATTTCTAGTATTTTGAGCATAATTTGTTGCCTGATTTATAGATTTTCCAGTAGTTTATCGAGCGGTTGGTTCATGGTTGCGTACTGGGTTTAGTCTATTGCAGGTGGGTTTGTATAATTTTCGAGTAATTTTTTTTTTTTTTTGCTTTTCCCAACTATAGAGGATTTGAGACGGAATATCGATTTATAAAATAATATGACGAACAACAGAGGTTGTCTCTAATCGGTCTGTAATAGTTACAGACGGATTAGAGATGGAATTACGTACGACCATAGACCGTCTCAACTCCGGCTTAGAATTTATAGATGGAAGTTCACGGACTCCCTGTTCGTCATACGATATTATAGACGGTTCTCTTTCTATCTGTAATCCGTACATAGAGATGAATTACGGACGGGCGCTTCCGTCTGTAAGTAGTTTTGAGATGGAAGTTTTCACCGTCTAAAACCCCGTCTGTAATGGCTATTAGAGATGGATTTTGGACAGATCTTCCCGTCTCTAATCGACTGTCTTCTAGTAGTGCCCGCCGTGTGAACTCAACAGCAATTGAGTCTAATACTCACAAAATAAAAATCAACTTTAAATACAAATTCAAAGTCATGTGAAACTCATTTAGATATTTAGAAATCCTAAATTTATTTTAAAATTTAAATTTGAATAGGGTTGAGTCCCCATTGGATATTTCCAAATCCTAAAACCCAATGAAGGTATGAAGGCGCCCGCAATAGAAATAGGGCATTCGATTTTTGGTTCGGGTCTCGATTTTCGGCTTCTTACTTTCATCCCTAGTGGCCAACTTTTAGGCCATCACCACCCTTCACTCTCCTTTTTCTTGTCCTCTCTGGTCGAAGTTTTTAACTATTTTTATTATTTATTTTAAACTTTTATTCCTTAAATTAAAAGATAAAAGATAAAAAAAATAAAGAATAAAGAATGATAAAGGATGCGTGTGAAATTTGTGTATCGCGGGACTAATTCAGAAAAAAAAAATGTATGGCCTTAAAAAACTAAAAGTTATGATCCTAGTTGGTATTTAAAAAAAATAATTTGATCAAATAAGTCAAATAGGACTAAGGTATATATATATATATATATATATATTTACAGATGAGATTATGTGTCATTTCTCCAAATTTCAAAGGAAGCTATTGCATTTTACCTTGAATTTTAATTACTAAATGTTATTCTTGAATTTTAAAATAAAAGACTGACAACAATTGAATAAAATCGTGTCACCCCATTGCATGGTCCATTTAATTAAGTATATTCTCTCATTATAAAGTTAAAAAATTGAAATTGAAAAATATATACTATAATTAAATAAATCGAAGACTAATTTGATAAAACTTTAACAATTGCGAGGTTGAAATGTTAACTTAAAAACGTCATAGTTAATTTTTGCTGACCATATGGTTCCAAATATAAATTAAATTTGGTGAACATTCTATTAAAAATTGAATTTGATAAAAAGAATTAATCTCTTTTGGTGCAAGTAATTGTCGCACCTATTTTCATCAAAAGATGGAGCCCATTGGACAATCTCTCAGTTAAATTGGAGCTCGACCCTCGCATAGTTTTACTTTAATTAATATTTTTAGGTTAAATTTACAAATTATATAATGATATACATTATATAAAACTTAACTAAGTTTTGAGAGATTTTTTCAGTGTAATTATTATAATAAGTTTAGTGTTGCCTAGGTTTCTTCCTCGGGTAGGCAAAAATTACAAGACAGTAGCAAATTGGAAGGGCGAAAGAAGGTATTGAACTGCATTAACGTTTAATGCAAGTTAAACCTCAAGGGTATATGATAAGGACATGAATTTAGAAATGGGCTTTTCGGGCTTTAAGGATTGAGGCTCGGCCCAGTAAAATATATCAGCTCATTTTTATAAGGTCCAATGCCCAATCTCGGCCCACAATAGAAGCCCAGCTGGGCACCCCACCAACTTCCTAGATCGGATATAAAAGCATTACCGACCCGAGTAAAAAGGGTATCCCGAACCGATTTCGATGGTGTCCCCCACCAGACTCTCTCTCTCTCTCTCTCTCTCTTGGAGGAAGCAGAGCGCTCTCTCTCTCTCTCTCTCTCTCTCTCTCTCTCTACAAAATCGACCCACGCCGGAACTCTAGCAAACAATGAAGTACGGGCAGGCTGTGATTCTCAATACAACGAGATACTTAGGCAATCCGGACGGAGTTCGAGCCCATCATTCTCTTCTCCACCGGTCCAACCGGTCCTGTCTTCATCATTTTCATCAATCCCTTCTCCACTGGTCCAATCAATCCTGTCTTAATCAGTATAAAAGTATTGGGTTTCGTCTCAATTAATCATTAAAAAAATGCATTGATGGAGAGCATTTGAAATGACAATTAACTATTACTCAAAAAGCTTGCTGGAAGTATTTCATTAAATGAATGAAAATTTCTCATTACATCTCATCGCAAGAGACTATTTTAATAACCTATATATATATATATATATATGTATATAGATGGATCAGACGATTAGATTTTGGACTAATATTATTGGAACTATAGATTTTTTTTATTATTGAAATGGGTATATACCTAAGTATGGAATTGCATATACATAGACACATACACATACATAAATATGTAAATACATACTTACATATATGGATATAAATATATGTAAATACTAGACTGGTGATTATCACCACCGCTAAAGTACTTGTAAGTAGAATCGATTAGAGGCCCTTTCGTTCAGGTTTTTACGTACCTGATCTTACGAAAATTCCAGAGGATAGCGTATGTGTGGAATTGAGGTTCCCGATCAAACAGATCAACACCTTGGGTATATATGTTGGTGTGCTAGATAAAGCCATGTGCGTCGTTCCCCACAAACTCAAAGTCGATTTCGTCTGAGTTTACAGTTTGAGAACTTTAACTGCAAATAATAATTGAAGAGGCAAATGATAAATTTCACATTTAATATATATAGTATATAGCATAAATGGAGGTATATCGATATCTATATATATGTTTGCAGTTCGGACCCTGTGTCCTATATTGAATAATAAAAGACCAGATGTATAACAAGAGTAAACAAAAGTTATTAGTGCAACACAATAAAGAAGTCCAAATTTACCAACACAGAAAAGGTCGCGTTTGGCATATTATCATTTGAGATTTTTGATAATTTAGAGTCCAATTGAGATAGATTCTCATTTTTATAATCACTGATAATATTCATAACTATGTTTGGTATGGACAGGTAATGTTGTTCATTACTGATAATCAATCTGATGATCTAGATAGTCATCCATGCAGAGAAAGTATATCACTAGCTGATTGTAAAAGTGAATTACATTGGACATTCAATTTACGTAAGTTAATTTAATAATTTGATGGGTCTAGAAAATTTAAAATGAAATTCTCAGTAATTCACATGGATTACCTCGTACCAAAACGCGGAGTAATTTTTTTTTTTTGCTTGAAGATGGCATTCATTAATAAAAGAAACATCAAAAATTGAATGGGCCATGTTGCATCTCTTCCTCTCTGAAGCGAATTGTCGGAGGGATGGAAGAGATGTCAATAGGACCATTCAAGTTACAAGAACCAGCCCAATGGGCAATGTTGTGGGCAAGGTAGTTATCAGCCCGAAGGATAAAAACGGCAGTCCAATCGATAAAAAAAGAAAGATCAAATAGCATAATAGGGATAATAACAGATAGTTCAGGCAGGACATGATGAGGAGACATCAAGTTGTCGATGAGGTCTTTGCAATCGCCGAGTAGAAGCAAGCTGTGAAGTCCTAGTTGTTGAGCACAACGGATGGCATTGAGGGCAGCTTCTGCTTCCCCTTGTAGGGGGTTGGTGGCAGTTGAGTAGAAAGCCCAGGCAAACTTGATGGTTCCTTTGTTGTCAGTGCAGACTACTGAGAGGTAAGAATGCTGCTGAAAGATTGCGGCATCGAAGCTGACTTGTAAGGTAGGATCGGAGGCAGCTTTGTTAGGGAATTGAATGATGGATCGGTGGAGCCAAGCTTTGTCATATTCCCTGCGTCTTCTCTGAATTGTAGCTGCTGAGTCGGAGGGATTGAGAGTGCTCGAATCCAGTCTTGTGTTATGAAGCTACCATAAGGAGTCAATACAAACGACCCCTTGAAGGATGAACCTGTGATGAATATCTCGAGGAATGTTAAGAGATTGATCAATTCCTGTGAAGAGTTTAATCCATTGCACCATGTCTATCAGGCCAAGATTAGAAATTCTGATTGGCCATTCCAGTAGTGCCCAAACTTGACGAGAGAAAGAACAATGAAGGAAGAGGTGATCGATGGTTTCCGAAGAAGATTGACAGAAGGTGCAAAGAGTGTCATTGATTGGAAATCGTTGACCAAGAATGGACTTTACAGGGAGGCAGTTTCGAAGCAACTTCCACAATAGGAGTTTGTGGCGATCATGAATTTTTAGCCTCCAAATGTGTTTCCACTCCTTAGAGGGAAGAAGGGGGGAAGGAAAACGATGTATCTGATCAGAAACGTAGGCAGAGGATGTAGTGAAAACTCCATTCCTCGCAGGGGACCACATAAGTGAGTCCAAATGTGAATTATGATCGGGAATGATGGAAGAGATTTGATGGACTGAGGAGGGGTGAAAGAGGCTATGAAGGAGGGGGAGGTTCCAGATTCTAGTACCTGGGATGAACAGCTCATGGACCCATTGGGGATGAGTTGGAGGAGTTGTAATGGAAGAGGAGAGAATGGGAGAGAAAGATGGTGAGTTGGGAACCCAAGGGTCTTCCCAAATATTGATGGAGCGACCACTTCTGACCCTAAAACAAGCACCTTTATGAATGAGATCTTTGGTTTTGCAAAGGCCTTTCCAAAAGAAAGAAGAGGTGGAATTGGGAGAATGTGACAAGAAGGGCCTGTGCTTTAAGTATTTTGCTTTTAACAAATTCAAATGTGGCTTGTTTTGGTTGGTAGTCAATGCCCAAGCATGCTTTGCAAGCAAAGCTCGGTTATGGTCATGCATTCGTCTGAATCCAAGTCCGCCTCTATCCTTTGGAACGCAGAGGTTGTCCCAAGCTTTTAGATGGATTTTGGTTTTGCCAGAAGAAGAGAAACCCCAGAAGAAGTTTGAAAACATGGAGTTGAGGCGGTTGGCGACAGTTTTTGGGATTAGAAAGGTACACATCGAGTAGGAAGGAATGGCTGAAGCGACTGATTTGATGAGCATAGCTCGACCAGCTTGGGAAAGTGATTT
Organism: Punica granatum; assembly: GCF_007655135.1. NCBI lineage: Eukaryota > Viridiplantae > Streptophyta > Magnoliopsida > Myrtales > Lythraceae > Punica > Punica granatum. Next base: position 43,777,868 of record NC_045127.1, on the reverse strand, counting down.
CGCTTTCCACATGTTGATCTTTTTCGCCACCCTATCCAAGAGGGACTGGAAGGAAGAGACTTTAGCCCCTTGGATGTTGAGAGGAAGTCCTAGGTATTTTGAATCTGGACTTCATTGTTTTATGTGGAACTTTTGGCTGAGAAGTTTCCTTAAAACAGGGGGGACATTCTGACTGAAAAACATGGCTGACTTGTTTCGATTAACCTTTTGGCCCGACCAACTCTGGTATTTGTGGAGGATGTCAAAGAAACTTTGGAGATTTTGGTCAGTGGCCTTTGCAAAAAGGAATAAATCATCTGCAAAGAGGAGATGGGTGAAAGCAGGGCAACCACGACCAATTTTAATGCCATGAATATTCCCCGAGGCTTCTTCTTTGCTAAGAAGCCGCGAGAGAGCTTCGGTTGCAAGAAGGAAGAGGAAAGGGGATAGAGGATCTCCTTGACGAATACCACAGGAAGGTTTTAAAAATCCATACAGTTTGCCGTTGATGACAACAGAGTAAGAAACCGTAGATATGCACTGTGAAATCCAATGGATCCAAGTGTCATGAAAACCCAGATTTTTCATCGTTTCAAGGAGGATAGGCCATTCGAGACGATCAAAGGCTTTTTCCATATCAATCTTTATGGCTACGAAATGATCTTTGCCCCTGTGATGGTTAAGGAAATGCATAACTTCATGGGCGATCACAGTATTTTCAGAGATATTTTTGTTCGAGACAAAAGCAGATTGAAAAGGGGATATGAGATTTGACAAAAGAGGTTTAAGCCTGGAAGCTAAGATTTTGGAAATGATCTTGTAAAAAACATTGCAAAGACTTATTGGACGGTAATTGTGGACAGTAGCTGTACGATCACCTTTAGGAATCAATGCAATATGAGAATGATTGTGACTTTTGAGTAGGTACTTACCTCCAAAGAAGCTTCTCACAGCTGAGATTGTGTCTCCTCCAATGACTTTCCAGAATTTGTGGTAAAAGATGGCTGGTAGGCCATCGGGTCCTGGGGATCGAAGGGCCCCAATGGCGAAGACAGCACGTTGGATTTCTAGGTCATCAGGTATAGTGCAAAGGGAGAGGGCTTCATTGTGGGGGATGGTTGATGGGAAGAGGGAATGAAAGTCGTTTTGGTAGGTGGGCTGAGTAGTAGAGAAAAGGTTAGAGAAGTGGGCTATGAAGGAGGCTGCAATGGTCGGGATGTCGGAGGACCAGGAGTTGTTTGGTAATTTGAGGAATTCTATGGCATTTTGCTTTCTTTGAATGACGGTGGAGAGGTGGTAGAACTTGGTATTCAAATCAGTGCAGGTGAGCCAAGTGTTCCTCGACTTTTGTCTCCACAATAATTCTTCCCGCTGGAGTAGTTCTTGTAGCTTTTCTTCAATGGTGGAGGCAAGAGCTAAATTTCCAATAGTTGGAGCAGCTTGTTGGAGGCTATTGAGATCTTCTGAGAGCTGATTAATTTGAGACTGGACATGTCCAAAAGTGTTCCTGTTCCACCTTCTCAGGGCTTTGCGAGTTGATTGGATTTTACACTTGAGTATGAACATGGGGGATCCGAAATGGGGTTCCTGCCATGCCATTTTGACAACGGAGGAGCATGAGGGGTCTCTAATCCACATTTCCTCAAATTTGAAGAGCTTTGGTTTCCTGTATTGCTCCCTTGATGTGTTGAGTAACAGGGGGTTGTGATCTGAGGAGACCGCAGGCAGGTGAAGCACGGAAGCTTTAGGGAACAAAAGTCTCCAGTCGATGTTGGAAATTGCCCTGTCAAGTCTCTCCCTAATGTTAGCAGCTCCTATTCGTTTGTTCGTCCATGTATGCTTGTTCCCAGAAAATCCTAAGTCCACTAGTCCGAGCAGGTCGATAATATAGCCCAGGCCGGTGCTCGAAGTGGCTTGGAAGGGGCGGCCTCCTTGCTTCTCATCCCCCGTAACAATGCAGTTAAAGTCCCCGATCCCTATCCAAGGGCCAGCAAAGGAATCTAGATGCTTCCGGAAGTCTTCCCAGAATTCACGTTTATTCTCCTGGTATGGGGGGCCGTAGACCAATGAGAGCATCCAAGGGCTTGGCTGAGGGTGAGAATAGACCAGAACATTGATTACGTACTTTGAGATAAGGATAGGCTCAAAGTCAATACCTTCCTTGGTGCAGAAGCAAGTTCCTCCTGCTCGTCCGGTCACTGGAAACGTGATGCAATTAGAAAAACCCAATTTATTGACAGTGTCTCACACCAAGTTGCATTGAATCTTGGTCTCCATTAAGAACAAACAATCCGGTGAGTGCTTTCTAACAAGGGTCCTTAAGGAACGCTTAGTCGCGGGGCGACCTAACCCCCGACTGTTCCAGCTCAGTACTAACATGGGGGGGTTGGGGGCAAAACGCGGAGTAATTATTCAGCAAACATCGTGAAAGAATTAGTTTGTTACGTATTTCATATACAAAAACAAAAAAGTAAATCCAAAAGCTACTTACGTAGAATGTCGGGAAGACTCCATGGGTATATTTATTCCCGGGAAGCTTTATTCTCATTTGGAAGTATCCGGAGCCGTAGATTAAATTCGACCAGAAACGACAAGCCTACGTTACAATACGCATCGAATAGTTCCATAGTTTGTGAGTACTACGTATGTAGATTTATTCGTGTAGTTGTGAATAGTATATAGTAATAGTTATAAATTAGAACATATAGATTTGGTTTATTATTGCCTGAATATTGGCCTAAGGATAGTTGAACCGTTATTCGCAGGTCGAGAACCTTCAGGTGGTCCGCTCCGTAGATAACTTGGTAATTCTCCTGGAATGTGACCATGGCTAGGGGCGGACCCAAGACCCGATGGTTAGTGGGTACAGACACGAATCTTCAACGGTAAACTTAGTAACATGTTATTTTAATAATGGATGCTTTTATATTAACATATAAATTTAATAAAAATCAATATATTAACTGAATCTTTGAAGTGTCATTGAAATTAAAAAATAATTAAAACATCTTTGACACTCCCTTTTGACATTTTTATTTTGTATTTACATAGCAAGAGAGGCTCATAGGTCTAATACCGATATTTCCTATTTCGATCTTTGAATGCATCTCATCATCAATATTGTCTAACAAATATTTTGAAAATAAGTAACTAGGTAATTATTTATTTCTAAATTTCCTATTGTATATTAAATGTAGATTTCACGTTTGTTTAAATAAACAAATAAAAAAACCTCCCCAATTGAATATAATGTGAGGTAAATGCATGAAGAATTGAAGAACATTGTTCGATTTAAATTATTTATAATGTTTTAGTGGTAAAAACTTTGATGGAGGACACAAAACTTTATTGAGAGGTGAGACGACAAGACTTAAGAGAAACATAAGATATGGAGTTGCGAGATTTGAGATTGAGAACTTAGGAAGAAACCCCAAGTGTACCTGACCGTGCCTACCAAACATATCCTGCTCATGCAAGTAAGCTCGGGTTTATGTGGGTGTACATAATGTGCGTCTGTTGTGTAAGCTAGTAATGTTACGCTCCGAAGAGATTGAAATTTGCAAGAAATTCCCTAGACCAGGCAATAAATGATCCAGAGTTCTGCATGAAATTGCCATTACTGGTCGCACATACTTCCTTGTTAGGCAGTTGTATCACACATAGGTGGAAGCACGACTAGGAAAAGGGACATCACCAAGTTTTATGAAGCTTGAATTCCAATTTCTTCATTATGCATTTGCAACGTGTGCTATGTAAGATCGGCGTGAAAGGCATAGCCGGAAGCTTATTTGGCTTGAAGTATGAATTATTGAAAATTGATGTAGGAAGGTTTGTTTGGTATTCAGCATATGGCAAACGCAGCCTCTACGTCATAAATTAGAGTTGGGTCCAAAGGGATCTATCCTAACCCACAAATTTGACGTTCCAAAGTGAAAACCAGACGTCGCAATTGCATAGACGAACATAAAAGTAGGTCATCGGTGATCAATACACGCAAAAGCAACCTTTTAATTATAAGCAAAAGCCATAAATAATTATTAATGTACATTAATACAAATGTTTGCCCACCCTAAAGACAAAACAAAGACTCGACTCTATCTTTTTTTTATCTGGTATTCTTCTCTCTTTTGAGTTAAGTTCTTAGGACATGAAATCGAATTTTCTGAATATCTCTCTCCCTCTTTTCTTTTTGGCATTAGGCAGACTAAATAGATCGGGTGTAGGTTGGTGGGTGCATTCTATCTCTTTTTTTCTTTTCTTTTTCAAAATTGAGGTTGCACATCTATACATACAATAGGTAGATTCATTGTCTGCTGTGCCAATTCCATTACCAGCACCTACATGCGTGCTTCCCTTTTGCACTCTTGGTTATAGTCCCTTGCCTTGACCTCGTTGATATTCGAAAGATAAAGCTGCACTTGCATGCAACTGAATTCGTAAAATGGATTGCCCTTTACAATTATAAATCTTTATTACGGGATGCCCCGAGATATAAAATTTGGGGTTAGGAATTTTTAGATGGAGATGACGAGGAGGGCCTGATTCAAGGTGTTCTTCGACTGCCCTTGATCATTGGTATTAGGATTAGTGATGAGTTCAACGAGTTTAGATTTCACGACATATATAGTGGTCGAGCTCGGAAAGGCGATTGAGAGTTGAATCATATTATTTTACAGGTTGGTTTTGGTTATGAGATGGAGGGGGTTGGGAGAATATTGAAGTCGAAGCCATACTGGATACTATATAACAGTTGGGGGACGAAATGTTGTGAACAAGGGGAAAGAAAGGGGAATGATAGTAAATAAAACACTATTTCGTCCCTCAATTGTTGTGTATTATCTAGTATGATTTCGGCTTCAATCTTCTCCCAATCTACTCCATCTCAGAACCAAAACCAACTAGTAAAACAATATACTTTCCCTCCCAATCGCCTTTTCGAGTTCGACCACTATATATGTCATGAAATCTCAATTCGTTGAACTCTTCAGTAAACCCTAATACCAACGATCAAGGGCTACTGGAGAACACCTTGAATCAGCCCCTCCTCGTCATCTCTATCCAAAAATTGGCACGAGTTTTATATCTCGAGGCATCCCGTAATAAAGATTTATAATTGCCAAGGGCAATCCATTTTACGAATTCAGTTACATACAAGTGCAACTGGACTTTCAATTATCAACGGGGTCAAGGCAAGAGACTATAACCAAGAGTGCAATGGGGAAGCTCTCATACAGGTGTAGGCAATCAAATTGGCACAACAGACAATGAATCTATCCATTGTATATGTATAAATGTGCAACCTCAAATTTGAAAAAGAAAAAGAGAGAGAGAGAGAGAATAAACCTACTGACCGATACCCGATCTATTCGGTTGGCCAAATACCAAAAAGAAAAGAGGAAGAGTGAGATTCAGAAAACCCAATTTCCTGTCAAAAGAACCTGACTCAAAAGAGAAAAGAAGACCGGACAAAAAAAAGATAGAGTCGAGCCTTTGTTTTGTCTTTAGGGTGGGCAACCGTTTGGATAATTCTCAAATGTGCTGCCTACTTGTTCGCTCAACTTAGTTATGGAAGATATGGAACCAAAAGTTATAGAGATGATTAATCGGTTGATAATATACACAAGTCAATGTGACTAGCGAAAGAAATATGGGATACCTGGTCTAACAAACGGGTAGTCATCACGTGTCCTCACCCCGATATCGCGAGAGTATTTTAATGCTTTCTTGGGATCACAATAACATGTAAGATTTCTTGTCACGAAAATAGCGGATAACTTGTTACGGGTCTTGTCAAAATAAGCTCATCCCAATAACTTATGGTGATAAACTTATTTTCGTGATAAAAACATTATATAATGTATGTTACAATATATGAAAATATGTATATACATATATGTTAGTTATTAATGGAATATTTGGCTTGTAGCGCTCACACAATATTAAAGATATGTATACATATATATATATATATATATTAAGTGCATTATGAGACTTTATTTAGTGTAATTTAAAATTCTTATCACAATATACATATTAAGTATGTATATACATGCATATTGAGTATGTATATATATATGTTAGTGATTATGAGATTACTTGATTTGCGGCGCTCACACAATATTGAAGATATGTATATATATATATATATATGTCTCTACATACATATACATATGTATTATGATTAATGATGAGTTCAACGAATTGAGATTTCATGACATATATAGTAGTCGAGCTCGGAAAGACGATTAGGAGTAGATTCATATTGTTTTACAGGTTGGTATTGGTTTTGAGATTGAGGGGGTTGGGAGAAGATTGAAGGCAAAACCATATTGGATACCATCTAATACTTGGGGGCCGAAATGCTATCAACAAGGGGAAAGAAAGGGGAATGATAGTACATAAAACACCATTTCGTCCCCCAACAATTGTGTATTATCCATTATGGCTTCGGCTTCAATCTTCTCCCAACTTACTCCATCTCAGAACCAAAACCAACTAGTAAGACAATATGCTTTCCCTCTCAACCGCCTTTCCGAGCTCGAGCACCATATATGTCATGAAATCTCAATTCGTTGAACTCATCAATAACCCTAATAACAACGATCAAGGGCTACCGGAAAACACCTTGAATCAGCCCTCCTCGTCATCTCTATCCAAAAATTTTCAACCCCGAGATTTATATCTCGAAGCATCCCATAACAAAGATTTATAATTGTCAAGAGAAATCCATTTTACGAATTTTGTTACATGCAAGTGCAGCTGGACATTCAATTATCAACGGGGTTAAGGCAAGGGACTATAACCAAGAGTGTAATGGGGAAGTGCCCATGTAAGTGTAGGCAATCAAATTGACACAACAGACAAAGAATCTACCTATTGTATATGTATAAATGAGCAACCTCAAATTTAAAAAAGAAAAGAGAGAGAGAGAGAGAATGAACCTACTGACCTACACCCGATCTATTCGGTTGGCCTAATACCAAAAAGAAAAGAGGAAAAGAAAGATTCAGAAAACCCGATTTCTTGTCCTAAGAACCTGACTCAAAAGAGAAAAGAAGACAGACAAAAAAAAGATAGAGTCGAGCCTTTGTTTTGTCTTTAGGGTGGGCAAACGTTTGGATAACTTAAATCTGCTGCCTACGTGTTAGCTCAACTTAGTTATGGAAGATATGGAACTAAACATTATATGATTAATTGGTTGATAACATACACAAGTTTTCCAATGTGACTGGCGAAAGAAATGTGGGATACCTACTTTAACAAACGGGTAGTCATCAAGTGTCATCACCCCGATATCGACAGCGTATTTTAATGATTTCTTGAGATCACAATAACATGTAAGATTTCTTATCATGAAAATATCAGATAACTTGTTACGGGTCTTGTCAAAATAAGCTCATCCTAATAAGTATATCGTGACAAAATAACGTTTGGTTACAATATCATACAACTTATGGTGATAAACTTATTTTCGAGATAAAGACGTTATATAATGTATGTTACAATAGATGAAGTATATAGGTTAGTTATTATGGGAATATTTGATTTGTAGCGCTCACACAATATTGAAGATAAGTGTGTATATATATATATATACATATTAAGTGTATTATGAGAATTTATTTAGTATAATTTAAAATTCTTATAACAATATAAATATTAAGTATGCATATGCATGCATATTGAGTATGTATATATATATATAAATATATATATTTATGTTAGTAATCATGAGAAAACTTGGTTTGCGGCGCTCACACAATATTGAAGATATGTCTCTACATATATATATATATTAGGATCAATGATGAGTTCAACGAATTGAGATTTTATGACATATCTGTCGAGCTCGGAAAGGCGATTGGGAGTAAAATCATATTGTTTTATTGGTTGACTTTGGTTCTGAGATGGAGGGGTTGGGACAAGATTGAAGTCGAAGCCATACTGGATACTATATAATAGTTGGGGGACAAAATGCTCTGAACAAGGGGAATTAAGGTATATAAAACACCATTTAGTTCTCTAACTGTTGTGTATTATCCAGTATGGCTTCGGCTTCAATCTTCTCCCAACTTACTCCATTGCAGAGCCAAAACCGACCAGTAAAACAATATACTTTCCCTCCCAATCGCCTTTTCGAGCTCGAGCACTATATATGTCATGAAATCTCAATTCGTTGAACTCATCAGTAACCCTAATACCAACGATCAAGGGCTACCGAAGAACACCTTGAATCAGCCCCTCCTCGTCATCTCTATCCAAAAATTGCCAACCCCGAGTTTTATATCTCGAGGCATCCCGTAACAAAGATTTATAATTGTCAAGGGCAATCCATTTTACGAATTCAATTACATGCAAGTGCAGCTGGACATTCAATTATTAACAGGATTAAGGCAAGGGACTATAACCAAGAGTGCAAAAGGGAAGCGCCCATGCAGGTGTGGGCAATCAAATTGGTACAACAGACAATGAATCTACCTAATGTATATGTATAGATGTGCAACCTCAAATTTGAAAATGAAAGAGAGAGAGAGAGAAAATAAACCTACTAACCTATACCCGATCTATTCGGTTGGCCTAATACCAAAAAGAAAAGAGGAAGAGAGAGATTTAGAAAACCCAATTTCCTGTCCTAAGAACCCGACACAAAACAGAATAGAAGACTGACTAGAAAAAAAGATAAAATCGAGTATTTGTTTTGTCTTTAGGGTGGGCGAATGCTTGGATAATTCTCAAATCTACTGCCTACTTGTTCGCTCAAATTAGTCATGGAAGATATGGAACTAAAAGTTATAGAGATTATTAATCGGTTGATAGCATACACAAGTGTTCCCATGCAAGCGCTCGATATCGCGAGTGTATTTTAATGCTTTCTTGGGATCACAATAACATGTAAGATTTCTTGTCACGAAAATAGCGGATAACTTGGTACGGGTCTTGTCAATTTAAGCTCATCCTAATAAGTATATCGTGACAAAATAATGTTTGGTCACAATATCTTATAACTTGTGGTGATAAACTTATTTTCGCAATAAAAACATTATATAATGTATGTTACAATATATGAAAATATGTATATACATATATGTAAGTTATTATTGGAATATTTGGCTTGTTGCGCTCACACAATACTAAAGATATGTGTGTGTATATATATATATATATACATATTATGTGCATTATGAGACTTTATTTAGTGTAATTTAAAATTCTTATCACAATATACATATTAAGTATGTATATACATGCATATTGAGTACGTATATATATATGTTAGTGATTATGAGATTACTTGATTTGTGGCGCTCACACAATATTGAAGATATGTATATACATATATATATATATATATATATGTATCTACATACATATACATATGTATTAGGATTAATTATGAGTTCAACGAATTGATATTTCATAACATATATAGTAGTCGAGCTCGGAAAGACGATTGGGAGTAGATTCATATTGTTTTACAGGTTGATATTGGTTTTGAGATGGAGGGGGTTGGGAGAAGATTGAAGGCAAAACCATACTGGATACCATCTAACACTTGGGGGCCGAACTGCTATCAACAAGGGGAAATAAGGGGAATGATAGTACATAAAACACCATTTCGTCCCCAAACAATTGTGTATTATCCATTATGGCTTCCGCTTCAATCTTCTCCCAACCTACTCCATCTCAGAACCAAAACCAATCAGTAAGACAATATGCTTTCCCTCTCAATCGCCTTTCCGAGCTCGAGCACCATATATGTCATGAAATCTCAATTCGTTGAACTCATCAATAACCCTAATAACAACGATCAAGGGCTACCGGAAAACGCCTTGAATCAGCCCTCCTCGTCATCTCTATCCAAAAATTTCCATCCCCGAGATTTATATCTCGGGGCATCCCATAACAAAGATTTATAATTGTCAAGAGAAATCCATTTTACGAATTTTTTGACATGCAAGTGCAGCTGGACATTCAATTATCAACGGGGTTAAGGCAATGGACTATAACCAAGAGTGCAATGGGGAAGTACCCATGTAAGTGTAGGCAATCAAATTGACACAACAGACAAAGAATCTACCTATTGTATATGTATAAATGAGCAACCTCAAATTTTAAAAAGAAGAGAGAGAGAGAGAGAATGAACCTACTGACCTACACCCGATCTATTCGGTTGGCCTAATACCAAAAAGAAAAGAGGAAAAGAAGGATTCAGAAAACCCAATTTCTTGTCCTAAGAACCTGACTCAAAAGAGAAAAGAATACGAACAAAAAAAAGATAGAGTCGAGCCTTTGTTTTGTCTTTAGGGTGGGCAAACGTTTGGATAACTTAAATCTGCTGCCTACGTGTTAGCTCAACTTAGTTATGAAAGATATGGAACTAAAAATTTTATGATTAATTGGTTGATAACATACACAAGTTTTCCAATGTGACTGGCGAAAGAAATGTGAGATACCCGCTCTAACAAACGTTTAGTCATCCAGTGTTATCACCCCGATATCGCGAGCGTATTTTAATGATTTTTTTGAGATCACAATAACATGTAAGATTTCTTATCATGAAAATATCAGATAACTTGTTACGGGTCTTGTCAAAATAAGTTCATCCTAATAAGTATATCGTGACAAAATAACGTTTGGTTACAATATCATACAACTTATGGTGATAAACTTATTTTCGAGATAAAAACGTTATATAATGTATGTTACAATAGATGAAGTATATATGTTAGTTATTATGAGAATATTTCATTTGTAGCGAGCACACAATATTGAAGATATGTGTGTGTGTGCATATATATACATATCAAGTGCATTATTAGACTTTATTTAGTGTAATTTAAAATTCATATAACAATATAAATATTAAGTATGTATATGCATGCATATTGAGTATGTATATATATATATAAATATATATATATATGTTAGTAATCATGAAAATACTTGGTTTGCGGCGCTCACGCAATATTGAAGACATGTGTCTACATATATGTATATATATATATGTACATACATATATCTATGTATTAGGATCAATGATGAGTTCATCGAATTGATATTTCATGACATATATGTCGAGCTTGGAAAGACGATTGGAAGTGGAATCATATTGTTTTGTTGGTTGTTTGTGGTTCTGAGATGGAGGGGTTGGGACAATATTGAAGTCGAAGCCATATTGGATACTATATGACAGTTGGGGGACAAAATACTTTGAACAAGGGGAAAGAAAGGGGAATGATAGTATATAAAACACCATTTAGTTCCCCAACTGTTGTGTATTATCCAGTACGGCTTCGGCTTCAATCTTCTTCCAACTTACTCCATTTCAGAACCCAAACCAACTAGTAAAACAATATGTTTTCCCTCCCAATCGCCTTTCTGAGCTCGAGCACCATATATGTCATGAAATTTAAATTCGTTGAACTCATAAATAACTCTAATACCAACAATCAATGGCTAGCAGAGGACACCTTAAATCCGCCCCTCTTTGTCATCTCTATCCAAATATTGCCAACCCCTAGTTTTATATCTTGAGGCATCCCGTAACAAAGATTTATAATTGTCAAGGGCAATCCATTTTGCGAATTCAGTTACATGAAAGTGCAGCTGGACATTCAATTATTAACAGGGTTATGTCAAGGGACTATAAGCAAGAGTGCAAAAGGGAAGCGGCCATGCAGGTGTGGGCAATCAAATTGGTACAACAGACAATGAATCTACCTATTGTATATGTATAGATGTGCAACCTCAAATTTGAAAATGACAGAGAGAGAGAGAGAATAAGCATACTGACCTATACCCGATCTATTCGGTTGGCCTAATACCAAAAAGAAAAGAGGAAGAGAGATTCAGAAAACCCAATTTCCTCTCCTAAGAACCTGACTCAAAAGAAAAAAGAAGACCGAATAGAAAAAAAGATAGAATCGAGTATTTGTTTTGTTTTTAGGGTGGACAAACGTTTGGATAATTCTCAAATCTACTGCCTACTTGTTCGCTCAAATTAGTGATGGAAGATATGGAACTAAAAGTTATAGAGATTATTAATTGGTTGATAACATACATAAGTGTTCCAATGTGACTGTCGAAAGAAATGTGGGATACCCACTCTAACAAATGGGTAATCATCAAGTGTCCTCACCTCGATATCGCGAGTGTATTTTAATGCTTTCTTGGGATCACAATAACATGTCAGATTTCTTGTCACGAAAATAGCGGATAACTTGGTACGGGTCTTGTCAAAATAAGCTCATCCTAATAAGTATATCGTGACAAAATAACGTTTGGTCACAATATCTTATAACTTATGGTGATAAACTTATTTTCGCAATAAAAATATTATATAATGTATGTTACAATATATGAAAATATGTATATACATATATGTTAGTTATTATTGGAATATTTGGCTTGTAGCGCTCACACAATATTAAAGATATGTGTATATATATATATATACATATTATGTGCATTATTAGACTTTATTTAGTGTAATTTAAAATTCTTATAACAATATACATATTAACTATGTATATACATGCATATTGAGTATGTATATATACATGTTAGTGATTATGAGATTACTTGATTTGCGGCGCTCACACAATATTGAAGATATGTATATACATATATATATATATATATATATATATCTACATACATATACATATGTATTAGGATTAATGATGAGTTCAACGAATTGAGATTTCATGACATATATAGTAGTCGAGCTCGGAAAGACGATTGGGAGTAGATTCATATTGTTTTACAGGTTGGTATTAGTTTTGAGATGGAGGGGGTTGGGAGAAGATTGAAGGCAAAACCATAGTGGATACCATCTAACACTTGGGGGCCGAAATGCTATCAACAAGGGGAAAGAAAGGGGAATGATAGTACATAAAACACCATTTCGTCCCCAAACAATCGTGTATTATCCATTATGGCTTCGGCTTCAATTTTCTCCCAACCTACTCCATCTCAGAACCAAAACCAACCAGTAAGACAATATGCTTTCCCTCTCAATCGCCTTTCCTAGCTCGAGCACCATATATGTCATGAAATCTCAATTCGTCGAACTCATCAATAACCCTAATAACAACGATCAAGGGCTACCGGAAAACACCTTGAATCAGCCCTCCTCGTCATCTCTATCCAAATATTTCCAACCCCGAGATTTATATCTCGGAGCATCCCATAGCAAAGATTTATAATTGTCAAGAGAAATCCATTTTACGAATTTTGTTACATGCAAGTGCAGCTGGACATTCTATTATCAACGGGGTTAAGGCAAGGGATTATAACTAAGAGTGCAATGGGGAAGTGCCCATGTAAGTGTAGGCAATCAAATTGACACAACAGGCAAAGAATCTACTTATTGTATATGTATAAATGAGCAACCTCAAATTTAAAAAAGAAAAGAGAGAGAGAGAGAGAGTGAATGAATCTACTGACCTATACCCGATCTATTCGGTTGGCCTAATACTGATCCCTTTGCAAATATATATAAAAATAAGCTCAAATTCTACCAGCAAGTGTACTGGGTCAGATCAAGTAATATAGTGATGAATAGAGTGTCGATCCCACAAGGATTAATTAAGTACTAAACCTATATTAGATTCTATTATTATCTAAGCAATCAAATTAAGAGAATTAACTAATTAACTACTAATCAACCTAAATCGTCACAAAGAGCAGAAAGAGAATTGTACGAAAATATATCAATTGAAAGTGGGAAAAACAGAATCCACCCTAGTTTCACTAATCAGATTGCCATCATGTTATATAGACTGATAGCTATGTGATTATTCAAGTGAGTTTATCAAGCCTTTAAAATTAAAGTCTTAAACCTCTAATTAATCAATCAGCTCCCGCATCTCTAATTAATAGTGGACTCTAAATTATAATCATACACCTTCCAGTGCTATGATTGTCTAATGCCCTAAATTAATTATCCCTAATGTCTTAGCGAATAACTAACTAGAAACATTGCATTAATCCCTGGATAATCTCTAATTAAACTAATTAACGCAGCTATCGCATTTAACTAATTAGTCTAATCAAGAATTCCTAACAAACACTATATCAACTCCCGTATCAATAGTGTTTCTAACAATTATAACCAATTAAGAATTAAAATTGAAATTATAGGAATTGCAATCATGAATCATCAACACATCTATTAATCCTATAACATGGCGACAATCATCATATTAGCTACCTAGGGTTTCATCATATTCCCACAAAAGAAGCTTAGAATATCATGGAATTGAAAACACAATTATAATTCCAAGGAGTCATTGCAATAGAATTCATATTCAACAGTAAACTCAAGATATTGAATCCTAAAACAAAAACCCAACAATTCCTTTAAGGAATTATCTCTTCCACAATTCTTCGCTTCAAATCAATTGATCCAGGTGACGGCTCCAGACAAGACCCTCTCCAAAAACTCTCTAGGTTAAAAGAATGGTGAAAGATGGCTCCCCCCCTAGGGTTTCCTAATCTTGTTATGAGGAGTATTTATATCCACAACAAAAAAAAGATTTCCGAAAGATATATGCTGGCTCCAAATTGCGCAAAACTCCTCAATATTGCTCGTAATTCCATCTAAGTCCTCAAAGACCTACAATATCAAATTACACATAATTAAGCACCGACTTCTTATAATTTCTATAAAATTAATAATAATTTAACATGAATTGCACAATAAAATATGAGTATAATATGCCCTTATCAACTTCCCCACACTTGAACTTTTGCTTGTCCTCAAGCAAAATAAATAAGACCAAGGAAAGAAATCTATCAGAGAGAGTACAAATTTTCATATTCACTGATTTAAGCATTTGATATCTCATAATTTATTACTCGTTATTTTGTGGTGCCCACTGCTCAAACCAAACTGGAAACATGTGATCAGAGTACTACAGTTGAAATTAACCAGCTAATCTAGAGAAAGCAAATTTTAATCCAAGCGTTTAGCCTAAGATTTCTATTTCAAAAGTAAATACTCAGTCCTATAAGGAAAAATACACATTTAAACTTCATAGCTGTTAGCAGGCATATAATCCCTCTAATTTTCCCTCTAAGCAAGTCAACAAGGTAGTGAAAGCATATGGTATCTGCTTCGCCCCTAGGTTTTCTTCCTTTTTATTACAAGTCTTAATTTATTTTTTTGTTTTTGCATTCAATTTTTCCTTTCTGTTTAAGAAGCAAATTTTTTTTTTTTTTCAAGTCCAATTTTTGTTTGAACTTGTGCCTTTCCGCTCTTCTCGTTATAGTGAGTTCATTGAGTCGGCACATCCCGGGCTCATCACCCAAGTGACCGGGTTTTAAAGGGACCCCTACGAACTCTTCCTCACTCTAACATTCAAGTTAGGATACTCATAACTCAATTCTTGAGTCATTGGAGTAAAGGCTATGCTTGCTTTTTTTTTTTTGAATGCTCACTAACACTTTTCAGACTTCTTTTATAGGAATCACTAAGTACAAAGCTTCTTCTACCTCTTTCACTAAATGTTAAAGTGCTATTAGAATAATTAAAAAGAGGATATACTAACTAACTTTGCTTAGAAGTAGACCTGTTTATTTTTCACTTAAGGACTTGACCGACTCTTAAACTTCAAACTCTAGGGCTAAAAACTAGGTAAATTTGATTTCTAAAGATTTGACTAATTAATTTTAACTAAGTACAAAAATCACAACAGTGGTGAGTAGGGCGCCTAAGTGAGTCAATTTTTTTCAAACAATTCCTGAACAAATGCTATCAACAGTATTCTTCGTACAATCTCTAGATTTCAATAATTAAAAAAAATTAAAAAAAAAAAAAAAAGAATTTGGCCTAACAATTGCCAGATAACTTAAGGACAATTATAATTCAAGGTGACAGGGAAGTATAACTATTTATCAACAAAGACAGGCATCAGATGTCATGAGTAACAAATTAAATCACAGAATTCAGACATCAACACTATACTCAATTTTATACTCCATCTGTTTAGTATCTCCCTTCCCCACACTTAGATTAAACAGTGTCCTCACTGTTCCTAATGTAGCTCTAGTAAAACGAAAATAAAAATAAAGAACATAAGAGAAAAAGAGATACTAGTACTTCCCCGGTTTCGAAAAATTAAGTTGAAGCAATTGGAGTTCCAACTGGTATAGCAATAGAGAGAGTCAGCAGTTGTTATCCACCCTGGCTTCAAAAACAAAAAGAAAACAACAAAAAGAACAAAAATAGCAGATAATCCATCTTAACTAAAACAATCAAATAGCAAATATCCCAAGTCTACCCAATGAGTGGGTGCTTGATAAAGTACAAACCAACAGCAAATCAAAATAAAACAAATGAAGCAAAAGAATTGAGAGCCAACAGGGACTTTAGCTCTCAGACATGGGCTGCCTCCCATGAAGCACTTAGTTTATAGTTGCTAGTTCGACTTTTCCAATTCTTCAACCGAATTTGCTAGATCCACCGTAGTGGCATCACCATCAATATTTTCCCCTTCAAAGTAATGCTTGAGAAGATGACCGTTTACTTTAAAAGTGCGGTCATCTTCTGACTTCAGCTCAACTGCACCATAGGGAAAAACATTAGAAATAACAAATGGTCCAGACCATCGAGATTTTAACTTACCTGGGAACAACTTCAAGCGAGAGTTGTATAATAGGACTTTCTGACCAGGCAAAAACTCTCGCTTTAGGATGTTCCTATCATGCCATCGCTTGGCTCGCTCCTTGTATATCCTAGCATTTTCATATGCTTCCTCTCTCATCTCAGCCATCTGATTCAATTGGAGCAATCTCTTTTCACCTGCAGCTTGTAAATCAAAGTTAAGGTATTTTATGGCCCAATATGCTTTGTGCTCAAGCTCTACTGGTAGGTGACATGATTTACCATAAACAATCTTGTATGGGGACATTCCTATGGGGGTTTTGAAAGCTGTCCTGTAAGCCCACAATGCATCATCAAGTTTTAAAGACCAATCTTTCCTAGATGCATTGACTGTTTTCTCTAAGATACGCTTTATTTCCCTATTGGACACCTCAACCTGTCCACAAGTCTGTGGATGATAAGGGGTGGCAATTTTATGAGTAACTCCATATTTTGATAATAATTTTTCAAATTGCCGATTGCAAAAATGTGATCCCCCATCACTTATAATGGCTCTAGGTACCCCAAATCTTGAAAAGATGTTCTTTTTCAAAAATCTGATTACAACTCTGGCATCATTACTTTGTAGAGCAACTGCTTCTACCCATTTTGAAACATAATCAACAGCCACAAGAATATATTTATTTGAAAAAGAAGAGGGAAAAGGACCCATAAAGTCTATTCCCCACACATCAAAAAGCTCAATTACAAGAATGCTATTTTGTGGTACTTCATGTCTCCTAGAAATATTGCCAGTTCTTTGGCATGGAGCACAAGACATAATGTAATTCCTGCAATCATGAAATACTCTAGGCCAATAAAATCCACAAGATAAGATCTTAGTTGCAGTTCTTTCCACACCAAAGTGGCCTCCTGCTTCCTTAGAATGACAGTGTTGTATTATGCTAAGTTGTTCAGTTTCAGGCACACAGCGTCTAATTACTTGGTCAGCACAATATTTAAACAGATATGGTTCATCCCAAAAATAGTATTTCACATCATGCAAAAATTTCTTTTTCTGTTGAGATGACAAACCATATGGTGTGATGTTGCTAACCATGTAATTGACTATATCAGCATACCAAGGTAATCCTTGGATTTCTGCTACATGCAATTGTTCATCAGGGAACTTTTCATTAATGGGTGAATCTAAACAATCAGATTCCAAACGGGATAAGTGATCAGCCACTACATTTTCAGTTCCCTTTGTGTCTCTAATTTCCAGGTCAAATTCTTGTAGCAGTAGAATCCAACGAATTAGCCTAGGTTTAGCATCAGCTTTGGCAAACAAATATTTCAGGGCAGCATGGTCTGTGTATACTATGATCTTAGAACCTATCAGATAAGGCCGAAACTTGTCACATGCAAATATGACTGCTAAAAGCTCCTTTTCAGTTGTGGCATAGTTCTTTTGGGCCTCATTTAAAGTTCTACTAGCATAGTATATTGCATGAAATACCTTACCTCTCCTTTGCCCAAGTACTGCTCCTACAGCATAGTCGCTGGCATCACACATCAGCTCAAACGGAAGCTCCCAATTAGGTGCAACGATCACTGGTGCAGAAGTGAGTTTCTCCTTCAATAAATTGAATGCCTGCAAACAATTGTCATTAAAAACAAAAGCAGAATCTTTTTCAAGTAAATTACAAAGAGGTCTAGAGATTTTAGAAAAGTCCTTGATAAATCTCCTGTAGAAGCCAGCATGTCCTAAGAAGCTCCTTACTCCTTTTGTTGAAGTGGGTGGTGGCAACTTCTCTATTATCTCCACTTTTGCTCGATCAACTTCAATCCCTTTCTTTGACACCTTGTGACCTAAGACTATACCCTCTCTTACCATAAAATGACATTTCTCCCAGTTCAGAAGCAGATTAGTCTCCTTACATCTTTTAAGCACACAGCCTAAATTTGTCAGACAAGATTCAAATGACTTCCCAAAAACAGAGAAATCATCCATAAATATTTCAATAAAATTCTCTAACATGTCAGAAAATATAGACATCATGCACCTCTGGAAAGTGGCAGGTGCATTACAGAGACCGAAAGGCATTCTCCTAAAGGCAAAAGTGCCATAAGGACAAGTAAATGTGGTTTTCTCCTGGTCCTCGGGTGCTATATGAATCTGATTGTAACCAGAATAACCATCTAGAAAACAATAATAATCATGCCCTGCAAGTTTTTCTAGCATCTGATCAATGAAGGGGAGGGGTAAATGGTCTTTACGGGTAGCATCATTTAGTTTCCTGTAATCTATACAAACTCTCCACCCAGTCACAGTACGAGTCGGGATTAATTTATTGACCTCATTTTTAACCACAGTCATACCACCCTTTTTGGGCACTACTTGAACAGGACTAACCCATTTACTATCTGAGATAGGATAGATAATACCTGCATCCAACAGTTTAAGCACTTCTTTCTTCACTACCTCTTTGAGAGTTGGGTTAAGTCGCCTCTGTGGTTGCACTATGGGTTTGCACTCAGCTTCCAACATTATCCTGTGAGTGCAAATCAAAGGGCTGATCCCTTTGATATCTGCAATAGTCCATCCTATTGCCTCCTTGTGCTCTCTCAGCACGCTTAGGAGCTGTTGCTCCTGATCACCTGTCAAGGAAGAAGAGATAATTATTGGCAAAGTATCATCTATTCCAAGATAGGCATATTTTAAATGGCTAGGCAATGGTTTAAGTTCTAGCACCGGGGACTGTGTCAAAGATGATACTGGTTTTGTCGCACTAGTGCCCAGCTCCTCATAGTAGCGAGCCTTGATTTCTGATACCTTCTCCACAGATTCTTCCTCATGCTCATCATCATCACTCCAATCGTCCAGATCCCTAAGGACTGATTCCATTGTATCCACACCTGCTTTCTCCTCCACAGACTCAGAGATAAGCTCATCAATAATATCAATGGTGTAACATGATTTGCCATCATCAAATTTCTTTATGGCGTCATAAACATTAAAAGTTATTTGTTCATTCATAACTCTTAAAGTGAGCTTACCTTGTTCCACATCTATTAATGCTTTACCTGTCGCAAGGAACGGTCTGCCAAGGATCATGGGCACCTCTCTGTCCTCCTCCATCTCCAAGACTATGAAGTCGACTGGAAATATAAATTTGTCTACCTTCACCAGGACATTCTCAACAATACCCTTTGGATATTTGATACTCCTGTCAGCAAGTTGCAAGGTAACATGAGTTTTCTTGCATTCTCCAAGTCCAAGTTTCCTGAAAATAGACAGAGGCATTAAATTTATACTTGCACCTGAATCGATAAGAACGTTCTCAAAATGAAAATTCCCTATAGTACAAGGAACAGTGAAACTCCCCTGATCTCTTTGTTTGCGTGGTAAGTTAGGCAAGTCCTTTTGGAGAATCATAGAACACTCTCCTGTAAGCATCACAGGCTCACTCCCATCAAACTTCCTCTTTTTAGTGAGCAGATCCTTCATGAATCTAGCATATGAAGGCATCTGCTGGAGTGCTTCTGCAAATGGAATGTTGATTTGCAGCTTTTTAAAAACATCTAGGAATTTAGCAAATTGGGCGTCCAACTGTTGTTGCTTCAATCTTCTTGGAAAAGGGACAGGAGGAACATACGGTTTCACCCCTAGTGACTTCTGCCTTGGTTCCTCCACCTTTTGCTTACCTTTGTCTTTCTCCGGACTCTCCTCCTGAGTTTGAGCTTTTCTATTGACTATTTCCAATTCCTTGCCACTCCTCAGCATTATAGCATTGACACCCTTGGGGTTCTCTTCAGTGTTGCTGGGTAAAGACCCTGATGGTCTATTACTCAATTGCTGAGAAATCTGACTAATCTGACCCTCTAGGTTTCGAATAGTGGCTTGTTGATTCTGTAGCATGGTGTCAGTCTTTTGCATATAGCTCAACATGAGCTCTTCCATTCTCGACTGACTTTGCTGAGGTGGAGCATTCTGAGCAGGGCCTTGCTTTTGGAATCCAGGTGGCGGTTTAAGTGCATTATTCTCATTCCTCCATGAGAAATTAGGATGATTACGCCACCCGGGATTGTAAGTGTTCGAATAAGGCCCTTGATTACTCCGTTGGAAGTTGTTGACAAAGTTCACTTGCTCTCCATTGGGTGAAGCCGAGGGATTTCCAGACATGCATTCAAGAGTCGAATGTGGTCCTGAACACAACTCACAAAAAGCAACCTGATTAGTATTAAAAGAATGTGCTGAGGTGAGTTTACTTACCTGGGTAGTGAGAGCTGAAATCTGGGTTGTCAAATTAGCAATAGTGTCCATGTCATTGACTGATGCCACTCTTGATTTACTTCTTTCATTCTGCCAATTATGTGCACTGGAGGCCATCTCTTCTATCAAAGCACTTGCTTCATCATAATTCTTACCCATCAGTGCGCCTCCTGCTGCAGCATCTACTAGAGACCTCAATGTATCATCCAGGCTAAGATAGAAGACCTCAATTAGGAGATTATCTGGCAATCCGTGATGTGGGCACTTTCTGATTGCCTCCTTGAATCTCTCCCATGCCTCATAAAGTGATTCACCATTGAACTTGGTGAAGTTAGTGATTTCGTTCCTCAATCTTGCAGTCCTAGCTGGTGGGAAAAATCTCCTGAGAAACTTAGATGAAAGGTCGGCCCAGGTGGTGATGGACTCTTGTGGCAGTGAATTGAACCAGGCTCTCGCTTTATCCCTAAGCGAGAAAGGAAAAAGCTGTAATCTAATAACATCATCAGTGACATTATTCATCTTTACCGTGTTACAGTATTGGAGGAATCCTGCAATATGCTCATCAGGACTCTCGTTGGGATATCCTCCAAACTGATTTGATTGAACCATCTGGATGAGTGCTGGCTTCAGTTCAAAGTTATTAGCTGGAATAGTGGGCCTTCTGATCGCAGAACCCATAATAGTAGGTACTGCATAGTCTCGAAGTGCTCTGGCAGCACCCTGTATTTGGCGGTTGATGTCATCATCTGCCATCTCAACTACCTGCAATTCTTCCCTTCTTCTGTTCTCTCTTCTCAACCGATGCAAGGTGCGCTCTATCTCAGGATCTAATGGTAGAAGTTCAGCACTTCTACTCCTGCGCATAGAATACCTGCAAAGAGAACAAGAAATAAACACACAGTAAAGTGCGCCTAAATTAACAATAGAACTAAAGGTGGTCTAATATTAAGTTAATCCCCGGCAACGGCGCCAAAAACTTGATCCCTTTGCAAATATATATAAAAATAAGCTCAAATTCTACCAGCAAGTGTACTGGGTCAGATCAAGTAATATAGTGATGAATAGAGTGTCGATCCCACAAGGATTAATTAAGTACTAAACCTATATTAGATTCTATTATTATCTAAGCAATCAAATTAAGAGAATTAATTAATTAACTACTAATCAACCTAAATCGTCACAAAGAGCAGAAAGAGAATTGTACGAAAATATATCAATTGAAAGTGGGAAAAACAGAATCCACCCTAGTTTCACTAATCAGATTGCCATCATGTTATATAGACTGATAGCTATGTGATTATTCAAGTGAGTTTATCAAGCCTTTAAAATTAAAGTCTTAAACCTCTAATTAATCAATCAGCTCCCGCATCTCTAATTAATAGTGGACTCTAAATTATAATCATACACCTTCCAGTGCTATGATTGTCTAATGCCCTAAATTAATTATCCCTAATGTCTTAGCGAATAACTAACTAGAAACATTGCATTAATCCCTGGATAATCTCTAATTAAACTAATTAACGCAGCTATCGCATTTAACTAATTAGTCTAATCAAGAATTCCTAACAAACACTATATCAACTCCCGTATCAATAGTGTTTCTAACAATTATAACCAATTAAGAATTAAAATTGAAATTATAGGAATTGCAATCATGAATCATCAACACATCTATTAATCCTATAACATGGCGACAATCATCATATTAGCTACCTAGGGTTTCATCATATTCCCACAAAAGAAGCTTAGAATATCATGGAATTGAAAACACAATTATAATTCCAAGGAGTCATTGCAATAGAATTCATATTCAACAGTAAACTCAAG
This sequence comes from Punica granatum, assembly GCF_007655135.1. Classification (NCBI taxonomy): domain Eukaryota; kingdom Viridiplantae; phylum Streptophyta; class Magnoliopsida; order Myrtales; family Lythraceae; genus Punica; species Punica granatum. The sequence goes on along the minus strand of NC_045127.1, from coordinate 43,755,198 downwards.
ATATTGAATCCTAAAACAAAAACCCAACAATTCCTTTAAGAAATTATCTCTTCCACAATTCTTCGCTTCAAATCAATTGATCCAGGTGACGGCTCCAGACAAGACCCTCTCCAAAAACTCTCTAGGTTAAAAGAATGGTGAAAGATGGCTCCCCCCCTAGGGTTTCCTAATCTTGTTATGAGGAGTATTTATATCCACAACAAAAAAAAGATTTCTGAAAGATATATGCTGGCTCCAAATTGCGCAAAACTCCTCAATATTGCTCGTAATTCCATCTAAGTCCTCAAAGACCTACAATATCAAATTACACATAATTAAGCACCGACTTCTTATAATTTCTATAAAATTAATAATAATTTAACATGAATTGCACAATAAAATATGAGTATAATATGCCCTTATCAAATACCAAAAAGAAAAGAGGAAAAGAAAGATTCAGAAAACCTTATTTCTTGTCCTAAGAACCTGACTCAAAAGAGAAAAGAATACGAACAAAAAAAAGATAGAGTCGAGCCTTTGTTTTGTCTTTAGGGTGGGCAAACGTTTGGATAACTTAAATCTGTTGCCTACGTGTTAGCTCAACTTAGTTATGGAAGATATGGAACTAAAAATTATATGATTAATTGGTTGATAACATACACAAGTTTTCCAATGTGACTGGCGAAAGAAATGTGGGATACCTGCTTTAACAAACGGGTAGTCATCAAGTGTCATCACCCCGATATCGCGAGCGTATTTTAATGATTTCTTGAGATCACAATAACATGTAAGATTTCTTATCATGAAAATATCAGATAACTTGTTACGGGTCTTGTCAAAATAAGTTCATCCTAATAAGTATATCGTGACAAAATGACGTTTGGTTACAATATCATACAACTTATGGTGATAAACTTATTTTCGAGATAAAAACGTTATATAATGTATGTTACAATAGATGAAGTATATAGGTTAGTTATTATGGGAATATTTGATTTGTAGCGCTCACACAACATTGAAGATATGTGTGTATATATATATATACATATTAAGTGTATTATAAGAATTTATTTAGTGTAATTTAAAATTCTTATAACAATATAAATATTAAGTATGTATATGCATGCATATTGAGTATGTATATATATATATATGTTAGTAATCATGAGAATACTTGGTTTGCGGCGCTCACACAATATTAAAGATATGTCTCTACATATATATATATATATGTATTAGGATCAATGATGAGTTCAAGGAATTGAGATTTCATGACATATATGTCGAGCTCGGAAAGGCGATTGGGAGTAGAATCATATTGTTTTATTGGTTGACTTTGGTTCTGAGATGGAGGGGTTGGGACAAGATTGAAGTTGAAGCCATACTGGATACTATATAATAGTTGGGGGACAAAATGCTTTGAACAAGGGGAAAGAAAGGGGAATGATGGTATATAAAACACCATTTAGTCCTCTAACTGTTGTGTATTATCCAGTATGGCTTCGGCTTCAATCTTCTCCCAACTTACTCCATTGCAGAACCAAAACCAACCAGTTAAACAATATGCTTTCCCTCCCAATTGTCTTTTCGAGCTCGAGCACTATATATGTCATGAAATCTCAATTCGTTGAACTCATCAGTAACCCTAATACCAACGATCAAGGGCTACCGAAGAACACCTTGAATCAGCCCCTCCTCGTCATCTCTATCCAAAAATTGCCAACCCTGAGTTTTATATCTCGAGGCATCCCGTAACAAAGATTTATAATTGTCAAGGGCAATCCATTTTACGAATTCAATTACATGCAAATGCAGCTGGACTTTCAATTATCGACTGGGTTAAGGCAAGGGACTATAACCAAGAGTGCAAAAGGGAAGCGCCCGTGCAGGTGTGGGCAATCAAATCGGGACAACAGACAATGAATCTACCTATTGTATATGAATAGATGAGCACCCTCAAATTTGAAAAAGAAAAAGAGAACGAGAGAGAATGAACCTACTAACCTATACTCGATCTATTCGGTTGGCCTAAAACCAAAAAGAAAAGAGGAAGAGAGAGATTCAGAAAATCCAATTTCCTGTCCTAAGAACCTAACTCTAAAGGGAAAAGAAGACCAGACAAAAAAAGATAGAATCGAGACTTTGTTTTGTCTTTAGGGTGGGCAAACGTTTGGATAATTCTCAAATCTACTGCCCACTTGTTCACTCAACTTAGTTATGGAAGATATGTAGCTGAAAGTTATAGAGATGATTAATCGGTTGATAACATACACAAGTGTTCCAATGTGACTAGCGAAAGAAATGTGGGATACCTGCTCTAACAAACGGATAGTCATCAAATGTCTTCACTCCGATATCGCGAGCGTATTTTAATGCTTTCTTGGGATCACAATAACATGTAAGATTTCTTGTCACGAAAATAGTGGATAACTTGTTACGGGTCTTGTCAAAATAAGCTCATCATAATAAGTATATCGTGACAAAATAACATTTGGTCACAATATCTTATAACTTATGGTGATAAATTTATTTTCGCGATGAAAACGTTATATAATGTATGTTACAATATATGAAAATATGTATATAAATATATGTTAGTTATTATGGGAATACTTGATTTTTAGCGCTCACATAATATTGAAGATATGTTATACAGTTAAATAAATAAATGTATATATATATATATATCTAGATACACATTAAGTGCATTATATGACTTTGTTTAGTGTAATTTAAAATTTTTATCACAATATACATATTAAGTATGGATATACATGCATATTGAGTATGTATATATATATGTTAGTAATTATGAGAATTCTTGATTTACAGTGCTCACACAATATTGAAGATATGTGTATACATATATATATATATATATGTATCTACATACATATTAAGTATGTGTATTTTGATATTTTATTTAGTGTAATTTAACATTTTTATCACGATATACTTTTCTTGTGATAAAATTTCTTTTGTAACAATAGAATTTGTCACAACGTATAAAATTTCTTGTAGTAGATGGCTCCCGTCTGTAAATTGTAGGAGACATCGGTGTGCATCCACCACATCCTGCTGAGAAAGAGATAAAATGTATTGTCCGTGCAAATGGTACAATGCTTCAATCGAAACAACTGCACCTAAAGCCCAACACGTAGCTGGTAGAAGATGGAAAAATTAGAAAATTAACCACCCAAAAGAAAATGGAAAATAACTTCCTAGTCACATTTTGGGCAAAATAAAAACCACCTCACGTTTTGTTTTTGTTTTTGGATTTTTACCCAATCAACATATATTTACTTCTAATACATACTCTACTTTTTCTCTTTTTTTGAGTCCTCCAACATTTCTTTTTTCCCAAACCAACATATTTAAATGATACTCATCAGACCATCCCCGATCTGCTGTCAGGTTAAGAATACCCGAGCGACCAAATCTGTAGTCGAAACAGGGTTAGTCCTCCTGAAGAAAAACAAAGAAAAAAATTCAATTAACGGTTAAATTAGAATAGAAAAACTATAACTCATATATTTATTAGTTATAAGTAATATATTTACCGTACACGGGAATGGATCTCCCATACCCTGTCAAATCCTACAGAAAGGATCAATTTCAAACTGGAACTACAATAACAAAACATATTTACTATATACATAATAATATTCCCTCCCTTAATTAATTTTTACTTTCTTGGAAACCCATAGTGAGAGAAAGGTTTCTTCCTTCCCTATCGGAGGCCCAACATATTCTCTTATGAATCTAGACTTACTATTCCCCAACCAACGTATTTCTTCCAGCCCGAACATATATTAGTAGGAAAAATTGCATTGGGGATGGATCTATTAGGGATGGGATTGATTATCAATGGAAAGTTTCCTAATCTTTCAGTTGGAGATTTTCTAACTGCAAAGAAATTAAAGTGTGGGAGAGTATATATAGAAATGTTTATGTATTGTAAATATTAACTAACTTATTCCAGCTTCTTCGAAGCGACAGGAAAGAGGACGCCTCTTCCGAAAGAGGGGTCAGTAACCTCTTTTAGGATGTCTAAAGTCCACTTTTGATTTCCATATAAATAATAAGGAAAAAGACAAAAACCCCCCTTATAGTTTGGGTTCGGGACAAATCGCACATTGTTCTTTTGTTTAAGATAATTAGCCCCCATGTGGTTTACTCTGTTAGACATAGAGGGTTATGGCGTCAATTTTTATTTTTATTTTTTCAGTCCTCAATCTTTAACTTTTTAATCATTTTGATCCTAAATCTTTTTATTTTATCATTCTTATCCTCAACTTTACATTTTATTTTATTTTAGTCCTATAACGAATAATTGAAGGGGGAAGGAGTCGGGGCCGCCAATCAGCGACCCCGACCCCTCCACCGAGGGCGTCGGCACCCATAGAGGACGCCAGCGACCTTAGTGGAGGGGTCGGGGACTTCGACTCGAGATCCCCGATTGATTCGGGGTCTAGGCCGCCAATTGGTTAGCCTGACCCCTCCACCGAGGTCGCCAGCGTCCTCTGTGGGTGCCGGCGCCCTCGGTGGAGGGTTCGGGGTCGTCGATTGGCGGCCCCGACCCTTTCCCCCTTCGATTTTTCGTTATAAGACTAAAATGAAACAAAATAAAAAGTTGAGGTAGGAATGATAAATGAAAAAGATTTAGGATCAAAATGATTAAAAAGCCAAAGATTAAGCATTGAAAATGGAAAAAAAAATTAACGCCGTAACCCCCTATGTCTAACGGAGCAAACCACAGGGGGGCTAATTGTCCCAAATAAAAAAACAATGTGCGATTTGTCCCGACCCCAAACCACAAGAGGGGTTTTTATCTTTTTCCCTAAATAATAAATTCAGATGAGAAATTCAAAAAAAAAACTCATCCTTGAAAGATAGTAATTTAATGCAATTCTAAGTAAATTTATATTATTTTAATAAAAATTTCGATTACAATGGAGACTCATGAGCCAGTACATGAAATAGAAATTCTAATAGTTAATAAAGAGACGAGTAGTCCAATTGAGTATCAAATCTAGAGCCTCTTGGTTACCCGGCGAAATCGTGCGCCATTGCGCTACACCCTCTTTCGATGAAATTTATTATTATTAAAAATAATTTTAATTTAAATAATTTTTAATAAAAATTTTAACTTATATGATTGATTTATTATTATTTAAGATGTAAGATATATAAATTGAATTGACTTTATAATTTTAATGCTAAAAGTTTAAAAGTTATTTTAAAAGGAAAGAATCTAATCAGCCACATTAATTTTTATCAAAATATAAACTAATAAACTAGACTATACAAATTTTATTTTAAAACATGTAGATTTAGTGTTTTTATGTAAATAAATTATTTTAATAAAGCTAGTTAAATGTGATGTACTTAATAAATATTTCATGTTCATTATTAACTTGAAATTTATCAAAAAGTAAATACTATAATTATAACTTAATTATAATTTTTAGACCAAATTAATTAATGGAATATACTCAAATAATGTAGCACAATGCATGGGGGAATTGACTGATTTTATTAACCTTTTTACACACCCACGTAATGCTTAGACCTCCATGTTTAGGTAATAACAAGAAAGTCCATATGTTATCTCAAGGCAGATCTGATGATGTGTATAAGCTTGATCACTTCATAGATGGAGTCTAGCGAAAAATGAGCCAACATAGCTCAATTGTTTCCTAAATTTCAAGGGTTTTAACCTAGTAGTTAAGGAGAAGCTCATGTATTCATTCAATCCCAGGTTCGGAACTACTTGGAACCACTAGACCACTTTTGTCGTTATCATTGGTTCCGTGTGTCGCCAGGGGCTCACGAAGGCCTAGGGAATACTAAAATGAAGCCCGAACATCCCGGGCCACCAGAAAAAAATAAAATAAAATAAAATTTTGTTTTTTTCAAAAGATGAGGTGGAGTGGAGAAGGATGTATCACCTATGTCTTTTTAGTTATTAAAAAGTAATAAAAAAATCACACCTTATTTGGATATCATTAACAAAGGGTTGGTGGAGATACGTCACCCATGTCTTTGTAATTAGATCAAAAGTAATTAAAGATCACAACCCCATGGAATCCCACTAATTTAGTGGTGTGAAAAAATAGGACTTTCAGTTTTGTTGGGGATTGAGACCCCATCAAACCCCTCGGGGGTGAAACCACGAAATTATCTCAAGGAGGCAAAATAACGAAAATAAACGTATATATGAAACTATATCAAATGTATATTAACAAAAGAGATATAAGAAGTTCATTGAACTAAAAACTAAATAATTATAAATGTCCCTTTTCGATATCTCATAACTTGAAAACCATTCAAGATTCTTTCATTGTCAATGTTATAAAATATCTTTCTCAATACAGGTGACCAAACAATTGTTCATCCAATATTCTCTCATCTTATTACGGAGGTGGTTCTTCACAATTTTCATCACTAAAAAAAATTCTCTCAACCGATGCAGTAGCAATTGGTAACATCAATGCCAACTTCATAAGTAAGTAAACCAGTGGATACGCAATATGCCTTCTTGTGGTAACCAGCTTCTGAAAAAGATCTCCGATAATTTTCAGGTTTAAGAACTCTTCATGAGATCTCATATCAAGAATGTAAGTCTCAAATTAATTGTCAAGCAACTGAATATCAACCTCAAAGAACCCCAAAGGATAAAAGCAAGCAAGTTGAATCAATTTGGACTTATCAAAAGCGGCAAAAGAATCATTTTGGCTTAAGCAAGCCACACATAGAAGTAAATATGTTATTCACCTAATCGAAACGATTGTTGAGTTCTTAAAGTTGCCAATTGATCATACTGTTAAAAAGCTCAAATCGAAAATAACTCAAGTTTGTCAAGGTTTTATCTTTTCGCTGCGATTGTGCCTGAGCCACATACATGTCATTCATATTTATTTTATCAATGTCATTTCCGTCAGAAAATATAGATACTTCACTCATAAAAAATTATCATCCTTCATTTTGCATAGCTTACAAACGCTACTTTGTCACTTTAACCAAAACCATAGCACTCACGATATCTTGATCTTTCTTTTGCAATGCTAGAGACAACTCATTCATGATTCTCAAGATAGTCTTCATTAAGTGCAAGATAAACACAAATTCAAAAGTTGGCAGAACACTTAATAAGGAAAATACTTCACCTCTTTGATCTGCAGTAAAGGCATCTTTCTCAATGATTTGGAAAACTTCCATAACCGATGAGAACATGACAGTCCAACTTATCAATGACCTATAATGAGATCCTCAACATGTATCACCTCCTCTTTGAATACTTCTCTCTTGATTTGAACCCTTACCCATTGAGAATTCACCAATTTCAAATACTTCCAAGACTCTGTTTCGTTGCTTCTCCTGAAGAAGATCTCTACACTTGTTGAAAAATGCAACAACTTGTGGTTTTCTTTTTTTGCCACGGCAACAAGAGCTAATTGAAGTTGATGAACAACACAATTAACATAATAAGTAGAAGAATTCTCTTGCATGATCAAAATTTTGAGTCCGTTAAATTCCCCTTGCATGTTACTTGCCCCATCATAGCCTTACCCTCGCACTTTAGACAAGCTCGACTTATGCTTAAAAAAACAAACCTCAATAGCCACTTTTAATGAGGAAGCAGTGGTGTCACTAACATGAACACTGCCAAGAAAACTCTCAACAACACACCCTTCCGAATTGACAAATCTTAGAACAACTGCAATTTGTTTCTTGATCGAAATATCACGAGATCTATCAAGCAAAATAGCAAAGAATTCATCCCCTAGAGCATGGAGAATAGCATTAGTGGTCTCCATAGTGCAAGCACGGATAAGATCCTATTGAATATCAGGGATGTCATTTTCATATTTCTTGGAGCATTATTCTAGACAACATTTTTTACAACATAGTTGTGACTAGCAAGAAAATAGAGGAGCTGAAGAAAGTTTCCTTGATTATGCGATTCTTATGTTTCATTATGGCCATGGAATGCCAAATCTTGAGATCGAAGAAAACGAATGCAACCAAGTGAAGCAGTTAGACGAAGCCGATAATCATTCCTTGCTTGTTCTGATTGCTTCTCAAAAGCAAATTGGATATGTTGTTGATTCATCAAAACTTTGCATCTTCTTTAAGCTTTGTTATGGGCACTATCCGAACCTCCAACATGCTCATTGAATTTTTCTTTTTCTCTTCCAATTTGTATATATTTCCGACACAAATACTTCACCGCTTGCTTGTGCTCCAATGTCCAGCATATAAGATAGCAACACAAACAAAAGGCGATATCTTTCGCAGTACTATATTCTAGCCAAATTTACGCTCCTAAACCATTTTGGAACAAAGCGCTGGAATATATTGCCGAATTTCTTTTGAGGAAAATCATGTCCTTTCAGTTGTCATGGATCTTGTTGCAAATAATGCCTTCTAATTCTATCACGGTCATTAGGATGATAATTGGAAATTATCTTCCTTAGCCCGGGATCCGAAAGGAGATCTTCCAAATTGATTTCTAAATGTCTTCTTTTTTAGCAATCATCATTCGCTCTGGCCATTGATGTTTCTTCTACGGTTGATTTCTTCTTTATAAGATATTTATCCATATCTACACAAGAAAAAAAATTCAAAAGATTCAATCTTTACTCTTATACCCACTAGATATTTACATTAGAACAAAACAAGTTGTCCAATAAATTTCAAGCACCAACAGCTCAAGGAATTTCGATGGATTAGACAGAAATGCAAAAGCATGACCCAAAAGAAAGCTTTAGAGCGGTGATCATGGGGTTGAGGAGGTATGAGAATTGAGAGAAGCAGAGATCAGACATCATAGACTTACATTTATAAAGGAAGGAGAAGACGCAAAAAAGATTACAGTTTATTGCTCTACTCGCAATCCGATCTTTCCCTCAGTCCCTCCTTTGTGGCGTTATTCTTTATCTCTACGACTCTATCTCTCTGTCGTTCCAACCTTCCAAGTTCGGTTTTGTGGCTGTGGCTCTTTGGCCTCTTGTCTCTCTGTCTTCTTGCTCAAGCAAAGGGAAGAAACACTTTAAATTGATTTTTTTTTAATAAGGAGAATCTTTTAGTATGTGGTGCGCAATGGCAGCTAGTCTTTTTTTTATTTTGGGCCAAGATGAAAAATCCTCAGAGGCTAATTCATTTTGTTTTTTCAGAACTACACATTAGGGAGCAAATACTTTGACAAGGCATATTTTATATTTATTTTTTTTCAATAGGTTTTATCTGTAGATATATTTTATAATATTTTGAGGGGGGCAATTTACATTAATTATGGAATACAAATACATTTTTATAGTAATAATATGTAAAACATTATGGGATTTGGGAGAATCTCAAGAGGCAAATTGCCTCACTGCCAGCACATTTGCTCCGTCCCCGAAACGCCTCCCCTGTTTAAAACCCCACAATCCAAACAAGAGATTCCAATCCCCATCCCACTCCACCAAATCCTACAAATGTTGGACGATTTATTCATTCAATCCCCCCCCTCTTTTTAGGTCTTCTCAAACTTCGCCCTACTTTTACCACGAATTGGATTGCTTGCTCCATCTTTTTCATTCTCGATATGCGATCATGTGGTATTCAAACCAATTTACACGTATCTCGATTAATTGAACTCTCTAACCCACCGAAAAAAAAAAACTCTAAAACGAGTTAAAAGCAAGAGTATTCAGACTCAAATTAAAGTGTCGTAACTTAATGGGTTCCACTTAATAATAAAAGAAAGAGAGAAGTCATTGGGGGGACATCATCATGGTCTTGCTGACGCTGGAGGCATCATCTGAGATTCTAATGGGAATTGGATAGGTGGCTTCATGTATAATCTTGGTATTGCCTCTTCAGTTTCGGCTGAGCGGTGTTCTTACCGGTCTCGATCTTGCTTGGTCCCTTGGTTGTCGGAAACTCATTGCGGAGACAGACTGTCCCCTGTAATTCAAGAGCTTATTATCAGCCACGGAGCCTGTGCTCCTTTACTCCGATCTCTAGTAAATGGGATCAAGACTGCAATTTGGAAGGATTGGGAAGTTATTGAGCAGCACGTTTGCAGAGAACGCAATTCTTGCACTGATTGGTTAGCCCGTGAGCAATCTCACACCATTTAAACGTCCATGTTCTCAAGTCTATTTGTAATGCCTTGTTAAGAGATTTATTGGAGCCGTCGTACCCTACCTTTGTACTGTTTAATTTCTTCGAGCATTTCCCTTTCAACCTAAAAAAAGAATATAAAAAAAAGGTCGCCAGGACTTTTCATCTCTGACCACTGTCTTGTCGCCACGTGGAGTGCTTTCGGTGCCTTATCTTCACAAAATCCACCGTCCATCACCGTCGCCACGTCTAAAGCAACTGAGAGATGTCCCCACAAACACCGTCAATTAACGCCGTCGTCACCGCCCATTCCGCCGGCCAATACCAAAATTTACGCCGTTAACCATTAGCTCCCCCCGGGGATATAAATGCCCAGCATTTGCCATTCGCATGAGAGACTCATTTGTTCTTATCATTCAATAATTTCAAAGTTTTTGTTAGCGCGAAATTGCTTCGGGCCAATCTCAGTACCGATAACAATGGCCGAGGAGACGGTGAATGAAACTCCCACAGGGGAACCAGTCTCCGAGAATGCAAGCGAGGAGATGCACGATGGACACGACGATTCGTTGTCATCCTCGTCGAACTGTGACTCGGACACAGACAATATGGCTGCCTGCTCATCGGCAGAAGCTAAGATGTACCGCCTCTTCGGAAGGGAGAAATCAGTGCACGAGATCCTTGGCAGAGGAAAAGGTACGGTCCGTGAGGTCATCAGTATATATGTTGCCGAGGAAAATAGGAAAACATCCGACGGCATCATAGAACTTATTTGCCACTTATCACCCTCATTGTGATTCTGAGTGCCCGTGATCACTTTATGCAGCTGCCGATATGCTGCTGTGGAGGAACAAGAAGATATCTAGTACGGTTCTCGGTGGTGCCACGGTGGTTTGGGTTCTGTTCATACTGCTCGAGTACCGATTCCTTACTCTCATATCCCACGTGCTAATACTCTTGCTCTCGACTTTGTTCCTCTGGTCTAATGCGATGGCTTTCGTAAAGAAGTGAGTCCGAGCGTCTATCAGTGCGCGATCTGTAATTAGTAATGGCTATAATTTGCCTCCGACTGTTGAGCAGCCACGTTTCATCAAGCTCAACTGCTCTTTTTACGCAGGTCACGGCCCCATATCCCGGGAGTCTTTATCCCAGAGGAGCCATTCTTGCAGATTGCATCTGCAGTTAGACTTGGGCTGAACCAGAGCCTTGCAATCCTACGAGAGGCAGCATGCGGGAGAGATCTCAAGAAGTTTCTTGCGGTACTTTCACTACCTTCATCCTCAATCCATTACTTCCACTTCACTCGTTAAACTAATGGCGTTTTGCATCCTGTAGATCATTGCTGGACTCTGGATGTTATCCATAGTCGGAAGTTGGTGTAATTTCTTGACGCTGCTATACTTATGTAAGGATTTGTTTTAGCAATATTTCACGACTAGTTTTGAGACAGCCGAAGCTGACTAGTAATTTGAAATTGAATCGCAGCTTTCATATTGCTCCACACCTTACCGGTTCTCTACGAGAAGTATGAGCACAGAGTTGATCCGTTAGCAGAGAGGGCAATCTCCGCCGTACGCCAACGCTACTCGAGGCTCGTAGCGATCGTCCTGAGTAAGATTCCCATGGGAGGGATAAAAAGGAAAGCTATCTGAAGAGCAAAATCCAGAGGGCTTGGGTGCTGCCAGAAGTCAGTCGTCGACCTTATCATATTTCTCTCTTTTATTATTTATTAGGACTAGCTCTAGCAAACGAGTTTTTGCAATATCAAGATGGTTTGGTTGATGAGATAAGGGAATGATTGATCTTTTTGATGTATATTGTGTCTCGACTACTGGTACCAGCATTGAATATTCTGTTGCCTCCGGCCTGTTTTTGAATGCTGCCTTTTACACGGTGGCCAGTTCAGAGGGCGGTCAGTTCGTGTCCACTTAAGCCCTACCTACTGTGTAATTCTACATTGAATCCAAAATGGATGCAACTGTAATCACGAGGATGCGGTTCAATAACAAAATGAACAATTAGTGGGTAGACTTTACATGTAGTAGAAGGTTTCAGAACCCACTGGGAATGCCTCAAAAGAGAGAGAAAAAGGGATGCAAATTGCCATATACAAAAAGACTAGGTATAGGTATATCATTATCATGATATGTGAGTTTCCAATCGCATTGGGCGCCAAACAAATGGTGATCGCAACTTTCCATTTCAACAAATTGTAAAGAACAAACAAATTGGCAACAGGATAGAATGGCAAGGATGACGATGATATTCTACACCATAGTTACATTGATGGTCAAAACATATTTAATAATCTTCAGTATCTAGGGAGAGGTCTCTGTACCTGAGATGTGCCGTCAGAGAATGAAAGGGGAACCGTGGAGAACTCCGAACCAAAGGGTTCAAACTGCCGAGCACTTTGAGTTGTAGATGAACCAAATCTCGAGAAACTTGGAGCCATATAAGGCATGTCCGGTCCACTGTTGGGGATTGGTGGATTAGCAGCTCCTGCAGCTGGATCAGCTGCCCCTTCAAGGCACTCCTTCCGCTCTTTTACGTCTGTTTCCTTGAGAAGGAAGTCGACCCATAGGTCTGCAAAGGACTGCAAAGAAGCAAGCAAGCTTAACATGAATAGAAGACAGGGACCATAGGAAAGAGAAGAAAATTCCACGGTTTAAACAAATCATGTGAAAGTTACATGTAGAATAATCACGTCAATGCAGTGACAAGTATCTCAAGAAATTTCAATGCATTTACCTGGTTTTCTGATGCCATATTGGATTGTGCTTCAGCTGAGCTTCCTCCCAGAATACCGCCAACAAGGCGACCTGGGAAACCCAAAACTCCTCGAACAACGCCTTTCCCAGCACCTTGTTGCGAAGCACCGATCCTCTGCTTGTCTTCGTCTGAAAAACCTAGCATGCGTACCATGAGATCCAAAACCTGGACAATGGCACCAGCAGTCAGGACAGTCTTTACAATGCATCACAGAAAGCAAAAGTCTGCTTTCTGCCGTAAATGGGAAAGATGATTCCTGAGTCAGTGTGACTACCTCTTTGCTGTGATTTCTCTGGAAATAGGTCACCAATAACTTGATCACGATTCGCCTGTGGAATACATAATCATCTTTTCAATAACTTCCAAAACAGATATAAACAAATCCAATTTTAAAGGATAATTCTGTCTGACCAAACTTAAGATGCCAAACCTGTCGACCAAGAAATCAGAGTCCATCGACATTCTATTGAGTCTTGTCATGCTCTGCTCAAGGGCCCGTCGCAGTTTCGCGTTGTCCTCTTCAAGCTTATTCACTCTGTTATTGCCTTCCACAAGCGCACTTTCAGCTTGAGAGAGTTTGACCAAGATTTCTTCCTTTTCCCTATTAAATGCTTCCGTCTGCTTATCTGCAACCTGCCATGAGGATATTCTGAATATTAAGGAACTGCCTTCATTTCACATATGCTCATGATTGAACGACTCCCAAACCAACTGAAAAATAGAGTAGGACCATTAAATCATAGTTAAGGAAGATAAAACTTACTTTCAGAAGCTCTGAAAGTTTAGCAGATTCTTCTCTTGCAAGAGCCAAATCTCTTTCCAAATGCTCCTAATCATGAGAAGAAATTAAATAAAAACCACAAGTGGGCAACATTTTACCAAGCACTGAATAAAGAGCTGTTGCTCAGGTCACAAGTTTACTTGTTTTACCTTAGCCTCGATTTCAGCATAATATTGGCCAAGAGCAGTTTGAAGATTCAGCAGTTCCATGTTTTTTGCATCTATGGTACTTATACAGCTAGCAAGCTTCCTGTTCAGCTCGTCAATGGTTTCCTTGCATTTCTGAAGCTCACTGTTATTGTTGGTTCTTACTTCATCCTGGCTTGCTATTGCCTGCTTTAGAGCTTTCTCCAGGCATAAAATCTGAGCTCTCTGACGCTCATTATTTTCTCGAAGTTCTTCAATAATTCTACTGTCTTGATCCATCTTTTCCGACTCCTCAGATTCCTAGACAATATTGGAGCAATAGAAATCTTCAATTTTGACTGCAGAAAGTTAAAAAATTAAACTCACTTGAGAGGTACAGAATCCCAGATCCACTTCCAGCAAAATTTCAATGTTAGGACCAGAAGAAGGAATCTGGTACTCAAGAAGACAGGTTTCCATGTCAGACTAATAGAATGATGCTGAGGATGTGAGCATAAAATTCACGAGAATTTTCAAGTGTTGAGATGGGCTCATTCAACACTGACTAAAGAAAGTGATACAGTTATTATGTTCTACATCATTGGGTATCTCAACTGTATATTCATGCTTTTTATAATTGGAAATTAATCAGAAAGATGAAAAATAACAAAGAAATTATCAATTAACAAGCTGAATACTGATCTGAAACCAAAGAAAGCTTAAGAGACATCCAAGTGTATTGTGACAATATATCAAAAGCAATGGTTTTTGAAATCAGCAGTCATCACAACAAGCATCACACATCCACAATGTAGAAAATAAAACAGCAAGAAACTCTTGTTTGCACGGGAGAGATGGACAAGTTTGTAAGCAGCTTATGCAATATATAGGATATCTACCAGATGCATATTCGTGCAATTGGCCATTTGGTTTCTATTAAAGGAATATAGCTGATCATCCCTGAAATAAGAAGCAATGTGGATTATATGACACTACCTTGTCCAGTAAATGCTGTTTAAGCCGATTCAATTCCTTCTTCACTTTATCTCTCTCTCGGCGTGCTTCCTCCAAAGATTTCTCCAAGTTTTGCAAAGATTGCTGCAACTCTTCTCTGCCAGGAAAACCAGAGACGCTTACCTCCTGTATAGATATTTCAAGAGAAACGAGAAATTAAACTTCCAATACAGAAACCAAGCATATTTGCAACCACATTCAATAATCATGTGTGGCCAGTTCAAAGGCTTAGCCAAGGATAGGGAAGAGAGATTATAAGCAAAAGAATCACCTCCCTTAGACTCCTCGTTGATGTTTTTTCAGTTGAATGGCTCATGTTCTTTCTCAAGGATGTCTCAAGTTCAATCTTCTCCGTCTACGTACAATAATTGACACCAAATGTTAGATGCACAAAAACGAACAAAATAAACATTCAAACATGCACAAAGCATGTTTCCTAGAAAAAGGGTGGTGGTGGAGGGACACCTTGAACCAGAAAAGGGCGTACCTTAAGGATTGCATTTTCTTTCTCTAGACTGGCAATTACTCTTTTCAAACCTCCCACATCAGAAACATCTACGCCCTCAACCCTATTCAACTCCATTTGCAATCGTCTCATTTCAGATAATTTCTCATTCAACTCATTGCGCATTTGGATCATCTCTCTGAAGCTCTGCAATACCGAGAAAATTTCACCACCAGAGACCGGTAGGAGAAGAAACATGAGAAACCAATTGAACTATTTTAGTGAAGAAAAGTTCTAAAAAAGCATTTTAGATGTTCACATCAGCTTTATTTCCACATTAATAGAAAAGAAAGTTCACCTGCCCTAAACTTTCAGGCACACTAATAGGAAATTTTAAGGAACATGAACAACTTTGATATCCCAGTGAATGACAATGAAAACAGATATTGCAAGTTGTTATGTCTACATCTGGTTACTACAAATATCAACTTAAACACTCACTTTGTCTTTGTCTGCTTGCACTGATTTTAGCTGATCCTGAAAAGTTTCTTTTAATCTGTGTCCCTCTAGAAATGAGAAACGAAGATCAGCACAGTAGGTAATGATATAAGATAATGCAATTTCTTCAATATATCAGAGCTAACCAAACATACCTTGTAATTTCAATTGCATATCTGCCACATTACTGCGTTCTTTCTCAAGTTCCATCTTGAGTTCTCTTAATTGTAAATCATGTTTGGCCTGTAGTGCTGCAAGGTACCGGTTTTTCTCTTCTAGTAAATCTGCAAGTTCCTAAAAGACATTGGTAATTATCGTCAAGTTCATCTATTTAGCACTTTGTTTCAGTTTAGAAACAAAATCTGAGAAACCGAGCCCTAGAACACTGAAATTCCTACAAGTATGTGACATTAGAACAGTGACATACAAATCAATGCTACTTAAGGAAAAAGTGCACCATTTACCTTTTCCTTCCCCTGATTGTAATCATGAGCAGAATTCTTGGTTCCATTGCCTAAGATATCCTGCTTTGGGACAATGCCATTACTACTAGAACGGGCTTTCCCTTGAGCCGCAAGTTTGAATTGCTGGCTGGGTGATAGCTCAACAGTTTCCTGGAAAATATTTCAGAAAACTCAGCCAACCCATGATGCTAAGACAAAAAGTAACACTTCCAACACATCCGAGAACTTCCAACTGAATGTTACAGTTACAGAAGAATTAAATTCCACTAGCAGAATATTCAATAAGGTAGCACAGATTGATCTTACCTAAAGACAACAACGAAACAGCTAAAACTATTTCAAGATTGACCTTATTCGAGATGGCATAAACTATTTTAAGAAAGTGCTAAAATTTTAAACATGGAAACTGTATATATGGGTACTTATTACAAACCAAGAGTAAAGTAACAATTATGGTAGACATTGGCCAAATAATTTTGAATCCATAAGAGGCATCTCTTCAATTTATGAACGACATTGAGCATATCAACTATCAACAGGAATATTCATGCATCACCAGAGAATTAATCTCCCTATAATCTCAGGCAATGACCAGCTTTAACCCTTAGCAAATGGCAGAATATGGCATGGCTATTGCATTGCAAGCTATCTAGGAAGTCAAAAGGAGAACATAGATATGCCATTATTCAAAAACCTAATTGGGACTTCCAGAGCACTTGATGCCCATGGAGTAACATAATGCCTCTTGGGTGCCCCAGAATATCAAGATGTCTGACAATTTCCTGAATATCAAGATGTCTGATGATTTCCAGAATTTCAAGGATTTCCATTGGTCGCTGAGACCTTCTACGGCATCAAGGATGTTTCTGTGTATACCCAAACAAATAAAACCACAAGCTAAAGATCGACCTTTTGCTACTCTTCCTATAAACAATTGTCCAAGTATAATCTAGAGCCTGTTTCCAGTTAACATTCCATTTCCATAAAGGTTTAGATTACATACAGTACCTTAAGTGCAGTTGTAGTGCTTGATGCTGCTTTGCTACTCTCATTTCTGTATCCATTCAGAGCAGCACTAGTGGCATCCAAGTTATGTTTCAATACCCCATTCTCTTTGTTCAATCTAGAGATTTGATCCTGCCGGAGAAGAAGAATCATAAAATGGTCATCACCCATAAAAAAGAAAGCTCTAATGAGAGCAGTGAAACCCATATATAAAGAAGATATGATAGCCAATAACATTTTACAATTTAGAGATTATTTAAAAACTTTGGTATATAACATTTTCCTGATTTATTGGGCTTCATTCAATATGATACCTGACGATAGTCAACAAATCATTTGTATTTGGCAAACTAAGGTTTGATAAATCAAGGCGTCTGGCTACCATAGAATAACCAAGACAACCAAACTCTAATTAATTTAGACTTCATGCGAATCACAAACAGACTTATCTTACAAATAATTAATTTATGCAACACTTACCCAAGCAGACTATTTCCAGCAAACAAGCAAAACCTATGCAGGCCATATCTATCAAGAAACAAAGGCAAACAGCTAGGGAATAAAGTACCTCTTTCTCCTTCAATAAGGCGGCATAATTTACAGATAGTGCTTTTATCTCTGCCTCTGATTCCTGTAGCCTCCTAATTTCGGCTTTGCACTGTTCAATCTGCAGGACAAAAAATGCCTTATTTTTTTACGAAGAATTCATAAAAAAAATAATCAACATGACGGCAAGAATATTTATAAAAAGTCTAGCACGTGACTAGTCAACCATTTAGTTGCATAGACAATCTAAATGCTGGAAGTAAGTCATTGTAACCTCTGATGCACTTCACAACACGAAGGTACAGCATGTTCTAAAAACACAGAGAGGCACCACTTCCTTAAGCAAAATATAAAAAGACATAATAGGAGAGACCACCGAAGATGTCAGTAGCAGCTGAAACAATGGATAATCAATGGCAACGTTAAATGCAATTCTAAATCTGTTTTTTTGCCCAGTCAGTAATGTAATTCAAATATCCAAATAGCTCAGAACAACATTTTCTTCAGACAACTCTAATCAGGCTATGGCAGTTTCTAATCTGGCCTAGCAAGCACACTTTTAAAAAAACGCACCCATAAGCAGAAAATCTACATGATACATCAAACTGATCGTATTATGCTCATGGTGGCGATCACGAACATCAAAGGAACAGTAGTTATATTATCAAGAGAAACGAAGTAAATATCAGCAATTGAGTCCAGCATCAGAAGTCCAGCTGATGAACTCAGTCTTCACAGCATGCCTAGAATCACCATAGGACTGGTAAAGACTGGCTGGAGAACTAATAGAGGCACCATGTTTGTTCAATTCCAATCGGAAATCAAGGTAGTAGAGACGAAACGTATGATGTAGATGTTCTTCGCTAAATCAGGATCAATAATAATGGCAGCGGACTTTATCATGCAGTGCGGTAAAAAGACGACTACGCTCCGCAACTAACTCATACAATTGAATCCATCTACGAACAAGACGCGTACCTCGAGGCCGTAAGCAGAATCGATCCCATTCGACATTGGAGAAGGGGAGAAGGACTTGGAATGAGCGAAGCTGTGGGAATTCCTCCGATCAGAGAACGAGGAATCATCATGTCCGTTGCTGCGGCCGTAGATCTCGAGCTCCTCCTCGTCGTCGTCCTCCTCCTGCACGCCGAGAGCGATTTTCTCCAGATTCTCCCTCCAATTCGAGAGCGGGCTCAGCATCTCTCACGCAGGGGGGAAGAGACTCGGCGGGAGAGCAATGCCGGTGAGCGGATTCTTTCCGGTCGGTGGAGAGCTCGGAGGTTCCGACAGAGAACCGGTGGAGGGGGGAAATGATTACGGAGATTCGGAGTTGAAGAAGAAGGACAAAGGTAGATCTGTGAAGTGAATTTCTTCCCTTGCTACGGAAGGAGACTCGGGGTGGAGATAAAATGGACGCGATATGAATGAAAAATCATAATTGGGGGGGCTCTTAAGTAAACTTCTTAATTATCTTTTGCCTAGAAAATCGGAAAAATAATTTAAAAAGAAAAAAACACACACACTGAGAAAATCCAAAATGAAAAACTATTTGAGTTTAGGCAACGCGGAATTTACCTGAATTTTGGTGAAATAGAAAGGAAAAAAATTATTGCAATTCTTTCGACTATAGAGAAGGAATAGTACGTGATTTGATGAAAAAGACACTTACACCTCCCTTGATTTTATAATCAAATTTTTAAATTTTAATCTAACTTTAACTCTACTCATTACACAATAAAAATCAACAACACAATTATTTTTTTATTTAATTTTTTAATTATTCAATTTAATTTTTAATATTAAATTCTCTCAACTGTCCATTACTTTTTTTCACAATTTAACAACACAATCATTACTTTTTATTAATTATTTATTACTTTTTCATACTTTTTTTATAATTCAACAACACAATCATTATTACACAATTAAAATCAAAATTCAACTTCACTTAACTCTATAACCAAACACACCATTAAAATTTTGAATGTTGCTTTTTGGGTGGTCAAGTTGTTTCAGACTATTGTTGGTGTGCTTCGACTAATTCATCATCTCGAGTGAGGAATAATGATTCATAATCTAATGACTGGGTTTGAACTCATTCAATCACCAAGTTATATCTAGTTAAATAGATTTTCTCTTTTTGGATGATAAAAATAAAATTGTTTGGTCGATGCCTGAAAATGTATTTCTCAGACACCGTGAGACAAAGATATATGTATGAGCGATTCATAAATTAATGTATATATATATATGTTATGATATAATAATAATAATAATAATAATATTATTATTATTATTATTATTATTATTACTATTATACATGGAGTATTATTTGAGATCTTCTGATGGAAACTTTCTCCAGAGGGAGGGTGAGGTCAAATTGGGCCTAAGGAACTAAGAAAGTAGGGTTTAGTCTGGACCACGAAAGTGGGCAGGCCTGCGACACCCAAGTCTACCTCGTCTAGCTACACCACATGAATATGGTAATGTGCTCCGACAGCTACGACATCGTGCACACAAAGAGATTTGTGCTAATCGATTGTCATCATCTCTCGGACAATATTTCCTGTTCTAATTGATTCAATTACTCCACTTCATAGATGCATTAAAGAATCTCTTCATTGATCAAGGAATGTCTAAGTCAAAACTTCCCTTGGAGATGAGGGTTTAGCTCTCTTTTTTCGTATTTGCAGTGCCCCGTGCATCTTCTTCCTTCTTCATTACATCTGAAATGCAGTCCGAGGTCCATGGAGAGGGTGCTATGAATCACAGGATGCCCCCCTCCTTCTAGCGTCTGTGCTCGAAGTTTAGGATCAAAGTTTCAATAGAATTCAAATTTCAATTCTGCAGTTCTTCAATGATTTCATGTAAACTCCCGGTGAATGTAACCACATGGAATAAATAAATTATGAACCAATAAAAAGGCAAACACGGAACAGTTTGGATCATAGACAGCAAAACTCATAGATCGTTTCCTCAAGATGATTTACAGAACCGTCTTCATCAGAATGACGAAAAGAAAATGGAACCAAAGCCTTCCACCGGAGCAAGACATGTGCTGAAGACGCAGATGATATAGCTTATGTATTGGCTAATTCTTGAAGACGAAAAATTAAAAGTCATGAGCTACAGGTCAGCTAAATTCAGTGGCCACCATTGTACCTTCAATCAGGAAGACTCACCAAAACCGAAACAAAGATTTCCTTATTTTGGCTTCACCAAGTAGGACGCCCAGACTTCATCCGCAGGTGGTGGTGGTTGAACCCAGTGGCCTGGTATTCGGCTGCATTGATACCAAGAAATTGTTTGAATGATGTAATGACACCCATGGTTCTATCAACAGTGCATTCCTAGTTAGAAAAAAAAAATTACAGACAGATCTCTAATATGGACCTAAGGCCACTCGGAACACAACACACAGTATTACGAGTTCATGCTCACCTTCCTCCTGGTCTTATATAAGCATCCCATGTTCTTCTAACCTGCGAATGGCAATGCATGGTTCAGTTAAAAAACGGGCCACAACTGTCACACTACAGAGTAGATTTCACCTATTCACTCTTGCAGATTCCCGTGTAATCTACCTAATTCAAGTATCCAAAACACCACACAATTGAGGCAAACAAACCTCGATGAGTGTACTCATGTCATGGTTACTCCCATGATAATAATGATAGAACTCTGCTGGAAGATTGGCCACAGAATCATAAGTTCCACCACAAGCATTCCCATCTGAGACTTGGTTCACATCACATGCAGTGCTCGTTTCCGTGGATGTAACAACTTCAGCCTCAGTAGTCTGGTCTCTTGTTTCCAAGTTTCCAGGTTTATTGTCATTTAGATCTTTTGTCTCAGGTTCAGAGCTCTGAGTGGGTTTCCTAGACACTTCAGCACTTGCAATGGCATCCTTAGCAGCATCAATATGAGCTTTAGCAGCTGCCAGGCGCTCTTCTTCCTCAACTGCAGCTCGAACTCTCTCAAGAAACTCATCATCTTCTTCGGGGATGAAATGCCCTGCAAGAACGAATCTGATCACCATCACGAAACATAGATGAAATGGCCCATGGACAAAAAAGTAAATAACAGCCCCTATTAGACTAAATAAAACTTAAATTTTGCACGTGGATTTGGAGTCATTCTCGCAACAAAGACAATGGTTTCAGAGGGACAATTTGCAATGATTCCAATTGTGCATGTGGGATAAACCTCATAAAAGAGACAATGCAGGATAGAGTAGGCAGATCACAAACCTAGCTTCTTCAACTTTTGGATTCTGATGGACCTTAACTCTTGCAATTTCTCCACAATCAGAACCAGCTCAAGCTGAAAATATCACTTCCTTTTTAAGAATAGCAAGTCAAGGAAGACAAGATAAAAGGAGCAGCAACACAAACAAATTCAAGAAAGTACAGTTGAAAAAAGTCACAGAAATATAAGGTGTTTAAAGCCAACAAAGTTTTCTCAGGACAGGAAGTCCCCTGTTTAGGGGGAACAGGCCCTGTTGTTTTTCATTTTTTTTTTCTTTTCATTTTTCTGGAAAGATAATTGTTCAAGGAAAATAAGTTAATGAAGAAACAAGTTGGGGACTGCATTTATACATGGCGTCATTCTTAAGTGTTTTATAAGGTGCATTCTCCAATGAAGTAAACCAGATGAGCCTTGGAATCATTTGACGTGAAAATAAAGTAGAAAAAATAACAACAGCCTCAATAGAACTTGAAGATAGCTGCATATGATCCACATCTTCATAAATGACTTTTCCCCCTTTCCATCTTTATGGATGCCAGCTTACCTTTTTGTGCAAATCGATCAAACGACAATATGTTCATAGCTATTTGGGGAAACATATTATTACTATCAACCTAAAGGAAGAACCTCCATAATAAACTAGAAGACATAACCAACTAAATTACCCAAAAAAAAAAACAGAAGAATAGCTAAGCATTTGCCAGTTAAGCTTTATCCTCTCTAATGATTAATGCACCATAGGAGCTTAAATCAAGCAATATGAAGACAAGAAAATAAAAGGAAAGAAGAGAGCGCTGGGCAATATAAAATAAGATCCAAGGCTTGCTTCTGATATATCCGACAATAGTAAAACAATTCAAAGGATACTTATAGATTATGGCCAATTCCAATAAACTGAAGCTGAGATCTCTGACTGAGCTGAATATCACATGCAAATTTAATCTCACCTCAGATTCCAATCTCTTTTTCTCCTCCTTCGCCTTCATCTTTGCTATTTCCTTCATTTTCTCTACCTAGATATAAAAAGAACAAGCTGCTTCAGAATCTATAAATATAAAAGCGACTCGCAAATAGAGATGATATAAGGTTCAGAAATCATGTCTAAACTTGCACATCTAACTTATGCAGTCCTTTATATATATATATATATATATATATATATTTTTTTTTTTTTCCAGAGCAATCCTAAATTCTAGCCCCAAAAGTCCAGTACCTTTCGTCTTGAAATATCCATGGCAATCTCCCTTGCCCTCCACTCATCAGCTTCTTTATCAGCTTGATCAAATCGTTGACGCTCCTAATTATTAACGGGGAACAATCAGAAATAAGCTTCTTTTTTCTCAGATTAGATAACAGCATATGCAGCTTAACTGAAGGTGTAACCTAGTCATTCAAAGCACCTGTTCTACCCTCTCTGCAACTCGTATTCTCTTTCTCTTTCTCCAAAGCTTGTTCCTCTTGGACTTATTTACTCTGTTACGCAATCTAAAAGCCGCAGATTTCTCCTCCCAGGGACTATTCTCGTCAGTAACAACTCTAAACGGCTCAAGCTGTTCCCTCAACTTTGAAATCAAAGCATTTGCGGCTTGTACTGAGCATGACTCTTGGAACCCAATGTCAAAATTGCAATCTTCAATGTGTTTCAAAAACTGATGAACTGAAGCATCAGCAGACCTACTTTTTACATCTTCATTATCTTTAATCAGCACTAACATCTCTAGCTCCTTTTGCCTGCGGAAAAAAGGAAAGAAAAATCCAATATGTTCCATATGCAGAAACAACAATTGCGCAGCTTGTGCTCCAGAAGTAATTCGAATCAGAACCAATCAAGGATAGCACGAGAGATAATAGGGGAAGCCAACTCACATTGCTCTTGCAATAGAAAGTGTTTCCTGTAGCTCTCGTAACCAATCATGGACACTGGTGCTGTCCCAAAAGGCACTTGATGGAGGACGATTGGGTGGTAAAACAGGAAACCAAGTAGGTGGAGTAGCATATTGGCCAGGAACAGCAACAGGATTCATCGTCGAAAGAGGAAAAACCAAATCCTGTGATTTTCATCAATTGCACGAGCTCAACAGGTGAGCAAGATGCTAGTGACAATCACAACCTAACTTTACAAAAATTGGTATAAGAATATAGGATATAGAGCTTGATTGGAGCTTGGAGCATCAACAATTATAGTCTTGCAACATAAAATCCAACATAAAATAAATTACTTTATTTAATTAGTTGAGTGAAAATGATTTTCCCAGTGCACGGCTTCGTAATTAGAACTTGGTTGAAGCATTTTATCAAACAGAATATTTCCACTGAACTCATTTCAATCTCCACAATCCTATGATTCACTCTGTAAACAAGCATTCCTCGTACATGACCATTTCACATCCTCACTTTGGAATTAAAGAATCAAAATAAAAGTCATTTACACTCCATCAATCGAAACATACAAGCACAGTAGCTATAATCCACAAAAAAAAAAATGAAAATCTCAAGAACGAAGATTGAACTCGGCCCATGCCATGATTGAACTACAGACTCATTAATCTCCATCAGGCCATTTCACAAACACTTGGGTTGCATGGAAACTTAGACATAGAATTCCACGGAAAGGTGTGAAATTTCCTCAACCTCACGGTCGTTGATCAGTAATTGATGCTGATTTCGGACGGCGGTCAACGAGGGACGGATTTCCCACGATCAGCACGAGTGCAACTTCCCAGAACCGGTCAAGAAGGCTGTCGAGAGAGAGAGAAAGAAGGAGATGATGAATGAAGGGAGATGCCAGTGAGGCTAGCAAGAGCAAATTGGCCGCAGCACTCGCGTCGGTAGCTACTCTACTTCCTCTCAAAGACGGGAAGGTCCATCAAATCAGAGTAAAGGTTGTCTTTTTTTATGAATTAGTCAGTAAAGATTTTTACAAAGCAAGGCAGAGAACAAACACGAACCAAAGACGCAGATAATCCTGATTCCAATTTGAGTTTTTTTTTTTTGGGTAAATTACTCCAGCGGTCACTATCATCGTCGAAAGCTCGTTCCGGCAACTCATCGATCGTCGGAGCCTTCTCTCTCCTCCATCTTCATCTTCCTTCCATTTTTTTTTAATTTTATTTTGACCAAAACAGGGTTGGAGAGACAGTTAATAAAGAGTGGGGAGGAGAGAGAGAAATCACCTGGCAAATGGGTATGGGCAATGGACTTCCTCAATCAGGATGGCGGCGCGATGATGAACTGCGGACTGGCGACGGAGCTCGAGAGAGACGGTGCTGACCTCAACGATCCACTCTCGAGTGCCAAATGCCTCCTCACCTCTCCCCTCCTCGTTCGATCCGCAATTTCTCCCACACTTCCTCTCCCTCTCTCTTTCTCTTTCTCTGAGCTAGTGTTCCTTCCTGACTAGGCTTCGAACGAGCCTTTTCCAACGGGCACGAGCTTCCAACGGCTGGCGGCAAGTTCCACAGTCGACCGACAGACGACCAAGGCTTAGAGGGTTTGTAACTTTGTACAAAGAAGAGAGGGAAGGGAAGGGGCAAACGGAAGGGAGAGAGATTTTTTTTTATATTTTCTGTATATTTTATTTGATTTTTTTAGATTTTACATTCTCTTAAATGATGTAACACACTATATATCAACAATAGTTGACGACGAGATGACGGAATGCATTACATTAAAATAAATGTGAAATTATGTATACCAACAAGTAACAGAATTTTTTTTTTTACCAAAGTGTTATGTCTATAAAACTTTTTGGACCATAGGATTAGTTACCCCAAATATTTCATGATCAAATATTTTACACTTATATATTAAAAATATTATTAATTTTATTTACAAACTCTTAATCTATATGCATTTATTAATTTAATCCTAACGGTGTATATATATATATATAATATTATGTCACTATTTATTATACTGTATTCAACTTTATAATAAACTAGTTTTCAATCATGTGCATTGCACAGGTTTATTTACATATTGTAAGTATTTACGATCTTTGAAAATAAAATTACTTCTTATGAATGGTATGAATTTTTAATAATTAATTTATAATTTATAAATTCTATGACTAATTCTCATATTTAATTTGCTTTGTAAATATTTAATTAATCATTATATATTATCCGAGATCGATATATATATTTGGTTGAAATAATAGAAACTCGATTTTATAATCTTTTAATATGATTTTTCTAATAGTATATTGCGACGTTTTCACTTAAAATACTTAATTTAAATCTTTTGTCAATTTTTTGATGCAAAGTGACTTTTAGTAATTTATAGTTCAATTCTACATTTGAAATTGTATGGATAATATCAGAATTTTGTTGTATAAAAACTTATTTTTATTTATGTAAATTAACTACAATATCTATTAATAAATATTTTTAATGTGTTGATAGCATTTACTACGGGCATTTATTACTTAGTGTAGCTTTTTTTACTGCATATAATAATAATAATAATAATAATAATAATAATAATAATAATAATATATGTAATTAACTTAGACTACTTTTTACGATAAATTTAACAATTATACTTAATTTTTCAATAACAAATAATTTAATTAAAAAATAAATTTATGTTCATGTTTTGAATAAAAATAAAATTTAGCATGTGAAAATAAAGATTTTAAACTGCAATATTATTTAAGAAATGTGCAAAATAAATTTATATATTAAAGGTGATATTTTCAATATATATCTATATTATATTAACAATATTCGACAGTTTTGAATAAAATACTTAGCTCGCGTTTGATTTGGGAGTAGAGTTATTACTCTACTTTTAACTATATTCAACTTTAAAAAAATGAAGAGAACACAAGTGAGAATATTTATTATTAAAAATTTAGTTATAATAATTGTTAAGAAAAAATATGTAAGAGAATTTATTATAAATTTAGAGAAAAAGACAAAAAAGTAATGAATAGTTTGGAGAACCTGATATTAAAAAATTTGTTATAATAATAGTTAGGAAAAATATGTAAGAGAATTTATTAAATTTAAAAAATAATAAAAAAGTAGTGATTGCGTTGTAAAATTGAGGGAGGAATAGAGTTGAGTTGAGTGGAGTAAAATTTAGATTTAAACAAACAAAGCTTTATGTTGGTGCTGAAATTAAAATTTTAATATTTAGTTGCATTCACCTTGTTTGATAAACACTGAAAGAAACGATTTAATTTAATAGATTTAATTAAAAAAAAGTATTATTTATCCAAAAATGTCAGAATAGTATTTAACGATTAGGCAAGTGGAAACCTACCTAATCATTCACTCATTTTTTTGGGGAATATCTACGGTTCAATCACTTTCAAGTGATTGTACTACATATGCAAGTAAATTACTAAAATTTGTAGTAAAATAACTTAATATTAAGTAAATTACACGTATTTTAAGAAATTAGTTGGAATAAATTACTACGTTGGTAGTAAATTACTTATATTTAGTGTAAAATGCACGATTTTCGAAGAGTTTTTACTTATAATGTTAGCAAATTACAAGAATTTTGAGATAACTTTACTTAAATTTTTAGCGAATTAGTTATGTAAATTATGCCATCGATTTTGATGATTGCACCTTAGAATCTCCCATTTTTTACTGCTTCACTCAGTAGGGGGCATTTCTTCATTAATTACAGCGGTGCCACTAAACTTTACAATTTTACAAAAATCAAATCCATTTCGAACCATAAACAAAAGTGTGTATTGGGGGGAGGATAGGGCGATTGAAGGAGAGGGGCGGTGGTGGCCTTTAACTCGGTCACCGACACCCTAATCGAGGTCGCCAGCAATGTCACTCGACGTTAGTGGCTAGGATCGAGATTGGTATCGATGTGAATTGTCCCTCTTTCTCTCTTCGGAAATCAAAGAGAGGGAGTGCAAAATTGGAGTAGTGGGGCTCCATCGTCGGCCCCCACTAGTACAGAGGAGGTTGTCGACAAACTCCTCTATGCAGGTGGAGGCCAACAACGGAGCCATCGCCACTCCGATTGCGTCTCTCTCTCTTTTCGATTTCCGAAGAGAGAGAGGGACTGCGGTGGTGGCTTCGATCCCAGCCAACGCCACCGAGGTGAGATCATCGATGATCTATCATTTAGGGTTGTGGTGGCCGAGATTAGGACCACCATCGCCCCTCTTTCTCTTCTCAGTCAAATCCCGATCTGACCTCTTTTTGTTTTATTTATTGAAATTTAAATTTAAATAATATTAATGTAAAGGGGCTAAAGTTTAAAAAAGGGAAGTTTTGTGTTAGAAAGTTAAAAAGTCCTCAAGGTTTTAGTATCTAAACTTTTCTTCTTCGCCAAACAAAATCAACTTATTTTCATACGCACCTAGTCTATCAAGTGCTTAAAATTTCAGCACTTAAAATATGCGCTAAATTTTAAATCCAGACAAACATAATCGAAATTATCAAAATTTCTAGTAAGTTGCTTGGATTTTTATAAATTACTAATAGAGAAAATAAGTTGCAAAAATTACAAAGCAAATAATACAAAAAAAAAATTGGTGGATCAAATTACACATATATCGAAGTAAAATATTCAAATTTTTGAAACAAAAGTACACAATTTTCAAATAATTAACTTTGACTCACATTTTCAGTAATTTATTTGATAGTGTGGTACAGTCAATTTTATTGATTGTACCATAGAATTTCCCATAAAGACATGTTAATGAAATTATTCTTGCTCTATGGGTTTTTACAAAATTCAATTTAATTTTTATTACATAATATAAAGAGTATTTTTTATTATCAATTATCTATATATATAGGATAACATATATTATATATTAGTACCAATAATGTAAAGGGTAAATTTTTTAAAAAAAACTTTACACTTTTTATTCTATTTTTAGCACAAACTATTTTCTTTATATGAAAATGCATCAACTTTCGATCTTCTGCTAACTTGGGATCCTCTTCGGCGCCCGTCACCCCCACTATCGGGGTCACCAGCATCTATAGACGTCTCTGGCAACCCTAATTGGAATTTGGGGTTCCTTCATTTCCATCAGTGAGGCTTGGTGTGGCAGTCGCCACCCCGAAATAGGGGTCGCCGAGTAGTGAGTACATCAATTGTTATAAGCAACCTCGACTGGGGAGGTGGCAGTAACTGACAAGGCCCCCACCCCTCAATTGGGGCTACCGGTGATAACAAAGGTCGTCAGTGGCCCCAACCACAGGGGTTCTGGCAAATGGCGAGGCCTCCATCACCAGGCCCCCATCTTCCTTTCACTTTCTCACTTTTTGTTTAAATTCCGGAGATGGAGTCCCATCGGAGGTCACCACCGTTTTTTTCTTTTCTATTTTGTTTTAATTTTTTAGAATAAATTTTAATGGAAAATTCTATGGGGGACTATTTGATAAATCTCTTTGCGTCACATGGCATCATCAAGTGTCACATCAGCAAATCCATTAAAATTAACAGTGTCGAACATCATAATAGATTAATAGTAAATATATTTTCATACAAAGAAAAGTAGTATGTGTTAAAAATAGAAAAAGTACGAAGTCTTTCTTTTCTGTAATTTAGCCTAACGTATATGGTTGGGTAAACCCTAACGTATATGGAGGTGCTTAGAAAATGTTGTTAAAAGTGAAAAACGGCCGCTAATTAAACTTTTTGGCAGCAATTTTAAGCCACCATGGAGTTGTTGCAAATGCAGGGTATTCTTTGGGGCAATTAATAAAATTGATAGCACCTTACAATCAAGTTACTAAAAATTCAAGTAAAAATTAAGTATTTTAGTAACAATTTAATTAAAACTCTTTGAAATCTATATCAATGATTTCGAAATTTGTATAACTTACTTTTGAAATTGTAATTTATTTCAAAATGCGTTTAATTTACTTTATTAATTCACTAGAAATTTAAATAATTTATTAAAATTACAATAATTTACTTTGATTCAGAAGTAATTTAGTTTGATTGTATGGTGCAACTCTTGAAACAGAACTTTCTATTTTGACCGATTCGAATGGCGTCGAGGAACAATGGGGATGCGACTAACGGAAGCCAAACTACTGGCTTCGGCCTTGCTCCTATATTGCCTAACTATTTGGTTAGCCAAAACGTGGATGTTCCCTCAATAGTTCCTATGAACCATGTCAAGAAGCCCGAGAAGTTCAATGGGTTGAACTTCAAGAGGTGGCAGCAAAAGATGCTATTCTACCTCACAAGTCTGAACCTTACAAGGTTCTTGACTGAAAATGCTGCAACCCTATCTGTGGGGGAGTCAGATGTGTAGGCTCTCAATGCGGTTGACGCTTAGAAGCACTCCGACTATCTTTGCCGGAATTAGTCTTCATGATTCCCTATATAGTGTCTATCAAGGGTTTAAGACGACAAATGAGCTATGCGAATCCTTGGACTGTAAATATAAATCAGATGATGCCGGTGCGAAGAAATTTCTCGTCGGACGGTTTCTCGATTTTAAAATGGTGGATTCAAGGACCGTAATGAGTCAAGTGCATGAATTTCAAGTGCTCTTGCATGAGATTCAGACTGACGGGATTGCTCTAAGTGAATCTTTCCAAGTGGTTGTTGCCATTGAGAAGCTGCCTCCTGGTTGGAAGGATTTCAAGAATTATCTACAGCATAAGCGGAAGGAGATGGCAATGGAAGATCTTGTTGTCAAGCTTCAAATTGAATAAGACAATAAAAACTTCTGAAAGGATCTCATCCTCCCTGCTGTTGCTAAGGTAAATGTTATGGAGTAAGGGCAAAGCTTCAAGAATAAAAAATGCAAGAAGAAGCTGGGTATGAATTGAGGAGTCTCCAAGCCAAAGTTTAAGCGGAAATGCTTCAACTGTGACAAGAAAGGTCATAGATATGCTGATTGTAGGCTCCCAAAGAGGAAAAAGAACCATGAAGCAAACATGGTTAATGAGATGACTCGAGATATGACAGACATCAACCTATCTGCTGTTTCAGAGGTGAACCTCATTGGGTCCAACCCGAAGGAATGGTAGCTCGATACCGGTGCCACCAGACATGTGTGCTCAAATAGAGACATGTTCACTATGCTCGAACCAGTCACTGGGGAGAGGATCTATATGTGAAACTCTGCCCATTCTGTTGTTGAAGGTCAAGGCAAGGTGGTCTTGAAGATGACTTCAGGAAAGGAGCCGACTCTGAACAACGTATTGTATCTGCTGTGGTTTCAGAGGTGAACCTCATTGGGTCCAACCCGAAGGAATGGTAGTTCGATACCGGTGCCACCAGACATGTGTGCTCAAACAGAGACATGTTCACTATGCTCGAACCAGTCACTGGGGAGAGGATATATATGGGAAACTCTGCCCATTCTGTTGTTGAAGGTCAAGGTAAGGTGGTCTTGAAGATGACTTCAGGAAAGGAGCAGACTCTGAACAACGTATTGTATCTGCTGTGGTTTCAGAGGTGAACCTCATTGGGTCCAACCCGAAGGAATGGTAGCTCGATACCGGTGCCACCAGACATGTGTGCTCAAACAGAGACATGTTCACTATGCTCGAACCAGTCACTGGGGAGAGGATCTATATGGGAAACTCTGCCCATTCTGTTGTTGAAGGTCAAGGCAAGGTGGTCTTGAAGATGACTTCAGGAAAGGAGCCGACTCTGAACAACGTATTGTATGTACCTGAGATTCAAAAGAATTTAGTCTCCGGGTCATTGCTGAACGAGCATGGGTTCATGATGATTTTTGAGTCAGACAAAGTTATTTTGTCCAAGTCTGGAATATACGTAGGAAATGGATATGTATGTGATGGACTTTTTAAGCTCAATGTAATGATCATAATCAATAAAGAATTCTGGTTCTTCTGCGTATTTGATTGAGTCTCCTAATTTGTGGCATGGAAAACTAGTTCATGTTAATTATAATACTTTGCGTAGATTAATTAACTTGAATCACATACCTACATTCCAAATTGATTCACAGCACAAATGTGAAATTTGTGTTGAGGCAAAATTGACAAGGTCACCCTTTCAAATGATTAAAAGGAACACCGAGCGACTTGATCTAATTCATAGTAATGTATGCAATTTAAAGTTCGCAACAACAAGAGATGGTAATAATTATTTTATTACCTTTATCGATAATAGTACAAAATACTATTATGTGTATTTGTTAAAAAGCAAAGAGGAAAAGACCCCTTATGAATTATTCAGAGGTAGGAGACTATCCTACGATCACTTGCAAGCGTGGGGGTGCTTGGCAAAAGTAGTCATTCCGACACCAAAGAAAGTAAAGATCGGTCATATGACAGTGGACTGCATCTTTATTGGCTATGCACATAACACTAGTGCTTATGGATTTCTTGTGCATGAATCTAAGATTCCCGATATACACAAGAACACGATAATGGAATCAAAGAATGCATCTTTCTTTGAAGATGTATTTCCATGTAAACTGAATGAGGCATCGAGTTCGTAGAAACGAACCTCATACACTATGAATGGTGGACTTCATGACGTAGATCATGAAAGCCAGGGTTCATATCAAGAGATTGAACCTAGACGCAGCAAAAGAGCTAGAATTGAAAAAACATTCGAGAATGGTTTTCTGACATATTTGTTAGAAAAGAAACCAAAAAGCTATGTTGAAACAGTAAAATCATCTGAAGGACCTCTCTGGAAGGAGGCAATCAAAAATGAAATTGATTAGATTATGCAGAATCACACTTGGGAATTAGTGGATCTCCTCACTGGTTGTAAACCTTTAGGAACCAAATGGATCTTTAAGAGGAAAATGAAAGCAGATGGATCCATTGATAAGTACAAGGCCAAGCTTATAATTAATGGATACAAGCAAAAGGAAGGCTTGGACTATTTTGATACTTATTCTCCTGTGACGAGAATAAATTTCATTAGGATAATACTTGCAATTGCGACACTGCGTAATTTGGAAGTTCATCAAATGGATGTGAAAAATACTTTCCTAAATGGAGATCTAGATGAAGAAATCTATATGGAACAACCCAATAGGTTTGTGGCTCCAGGAAAAGAAATGAAAGTCTGAAAATTGGTTAAATCATTGTATGGATTGAAACAAGCGCCAAAGTAGTGGCATGAAAAATTCAATAATGCAATGATTTCTAATGGATTTAAGATCAATGAGTGTGATAAATGTGTATACATTAAGGAGACAAAAAATGGTTACGTCATTTTATATCTCTACGTGGATGACATACTCATTGTTGGTAGTGATGACAAAATGATCAAATTTACGAAGAATATGCTGAATTTCAGATTTGACATGAAAGATATGAGACTCGCGGATGTGATTTCAGGAATTAAAATCATAAGAACATCAGATGGACTAATTTTGAATCAGTCACACTACATAGATAAAATTCCGAAAAATTTTAGTAAAAATGATTTTGGAATCTCAAATACTCCAATAGACAATAATCTTCATCTATCAAAGAATAGAGGATAGAGTATTACTCAATTAGAATACTCGCGGGTCATTGGAAGTTTGATGTATTTGATGAGTTGTACTAGACCGGATATTGCATACTCGGTTAATAGACTCAGCAGATATACAAGTAATCCAAGTGGGGACCATTGGAAGGCAATTATCAAGGTACTCAGATACCTTAGATACACTCGAGATTACGGACTACACTATACTAGATATCCAGTTGTCCTAAAGGGGTACAGTGATGCAAACTGGATATCTGATATAACGGATTTGAAATCCACTAGTGGATATGTGTTCACACTAGCAAGTGTAGTAGTGTCATGAAAGTCCTCGAAACAAACTATTATCGCTAGGTCCACAATAAAATCTGAGTTTATTGCTTTGGATATATGTGGAAAAGAAGCTGAATGGCATGCCCTATTTCCTAGAGGACATTCTTAAATGGAAAAAACCTGTGCCGCCAATTTGTATTCATTGTGATAGTCAAACGGCAATTGGAATGGCACAGAGTAATATGTATAATGGTAAGTCTAGACATATACGTTGTAGACATAATACCATTAGACAACTTATCTCAACTGGAATTATCTCTATTAACTATGTGCAGTCAAATGATAATATAGTGGATCCGCTAACTAAAGGGTTAAGTAAAGAGCAGTTTGAGAAGTTGTCAAAGGGAATGGGTTTGGAGTATATTAGAGGAAAGGTTTTATAGCAGACACCCAACCTAGCTGACTGGAGATCCCAAGATCTAGGTTTAATGGGACAATCAAGTTATAGAATTGAATTAAATCACTGTGGGGAAGAAAATTCGTGGACCATTCCTTGATGAAACAGTGACAAACAGATAAGGTTAGCACTTTAAATTGCTTTAATGATATGTGAAATCACCTATGTAAGAGAAAAGTGGGGCCGCTTCAGAGAAGAATTTCTATGGACTTATTTCTTTACAAACTCTCGCAGAACCAAGATGGTATTTCATGGCCAAAATGGACACAACAATGAGAACCGAAAGGAAGTTAGTTGATTCATGTGTGAGGTATGTGTCATCTTTACACAAAATAGCAGGACAGTTCAAGGATATCATGTCTACTGAACAGATAGTAAAATACATGCATTTCACAAGGGAGAGTTCAAGGGTGGTGACACCTACCTATCCTATGCAGGATTCAACTATTGAACACTCTCAGTAAATTAAAATAAAAACAATTTTTCATTCATGTTGGGGATTATTGGGAAATTACGGCATTGGTGATTGAGAAATTGTTTCTCATTAATGAAATGAATGTATTGAATGGTGGTTCGTAGAATTTGAAAGAACTTCATCCATCCTTGAAATTGAAAGGACACAATCCATCCTTGAAATTGAAAGGACACAATCAATCGTTATGCATTGAACGGCACCATCAATTGCAAGGAATTGAAAGGACACCATCAATTCTATAATCATCATCAATAGCATTTATTCATTGATCGATTGTCTATAAATTGAAAAACCTCCCCTCATTTTTTGAAAAAAAAAAAAAGAAAGAAAGGAAGAGAAGACAATTGCATAGTTAAGTGAGAGTGTTCAACTTCGTTTTCTGGTTCGTTGGGGTGCAGATAGCTCGTGCTGCTAGTTGCACTTGATGTCGTTTTATCTTGGAAAACAGATGCCCACGTGACCTCGAGCACACCCTAAGGGGACGAATCTATTTCTAGGGGTTTGTGTGAAATACAGGACTCGACTTTCTCGTGTCCTTTGATCTTTCGGTTTCGTCTTTTTATCGGTTTGAATTTTCAAATTCTTATATTAGTGAAATTCATTTAATTTTATAGTATTCTATTTATTCAACGTGCTATTCAAATTGTCGTTCAATTTAGTTACTTATTACGGTTAATTAATTCCTACGGCAACCACTTTAAAGTAATGGCACCACATACCTTCGCATATAAATCATAGTGGTTTTTTTTAGCTGTCACAAATTATCAGCCAAGAACTTAGGTTGTGTTGGGTAGATGGTAATCTATGTGGATTACCGGGTATCTTTTTTAAAATTCCTATGACCCACTAGTTTACCATGCTTGGCTGGAAAAAATTATTGGGAATTCGAATTACCCTGGTAATCCATATTACCATCAAAGTGGCTATCTAAATACTCATGTGAGAATAACCTTTAATACTCGATCTCCCGACTGAGTTAGTCAAACCCCATTGGGCTTATGTATACCAGGATACACACAAAAAAATACCCTACCAGTCGTTCATTCTCACGTCTGCTCTCCCTCACACCTCCTCGGCTCTTCACAGCTCCTGTTTCTCTTTCTCACGCATCCACCTCAGATTTTCCCCCATCTCCAAATTTTGTAGCTCGAATAATTGAAAGTGATTGGGAATACTTCCGAATGAACGATTTGTTTCTTTCACTTGCAAGGCTATGTTCTTCTTATAAAATTTATTTCTGGGAATGTTTATGTTGATTTCGCCGGTCTAATTATAAAGTTTGGATTTATGAAGACAAACTCAGATCTGCCGAGTGGAAAAGAAAATTAGAAGAGTGCGTGAGGTTGTGGTACAGACATGAGGAACATTGAGAAAACAAAAACTGTTCTGTTTCTTCTGCAAAGAATGGACAATCTTTCATCATGCAAGTATTATGAAGAGGCAAAAGCAATTAAATATCTGGCAATTTTGATTTGTTTAATTTAATTAAGTATTAGGTTTGCTTTTTTTAAACAAAGAAATCATCTTTTCCTTTCCTGTTGAATATGATAAGTACGTATAGGTTCAGACTAGCGTTTGGATTTCTCTGTTGGATGCTCGGGTTGGATCTGCAATGTCAAGTAGCTTTGCTTCTTGTTATTTCTCTTGAAGGTATTTTGGTAAAAGGAAAAAGTTTACCCGGTAATCCTTTTGTTATAACAAACAAGGTAGTGCAGATTACTAGTGAGATTACCAAACACTGCTATATAATATTACTAGCTATTTAAAATGTGGTAATCTATCTCGGTGATAATCCAGATTGCTAAGCAATCCACCAAATGTAACCTAGTAATGTGATTGAGGGAGCATATGAGTCCGCCAACTTCAAAGAATTATGTAATTAGAGAAAAAGCCTAGCCATCTATCTCTACTCA
This sequence comes from Punica granatum, assembly GCF_007655135.1. NCBI lineage: Eukaryota > Viridiplantae > Streptophyta > Magnoliopsida > Myrtales > Lythraceae > Punica > Punica granatum. Next base: position 43,718,678 of record NC_045127.1, on the reverse strand, counting down.
TATGGAATGAGGAGTCTGTTGCTTGTATCGAGTGAAATGCTAGGGGCTCAAATTTTTTATTTGATTTATAACTAATACAAAAATACTCGCATCATAGGAAGGTGAATTAATCAATTTACTACTTGTGATACTAATACCGGTTCTTCCCTTTTGAATAAGAAAGATTGACTATAAATTCTTTTCAAATCAGCTATTTCTCTCTTCGTCAGGGGTATTGCTTTGGTCGCAAGGAATATGTAATAGAAAATTTAAAGAAAAACTATATATTTAGTCCTTAAAGTTTGGTTGCTTTTTTATTTTAATTCGTTTTCTAATTTTTTTTGTTTTACATTTTTTATCTTTGAATACTTTTATGTTTCTGTCTTCTTCTTTTTTTGGCTTCGTTTTCATCCAATAACTTGATTACGCCTTTTATCAAATTTTTTATTAGAGAAAATTTTAATTTGATCATCGACCTTTTATAACTACTTCTTTATCCTAAATCTTTTTTTTCTTAATATTAAACATTTTGTTTCTTTTAATTCTACCGCTCAATTTTCATAAAAATACCCATAGAACATTTTTAAATAAAAATTTGGTTTTTTAATTTCTAAAATAAAACAAAAATGAATTAAAATAATAAAAGGAAAAACGTAAACATACTCGAGAGAATGAGGGGGGCCGAGCGTTTAGGCTGTAGGCAATCTTGGTAGTGGCAGTGGTGATTTGCGTTGGTAGCATCCATACTTGAATTCATAAGCAAAGAAATGGAAAGATACATGAAAAACAGAGGCGATGTGGCTCGATAGCCACCAACCACGCTTGTGAGGTTGTCCATGACACTATGCAATGACATGGAGACCTTGATCTAAGGAATGACGTCGTAAAGTACAATAGTGGGTGTGATTGCGAATAGAGGTGTTAACAGATTTATAAGAGTAGGCCTAAGGTGACCTCTCTTAGAGTGGTGGTGCTCGTTGTCGCCCCCTATTGCCGTGTCTCTCCCTCTCAAGTTATCCTCCTGCTTTTAATAGTTAGTACCACTCAAGTTGAGGTTATCAATACCTCAAACTCCAAGTAGGTCCATAAACTTCACATAATTATTTTAATCGTTATCAATTTATTTTTGTAATAGTAAAGAAAATATTTTTATTTCAAAATATGCCATATCAGTTTTCTTTACAAATATAGAATGATAGAACTTTGAAAAAAAAGAAGTTTAATGTTGAGGCAAAATTAAACCCAAAAAAAAAAGAAAAAAGAAATAGCAACAAAAGGTTGAGGACCAAAATTAAAATTTTCCTACTAATTATTTTGATAACAGGACTTAGACAAAAAGTTATTCAATTGTATTGGACGAAATCGAACCAAGGAAAAGAAAATAGATTAAAATAGAAAAGTATTTAAAGGTATAATATATAATAAATAAATAAATAGAAAAAAGAGTAAAACAGAATAATAAATAAACTTAAAGGACCAAATGTATAGTTTTTTTCAAAATTTTAACTTCACATGGGTTATATCCACAACTGGTTATGTGATACAGTGAACAGGAGCGAAGGTTCTAGAGACTTGGGAGGCAATTGGGACAATGAGCAACTGTCGTCCGATGATCGGATGCCTCCGACATGAAAGTGAGACAAAGTGCGAGTGTTACCTAACCCTACACATCCTTTCTATGTTAAGCCAGCTGGACGGATCATCTTCGACATAGCGGATATGTGCATTCCCAATTTGTTATTCCGTGGGACAGTTGAATTAGCTGGGGGTTATCAATAATTGATGGCTTTTATAGCTTTTCCGGTATGGCTCCAAATCGTTTCTTGCCGTGCAAGTTTGTCGACTGATGAAGCAAGCTCGTATGAATTTTGGGCGTTGTTCGCCATTTTTCTGATCCAAAGGAAGTCGTATGTGCTCGGATGCTGATAATTCGGAGCACATCTGTTTCCCTAACTGCTAAATTGTGTTTCCTATGCCGGTGAAGAGGACTTCCTTAGTGATCTGCTAAGTTTTCAAATTTACGAATAGATTACTATCTTATAAAAGTACTGCATACTATCATCGGGTTTTAATAAAGTCCATTACATCCTATTCTCAATGAAAATCCCATCCGATCCAACGTCGTAGTCCAAACACGGACATCTATATGTAAAGGCAATGTCGTAACTACTTCGTGAATCACACTCCTTAATCGAAATCTCCATCATGGTGACAGCTCCCATTCATATTCAACTCGATCAGCACTGTCTGTCACAAGTCACAGCCAGATCGACTAAGATTTGCGAGTGCATTCACTGCAGAAGACAAATCAGTAAACCCTCTAAAACGTTTTGGTCCCCCCCACAACACCTCAGCCCGATGCCTCAGAAAATCGATGTGGTCATGTCTCTCAAGACATGATCTTGTGGTGCTGCCTCGTGGTGTAGAAGTTCCAACAGGAAGGAAAACAAAAGAGAACAGACTGAAACAGAAACATGCCAGACCATCAACATTGGCCTTCTCTCCTATCATAATCTGTCCCTGACCAGCCTTTTTGTCTATAAACTCTGACCTCTTATACTCTATTTGCTATAATATTTCTAATGGTGTCCAGAAAAGCTAAATCCGACATTTTCGGATCGTGTTTCAGCTCGGTAGAAAAGGTCCAAAGTCGAAGAGATTCAAGTTGTTCGGGAGAGCATAAGGATTATTAGGGTCATGTGGAAGTTTAGGCCGGGATCTCCTATGGTGGACCAATATCAGATCAAGAGATAAGATTTGAGTTTCTATTATTACTATTTTTATAATTTGTGTTCATAGGCAGGATACAGTGTATATATGTATATATATATATATATGCTGCGTTTTGGTTTCAAAGTAGAATTTTAAAATCAGATTTTGATTTTGAAAAAAAATTGTATAAATAGAGTTCACCATTTGATTTTGTATGAGTTATTTTGTTTTATTGTTGAAATAGAGTTGTATAAATGGGGCTCACTTTTTGACTTTGTATGAGTTATTTTATTTTGTTGTTGATAGAATTAGATTAAAGTTGTAATTTTAAAATCATATTTGCAAACAAACAAGCCATAGATATTATAAATATGAGTTATATTGGAATTCCAATTCAAACTCTCCAAAAAACATTGGGTCCTCTTTGGGGACAATCCGTTCCATTCAATAATCTGAACTAATTTTGTTTGAGTAACATGTAATTGAGAGAATAAAAAAAGACGGTACAGTGCAATAGCGCGCGCACCTTGCCCGGTCTAGCCCCGTTTGGATTCAAAGATTCCTGATTTTAACTTTAACTTTAACTTTAACTCAACACACTACACAACAAAAATACACATTTCTCAATTCAAAAATTTTAACTTTAACTTTAACTCAACACACTACACAACAAAAACACATGTTTCCCAAGTCAAATTTATAATCACATCTCATTTGTCCTTTTCCACGATCAAAATCAAAATCAAAATTAAAGTAACTTTAACTCTGAATCCAAACGGCCTCGAATCCAGGTTCAATACTCGGGCGACTACACGTGTCCTTTTATTTACTATTATTATTTTTATTTCATTATATTATATTAACGATCCTCCTTTATAACTGAAAAAAAATAACTAAGAAACTAGTATCGTATAATGATACATACTCCTAAGAAATTCTAAATTTGATTTTTGTCAGTAAAATTTCTTGTACCTCTTTAATCTAGAGCCTTACTCAGCTGAAGCCTCTATTCCTACGAATCCGGAATTCATATTTCCCCCAGGCCATATATGTGTTTGTGTGTGAGAATTGCAATTCTTAGTACAAGTGGAGTAGGACTCATGAACAATGAAATGCCAAATCTGTACTCTCCCATGCCAGAAATGATTGACAAGGATAGATTTGGCAACAAAGAGGCTTGATCTGATTTTGCCATCCCTAGACTGGTCAGGAAAGGGCTCGGACCGCAGAGATGGACGGAGAAGAGCGGCGACATGATGAACCACTGGACCATCCATCCATCCATATGTCCATATAATCCATCCATCCATATCCATATATATAATAAAATAGACTCCACTTTGCATTAAATTGAGTTATAGTTAGTAGGGTTAAAATAGTCAATTTATAATTACATAACAGTAAAATATTCAATTGGATATTATTATTGTGCGCACCCGAATTTCATCTCGTCGGGGCACGCGTGCGCGCGCCTATGCAACGCGGCTTGGGAGTGTCCACCTTCCCGGGGACGCGCGACGGACGCACGTGAGAAGGAGTCGCCACTTGCCATTTTACGACCCGAAGGTCGAGGGCCGGCAAGTTACCCGGGTCTAGGGGTACGGGGTACACCTAATTGCTAAGGCATATGGTCTGCGAAACCCGAAGTTCCGAATTCGGGGGTTCTGTTACATGCGAGCCTATATCTCGCATGCCCTATCGGTACTCTAGCTTGTCTAGGCTTGCCATTTTAATTTAATTACCGCTTAATTAGGTTCCGCTCATCTTACGCGTTTTGACACCGTAAATTCGAAGAAACACTCCGACCGTCCACTCTCCGACCGGGATTCTTACATGAATAAATGTACAACATAAATCCTTACATTGTCCTCTCAAATAAATAAAATACAAATTACAGCAACTGAATCCCGGTCGAATCGCGTTCGGTTATTATTCCACTCGTGCTCACCGTGTGGTTTGAAAAGACCGGAATTGAAATTAAGATGCACTCAGTGTTAGGGGGGTAGACCCCGTGATCTACGGTGGGGCGTTGGATCCCCTATGGGTCGCATCCTAAGGGATCGAGCTCGATCCGCATAACAAAACAAGTGCAAGAATGTAACAAAACGGGCATAAATAAGCAAACAACGGGATTTTGTTATTGCCGAATTTACGTGAATTAACCGATTATTAACCGGGGTATCTTGGCATACAAATCCTACCCTAAAACAAACAAAGTAGGTACAAGGTTTGAATCGATCAAGGATCGCATCGGGAAGGTATTTCGCATTTGGCATTATTTTATGAGGACCTGACGTACGTGACGTCTGTTGTCAAGCCTTGTGTTTGTGGGTTATTTTTAGGGTTGTTCTATGTTGTGACACTACGGTTGTTACAGGTTATTACCAAACATTGATTCCGCCTGTACATCCTAAAACCTAGTGCCTATCCCACTATTGCCCATTTTGTCTTAGCCGAGTATACAATTAATTCGGTATTTGTATTTTGAGCTAATCCACCTGAACTAACTACCCGAGACTATGCTAGAATAACAAAAACTCATCGGTCGGATAGGGCGGGCTATGCAGATGAACCTGCGCCTAGATAGGTAGCCCATCCCTACCCTGATACCGCATGTTTCTCTTATTCTAACCCTAGGGGGGTGTCGCTAGGTTGCAAATAGACGATTTTGCCCTTGAGATAAAAATTGTTTTCGGGAAAGAGAGATTACGCGGTGCAGGCCACCTCGGCCTGTGACCGGCGCTAACCGATCCCCTGGACCTTCCAGGGTTGTCAAGAACCCTAAAAGAGCCAAAAGATCGGTTAATCTATCCGGAAGTGATCTAAGAAGAACTTCCACGTCCAGACCTGAGTTTCCTGAAATCAGGTGAGGCCTCGAGTCAAGACGCGCAAGTCCTTCCTAGACATCCATGTCACATCGAACTACGTGTCTCGAGTTTTATAAAATTTGCAAGTTTTGAGAAGGGCACCAACGCATGTTTGCAACCTATCGACGCGTGTTACCGGTTTATTACCAATTCGTACAAAATTATTAGGGCCAAGTGAATTAATTAATCTTGTGAACGTCCAATTACCCCGTTAGTGAAATTATTGATTAAATTAATTAATGTTTTGCCAAATGCTCTAAATATTCGGGTTTCGGATCGTCGAGCCGATCATTGATGGACTGTCCGATGCGAATCCTAATTCCAGATCGCCTTAGGATTTAAAAATTAATTTTAAGTCGAGTTTGCATGATTAACCCGATTCATGAGAGGTTTCGATTTAAACGATAAAGCATTTTAAGCACAGATCAAGAGCATATCACCACATCAAGCACGGCGAACATACAAATTTACATAACCGGTGCCGCCATGATCATGATAAACACATACAAACATACACGCAAACACGATATCAACGAAATCGATAAAACGGCACCGATTCATGGAAAGCGGAAAATCATGCAAAGTACACACGTTGTCATGCCGTATACGTATAATTACAAGAATAAAATATTTAAACATGGCATACGCGCTGTCGGTCGGTGATCCAAGTAGGAAAGGGCTGGATGTCTTTGGAAAATGTTCAGGAATGATTTGAAAATTCCAAAAAGTTCAGGGACTAATGTGAAAATTCCGAAAAATTCAGGGACTAATTTGAAAATTGCAAAAAGTTTAGGGACTGATCTAAAAATTCCGAAAAGTTCAGGACTGATCTAGAGATTTCGAAAAGTTCAGGGACTGGTTTAAAAATTACGAAAAGTTCAGGACTGATATGGAGATATTAGAATGACCGGGACTTGACTGGAAACAATTTTAAAATTCGGGGCAGATCTGAAAAAATAAAAATGCGTCCTCTGGACTGAAATGAGACAAAATGAAAAGTTCGTAAAATCGAGTTCGCGACGAATCCGATCACCCACACGATCCAATAACACTCATTTCACATCATATTCATCCAAGCAAACGTAGATATTTGGCAAATGAGCCCTAAACATGCCACTAATAAGAGGATTTACCTAGTTCGGGAGATTGGGGGTGAATCTGTAAAATAAAAAAATTTAAAAAAAATTTAAAAACGCCGGACGGGTTGGGCTGCTAGAGGGGCCGGATTGGGCCGGATTTGGCCAAACTGGGGTATCGGGCCGAACTGGGCCTTTGGCTGCTGAACTGGGCCGATGAGGGCAGACTGGGCCTGACTGGACCGCGGTTAGTGGGCCGGACCGGACCGCGATGGCTGGGCTGGGCTGGCGTGCGCGGGCCGAGCTGCTGGATGGCGTGCCTGTTCAACCCGAAAAAGAGAAACCGACCCGGTTAGCAGAACACGGAAACTCAGAGGGAGAGAGGAGGCGGTTCGGCGGCCGAGCCGTGGGCGAGGCAGACTCGAGCTGCGGGTTCGGCGAGGGAGCTGGAGGTTTTTTTTTTGGCCGTGGGCGAGCTGCTGGTCTCGGCGTGGGGTCGAGCTGTGGATCTCGGCAGAAAGTCGAGATGGGATTTTAGAGAGAGTTCGTGAGCTGAGGGGGTTCGAATCCGGGAGCTGAGGGCGAATCGTCCGAACGAGCTGAGGGAGAGCGTGGGCTGTAGGAATTTTTCCGAGAGAATCGATGAGCTTCCGGGATTTTTTTCGTCTCCGCCCCCATTTTCGTGTGAGCTTCCGGTTTTGTTCCGGAATCGAGAGAGAGAGAGAGAGAGAAATCGCGTGCACGAAATCCATTCGCGTGTGAAGAGGAAGACGTTGGCGTGTGCAGAGGAGTTGGCGTGTGGCAGGCTCGGGTGCAGCGGCGCAGGAGGCTCGGGTCCGTCCCTGCCAGGAGGGAGAAGAAGAAGGAAAGAAAAGAGAAAGAAAAGAAGAAAAGAGGAAGAAGAAGAACAGGAAAATAAATGATGACAGAGGAGCAGCGATCAGAAGTCAGTGACTTCTGACCGTTGCTGACTTTTTTTTTTTTTTTCGAATTTCAAAATCGACGCGCGTATAAATTTAAAAATCTCGTCTACTTGATCGGACGTCGGAAAAATAATTCGCGACCGCCATCACGCTTCGAAAAATTTGATGATCGATATTACGCGATAAAATTATTTTCAATCTCGAATTTTGTCCCGAATTTTGAAAATTGACGTCGATGCACGCGAAATTTGAAAATGTCCCAAAATAGTATTATTTTTGAAAAATCATAAAATTGGTGCTAGATTAGGAAAATGTGCTATCTCCGAAAAGTCGTGAATACTCGGGTAATTAATCGGAAATACTTCCCTCACGGGCGGCAAAAAAACGACGATTCTGCCCCTCTGAAGCCGGTGGACCAAAATTGGGTGCTGACAGCTTGCCCCTCTTTGGTTACGTGCTCGGATAGAGGGTGCAGCCAAAGATAATGAGAAGCACCCGTTCGGTCTTGACGACCACCTGGCCATTCTCTCAGATGCAACGGACTTGTTTGTGGGAGGAAAAAGACAAAGGAGTCATGGCAAGCAAATGCAGGGCTAAAGTTCGTAAAGCAATAAATGTGAACACGAAGTCCTAAAAGCGATAAAGGTTGACACGAAGTCCGGAAAGCAGTAAAAGTGAATAAGAATTTTAAAAAGCAGTAAAGGTGGACACGAAGTCCTGGACGCAGAGTCCGAAAAGCAGTAAAGATGGACACGGAGTCCTGGACGCGGAGTCCGAAAAGCAGTAAAGATGGACGCGGAGTCCTGGACGCGGAGTCCGAAAAGTAGTAAAGATGGACACGGAGTCCTGGACGCGGAGTCCGAAAAGCAGTAAAGATGGACGCGGAGTCCGAAAAGCAGTAAAGATGGACACGGAGTCCTGGACACGGAGTCCAAAAAGCAGAAAAGATGGACACGGAGTCCTGGACGCGGAGTCCGAAAAGCAGTAAAGATGGACACGGAGTCCTGGACGCGGAGTCCGAAAAGCAGTAAAGATGAACGCGGAGTCCGAAAAGCAGTAAAGATGGACGCGGAGTCCGAAAAGCAGTAAAGATGGACGCGGAGTCCGAAAAGCAGTAAAGATGGACACGGAGTCCTGGACGCGGAGTCCGAAAAGCAGTAAAGATGGACATGGAATCCTGGACGCGGAGTCCGAAAAGCAGTAAAGATGGACGCGGAGTCCGAAAAGCAGTAAAAATGGACACGGAGTCCTGGACGCGGAGTCCGAAAAGCAGTAAAAATGGACACGGAGTCCTGGACGCGGAGTCCGAAAAGCAGTAAAGATGGACACGGAGTCCTGGACACGGAGTCCGAAAAGCAGTAAAGATGGACACGGAGTCCGAAAAGCAGTAAAGATGGACACGGAGTCCTGGACGCGGAGTCCGAAAAGCAGTAAAGATGGACACGGAGTCCTGGACGCGGAGTCCTGGACGCGGAGTCCGGAAGGCAATAAAGATGGACACGGAGTCCTGGACGCGGAGTCCGAAAAGCAGTAAAGATGGACACGGAGTCCTGGACTCGGAGTCTGAAAAGCGGTAAAGATGGAATGTAGAAGCAATGACTAATGTTGGGGGACGACGCAGGGCGCCGGAGGGCGAAGGCCATGATCCGTTGGATTTGAGCTCATATTGTGCTTATGACGGTGCCGTGGCAAGCGTTGTTCGTCGCTTGTCGCAGGATTAGGCGTTGTGTGTCTCCTTGAGGGTCATCCGCTCGGATTGGGATTTCGTCTTGTCGCATAAGGCAGACATGAGTCCGTCAGGAAGAGACACCTTTCAGGATCCGAATGCTCACACCTGCACACAAGGAATAGCGGCTAACGGTCGTTGTCAGTCACGCAATACCGCTGGAATTACGATGTGCAAAGGAAATCTATGTAGCGATACTTCGGGGATTTGGACACAGTGGCCATTTGAGGGGCGGCCGTGTCCCCGAATGTGACATGTACTTGACTAAAAGAAAGGCTTTTTTACAAGGAGGGGCATGGCCCGCAGAGTTTTGAGTAAAGGTAAAGGGAGGGATCTTTAGGATCCTACAAATTAAGGATACGACGATTCGACCCCATTTCGAGGCATGTCTCGAGCCTGGAGAGTCGAAGAGAGTTTGCTTGCGTCGAGGACTGCCGAACCACTACTAGCTGTAGCTTCACGCGAAGTGCCGCTGTTCTTTCGTGGTCAAGCCGACAATTGCCCCTAATTTTTGCCTAGGCCGTAGGATGAGTAACGACCTAGCGGGGTATTTTATATGACTTTTCTCACATGAGTGCTCACCTTTTGCTACGATCGCCCCTGTCCGGGTCTGATCGCACCTCTCGGTTCCTCTAACTTTTGCCTAGACCGCCCTTTGCGGGTTTTCGGCCTAGCGAGAAATTGATTTGCGCTCTCCTTTTGCCACGACTCCCCTTTGCGGGATTTTAAGTCGTGCCCCTCGTTCCCTAACTTTTGCCTAGGCCGCCTCAAGGAGGTTTTCGACCTAGCGGGAAAATTTCTTATTTTTCTCTCTGAAGTATCCTTAGATGAGAAGAATTGAATGGACAGGACACGTGCGTGATAAGTAGAAAATGTGGTGAGGTGAAATGGCACAGAGCCCAAAGGAAGACAGAGGAAGATAAGGGCCTGGACGGTAGCCTGAAACCTCCGAGAACACAAAGAAACCGCCGGATGACAAAGAGGCCATTAAGGGTAGTATTTCTTAAGGGCATCGGCATTGACCGGGAGTGTGTTTTCGGTCCCGTCCATATCGCTTAGGATAATTGCCCCTCCGGAGAAGACTTCCCTGACGACGAAAGGTCCATCATACTTGTATGTAAACTTGCCCCGAGAGTCAGGTGTGATGTGCAAGACCTTTCGTAGGACGAGATCACCGGGGCGGAATTCGCGGTGGCGAACCCTTGCATTGAACGCTCGAGCCATTCTTTGTTGGTAGCATTGACCGTGGCAGAGCGCTGTTAGCCGTTTCTCGTCAATGAGATTAAGCTGTTCGTAGCGCTGCTTCGCCCATTCTGCTTCTTCGAGCTTGGACTCGGCGAGGACCCTTATGGAGGGAATCTCCACTTCGATTGGGAGGATTGCTTCCATGCCGTAGAATAGGGAGTACGGAGTTGCCCCGGTTGAAGTGCGGATGGACGTTCGATATGCCAAGAGCGCAAAAGGGAGCATCTCGTGCCAATCCTTATAGGTCACCGTCATTTTCTCGATGATCCTCTTGATGTTTTTGTTCGCAGCCTCCACCGCACCGTTCATTTGGGGACGGTATGGTGTGGAATTGCGGTGGTGTATTTTGAATCGCTCACAAAGCTCATCGATGATCCTGTTGTTCAGGTTCTTAGCATTGTCGGTGATGATTGTTTCGGGGACTCCATATCGGGCGATGATGTCGCGCTTAAGGAAACGTGCCACGGCATTTGCGGTGACCGAAGCGAGCGTTATGGCCCCACATTGAAAAGGGCCACGGGGCCGCCATCGGGCGTAGCTCATTGGGGGGTGCTTTGATCTGATCGGCATAGACCTGGCACAAGTGGCAGTGTCTGACGTGTTTGGCGCAGTCGGCCTCCATGGTGGACCAAAAGTAACCTAGGCGCATGAGTTTCTTGGTGAGCATGAGACCGCTCATATGGGGTCCACAATTCCCTTCATGTATCTCTCCCATGAGGCGTTATGCCTCGTTTTCGTCAACACACCGGAGTAGCGTGGCGTCGAAGGAACGGCGGTAGAGAGTCTCTCCGCTCAGGAAGTAATGCGCTGTGAGTCGCCTAAGTGTTTTCCGGTCCCGACGGTTGGCAAATGTCGGGTATTGGCCAGTTTGCAGAAAATGTTTGATGTCTTCGTACCATGGCTGTTCATCGGTCGCCTCGATTGTGTCGCAGTAAGCCGGGCCTTTGGCAATCTCGATCTCAAGTGGCTCGATGAGGTTTTCTTTTGTGATGCTCACCATTGATGCCAGTGTCGCAAGTGCATCTGCAAACTGATTCTTGATACGTGGCGTGTAGGTGAACGAGATTTTCTCGAAGTTCTCCGCTAACTCCTCGAGATACTCGTGGTATGGTACTAACTTTGCGTCTTTCGTCTTCCATTGCCCTAACGTTTGGAAGATTGTGAGCATTGAATCTCCGAACACTTCTAGCTCCTTCACCTTGAAATCAATCGCTGCTTGCAAGCCAAGGATGCATGCCTCGTATTCGGCCACATTATTGGTGCAGAGAAAATTAACTTTTGCTGCAATCGGGTAATAACGTCCGTCCGGGGATATCAGCACTGCGCCGATACCAGAACCGGTGGAATTCACCGCGCCGTCGAAATACATCTTCCACGCGGTCCCATCCTCCTCCTCATCTACTCGGAGGATCCCTTCGTCTGGAAAGTCGGAGTTGATCGGCGTGTCATCCTCGATGGGAAATTCCGCCAAATGGTCTGCAATTGCTTGCCCCTTGACTGATGTGCGGGGCACATACTCGATGTCGTACTCCGTCAGTTGACAGCGCCACTTTGCAATGTTCCTCATGGAGGATGGGCTACCAAGTAGATATTTCAGGGGATCCGCTTTCGACAGCAAGCGGATAGTGTGATAGAGGGTGTACTGTCGAAGTCTCTGCATGACCCACACCAGTGCGCAGCACATCTTCTCAATCTCCGGGTAATTGGATTCCCCTTCAGTAAACTTCTTGCTCAGATAGTAGATGGCATGTTCTGCGCGTGTGGACTCATCTTCTTGTCCCAGCATGCACCCCAATGATTGCCGGCGCACCGTCAGGTAAAGAATGAGAGGTCGACCTGGCGTGGGCGGGACCAACACCGGCGACTGAACTAAGTATGTCTTAATATCGTCAAAGGCCTTCTGACAATCGTCGTCCCATTCAATTGCTGCATTTTTACGAAGCAGCCGGAAGAGGGGTTGACACTTATCTGATAAGTTCGCGATGAAACGCGCGATGTAGTTCAGTCGTCCTAAGAAGCTCCGTACCTCGCGCACTGTTGATGGCGGAGGTAACTCCCTAATCGCTTTCACCTTGTCAGGATCGACCTCGATGCCTCGTTCGCTGACCACAAATCCTAGCAGTTTTCCGGATTTCGCGCCGAATGTGCACTTGGCCGGGTTGAGCCTAAGCTTGTACTTCTTGAGACGTTCGAAGAGACGCCTCAGATTGACGAGGTGATCCTCTCCCTCCTTGGACTTTGCGATCATGTCGTCGACGTAGACCTCGATCTCCTTATGCATCATGTCGTGGAAGAGCGTAACCATTGCCCGTTGGTAGGTTGCCCCGGCATTTTTGAGCCCGAAGGGCATGACCTTGTAGCAAAACGTGCCCCACATCGTGATGAAAGTCGTTTTGATCTTGTCGTCTTCAGCCATCCGGATTTGGTTATACCCCGAAAAGCCATCCATGAAGGAGAACTGATTGTGGCGCGCGGTGTTGTCGACCAAGACGTCGATGTGAGGCAGAGGGAAGTTGTCTTTAGGACTAGCCTTGTTGAGGTCCCGATAGTCGACGCAAACCCTGACCCTTCCGTCCTTTTTCTCCACGGGCACGATGTTTGCCACCCATTCAGAGTAATTGCAGACTTCTAGGAATCCCGCATTTATCTGCTTGACGACCTCCTCCTTGATGCGGAGGAGAAGGCCGGCTCGCTGCCGCCGTAGGTGTTGCCGTTTGGGCGGGAAGTTCTCTGTATCGAGTGGGAGAGAGTGCTTGACTATCGACGGATCTAAGCCCGGCATGTCGGCGTAGGACCAGGCAAAGACCTCTTGGTACTCCTTCAAGAAATCGATCATCCGAGCTCGTTGTGTTGGATCGAGGCCCGTCCCGATCTTTAGCGTGCGAGGTTCCTCTTCAGTGCCTATGTTGATTTCTTCTGTTGGCTCAACTGAGGTGAGTTGACGGTTCTCGAGGCGGTGCAAACTCTCCTCTATCTCAGGCACTCGACCGTCCTCGTCGAGCCCTTCCCCGAAGTATATGGGTTGGGGCTCTTCGAGGAGTTCTTCGGATGGGTTCGAATCGACGCGTCGAAGATTTGGATTCGAGTGGAGCCTGGAAATTTAAACGAGTCGTCTTAGAAATATTTAAAGTGCTGCGAATGAGTAAGAGAGAAGGAAACGAAGGAGACACGAGAATTCAAAAATGCATGTAGGGATTTCATTGAAGGTGGGAACATTGATGCCATAACAAAAACCCCTCTTCCGTCGTGTGGCTTATGACTTTGCCGACACGGGAAACATCGTCTACAAAGATAGCCTTACACATCGGCGATTACAGCCGAGTAGCGCGGGACTGAGGTCCAGTTGTTGAGCTCCTCATTCTCCTGCGCGAGGCGGATGTAGACCCCTGAAGGAGTCTCCTCGGTGACGGCGTATATGCCTGGCAGATCGACAAGCGCGTCGTCTAAATCCGAGGAGGGGCCGTCAAGAGTACCTCCGACGATGTGCTGTGATCCTGAAAAGAAGTGGGAGAGTGGCGGAACTGGGGTGCCCCTGTTGATCTTCCCGTAGTACGCTGCGAGACGGTGGAGGCGCTTGCCTCTACGGGCTTCAATAATCTCGTGGCAGGAAGGGCGAAAACCGAGTCCCCTCCTGTTCTTGTACTCTTCGATCTCGATTGGGCGGTTGATCCCTTGCCCACGTGCTCCGAGTCCGGAACCCGGAATGTAATTATGGCGCAGCAAGATCTTCCCCACCATGCGGTCGGCGCGGGACGGACCGGCCTTTCCGTAGTCTCGGATGACGGAGATGGTGTCGAACGAATGGAAGGGGAGGTTCTGATCGTCCCCAATACTGATATAGGGGACAGCCGTCTCCTTATAAATCGCATAGTCCTCCTCACCTTTGACCGTGATGAGTCGCTCTTCCACGATGAACTTAAGCTTTTGGTGCAAGGTGGAGGGGACTGCGCCCGCAAAATGGATCCATGGCCTCCCGAGCAGCAAGCTGAAGGCATTGGGGATGTCGAGCACCTGAAAAGTGACATTGAATGAACATGGACCTACCTCGATCAGAAGGTCGATCTCTCCGTTCACCTCTCTCCGCGAGCCATCGAAGGCTCGAACCGCTGTCTTGCTTGGACGAATACGATTCAGATCCACATTCATCTGCTTCAGGGTGGAAACAGGGCATACATTGAGAGCCGAACCATTGTCGATCATGACCCGGCCTACCACGAAGTTATTGCACTTACAGACGATGTGCAACGCCCGCGAGTGTGCGTACCCTTCGGAGGGAAGCTCGTCATCCGAGAATGAAATATTGTTGGAGAATATCGAACCAACGGTTTCTTCAATGAGATCTGGAGCCGTCCCTTGGGGACCTGTGCCGCCGTCAGGACCTTCAGGAGCGCTTCACGATGTGGCTCCGAACTTAAGAGAAGGGCGAGTAGTGAAATGTGGGCCGGAGACTTGCCCATTTGTTCAACAACCTTATACTCGCTTGCCTTGATGATCTTCATAAAAGCCTCGGCTTCCTCTTCGGTCACCTTCTTTTGTGGGATCGGCGTAGCTTCCGGGGCGATTCCTAATGTCGCAGCAGGCGCCTTTCCTTTGTTCGCGACCTCCGGGTTTTCATACACTCGTCCCGAGCGCGTCACGCCCATGACGCTGAATTGACGCTCGAGGTTCCCGACACTCCCTTCGTAGGTCCACGGAACCTTGCTATCTTGATATGGCTCTCGTGCGGGGACATCTATCACGAATGGGGCGGGCGTGGCATCAAACCCCGCGTACCCTATACCGGTTTCCGCAGGCACATATTCGATTACGAACGGGGCGGATGGCTCCTGCCCGGTCTCGTACTCCCCTATGGCGCAAACACTGATCATGTTAATGCTGGGTCCCGAGCTTGACCCGTGATCGGGAAGAGGATTAACTTGCACGTTCGGAGGTTTGACGGCGTTGAACGTGAGTTGTTTGCCATCAATCATAGCTTGGATCTTCTCCCGCAGCTTCCAACAATCGTCGGTGGTGTGACCGGGTGCGCCCTGATGGTACTCGCAGTGCCGACTCTGATCCTGAATGGTGGGGTCGAAATCGGGGTTAGGCGCTACTGATTTAATCCTATTGCCTGCGAGGAGTTGCCGGTATATGTGGGAGAGCGGGGCCGGAAGGGGTGTGAATTGTCTGCGCCGCGGCGCAGTGCTTTGTTGGTCCTGCGGGGCCGGAGCCCGTTGCACCGGCTGAGGAGTTCTCGAAGCCGGAGGCCTGCTTTGTTGGATCGGAGGGGGAATAGGGACGTAATTGTGCGGGGCCGGCAACGGAAAGGAGGCCGGCGGGGGGAATAATATACTTGTTGCGCTGGGAGTTGCTGCTGATAATGCACCGGAGGTGGGGCATACGCCTGAGTGGTCGGTGGTGCGGGCGTGTAATTGATGGAATACTGTTGGGGGGCTTGGCGCCCTGAGTTAACAGCATTGACGGACGCGTCTTTTCCTCTCCTGTTTCCCGCGGAGGGTGTCCCAGTAGCAACCTTCTTCGAGGACTCTCCCTCTTTCTTCTCGGCCGGTCCTTCTATCTTGCCGAGCTTAACGCCGATATCAAGCTTCTTCCCGGCGTCGATAAGGTTGGAGAACGAAGACGTGTGAGCCAACAGGTGCAAGTAGTAGGCCCCTTTGAGGGTAGAGTGGAATAATTGGATCTGCTGCGCCTCACTGATCGGGGGGACATGTTTCGCCGCTCTAGCCCTCCACTTTACTGCGTAGGCCTCGAAGCCCTGATCCTCGGCCATCTCCATTGTACTGAGCTCCAACAGGGTCGGGGGCGTTTCTGCACAGTACTTGTACTGGTCGATGAATTTGCCCGAAAGGTCCGTCCATGTAGGGATATCCGCGGCTTTCAGTGACATGTACCAATCAAGAGCCGCTCCCGCCAAACTGTCCTGGAACGTGTGGATGACGAACTCTTCGTAGTCCCAGTACTGCAGCATCTTTCCCCTGTAGTGACGGAGATGGTGACGGGGGTCGGTAGTGCCATGGTACCTTTGGAATTCAGGCACCTTAATCTTCGGGGGTAGCCGCATACCCGGAAAAAGACTCCAATCGCAATCGCCGGCATCGAGGCGAGGACCACCTGATTGTAAGGCTTTGATGTTCTCTTCCATCTTCTTCAATCTCTGCTCCTGCTCAGTCCCCATTTCCGGGAGAAAGTTTGTCGGTGGAGCTATGGGGACAGCCTGGGTTGGCGTGCCCGGTTCAGGGATGGGAATGTTTAGGGGAGGTAGAGTTGGGTAAGAAAAGCTGATGTGGGGTTGTGGAGCTTGGAATGGGACAGGCTCGGCTGTGTGAGCAGGAGCGTGGGGGCTCTGTGCCGGGAAGACCATCGGCGGAGGAGCCGCGTAAACCGGTGCCGGAACCGGTATGGACATCGGCGGCGGTACTAGAGTAGTCGGGTTCGACGGTGGAAGAGGAATGGCTGCCGGGAGAGTCACCGATGGCGGAGGGACGTTAGCTGGGAGGCCCGCCGGTGCGTGTATCGCAGGCGCTTCAATACCTTCCGGAGCATGGGTCGGCGGGACCCAAGGGTTTGGGTCGACTGTTGGCCCGTACCCCGGAGGCGGAGTAGAGTTCGAGGAGGTGCGGTTTGGAGCTCTGAGTAGGGCCATGAGCTCGGCCATGTCGGCAGCCATCTGATTGACCGTGCCCCTTAATGTGGAGATATCGCCTTCCAGTGCGACGATGCGGGCCGCACCCTCTGTAGAGGTGGACGGTGCTTGGGCTTCCGATGTTGGGACTGGTGGCGGGATTTCTCCCGAGTGTACCGGGGGTGCGCCTGCAGGAGTTAGTGGTGGCAGTGCTTGAGTCATGGACGGTTGATAATAAACCGGCGTCGGTGGAGTGTTCTCCTCGGAGCTAGCAAGCTGATTGTTCTGTGCCATCTTCGATTGCAGACGAGTGAGATAACGGTGTGGCGCCAGTTATGGTTACCTGTATTAACAAGTGTGTAAATATATACGCAAACGAGTTACGTTCTAAAAATAAAAACGTGTGACATAATAAATAAGGGGATGACGTGCATGAGATACATGGATTTGAAAACTAATGTTGTCACTCGCATTGATTCAAAAGGTTTCTAAGATACAATGCAATTAAAAACAAGCCCTAAATCGTTCTTCCACCGCGCTCAAGGTGCGAGTGACTGTTGCCGTGGAGAGCACCGATTCAGGTGAGGGCCTGGTGGAGGCGTCTATTTTAAGGGGTGTGTGGACCTCCACGGGCTCTCTTCCTGAACCTCTCCAAGGCGACATTCGCTCGTGCCAGCTCCTGTTCGCGCCTCTGCAGCTTGGCGCGGGCCTGGGCAAGCTCTCTCTGTAATTGTCGTTGATCCACAAGCTGCTCGTCTTTCTCTGCGACTTCCCGACGAAGGTGATCTCTCTCGGCCCTGAGGTTAGCAAGCTCTGCTTGAATGGCCACGTTCGGGGTGAAAGACGCTCCCGTTGGTCCGTTATCTTCAGCTCGTGGAGAGTCGGCGAGATCCTCGTGTGCTGTAGGACCCCACCGATAGAAACGGAGGACATATTCCTCGGTAGCCTGGAAATCCTGTTCTTCAAGGGTTGGATGCTCGGGGAAATACGGACGCTCGATGACCACGGTTCGCCACGCGTCCAAAACCCGTTCGATGTCTCTTTGGCGATCCACGGATGTCTGATCCTCCCGCCAAGTGTGTTCGAATTTAGCCCGTGCCGTGTCCTCGGGGACTGTCTGCAGGCTGCCAAACTGCCTCATCACTCGTGCCGGAAAATATGTGGTGGACCCCGCATGACTCACGAGTGGTACTCCGTTAAAATCAGGGCACCTAAGGGCTGCGGGTCCGGGTGGCATCCACGCGGCTCGCCACTTAAAGCCCCTAGGTGGTATTTCGCGAAAAATCTTGATCCACTCGGAAACCTTGCGTTCTTACACACGTATCAGAGATAATAACTGCGAAATGATCGACCCCGAGCGACTGAAAAACAGGACTGGCCTCACGAGACCGAAGGGGTTTGCATGACTTTGAAGCCACATTTGTAAGAGGATTGGGGACCCTCTCAACCTACGATCAGCTGTTCGTGTGATGCGGTCGAGGGATCAGATAGTCTCGACCACTAGGCCTACCTCATACTCGCGGCCTCCGACCACTTGGAGGACGACGCTAGCTAAAGTTGCGTCTATACGATCAGCTGCGCGAGGGAATAAAAGAGTCCCAAAAATCAAAAGTAAAACTGCATGACACAAATTCTTTTGGAAAAGATCCCCTCGGACCACGCGTGATTGTGAATCGATAAAACGGAGTAGTTTCGCAGTTATTATCTCTGTACCGCCGGAATATGCGAGTTCGGCCTGCAGCGAAGACCTTTGCACCCCGAGTAGGCGCGAAACTAGAACTGGTCGAGTAGTCTGGAAATTAGGCTCTATAATTCCGTGAGTGACTGTGGTCCGGCCGATGAGGGTCCTATACTCCTCAATAGTAGGCGCGAGCTCGGTGCCTTGGATGTTGAAGACGGCGTGTGCTGGATCCCAAAACGTTACAGCAGCTCCGAGAAAATTCCAGTCTACCCGACGAGCGGACAACAGAGGTACATCTCCGACGAAGGTGGTGATGTAGTCTTGATCAATTCGGCGCAGGCTTATCCATATGCGGTTGATTTCGTCCAGTGGTGGTGTGATCCTGTCGAGGCGCGGAAAGGAGGCCGGGCGCGACATCCCTTACCAAGATGAAAGGAAAATCGACTTAGGACTCATCAATGCGAGTGACACCCTAATTTTGAAAATTATATGATGTATGCATGCGGAAATGTAAATGCCCACGGCTTAATTGAATTACAAGGTGTATGTACATGTCTCTCGAAATTGGAAAAGACTCAAATGGCGCGCAGGCCGACTCAATGGACTGTCGTTGAAGCCGAGTTGGAGGATGGCATGAAGCTCCTGCAGAATGCATGGTTTTAGTGCTACAGGGACCGTGCTACGTAAGGATGGGGGCTCTCGACTCAAGGGTGTTAATTCCTTGAAACCGAGCGGGATTCTTTTCAAGGCCTAAACGGCAGTCGAACTGCGCGCCGTACCCCTACTTCGAACCCCTATCTAACCTATGCTCCTATTACCGGTCGTGGGACGCGACCCATAGGTACCTAGAAGCTAGTATGATATGCAATGCATGTGCGGGAAATAAAAGTGCGTCAAGTAGATAAGCGGGAAATGCGGAAAGCGGTAAATAAACAAGCAAACAAAGCAAGCGGGAACGAGCCCGAACCCTCTAAGTGTCCCCAGTGGAGTCGCCAAGCTGTGCGCACCCGAATTTCATCTCGTCGGGGCACGCGTGCGCGCGCCTATGCAACGCGGCTTGGGAGTGTCCACCTTCCCGGGGACGCGCGACGGACGCACGTGAGAAGGAGTCGCCACTTGCCATTTTACGACCCGAAGGTCGAGGGCCGGCAAGTTACCCGGGTCTAGGGGTACGGGGTACACCTAATTGCTAAGGCATATGGTCTGCGAAACCCGAAGTTCCGAATTCGGGGGTTCTGTTACATGCGAGCCTATATCTCGCATGCCCTATCGGTACTCTAGCTTGTCTAGGCTTGCCATTTTAATTTAATTACCGCTTAATTAGGTTCCGCTCATCTTACGCGTTTTGACACCGTAAATTCGAAGGAACACTCCGACCGTCCACTCTCGACCGGGATTCTTACATGAATAAATGTACAACATAAATCCTTACATTGTCCTCTCAAATAAATAAAATACAAATTACAGCAACTGAATCCCGGTCGAATCGCGTTCGGTTATTATTCCACTCGTGCTCACCGTGTGGTTTGAAAAGACCGGAATTGAAATTAAGATGCGCTCAGTGTTAGGGGGGTAGACCCCGTGATCTACGGTGGGGCGTTGGATCCCCTATGGGTCGCATCCTAAGGGATCGAGCTCGATCCGCATAACAAAACAAGTGCAAGAATGTAACAAAACGGGCATAAATAAGCAAACAACGGGATTTTGTTATTGCCGAATTTACGTGAATTAACCGATTATTAACCGGGGTATCTTGGCATACAAATCCTACCCTAAAACAAACAAAGTAGGTACAAGGTGTGAATCGATCAAGGATCGCCTCAGGAAGGTATTTCGCATTTGGCATTATTTTATGAGGACCTGACGTACGTGACGTCTGTTGTCAAGCCTTGTGTTTGTGGGTTATTTTTAGGGTTGTTCTATGTTGTGACACTACGGTTGTTACAGGTTATTACCAAACATTGATTCCGCCTGTACATCCTAAAACCTAGTGCCTATCCCACTATTGCCCATTTTGTCTTAGCCGAGTATACAATTAATTCGGTATTTGTATTTTGAGCTAATCCACCCGAACTAACTACCCGAGACTATGCTAGAATAACAAAAACTCATCGGTCGGATAGGGCGGGCTATGCAGATGAACCTGCGCCTAGATAGGTAGCCCATCCCTACCCTGATACCGCATGTTTCTCTTATTCTAACCCTAGGGGGGTGTCGCTAGGTTGCAAATAGACGATTTTGCCCTTGAGATAAAAATTGTTTTCGGGAAAGAGAGATTACGCGGTGCGGGCCACCTCGGCCTGTGACCGGCGCTAACCGATCCCCTGGACCTTCCAGGGTTGTCAAGAACCCTAAAAGAGCCAAAAGATCGGTTAATCTATCCGGAAGTGATCTAAGAAGAACTTCCACGTCCAGACCTGAGTTTCCTGAAATCAGGTGAGGCCTCGAGTCAAGACGCGCAAGTCCTTCCTAGACATCCATGTCACATCGAACTACGTGTCTCGAGTTTTATAAAATTTGCAAGTTTTGAGTAGGGCACCAACGCATGTTTGCAACCTATCGACGCGTGTTACCGGTTTATTACCAATTCGTACAAAATTATTAGGGCCAAGTGAATTAATTAATCTTGTGAACGTCCAATTACCCCATTAGTGAAATTATTGATTAAATAAATTAATGTTTTGCCAAATGCTCTAAATATTCGGGTTTCGGATCGTCGAGCCGATCATTGATGGACTGTCCGATGCGAATCCTAATTCCCGATCGCCTTAGGATTTAAAAATTAATTTTAAGTCGAGTTTGCATGATTAACCCGATTCATGAGAGGTTTCGATTTAAACGATAAAGCATTTTAAGCACAGATCAAGAGCATATCACCACATCAAGCACGGCGAACATACAAATTTACATAACCGGTGCCGCCATGATCATGATAAACACATACAAACATACACGCAAACACGATATCAACGAAATCGATAAAACGGCACCGATTCATGGAAAGCGGAAAATCATGCAAAGCACACACGTTGTCATGCCGTATACATATAATTACAAGAATAAAATATTTAAACATGGCATACGCGCTGTCGGTCGGTGATCCAAGTAGGAAAGGGCTGGATGTCTTTGGAAAATGTTCAGGAATGATTTGAAAATTCCAAAAAGTTCAGGGACTAATGTGAAAATTCCGAAAAATTCAGGGACTGATGTGAAAATTCGAAAGGTTCATGGACTAATGTGAAAATTCCGAAAAATTCAGGGACTAATTTGAAAATTGCAAAAAGTTTAGGGACTGATCTAAAAATTCCGAAAAGTTCAGGACTGATCTGGAGATTTCGAAAAGTTCAGGGACTGGTTTAAAAATTACGAAAAGTTCAGGACTGATATGGAGATATTAGAATGACCGGGACTTGACTGGAAACAATTTTAAAATTCGGGGCAGATCTGAAAAAATAAAAATGCGTCCTCTGGACTGAAATGAGACAAAATGAAAAGTTCGTAAAATCGAGTTCGCGACGAATCCGATCACCCACACGATCCAATAACACTCATTTCACATCATATTCATCCAAGCAAACGTAGATATTTGGCAAATGAGCCCTAAACATGCCACTAATTAGAGGATTTACCTAGTTCGGGGAATTTGGGGGTGAATCTGTAAAATAAAAAAATTTAAAAAAAATTTAAAAACGCCGGACGGGTTGGGCTGCTAGAGGGGCCGGATTGGGCCGGATTTGGCCAAACTGGGGTATCGGGCCGAACTGGGCCTTTGGCTGCTGAACTGGGCCGATGAGGGCAGACTGGGCCTGACTGGACCGCGGTTAGTGGGCCGGACCGGACCGCGATGGCTGGGCTGGGCTGGCGTGCGCGGGCCGAGCTGCTGGATGGCGTGCCTGTTCAACCCGAAAAAGAGAAACCGACCCGGTTAGCAGAACACGGAAACTCAGAGGAAGAGAGGAGGCGGTTCGGCGGCCGAGCCGTGGGCGAGGCAGACTCGAGCTGCGGGTTCAGCGAGGGAGCTGGAGGTTTTTTTTTTGGCCGTGGGCGAGCTGCGGGTCTCGGCGTGGGGTCGAGCTGTGGATCTCGGCGGAAAGTCGGGATGGGATTTTAGAGAGAGTTCGTGAGCTGAGGGGGTTCGAATCCGGGAGCTGAGGGCGAATCATCCGAACGAGCTGAGGGAGAGCGTGGGCTGTAGGAATTTTTCCGAGAGAATCGATGAGCTTCCGGGATTTTTTTCGTCTCCGCCCCCATTTTCGTGTGAGCTTCCGGTTTTGTTCCGGAATCGAGAGAGAGAGAGAGAGAGAGAGAGAGAGAAATCGCGTGCACGAAATCCATTCGCGTGTGAAGAGGAAGACGTTGGCGTGTGCAGAGGAGTTGGCGTGTGGCAGGCTCGGGTGCAGCGGCGCGGGAGGCTCGGGTCCGTCCCTGCCAGGAGGGAGAAGAAGAAGGAAAGAAAAGAGAAAGAAAAGAAGAAAAGAGGAAGAAGAAGAACAGGAAAATAAATGATGAAAGAGGAGCAGCGATCAGAAGTCAGTGACTTCTGACCGTTGCTGACTTTTTTTTTTTTTTTCGAATTTCAAAATCGACGCGCGTATAAATTTAAAAATCTCGTCTTCTTGATCGGACGTCGGAAAAATAATTCGCGACTGCCATCACGCTTCGAAAAGTTTGATGATCGATATTACGCGATAAAATTATTTTCAATCTCGAATTTTGTCCCGAATTTTGAAAATTGACGTCGATGCACGCGAAATTTGAAAATGTCCCAAAATAGTATTATTTTTGAAAAATCATAAAATTGGTGCTAGATTAGGAAAATGTGCTATCTCCGAAAAGTCGTGAATACTCGGGTAATTAATCGGAAATACTTCCCTCACGGGCGGCAAAAAAACGACGATTCTGCCCCTCTGAAGCCGGTGGACCAAAATTGGGTGCTGACAATTA
Source organism: Punica granatum (assembly GCF_007655135.1). Classification (NCBI taxonomy): domain Eukaryota; kingdom Viridiplantae; phylum Streptophyta; class Magnoliopsida; order Myrtales; family Lythraceae; genus Punica; species Punica granatum. The sequence goes on along the minus strand of NC_045127.1, from coordinate 43,694,903 downwards.
TATAACTTATATTGAAAAAGAAGTAATTGATCATATATAGAACTAAACCATAAACTATTGGCATGTGAAAGAAATTAAAATATATGAAATTGAGCGTAAAAATGTATGAATCAAATTTGTAAGAGAAATTTCAAAAGAAAATACTGAATAATTTAATTAGTCCAACTTCTTCGAATACTAAAATTTTAAACTATATTTTGATATTTTTCTGATTCTTAAAAAGTATATTATTTTTAATATATATATATAATTATTATATAAATGAAATAATTGTATGAAAAGATGAAACTGCTTATAATAAAAAGATAGAACACTAATAAAATAATAATTTTTTTATAAAAATTTTCCCAATATATAACAATAAATCACTAATTCTACGAATTTATTGTCATATAACTAAAATTGACTCCTATATTAGTAAATGATCTCTCATTAGTGAACAAAATTTTAAAAAGTTCAAGAGAGTTAATTTAATCATGTAAATTTCATTTACTTAATTGGATGTTAAACCTAATTTCTATTATGAGATTAAAATTGTTATTATTATTATTATTATTATTATTATTATTATTATTATTACTTATGAACTTACAATAATATAAAAATGAAACAAGGATGTCACAAAATTTGCATGTTTAAAAAATGGATAATGAAGTAAATTTGTATGAACTTATCATAAGGATGTCATCTACCATAAAACTCTCTAACATACTTATTATTGAATAAATATAAAATATAATGCTCTCTAAGTGGAACTGTTTGTTGCAAAATAGAAAAATTAGTCTAATTTTATTATCATGAACTTGGAATTAATTACTAAAAATATTTTATTGTGTTAAGAAGCCAAAATATTTTCCAAAATTCAAACTAATTTTTATAAAAATGACATACATGTTTTAAGCTGATAAATAAAAATAAAATTTTCAGAAAAGTTATGGTCTTATAAATGAAAAATATTATATAGTTCTATGAGCGTAAACTCATAAATAGAACAAAAAATGACATTTTAAAAATAAGAATCTCATAAATATTGTTTAAAAAAGAGCAAAATGAAGTTTTATTCTAAGTACTAAACTTAACATATATCAATCTACATTGATAATTAACAAAAATATGATAATGCATATCAATTGAGATAAATAGTCTCAAAATATAATTATAATAATCAACTTGCTAAGTGGCAAAAAAATAATTAACTTGCTCTCATTTTTAACAAAAATATTTGAAATTATGTTTAATAATTGAAAATTTTATTATTTTTAATCAGAAAATCCGTGTTTCAAAATATATATAATTATAATAAGAAATGGTATAGGATTATGTGAAATGAACTCGTGTAACGCACGGGATAGAATTAGTTTTATTTATTTTTGCTGAAGTTAATTAAATAGTTCTGAATTATGAGGGTATATTGGATACCTTATCCTGTCACTTCATTTGGAGGAAGAGAAATGGAGGACGAGGGAGAGTTCGCCTCACCTCGCTTCCTCTCTATTCAAGCAAATGGTTAATGTTTGAACTAAGACGGCTTGATTTAGCGGTTTGGTGTTTGTTTTCCTTAAGTTAACTCCTGAATTCAAGTCTTGTTAAGGAAACAAATTCATATTTGAAAGAGTTTTGATTTCTTAGTGAACCGACCTAGCTCGAACTGAATATCATGATGAACATATGGTTAACGTAGTCTCTATTTGTTCTAGAGAACTAAATATAAAACTAATTTTAATTTTCAAATTTTCTATTCTGTCCAACCAAATCAAACAAATTTAATCCGAACCTTTAATTTTAATCCTATCAATTCTACTCATTGTTATAGCAAGTCAAATCTGACATAAATCCCACCTCGCTAAAGTCCGAATATGAGTGGTAATTTGTACGGTGAATTGTGATTTTGTTGCTTATTTTTTTTCATATCAAGGGAGTGCCTGGATCCAATTCGTAACCAAGACCAAGAAGATGACATTCATGGACTGTCTTGAGATCTTGAAGCAAAATATGCAATTCTTTTATTGGACACATCACAAGCAACCCAACTGGAAACACTCAACAAAGATCGTACTTCTTTTTTCTTTTTTCTTTTATTAAAGAAAATCCCGTATCCGTTTTAAATTATATACGAATGCATATGCTGTCTTAAATTTGCGCATAAACGTTTTAACTAAAAACCATCTTCAGGTCGGGTTCATTTATGCGTTTCAACATGATGAGGTATGCCCAGCCGAGATTACTAGCCATCAATTATTCTGGCATATCGTGACGTGAGCCTCGCCTAGCCGTGGCCTTGGTCGAATATTACTTGGGTGGGGAAGGGCACAAAATATGACACAAAAGAACAAATTAAACAAGGACGACAGGACCATGTGAGGGCCCATCGTTGGAGCAAGATAAGCTTAACAAATGCCGTTCTCACTCCATGACTAATTGCTTGGCAAAAATTTCTTTCCAAAAAAAAACAGAGAGAAAAAAAGAAAGAGAGGATTTGGCTATTGGCTTCACAAAATGCCAAGGCCGTGAAGCCAAACAATGTACAATCTTCAATTTCTGCCTCATCTCTTCTAACAGAAAACAACAACATCCACGTAACTTTCCATGATGTGACCCTTATATGGTCCATGAAGAATCTTCTTCATATTTATGAAATTGAAGAAGAAGAATTATGTTGTTTACACTGAAATTCAAGGTGGTATGGAGGCCCCTAAAAGGGACAAAGGGACGACCTTTGGACTCATTCTGGAGCGATCGCTCGATTCGTTTTCGCCTATTTCATCCCTCTTTGATCTGACTTCCCGAACCTCGTTCTTCTTTTCCCTTTCGCCTCATCCAGAAAATCGGGATCAGTCACGCTTCTGACGGTAAAAATAAATGTAAAAGAACCAAAGGTTAAGAGAAGCAATAAGATCCTTCCGCTTAATCCAACGTAAATATGCATGCCCAGATCCTAAAGCCCGGAAAGTTTTCCCGAATGTCCGAATGGTCTCATCAAAAGGTCTATGATCATTCACCGAAAGAAAAGGTCTATGATCGATCAAGTAAAAACTAAAGTGTCTCCGTACCTATTGACCTTTTGCAATGAAGAACTGCCTCATAGATTGAGCTCTCAACATCGCTCCATTCACCCGCGGAATAGGAAGCTACACTATGAGAAGGAGATGCCTGGGGTGAACCGTGCCAGCTCCTTACTTCGCGTACTCTCCTGTCGATATCGCCTACTCTGACACTCTTCCTCAAGTACCCGTCCTTGTGGCACAGCGGCTTAATGCATCGAAAGCATTTCCGTAAAACTAGTTTTGACGATCTCTTCCATCTTCGGATGAATTTATGCTTGATAAGGCCAGTCGAGGTTGTAGATATCTGGGCAGAGGGAAAGGCAGGAACCGCTAGAATAGGTTCCGAGTATGCCGAAGTCCTGGCCTTTGGAGACTCCGCCAAGATAGGCCTTATGATGCCGTTTGAGAAAAGCTCATCAGCGTGAACAAAAGTAGAGGTGGGGCAGGCGACGGAAACGTTGAAGTTGAAGTTGTTGGATCCCTCGAAGCATTCCTCCACTTCATCGTGCGGGTAGACGTACTCGAGAGGGTGGTCGAGGGACGGCCTTTTGTTCGATAACCAACTGTATGAAAAGCTTTCGATGGCTAAAGGTTTGGAGGTCTCCATGGGAAGGCCGTTTAGCTCCAAGCCAGCTCAGGGAGGAAGTGAGGGGAAATTTAAGGATTTATGTAATGTTTCGGAAGGACAAGGATAGCACAAATGTCGTACGCAGAACTCTATTATTATTGTGATCAGGATGACCACAAGAGTTTTAAAATTTTAAAATTATCGTTGTAAAGGCCAAGCATGAGACAAGAAGAAACAGTAAAATGGATAGGGTTGAGTTAGTTTCTCTATCGAGACAGATATGCCTCGATTGGATATTATGAGGTTGAATTGGTAGGAGAGTTTGTTCCCCCTCTTACAGTAATTTTATGTTCTACGTTAAATTATTATATAATTTGAGTGCACTCTATTATGACCGAGAAATTGAGTGCATTATTTTTTTCGGTATTAGAGAGACCCATAATATTACTACAATAAAATATTAATATTAATAATACCTAATAAATGAACATTGATAGTTTCATCCTTAGAATCGAACATGTAACTTCTTGGTTGGCAGACGAGTGCATAAACTACTGCATTACATCCTATATCTCAATTCAATGTATATCAGAACTAGCAGGTGCAACTGTTGGCTAATCCACATGTAAAAGTATCTCGACATTTTGGCCCAATTGATGGCCGCTGCCAATAAGTTGGTATCTTCTAGTCTTTTAATAATAAAAAATGTAAAATTATCAATGCATATTCATCCAGGTGATTTGACATTTATTCTTTTAAATTTCGGATTCGAATCTTGTAAATGAAAAAATCTATAACTTAAAACCCTTTACAGATTGACGGAGCTCAAACGACATAAACATGACTATTCGTCGAATAATTAACATCATTTTTTAATTGGTACCATTTGATTGTTGTTTTCTCTTATGGTCAATAAAAATAATAATTAAACAAAACACTCGGAAGACGAAACCCTTGAGGTCACATGCCAGGTCAATTGGCCCAATTTATCCGTCTAGGGCATCACAGAGGGTTTTCGGGACTCTGGGATTAGTCGGACGAATCCTGGACACTCCCAATTAGCAAAAAAAAGAAGTAAAGAGCATGGGAAAATACAATGTTTCAACTATAAGGGAAGCTTATGGCCTAATATAAGAATATAAATAATAAAATTAAATAAAGAGGCACATAAATCTCACCGATGAGATAAACATATGACCTAGCATAATAATAAAAATAACAAAGTTAAATAAATGGACACATATATCTCATTGTTAAGGATTAAACCCGACACCTGATTGTTTTGGAGGGGCTGGTGGTACCATGCCAAATCCCCGTTTTCAACCCAATGCTATTTCATTCATTATTTATTTATTTTTTTGCCGATATATGAGGATATATCTTGCCTTTTTTGCCCATTTGTGGCGATATACTTGGACCAATAAAAAATAAAATTACAATCGTTTATATCATGAAGGATTCATGAAGAGCCTACTAGTTGTTAGGTTACTACTGGTGGGTGGATCCCATTTTATTCAAACACCAAGGTGGGAAAAGAAAAAAAAATCATACTGCCAAGACTGCCTCATCAACCGTACGTGATCATACAAGTTTGACACCGATGGTGAATTATTATTTTATTTTGGTTTGTTTATGTATCAAGTTCATGGCGTGCGCCAGTTAGATACATAACAACTTTATTATAATATGCATATATATACATATATAAATATGTCAATCATAAATATTATCTATGTATAAATTGGTGCTGCCGACCAGTTTCTTACGAAGCATAGACATAAGCATGTTTCTCATGAAAATAAAATATCATCATATAAATATAATATGCACATACATATATATATATAGGATAATGCTACTCATCAAACGAGTAACTTATAAATTTAAAAATAATAAAGGAAGCCATTCATACGTAGCCTCAAGGGAGCAGCTGGTACCATATAGTTTCTACAGTACCAACTCATATGCTCCCCATGTGGCATCTCATTAATATCATAAGCTAAAAAGAGGAAATTAGGGAATTCGGTTGATTATCGTCGATGCGATACATATTTCCTTCAAAAGGCGAAACCAGCCGAGACAGCGGTCCCGACCTCGGTCGGAACTTGAGACAAAATTGCTACAAAATTCTGGACACCAAAACAAATGGGTGATTGAGGTGAAAACTGACTAAACATCAGAAGAGGGGTCCCCCGCTTCATATATTTGTCCCTCCTTAGTGAGAAGGCTGCCTGCAACTCCATATGCACCCCACATGTTCCTACGTTCGATTTTTGCGTTCTTTCGTCTCAAGAGGGCTACAAGTTAAAGCTTCACGGGCGAGTCGATCATATCTCCGAACCAGAATCATATCGTGCTAAGGAGATCCATAAGCGTGCATGGATGGAACTTGGCTTCGATTCCCATCCATTACCACTATCAGTGACCAACAGATGAAGAAAACACAGCGTTCGTTATTCTTATCTTCCATCTTATCTGAGCATATCTCTCCTTTAACAGAATTATAATTAAGGATTAGTAAGCTAGGTGATCATAGAACCTTTAAGAATTTGGGATGCTCTCGGCGTATAATTTAAAAGATTAATCTGGTTAAATATGGTGTGATTTATTTATTTATTAATCGAGCGTGGGCTAATTATAAAGACCAATTGCTTGGAATCAATTAAATGAGAGGCAAACACGTAGACGACGTATTGAACTTGTAGACTTATTCTTATACCATGTTAAATTGTTATTGAGTTTATATGGATTTAGGCTCATCTCCACCTTCAAAGGTCGAGCAATCAAGTGGTTGAAATCAAGTCTCATAAAAACTCAACTATTTTTTCTCTCTCTACTCCACTTGGGACGTTCAGATTACTTCTCAATACTCACCCTCAAATAGCAACATGTGATCTCTTTTTCATATTTGTCCATGCCAACTATGTACCCTTAGACACTCGTCATCAAATATTGACTAGTGCTCGGATGAGCGGGGACTAACATGAGCACATTTTTTGCTATTGATGGCATGGCATGAGCTATGGACATTCGAAAACGTAGCCCGCTCTGATGCTATATGATAATTTAAAAGGTTAACCGTGTTACATATGTTTAATTTATTTGTTTATTACCCAATAAAACCACTTGCTAAAGGAGGAAATCCCCTAGATCATGCATAGTAAAAGGGCTCGAGATTTACTGAAAGCATCTCATGACCAGAATTAAGTTGACAAATGAGTGAGAATTAGTTTCAACAAACAGCCTGAGGACACTATGATTCCTCAATTAATTTTATTTTAGTTCGATTACGGTTTTCTAATTATTTACAGTTTTACACGATTCAACCTCTCATTCTCGCCTCTACCCATCCTGTTACATGGATTAGGACAGCTCCACGTGATTGCATGACATCGACAACATAAATCATTTTTATTTTTCTGTGGTATATATCATTTTGATTTTTAGATGGGTAAATTGCACGAGGTATCCCATGATTTTGTCACTTTTTCAAATCTATTTCATGATTCAAGAATTACCTAAAAAAAACCATATCTTGGTGCCCAGGAAGAAGAGTCAGTGAGCGCAAACTGTGATTTCCCACTGAAAACGTTTGTTTGGACCACGGTCCCATATCTTGGTGTGAAAATCATAGTGACCGTTAGCTGGTCAGCTTTATCAACAGCGAAGACATCTTTAGGGGACGTAAAGTAATTATTTTTTATGTTAGCTGGTCTTCATGTTACATAAAGTAATTATTTTTTATCTCCTCTTTTTTAAGCCGGCGGGGGAAGCTAAGCATTGCCCTTCCCAAGATTATTAATGGTGGAATTCAATTGAAGCAGATTATTGGAATACGTGTCCCAAGAGAACATTCGAATTTCCAGAACTTGAGGAGGGGAACCATGAATGAGGAAACTTTTGGATTTGTTGGTTGAGAATTTAGTGCTGCATTTATTTTTATTTTTTTTAATTTCAGCTCTCGAGTTCCGATTATCAGCTGAGTTTCAGATTAATTTGCTAGATAGCCCTTCTAATAGTGGAGCTTTGTTGTTGGTGCGTCTATCTGCACTACTTCTACGGTGATCCTGGGTCACCGTAACACCCGCATCCCAGCCGTGTATGGCATGTGGGGCTCGCATCACACTCACCATTCAACGGCCGGAAGGGCAGGGTCATGGTGACCCCCGGATTCTCTTAGAATTTTTTTGTGAATCTGATATTTCAAACTCTCTGATTCGATTGATTGATAGTACTTGTCATGAATGTGTTGTTAGGGTCAATTTGTGATGACTTCTCCATGTAATGACATCTTTATTTCGCGTTAGTTCTGCCAGCTTGTGGATCCTGTAACTATACATATTAGATTATTGAACCCATGCATTGCACGTGTTTTGTAAAAAAAAAAAACTCTTATGAAATGTTAGATATTAAAAAATTGTTAGTATTGATTTATAGTTTATATTAATATAAAGAAAAATTATCTTTATACTATATAAATTTTAATACGATAAATCTCATATTCATGTAAGATAAAATTAATTTAAGAGCTTATAGGCAAATCGTTCATGTAAAGTATTTCACATACATGATCTTAATTATCGATTCAATTTATAAAAAGATAATCATAAAATCCCAAAAATACAAAATTTCTAACCTTTGGAAGAAAGATTAATAATCACAAAGTTTATAAAATTATATGTTAAGTATTCACAATTGTCATTTTTCACTCATATTTATGCATTAATTTTTATAAATTTGAATAATTTTAAATAAAATGACTAATCATTTTAACAGGATATTAACTTAATTTAAATTTTATGAGGCTAATATCTATATTTAAAATATTTATTCACCAATAAAGTTACTTATAATATTATAATAATAATAATAAGTGATTAGAATTCTTTTTAATGTTTCATTTTTTTTATATATTTTCTTAAATTACAATAATAAGGAATATTATTCAATTTCTATATAACACAATAATTTATTAAGACAATTACTATTCTACCCTTATTTAATAGAGATATTTATAGTTCAACCCCTATTTAACAGTGTGGGATTACTATTCTAGCCTTATTTAATATAAATATTTACAATTCAACCCATACTTAATAGGGTGGGATACAACTTTATATACATAATATATATATATAGATTGGGAGTGTAAGTAAAAGTCCGGTAAACTGAAAAATCCGAACCTACCCAAACCGAAATACCAGTACCTGAAAAACCAAATACACCTTATGGGCGGTTTTTATGGTCGAAGAAAACCTACCCAAAAAAGAAAAAGCGGGACCGACCGGTAAAACCTTGCAGTAGCCGAACTCACCCAAATTATATATATATATATATATATATATATAGGATGAATAGGATATAAATAGTATATATATGTATACTGTTTCAACTTACATTTCTAAATGTGCACAAGTAATGTATCATGAATGATGATGATCTTTGGTAGTTTCTTATATAAAAGAACTTATCTCCCCCACTACCACTTCATCATCATCAACATGATGGTTTGCATGATATAATTTCTTGTCATTCATTCATCTCCACTATTATAGTACATGATTTGAAGGAAAAACATATATATTTGTTTTTTTTTTGGGTAAAAAAGTTATAATATATAGTTAGGGGAAAAAAAATAAAACAATAAGAACATCAACACATACTCTTTTTTATTTTTAGGTCCCCGAAAAAACCGAAGTTATGAGCAGTAGGTTTTTTCTCTAGAAAAACATGTCCGAACTAAATGGAGACCGAAAAATTTTAGGAAACTCCACCCATACCCACCCATTTACACCCCTAATATAGATAGCTACAATTATCATCAGGGAGGCATAAAAAGTTTTGATCTTGCATGCGTATAGTTTCAATCTAGTTAGACTAACCCTTTGTTATCGAGAAACTTTTTAGTGATTCTACCTTACCTCATGGCATGAGAAAACAATAATCAAATTGTAATAAACTAGAGAATGATTGTTAACACTATATAGCAGCAATTGTTTATAAATTGATTACTCTATATTACTATATAAAATTATTAACAAAACGATTAATATATCAATGGTAATTGCCACCAATGAGGATGTTCTAATATATGGAGCGATAGCTTTTTGTTTGACATTTCTATGCTCCTCTACCCGGGCTTGTAGTTATGGATTTTTTAAAAATAAAATACAGATAGGCCATAAATAAAATGTTTGACTCAATATCTACCGAAAAAATATGATGATCTACGGAAAAAAAAAAAAGGTTTGACTCAATACCTTTAAAGTATTAGTGTAACAGCATGTGCATTGGTACAATAGAAGTGATAAAAATCATGTAAGAAGACAATTGCAACACAAAAATATTGAGTTACGAAACTTTATTGTGATATTCTATCACTTCTTTCAAGAACATCATGAACTATAATTCTTTTTATAGTTTCCATTTGCTCCCTAGTATTACTAGAATTTACTTGAACATAATAAATGCTCCAAGTAAAAACACAACAAATGCTCTCCGGTGTAAGAAATGCTCTCCAGTGTAACAAATTTGAAGGAGTGGGCCCATAAAGGAAAATTATCGAATTGGGCCATTGATTTACAAAAATAGAAAACCATGCTTCAAGAAAAGAAGGCCCAATAGAGAAAATCCTTCCCCCCTACAGATCGACGACAGAAAAATATATGGCAAATAGGATGGTTATTTCTCCGATTTTAGGGGCAAACATAAGAAATTTAATAAAAAATCTAAGTGTGTCCTGTAGAAAAACTTATGACAATAATATACACATAAGTTCATAAACATAACAAAAAATAAAAATTAAATATAAAAATGTCATAAGCATTCTTAAAATAGAAAGGCAAAAGAAAATTTTATTTTAATTACTAAATTTGATATATATGACACATCTATATTTTCAATCAACTTAAATATATGATGCATACTAATTGAAACAATTAGTTGCAAACTATCATTAGAATAACTAATTTACTCTAATTTTTTTACAAAAAATATTGAAAATTAAAATTAAAAATAAAATTGGTGTTTTAAAATATAAATAGAAGTAATTACAAGAAGAAATGATACATAGATATATATAAAGTACCCGTGCAACGCACCAGCCAAAAACACTATACAAAATTTACAAATTAGTTTTACTCTTCTCTTTCTTATACTACATTTTTATTTTCATAAACGGATCCGATAAATTTATTCCATCATTCCAGACTCTCCTAAATGTTTTAAATTAGTAGTGCCGTCGCGCTGCAAATTTAAATGTAAAAGGATGTACACGTTTTATTTAGAAAATATGCAATTCTCTGAACTCTTTTAGCTAAATTAAAATCATTATCTCGTAACTTTGTTTGTTATGGCAAGGAATCTACATGGGATCAAAAGATCCAAAGCAGCAACCCCTGCAAAATATTGCTTCTTAATAGTTGCTTATGGGACAGAAAAAGTGCAAACATGCAAGATGCATGTCTATTTTCATCATCATGCAAAAATATGGATAAATTAGGACAATAAATATATTTATTTCTATTTAAATTAGATAAATTCTAAATAGACAAATATATATAATAATTTTTTTTAGGATGTTGTTTATCATATTTACATCATCACAATATTTATAGATATAGAGTTGCTAGAAAATATTATTTGCTGGAAATTTACAGTGAAAATTCTAGTCAATAATTAACTAACATTTTATTTATAGTTAATAATTAATTTCTAATGTCTTAATCGAGATTAATAATGGCTTTCGCCTTAATTTTGGGAATCTCCTCTTCGACTTCCACGTGATAGATTACTTACATGTTATATGTCAAACGTGTCAAGCCGCATTCTCAAGGAGATCACGGCGAAACCACCAACCAACCTCATTAAACTAGAGTGTAGCACCACAATCCCAAAAGTCCATACTTCTAGTCTACAGTTGGATTTCGAAATAGAACAGATCGCATGGGTGAAAGATCGGACAGTTATGCGGCCCAAGGATTTGACCGCTTGAATTCTTCCCAAATAAGCATGTCTGACCTATTGATTTGATAAGCAGAACGGCTTGGAAAACCGATTCCGAGAAAATAATGGGCCATGACTAACAAAGCAATGCAAAGTGTGCTTCTCGACCTTAAATGGCCAAAAAGCGAGAACCAAGGTCTGAACCTAGATTCAGGAAAAGTTACCCCTGCCCGGAAGCCAAGATAGGTAAAGATCATCGGATCGGCATCGAACAACCCCGAAAGATTAATTAGGTTTCGTTTCAGAAAGCGGAATATATGCAAGAAAAAGTAAAGATGTAAAGAAAGGTAAAGGGGACAATAATGTAAATTGCTATAAAGGAAAATATAAGTAAATAGTACGAGTTTGATTGATATTCAGCGACGCTTATAAATGAAAACGGATTCTATATATATAGGCCTAACTCTAGAATATTGTCCAAGATACTGTAATCGGGAAATATCTAATGAAGAATGAGAAACTAGCCCACTAGAGAAAATCGTACGATTGTGAAGAATATTCTTCTACTAATTTAGCAATTCTAATAACCTAATATAAACCTAATAACCTAAGCAAATATGGAAGTCAACTAACTTGGTAATGAAATTTCTTCCATTCTAAAAATTAGCTAAACTTGGAAATCCATCCAAAGATTGGCTAAACGTGTATCTACCCCATCTTCATTCCATGTACACTCCTTGCTAACTCACGACCACCCTCCTTCGGCTTTTGCCGTCTTTCACCATTCTATCGGCATTCCATGTACATTCCTTGCTAACTCAGGACCACCGTCCCTAGGCTTTTGACGTCTTTCCATTCCATTGGCCGGCCGAATCGGATGTTGCCGTGGATTTAAGGATTTGACAATGCATTGACCTTCAGGCGTGGGTTGTCTCCCCTATTAAACTTGGCGACTCTAAATACACTTCGTAGGTTTCATCGATCCATAACGCTTCTTTGACTCATTTACTCGCAAATGGCCGAAAATGGGTATAAACAATGATGCAGTAGTTGCTACTTGCTAGTTGCCAGGTTCTCTTTTCCTTTTCTTTTTTTTTTCCTTTTTCTTTATTTTATAATAATTCTTATATTGTTTCTACTTTGTTAACTATTTTGCGATATATCGGTACCACAACAGCTAAAAGTCAAATAACATAAATAGCACGTGAGCCAAATTTTTGTTAAAAAAAATTCATGGTAGGATAGATCTTATATAAAATTGAAAGTTCATATTTTTACGGTTAAAAATAATAATTCATGATATATCTAAGATAAATTTCACGATTTTACTTGTAATTTATCTTATTTGTTCTTAAGCTTAAATTTTTAAAAAATATGTATTTCCAATCCGACAAATTTTTTTAGTGCAGTGACTTCTGAAGCTACGCCATCATGGAGACTCGAGGACACTTAAAGCAGCACTGTCATAGAGACAGGGGGTTTAGTCCATCGGTACTCACCATCGACCACCCTCCACTAGGTTCATGGTTCCACTTTGCGTAACAAATAAATAAATAAATAACTAAACAAATAAATAAACAAGTAAATAAATAAATAAATATGTAAATAAATAAATAAAAAGGCGTATGAGCCCTGAGCATATACACCCATTTTGACAAACAGATTGAGTAAATAGGCAATTTGATTCATGACTTTGGAAGATTGCATTACTTGAGTCCCTAATAAATTTTTTACATAAGTTGAGTCTTTGAATTTTTCAATTTGCATCAATATGGTTATCGTTACATTATTTAGGTCTCTATCATTTCAAAATTGCATCAATTTAGTCCTTCAATTTATCAATTTGCATCAATTTGGTCTCATGTCACATTAGATGGGTCCTTATTTATTCAAAATGCATAAAGAGATTCTTTTTTATACATCAATTAGGTCTTTCCATTATGGCAATGTAACTGAGGAGTATGTTACATCGTTTAGACCCTTTCTTTTTCCATTTTCTTTTCCTTTTAATAGAAAAAAAAATGAAAAACAGTAAGGGGCCTTTGACTGGGGGCTCCCCTCGCCATCGAGCTCCCCTAAACAAGGTCGTAGAGGGAGAGCCCCCAAACACAGCTGCCCCCTCTGCTCCCAACGACGACCTCGCCTAGGGAAGGTTGCCAGCGGGGGAGCCCCCATTAGAGCTTCCCCCTCTCTTTCTCTTTCGAAAAGGGAGGGAGCTCCGGTGGGGGTAGAGGAGGGAGCTCCGGTGGGGGTAGAGGAGGGAGCTCCGGTGGTAGCTACCTCGTCGGCAACCTCCTCCCAAGGCGAGGTCGTCGATGGGTCCAGTACCCTCCAGTGACCTCGCTTAGGGAAGGTCGCTGGCGGCGGAGTCCCTCAATCGAAGCTCCCCCTTATGATCCCTCTCTTTCGAAAAGAAATGGAGAGGAAAGGGCAACTCCGACTAAGGGCTCCCCCCCGGCAACCTTGTCTGGGGGAGATCGATGGCGCAAGGAGCCCCCAATCGGAGCTCCCTTACTGTTTTTCTTTTTCTTTTTCTTTTTTCTATTAAAAAGGAAAAGAAAATTAAAAAAATAAAGGATTTAAACGATATAACATATTCCTCAGTTAACGCTGTTATAATGGAATGACCTAATTGATGTATAAAAAATAACCTCTTTATGTATTTTATATAAAAAAAAGGACTTATATGATGTGACAATGGACCAAATTGATAAAATCAATGACTAAATTGATACAATTTTGCAATCATAGGGACCTAAATGATGTAATGAAGATCATATTGATGCAAATTGAAAAATTCGAGGACTCGATTGATTTAAAAAATTTGGAAGGGACTAAAGTGATATAATCGTCCAAAGTCAGGACCAAATTGCTTAGTTACTCCCAACAGATTATTCCAAAATCTACCCCAGGTTGAGCAACCGGGAAACAAAAGATGGGCCCCAAATTTTCTCCAATGCAGTTCACAATTGAATGACCTCACCCACCCACAAATGGACGACAACCCCCTGCTCATCATAATATTCACTTGTCAATTGTTTTTTCTTTTTCTTTTTTTCCAAAGCCCATGGTTAAATTCAATGAAATAAAAATTCTTATAGGTATAGTTAATAAAGAGATATGAATAGTTGTATAACGAGTTTCAAATCTAAAATCTTTTATTTATCAGTAAATATGCATGTCATTGTATTTACACTCTCTTTGATCACTTATCAACTTGGTATGTGACATACTATATCCTTTGGTCACAACTCACAAACAATCAGACTAGCATTTACTGTTATACGGGTCTTCGTGATGCGAGGTCCATCGAGATTATGTTGGAGTTGGAACATGCAAACTTAAGTGTGACGTCTAATGGATACGGGTTCCTTCTTGTACCCGTACCGAAAGTATGCTCCATCAAGCTTAGCTGGATTTTGCTTTTTCGGGGCCAGCATACTCTATGAAGCTGAAACTGCCCTTTTTAAAATTTAAAAAAAAAAATTCTTTTTCATAGAGAAGAAAATGCACTTTCATTAACTACAAGATATATATATTCACCCATTTGATTTTGCAAACGATTTTTAAAATTTTAATTCTAACTTTAACTTTACTCACTACACAATAAAAATTAACAATATAATTATTACTCTTCCTTTTTTCTTTAATTTTTTAACCATTTAATTCAATTTTAATACTAAATTATCTAAACTATTTTTTATTTTTTCCATAATTCAACAATACAATCATTACTTTTTCATAATTTTTTTCATAATTCAATAACACAATCATTACAAATTAATTAAAATTAAAACTCAACTCAACTTAACTCTAAAACTAAACACACTGATGGAGTCCAATTAATCCTTTTGCCCCAAAGCTATGCGTATTCGCTCGAAACACATAGATATCGTTTGACGAATTCCAAATCTTCCATTCCTTTTCCCTCGACCCGAAAATTGAAATAGCGAAAAGTTCCAAATAACGCATCATGATTCGAGCTCTAAGGAACTCATTATTGAATTTCCATTGTTTTAGAGTTTGTGTGACTTTAAACCGTTAGGCTTGATTATTGAAAATATTAATCTCAAAAGGAAAAGATGAACGGATACTCATTGATTTGTTTGAAATTTGAGTATCATCACTTATCCGCTTGAGCTTTTAAGTGGACGTGAACTTAAGCCCATATAAATTTAATGGAAATTCAATATGGCATCAAAGCCTAAACTACTCGTATTTGCGTCCATGCACGGATACACAGTAACACCACATCAAACCTTGTATGTCCACGAGTAGCAAAAAAAACTCAGTTGGGTATATAAGCTTAGTGAAAATTCAATACCTAGATCTATAACTACCTGAATATCACGAAATATTTACTGTGCATATTCATAGCCATTCACCTCGCCTTTGTTAAATAGCTCGAACCGCACTCGATAGCACTGCACTCAATAGCATATCATGACACCGATAGAGGTCATAATGGTAAATGTCGCTTGACTTTTAAGATCTCTCCCCGGCAGGCAGAGGCAGACTTTTCCTCCCTCTCCGTCCTCCCTACGCTTACCCTCCACTCCCCTGTCTTGGATAATAAATTATTTCCCGAACTCAGTCCCACCGCGTTAACCTCGAACCAAGTCAATCATAAGCTGACGCAAA
This sequence comes from Punica granatum, assembly GCF_007655135.1. Lineage (NCBI taxonomy): Eukaryota > Viridiplantae > Streptophyta > Magnoliopsida > Myrtales > Lythraceae > Punica > Punica granatum. The sequence goes on along the minus strand of NC_045127.1, from coordinate 43,678,706 downwards.
TATGAAATTGTTATACATTGTGGCTCGTTTAATGCCGACGACTAGGTCAGCTGTTACAATTCACCGCTAACCTGACGAACTGAATTCATGTGATAATTTTCAGTGTTGTCGATAACTTCACATTTCCCTTCTCCCCATCCTCCCTCAACTACCTCCCTTTTAGAATTTATGCACGGGATGGACCGAGTGGAAGTTGAAGGGACAATTGGCCATCGTAAAACTACCATATCTTAAGAAAATGTAGATCTTATTTATCAAATTTTAATAAAATTTCTTATATTCACTCATTAATTTTAAAAAATATAATCCGTTGGTCTTTTCAAAGATCTTACCTCTTTTAATTCGAATGTTGCGTCAGTCCGTGTTTATGTACCTTTACAATTTGGAAATTTATCCAGTGCTGAAAATTGTGTTCTTCTAGAAATACCCATTTATTGGGAAAACAAATAAAAGGGTGTGTATGATACACGTGAGCTCATATTCTAATATCGACTATCGAAAAATGCATGGAAGTAGGGAAATACTATTCCACCTCGCTATATGGTTCATTGCTCGATATATTTGCAATTTTTATTGTCCGATTAGTTCCATTCATAAAGTCTCTCCCTTCTCATTCTTTCGAGAAATCAAAACAATCCACCCCCTTAAGATATTGCAAAAGTAAGCAAGCTGGTCTCTACCCTTTGAGGGACCCGATTTCGATATATACCGAATCGACTTCTTTCATGAAATTCACAATATAAAAAGTTAATATTATAATTATGAGAGCTCCTTCTATATGTTTGTAACTTTTGCTGCTCATATTATTATATAAGTTATATAGATTTGTTGAAAAACTCATACTTAGGGCTTCACTTTCCCATTAGAAGCTAGAAAAGCGCACCCCCTTTGAGATATTAATTTGAAAGGGAAACAAGCCGGTATGTACCCTTTATGGGATCAATTCCGATTTTATTTCAACCGTCATGTCATATTTCTTATGAAATGCTCAATATGGCGCAAATATATAAATAAATAAATAAATTACTCACAAATAATCGTCATCGATGTAGAAAAAAATTCATTTTTCCTTGTCTACAAAGCGGTATTTTTTCGTTAATAAATTATAATTTTTCTTCAGGTTTGGTAGATCTATCTTAAAAGCCACTTTATTCGAAAGGCAAGAGTAAATGTGCTGGATTTCTTTATTCAGAAGCACATGTTGGCTTGGGAAGTTCTATGCTCCCGTTGGGATATTCAATGCTCTATGTTTCTCGTTTTGGTAGTGGTGTGCTTGCGAGCGCGCGCACACATAAATAAATAAATATATATATAAATATATTATGTAAAATTTTTACTTGGACTTATACAGACTTAAACCCATTTATAATTCAAAAACTTAAGTTAATAGGTTACTAAACTAAAACTTCAATTGAACTTGTGGTTTCTTTCTCAATTTTTTCATATAAGATAATATCTTAATATATATATATATATATATATATTTATTGGTGTGCATTTTGGTATCTAGAAAATCAATCGACTCCTTACTAGTCTAGTTCAATCAGGTCGGCTCGCTAGGAAGTAAAATTCTCCCAGTATAGGTTTTCTCCATTCACAATACTCGAAATCGAGACCTTGCTTAATAAAAAAATAAACGCGGAACTGGTTGAATTAATCTAAATCGATATATATATATATATATTCCCACCTAATTGAATAAAAACAAAAATGGAAAATAACTATGTATATTTTCCTTATCTTGTTATGGACAGACAGAGTGTAAAAAGTCTTTTTTTTTTAAGAAGCTTAACGGCAGCAATTATAATTCAATGTTAGTTAACATATGCATTTTCCTTCGAAAATCTTTGCTTGAAATATCAGAAGAGATGTGGCAACCGACTATTGCTGCTGAAAATATTGAAAGAGTTACTTTTAAGAAAATAATAATAAAATTAAATTTCGATTGTACCAATCGTGTGCCAGCCAATCACACGTAGTAATTAGTAACTAGTGTGCCCCCTTATTTGTTGTTGGAAAGAAAGCTTATCTTTCCAGCTATAATAATATTGGAAAAATGAGATTTATTCATTTATATTTCTATATTCCAAGAGAAATAATATTCGCGTGGATTAGAAACGTTTCCAAACCAAGAAAATCTTAAATAATTATTGTTTCCAACAACTTACCGTATAAGAACCAATGAAATACTTTCATAAGTTTTATAACGCACTATTTACATTATTGAACTCATTGACCCGTTTGTTGTATTCTTCTTGGTACTTCTCCATACCAAGTCTCACCAGGTTCTTAATTTCAGAAACATGTCGATGCAATTTATGTTTCATTATTATTCTTTTTTCGAGCTCTATTAGTATTATAGTTGTTGCGGGTTGCTACGAGAGCTGATTCAGAGGATATCCTTTCATAACATTTCCGAGTAATTCATCTTTTCTTTTCTTTTTTATATAATTATTATACTCCTATTGACCGGCCTCTCAAATACTGTGAAAATTGATCTTTTTTTTTTTTCTGGGTTATATTGTAAATTACAATAAAAATACAAGAGAGAGTATAGTGCTACACACCTCTCGTTTGGTGACTAAATGGTCTTAGATTAAATATTCGGTAGAACTACTTGTGCTCCTTTATTTAATATTTATGATCGGAAAAAATAAAAATGCTTTTTGGGTGAATAATAAAAATATATTATAATTAAAATGATCCAAATGGTTGAAGGCAATGTATATCTTCGCAAATATCTCAAGCCTCAACAAACGGGTCAACAAGAGGTTATGAGGGGGTAAACAAGTCAGTAGCAAAAATACCATAGAGATATTTCAACGTGCTCCGCTCCCACGGTCCAACCCATGATCACACGGTCCAGAATCCAAGTCCAGATAGCCGGCCGACCGATCGACACCAATCAACGGCGCAGATCCTCTGGGGCCTTGAAAATCACGTGACCACGAACCACCCCCACGCGTTCGTTTCGATTAAATTAAGATTTCGGAGTAAATTAAGAGAATTCCCGTAAAATCGAGCGTTTAACCGCGGCCTTCGCTGTTAAAGGCAATCTCAGCGCTCCCCTCCGTTCACACACCAGCGAACCTCTAAGAAACAGAGCGCCTCCCTCCCATCCCAACCCCTCCCTACAAAGCGAGTCCATCCCCTCCTCGTTTCGGTTCCGATCATGTCCCCGACCCCGAATGCGTATTGAGAGCATCGGCATTTCGAGCGGGAAGTAAGGCGGTGTCGCGCTCGCGGATTAGAAACTCGCAAAAGTCTCCGGTCTCGATGGGCGGGGACAAGGGCGAGATGAAGTACATCACCTCGGAGGAGCTCAAGGGGCACAACAAGCCCGGGGACCTGTGGATCTCGATCCAGGGCAAGGTCTACGATGTCTCGGATTGGGGAAAGATCCACCCCGGCGGCGAGGGCCCGCTTCTGACCCTGGCGGGGCAGGACGTGACCGACGCCTTCATCGCGTACCACCCGGGCTCTGCCTGGCATTACCTCGACAGGTCCTTTCTCGAGCTCCATTCTGGTAGTTTAGATGGATTTAACGGCTTCTATGTCATCGCGTGTTACTTCGTTGCTAAGAGAAAGGGTCGGTTTCATAGATCCCCTTTGCATAGAATACGGATGGTGTTGTGAACTGCAGAGACATTGGTGTGGTCGAGAAATGTTTTTTTAGCTTGTAGTTAGATGCTAAGGCTGCAACGATAACGCCTCGAATCAATCGACCCGAATCCCATTGTTCTTAACTTTTTCATGATTTGTCCGGTGCAGGATGTTCACGGGGTACACTCTTGAGGACTTTGAGGTGTCGGAGGTATCCAAGGACTACAGGAGGCTCATGGTCGAGTTCTCGAAGTCGGGCATCTTCGAGAAGAAGGGGCATCACGTGATGTACTCGTTCATATCGGTGGCGGTGATGCTGTTCGCGGCTGTCTACGGGGTTCTGAGGTCGGACAGCACGCTGGTTCACTTGGGCTGCGGCTGCTTGCTGGGCTTGCTCTGGATCCTTAGCGCCTACATCGGCCATGATTCCGGGCATTCCCAGGTATGACTAATTTTACATGACGAAACATTTAAGCTTATAGGTCTAATCATCGTGATATAAATTTATTTATTAGACCATAGTATATAAATTTGTACATGATATATCGATATGTATACAATCTTGATGTGTTTTGTATATGCAGGTGACCCCGAGCCCAAAGACAAACAAGATCGTGCAGCTGATATCAGGCAACTGTTTGACGGGGATCAGCATCGCGTGGTGGAAGTGGACGCACAACCAGCACCACATCGCGTGCAATAGCCTGGACAACGACCCGGACCTCCAGCACATCCCGGTCTTTGCAGTCTCAAACCGCTTCTTTTCGTCCCTGACGTCCCGCTTCTACGGGCGGAAGCTCACGTTTGATTCTGTGGCCCGGTTTTTGGTGAGCTACCAGCACTGGACCTTCTACCCGGTCATGTGCTTTGGGCGGATCAACCTCTTCATCCAGACGTTCCTCCTGCTCTTCTCGAAGCGCCCCGTCCCAGATCGGGCTCTCAACTTCTTCGGCCTCCTTGTGTTCTGGACGTGGTTCCCGCTCCTGGTCTCCTGCCTCCCGAACTGGCCAGAGCGGATCATGTTCGTGCTAGCAAGCTTCGTTGTAACCGCGCTCCAGCACATCCAGTTCTGCCTCAACCACTTCTCAGGAGACGTGTATGTGGGAGCCCCCAGCGGGAATGACTGGTGTGAGAAGCAGACCCATGGCACGATCGACATCTCGTGCTCGAAGTGGATGGACTGGCTCTTCGGCGGGCTACAGTTCCAGCTGGAGCATCACCTCTTCCCGAGGCTGCCGAGGGGGCAGCTCCGGAAGATCGCCCCAATTGCCCGGGAGCTCTGCAAGAAGCACAACCTCCCGTACCGGAACCCCGGGTTCTGGGAAGCCAATGTCACAACCATCAAGGTCCTTAGGTCCGCCGCTCTGCAAGCACGGCAGCTCACCAGCGGCCCCGTGCCGAAGAACCTCGTCTGGGAGGCCATTAACACCCATGGTTAATCCGACCTCCGACGACAAGAACTGGAACCCGATCCAATTCTTTCATTCATCCATCCCATCATCGTTTGGATTAGTACTCTAGTACGTTGGTTTGGACTGCTCTTGTCGCTCTCCCGGATTTATACACTACATTTTCTTATGAATTTTATATTTAAAAAAAAAACATTGTGTAGGTAAATATTTTTTTCCTGTATTTTTCCTTTAACGTATCAGTCGTTCACATCGACTACATTTTTGATCTGATATGGACCATACGATATCCGATCGAAGATTAGGTAACTCGGCCGAATATTACATATGTAAGTGCCCTTTGAGTAAAATAGTTGTTTTCTCAGAGATTTTGAGTTTGAGATTTCGTTATACATGTTCTACATGTTGACTCCTTTCCTTATAATATTTTTTATTTATATATAATCATGTATTTGAGTTGAGTAGGCAGCAATGCATGTTTCACAACGGTGATTAAGTCAAATTATCGTAATGTAATTTTGAGTAATCATTAAGAAGATTAATATAAAATTTGACATTTATCGATGAGATTATCAGCGCTGGTCAATTTCAAGTCACTATTTGAACTCGGAACACATTATACACAGAGTCTTGACGAGAGGGGAGGATAATTGAGTACGGGCCGATTTTCTCTCCGCACTCGAATTCAAAAAAGGACCACTAGTTCCCTAGGCCAATATGGACCAATTCGGTTACCATGATATAAGCTTACACTTGTTCGAACAAGTGAAATTTATTTTGATACCATCTAAAATTACTTTCAGTGGACTTATAAGCAATTTGACATATTTTTAAATAGAAAACCCGAGTTGATAAGTTGTACCAAATCAAAAAATAATAGGACAAAACCGAATGCTCTGTAATCACGATTACGTACGTGATAATTCGACAATTGGTTGGTTCGTAGTTCGTTTTTTGATTTACCTAAATCTAAAATGGTGGTTCTAAACCACCGTTCAGCTTATCAGAGGGACCCACCGGTACCCCTTGAGAACAAAAGAAAGGAATTTTCGTTAGTTTGAAATTCACATGGATTATGTTATGTTATTGTTCAGAAAAAAAATCAAAAATTCACATGGATCATCGGATTTGGGCCCCACGTTTCCAAGGGGCAGCAAAAATATCATGGAGTCTCCTAATTAATCAACTTTAAACATAAATATCGGATTCGATAAAAAGACAAGATAGTATGCTTTATTTGACTACTCTGACAGCGAGAGGCCCATGCTAAAGCCCTAATTCATATTCTCATAAATGGAATTTGGGACAGCTGTAACGTTTTCGAATTGAGACGAAGAAGATTCGTATCGGTGGGAATCGCTACAATATCATCCCCTCATCTATTTTTCTATATTTATTAATTTCTTTATAGGTCCCATCGACTTGGCTTGTAGTCGAAAGAAAATTATAAAAAGAAAAAAAAATTAATCAGAATTAATTTAAACGGTTCGACACTTGTTCTCTTTTAAATAAATATCATATTCAAATATTGTGAATGAATGAAATTCTTAATTAAAGGAGTTTCACTCTTTAACGAAGCGATGATATTCGAATTGAACTAATTATAAGTCGTTGGATTTCTAAATATGGTAGTACACGCAGAAAATTATAAAAGAAAAAAGACCGATTAATGCTTTCTCTTGACTTTCCCGGAAGGGCCATTTCTTCTTGAAGTAATCGGCCAAAAGACAATTTCCACCGACTGACTCTCCAACGCATGGAAACGACCGGTGACGCATATATTCGGGATTAAATAAAATAAGGGAAGGAATTGATCCACGGCCCCGGATCCACCAATCGTTATCCGGATCCGTCCGATTCGCGCTTACCGCATTTGCACTTAATTACTTAACGAATAAGATGCGTGCGTAAATTCTTCGTTGATACCATGAGCCCGATTGATGGACTCCATCTATATCCTACGAGGTGTCGTACGCGTGTCCCATTCGTTTAATAAAGCTTTCCTTCACGCACTATCGACGAAAGCAATCCACGAAGCTTCATCATCGAGGCAAGTTGGAGGCTCGGACCTTTTCCTTCATGCGTGAAATTGAGGATTGTGACACCACCCCAATGATTTGTGGGACCAACCACGACTGTTTGTTTTGTTTGGGGCCGTAATCTTGGCCAATGGTTTGCAAATGGTGGGACCGGAGGATACAGTAGGCTCGGGTGTTGGCTCAAATGCTTTGTAGCGCGTTTATTTTGTAAGTAATTTTTTAAAATTAAATTTTAATTTAAAAAGAGTGGTATAAATGGTTATATATAGAGTTCACCATTTGACTTTGTATGAGTTATTTGATTTTGATTTTGAAAAAGAGTGGTATAAATGGAGTCCATTCTTTGATTTTGTATGAGTTACGAGAGGGGATTACCCATCCCGACTCATTCAAACCGGTCATGAGGGCCTCGGTCTTCGAAATGCCGAAGTCTTGCATATGTTAATTCCATCCGTAATAATGTCAGGGGAAGAAGCTAATCATATCGCTACCATAACAAAAGGGGTCAAGCATGAATTACCGCAATTTTGTTAGGTCTAAGGTGTGTTTCTTGTGCTAAAATTACGGACTTTGATTAATTAGAATTAGATTTTTGATCCATTTATTATTATTCAAATTTCAAAAGCATCTAATACAAAGATTACAAGATGCACTAAGAGCGATCGTGTAGACAACGCTTATTTTAGATAATTGTTTAATGATTTAGTTACAAATCAATTATAAGTGAAAGGGGGAGGGAAAAAAGATGAAGGAATTTTTTTATGATTCTAGTTGAATGGAACAAACGAAGGAATGATTTATTTAATATATAGATATATAGATAGTGGGTTATTAATTTATAAATGAAATAATTTTTTTTAGTTTTTCATACCATTATAGTTAATAGTAATAATCTAAAGGGTAACTTGCACTGTTGGTCCAAAAAGTTTTATAAATGTTTCGATATGGTACAAAAAATTCTTTTTGCTATTTGATGGTACAAAATATTTCAAAGTTATTTCAGTATAGTACAAACAGTGTCAAGCCGTCATTTACAAGACTGTAAATTTTATACAATCATGTAACTTACGTAAAATATTTAGTACTATTAAGTTACAACTTTAAAATATTTTGCACCATCATGTAACATCCCACAAAAATCGATTTTGCACAATCAGCGTCGACTTGACGGCGATTTTTAATGAATAATTTCATTAAAAAAACTTCTTTCAACTTATAATTTTTTTTCACTTTTATCCCTCTAATCATTTTTCAATATTACAAGTCTCATATGTTTTTCTCGTTCTTCCCTTTTCAAGTATATTAATTTCGTACCAAAGCATGCGCTATTTATATGGTAAAAAAGTTCAATTATAATTGCTTTAATATAATATTAACTTAAGATAATTAAACAGGTACTTGTCCATGTACCATGGCGAGTAATGCGGGTTCTTCCTCCCAAAGGACCTACTATTGGGTCAAAATAGAATTAACCAAAATATTGGGCTACTATAGCAATATATTATAAAAAAAATTCAGTTCTTAACTATTTATTTTAGGGTTTATTATCTAAAAAAACATAAACATTTCACATTTTATTAATTCTAGCACGAATTTCTTTTTTGATCTAAAAACACATAAACTATTAATTTGGTATCAATATTAGCGCGACTTCCATTTTTTTGATAGGTGGGCCTCAACGACGACCACAACCCACGCAATCGGGGTTGCCTATGATGGCGAAGGTCTCCGGTGACCCCAATTAGGGAGATGGTGGTCGCCGATGAGACTTCTACCACCTAGCCCTTTTATTCTTTTCTCGATTTTACTTTTTTTTTTCAAATTCGGGCAATGAAGGCCTCAGGACCCACCACCACCCCTATAAGGTCGTTGGTGACCTCGGCTACCTCGATCGAAGGTTGTGGCCATTGATTCTAGTTTAAATTAACAGAAAAGTTGAGACGTGCTAAAATTGATATCAAATTGATAGTTCGTGCATTTTTAAATCAACAAAAAAGTTCGAAATAAAATTCGAAAATGTTTGTATTTTTTAGGCAATTAACCCTTTATTTTAGGTAGATTCTACAATGAAACCTCAAACTTGTATTCCATGATAAATATTAATTTCAACAATTAGATTTTATCAACTTTTAATCTCATCCGTCTATTATTTATAAATTTTGCTCCTAGTATTTCTAATGCTTTATATTTTCATTTCACGATCACTGTTCTCGAATCTTTCCGCCACATGTACCAATCACATTCCATCATGTCACCCATCATTGACACGTCACCTACATATGCCACGTCCACATTCATCCTGACACGTGTACCAATCACGGTATGCCATGTCACTCATGACTCTACCATGAACCGATTTATTGACCCGGTTTACAAAATCAAATTTTAGAAAATTAAACAAAAAACCAATTTTTTTTTTAAAAAAACAGAACATACAGTTTGTCTTGAGAAAGAAGGGAGGGGGCGATAGTGGCTCATCTAGTGCCGGCTACTACTCGTTCAGACTTGGTCGCCAACGCCGGAGGCAGTGGTATCAAAGCCGAATCATAGGACATGCATGTGCTCGATTGAAGTCGGTAAAGGCTTGAATGTACTAACTTAGGCGTTAATTCGAACCAATGTTAGGGATTCAAGTGGCCACCCACCGTGCTGCTGTTTTGTGTGATTTTCACGATGGATTATCATACTATTATGATTCTGAGTTGCATCTATAATTCAGGCCTCTCATGATGGTTCGAATGAATGTGATATTTTCGGTTTAGATGTCTTGTCAAGTTCCGCTTATGAGGAGTTATAGGATCGATTGTAAAAGTTTAAGGTTGTGTTTGGTTTGAGAGTTAAGTTTTGATTTTAATTGGTTTGTAATTATTGAATTGTTGAATTATGAGAAAAAGTGTTAAATAATAATGAATAGTTGAGTGAAAGTAATGATTGTGTTGTTGAATTATGAAAAAAGTAATGAATAGTTGAGAGAATTTAGTATTAAAAATTGAATTGAATGGTTAAAAAAATTGAAGAAAAATTAGAAAAGTAATAATTGTGTTGTTGAATTGAAGATAACTAGAGTTAAATGAAGTAGAGTTAAAAAATATTTTGAAACCAAACGGGCGATAAATTATTTACATTAGATTACTTGTAAGCTTCGTGAGTAGACTTCTTGATGGATTATCATGCTTGTATGGTTCTAAGTTGCAAGTATAATTCGGGCCTCACATGGTGGGCCGAATGAATGTGATATTTTTGGTTTAGATGCCTAATATAGTTCCGTTTATTTACATTAGGGTGTGTTTGTTTCAAGTTAATTAAATAAATGCTTACGATTTAGTTATAAGAGAAAATGAATGTAAGAAAGAGGAAAATATGAGATATAAAAATATAAATTATTTAATCATTAAGTAAAAAATCACTCCATGAAATAAGTAAAAAAATTAACTTAATGAAATAAATCTTTTTTAAATTATTGATACTCTTTATCTCTCACAAAACTTTTTTTATTCTTATACCTCCTTTCCATAATTAGTAAAGCACTTAATTTTTTCAAATACAACTTTATTATTTCTAGGTCCAGAACTTCCAATTAGCTGCCGCTATTGCTTGAGGTTTCCCAAGCATCCTTTTTTATTCTTTGAAATTTTTCTTTTTGAACATTGATCAAGCATCAAGCTGCAGTAGACAGAGACGAAGCCGCAAGTAGTTCATGTTATTAAATTTTATTAAAATAAATAAATAGAATGAATATAAAATAATGAAAGAGGTCATCAGAAAAGTCAGTTGGATCATGATGAACTCGGTCCGGAAGTGGGGTCACCGGCCTCCCGCCCCGCTACAATTGATGTACATATAAAAAGAAAAAAGAAAAAAGAAAAAGAGAAAAAAAGAGGAAAAAGAAGAGGAGAGCGTTGGAGCTGGGCAAGTGGACAGGGGACGGCTCCAACGAGTGTCTGGGTAGAGACGGAGTCTGGACAGAGGAGACGGAAGAGGGAGTGGAGGGGTAGAGAGAGAGAGAAGGATTTTATAATTTCATTTTATTTTATTTCAATTGAAATTAAAAAAAATTATGTATTGTTTGTGCCACGTGGGATGTGCATATGACACATCATCTACCACGTTAGTAAGTGCTAATGGCATTAGTGGACTGTTGATGGAACATAGTTGATTGATACAAATTAAAACGTTTTGTATCAAAATATTACCATAAAAAGATTTTTTTTAATCAAATTGTTACATTCTAAAAAGGTTTTATATCAATGGTGAAATTTTCCCTACAGGTGTTTGTAATATATAAATACTAGAAACTTACCCATTTAAAGCATGACCTACTTGAGCGTACCGTGCTTTAACTATAACGATTTTTTTCCAATACGCTTATGATGGATTAATTCGTAGAGGTAGAAAAAAATTAAGGGTGAAAAAAGAGAGTAAGAATTGAAAATAGAATTTGGAAAGAAGAAATAAAATAGTGATGCTACCACGGTTGGCTATAAGAAATAACCACCGTGGTTGTTTCTTTTCAGCCATTAACTTGAATTATGATTGATCTGGGCGTATATGTGTCCAAAATTTTTTTTATCTAAAGACTCACCTATCAAGATTTGACTTTTAATATTTTAAATATGCATCTTCCTGACGATGTCCAATCGCGCCCGTAAATGGCTTGAGTCGGGTTTAATATTAAACTGGACAAAATCTACTGATTCAATGAAATAAATAACAATTTAATTTATTAGAAAAAGAAAAGAAAAGAATTTAAATTAAATAAATTTTGATATCTTTGTACGCTCTTATACCCTATTTTCAACCGACAAACCAAATCAATCCACCAATCGACAATTCACCGGTCGAACCTTACTAGATGAAACCGAAAGTAGGGGAGGCTGAATTGCAGCACCGGGAGAGGCGATGATTGTTGCTGTTGTTATCTAATTATTACAAACACCCCTCTGGGATCAGTTATAGGCCAATAACCCTTTTCTATCATTTTAATAATTTTGATACTCAAGGGACCACACTGAGGTTTGAACCTGCAGTGCCAAAATCATGACGGTAAATCGGATACACTTTCTTGACATTCTTCGATCGACAATCCGGTAATGGATTGAATTATCGATTTAATTTTAGGGATTGGTGGATTGATTTGGTTTTTGTCCATTGAAGTAGGGAGCTGAACGTACTAAGATATCAAAATTTATTTAGTTGCATCATTAGATTTCTTCCGATTTAATATCGAACCGGATTTGAGCAGTTCGTGGTCGCAATCCTGTGTCGTCGAGAAGATGCATAGTCGACAATATCAAACGTTAGAGATTGATGGGTGAATCTTCAAGTAAAAATAATTTGGATACGTGTACTACTTGAATTAACCCTAATCCGATTTAACAGCTGAAAAAAAAAATCACCGTGATTGTTTTTGACGGCCAATCGTGATAAAATCTTCCATTACGGCTATTGCATAGTCGGCCCCGACATAGTTCCAACTTAGCCAGTAGAAACCCTTCATGTCATTTTCGCCAACTCGCTGCAGCTCTTAACTATTAATTCAACTAATCACGTGAGCTGGTAGATGTCCTCCTCAATTTTATCCTTCCTCGCAAAGACTTGTCTTCAAGTCAGACTATTCTTCTTCGTGAAAAGCCAGAGAGAAGTTGGAGGTGTTGAAACCGTTGAGACTCCCGGTAGATTGACTTTGTATGCATTCACCATTCACCAGACCGATTCAATTCTCGAACGGGCGATAGCTGTAGATTGATGCAGCTGAAACATTATATATGTTTTCTTTTTTTTCCGATTGTTATCCTCGAGATTCTGACCGTACACGTGTTCTAAAATTTTTTACCTTAAGATTCACACATCATAGTTTTGATATTAATATTTTCAACCATGCTTCTTTTCATCGACTTTCGTTCTCACCTATGAATGAGCCGGACCCGCTTTGATATTAAACTGGATCAAAATGTACCGGTTCAATTAAATAAAAAATAATTTAATTATTTGAAAAAGAAATAATAAACGAACACTAAACATATACTAAAAACCATCAACCTGACACGTTTACTCCTAATTGCACAAGAAGCAAATTCCCAAATTAAAAGAAAAATTCAATTAAGTCAAATCCCTAAAATTAAAAGAAAGTTCAATCTTATCGATGCTCGGTACCGCCCCCACAATTGCCCGTCCCAAATTGAAATACCTTCTGGAAGTTTGATGCGAGGCTGAGCTCAATTCAATGGGGGATCTTTGAAGAGGTAGAGGATTGAATGATCAACATATTATATATATATATATATATATATATAAAGGATTGATTGATTGGCCATTGATGGGTAAGTCCGCTCAAGCCTCAAGTGGGTTCCTCTGGTCGTAAATTGGGAAGAAAGGGGGGAAGACTCCGCTCTCTCTCTTCCCGGAAATAATATAAGAGAAAGTTCACTGGATGGTTCCTGTTCCCGAACGATTTCTTGGATGAGAACGATTTGCAAATTAATGTTTTCTCTTTCAATTTTAGGGATTCGATTTAATTGAATTTTTCTTTTAATTTGGGAATTTAGTTCTTATTCAAATGAAAATATACGTGTTAGAAAGACAATTTTTAGTTTTTTTAAGTAATTAAATTGCTTTTTATTTGATTGAACTAGAAAATTTCGGTTCAATTTCATATCGAAGCAAATCCGGCTCGTTCACGGATGAAATTGAGTGTCAACGAAATGATGCGTGACGGAAAATATTGATATCGAAACTATAAGGGGTGAATCTTAAGATAAAAAAAATTTATGACACATGTACGACCATGATTTTACATAAAGAGAAAAATAACTGTGATAGTTGTTTTTACTACCAACTGTGGTAGTGCCGCTCATTGTTATCCACCATCCACTATCCAAAAAGCATCTAATTAAACTTCTAAAGATTTTACGGTAGTTGACATCCAAAAACAACCATCACGATTGTTTTACTCATTGCCGTCAGATCTCCTTACTTAGATATTGACCATACACGTGTCTTAAATTCTTTTGGTTTAAGATTCCCCTCATAATTTGACAATCCATATTTTTCGGTCGCGTATCTTCTCGTCAATGCTCGATCTCATCTGTGAATAAACCAGATCCAGTTCGCTATTAAATCGACGAATCATATTGGACAATCAAATAAAAATAATTTAATTACTTAAAAAAAACAATAACGAAACATAGTACAACATCGTCTTATGTTCATCTTCTCCGATTGAACAAAAAACAGTTGAGTGCAACATGCAATCTCGAAGAATCCGTCGACAATCGTCACCGCCCCGAGGCTTCCCGCCCTTCTCGGCTGTACCTCCAGCTCCAAGCTCGACTCTTCCCCTTCCTCCCCCTTCCCTCCCAGCTCTAACCCTATTCATATACTCAATTTCATGAATCTTTATTTACTAATAACCATATGCTCAATTTCATTTACTTGAGATTGTGATAGCGTAACATTGGAGGCAGTCTTGCGAAAATTTATGGAGATTTGAGGTTCAACCTTCTAATTCACATGAATGATTATGGTTTATGAAGCAATGCAATTCACCTGTTAGTTATGTGGAAGGTGGGCCTTTGAATGAAGCCGAATGGTCCATAAACAAATTTCTACGTGATGTTTTCTTTGTTTCGTCAATCTTTTGGCCATGTCGTAACAATGACTCTGTAGCTAACAGGGATAGAGGCAGAGCCAGGAGAAAAGGGAGAGGAAGGGGAGGATTCGTGCTCGGAGCTTGAGGCAGAGCCGGGAAGGGCTGGCGGCCTCGGAGTAGTGACGATCATCGACGGATTCTTCGAGATTGTATGATGCCTTCATTTGTTCTTTGTTCAATTGGAAAAGATGAATAAAAGACGACATTGTACTGTACTTTTTTATTGTTTATTTTTCTTAGTAATTAAATTATTTTTTATTTGATTGACCAATGCGACTCGTCAATTTAATAGAGAACCAGATGCGGTTCGTTCACTAACGAGATCGAGCATCGACGAGAAAATGCGTGACTGAAAATATTGATTGTTAAACTATGATGGATGAATCTTAAACCAAAAGAATCTAAGACGCGTGTACGATCAAGATATTAAGTAAGAAGATTTGACAATCAAAAATGAAATAACTGCGGTGGTTGTTTTTGGGAGCCAACCATTGTAGCACCGCCCATTAAATCACATTATCGAATATATCATTTAATTTTTACATTGGATTGCTCACAGAAACTATGATGAACCATGCTATTATTGCTAAGTGTATGAGCTGCAGGAGAAATAATATTAGAGGTGGGAAAGTGCGTCGATTGGCTGAATTTGGGTCGAATTGAATATGAAGCTCATTTTTAATGGACTCACATAATTACCATTTTCACCATTTAGCAAATTTTCTCTCTATACATACTAGATTGATGCCAAGCGCGGATTTAAGGTAATTTTAAATATTATACGACTGTCGTTTTTATTGTTGGGAAGGGATGTACTCAACCAAACAATAACGCAGCGATTAATCTTTCTCCCCTACTAGTGTAATCGAGATAGGAACTAATCAAATCAACCAACAAGCAGTAAAATAAAAGAACACCAATAATTTTACGTGGAAAACCCCGATGTGGGGAAAAACCACGGGACCAACTCCGAATCAACGATCCACTATGAATGAAGGTTATACAATGTCTTTCATCAAGGGTAAACCCTTGGATCACCAAACTCAAGAGAAACACTCTCTTGGATCATCCAAACACTAAATTCGTTATCCACACCAGGTGGTTCACAAAGTCAGCTGAAACAGCACCTACAAACCTCTAATAGGAATTCTGACCGTTCAGAACTTAGCCCCACGTGTTGTGAAGCTGCTGTCAAAATTTCGTCCCAATCGGAGTTCGTTTGACGTCCCGATCGAGGGTTGATCTAGCTCTGGTCGCACAGAAAAACAGCTCTCTGTTCTCTGTATTCTACTGCTTCTCTATACTGTTCTGCTGTCTCAATTCTGCCGCCTCTTACCCAGCTAATTTAGCTGAAAATTAACCCTAACAAAAGTGGGTTCTTGGGTTTATTAAAGCCCGATAAAAGCCCAATACAATTTGAGTCCAACTTCCTCCAAATTGGAGGGATACCCAACAGTTTTTAAGATATTAATTTATTGAATGATGCAATCTTTTCATAAAAATACACAGGCTGGGGCTATTTCCACACCTATTTTGACTAATACACTTCATTTGTTATTTGGTGTACTAAGGCTCTGTTTGGATTGTTGATGTGATTTTAAAATCCCGATTTTAACTCAACCCTAAATTTTTTAAAATTTCAAAACGACCCTCACTTTTTAAAATTTCTCAATTTTGCCCCACCCTTTCTCTCCCCTCCAGAACACTATTCATCGTCTTCCTCTTCAAGCCACATTGTTCATCGTCCCTTCCCGATCCCGATCCCGATCGAACGGCTTGAAGATTTGCCTTAGCTGCTCCTCCGAGTAGGGAGACTTGTAGGGGCTGGGGAGGACTGAGGGTGCCACGAGGGCCATGAACTCGGAGAACTCCACGGGCTGTTGTTGGTTTTAGGGTTTCTAGGTGAGTGCCTTAAGCTGCTTGGGGCTAGGCTTGAGCCCTACCGATCGGAGGAGCGAACCGAGCTCGAGCTGGGTGAGGCTGCCGTCTCCGTTCTTGTCGAAGGAGCGAAAGATCTCGCGGAGCTCCGTGATCTGGTCCTCGTCCATCTTCACCGATAGAGGGAGAAAGGACATGGGAAGAGCAGGAGAGAGAGAGTTGAGTGTGGAGAGAGATAGAGCTTGAGGTATTTTTTAAAAATTAAAAATTTATGGATTATATTTTAATTTTTAAAAATTTAAAATCAAACGAAATTATAATTTAACTTTGAAACCAAATGCCCTCTAAATTACCCCTAATCCCATGTTTATGACAACTAACAAATATGGCTAGACGCTCTAATTAACTAACAAATAATTCCATCTTTTCCTTTTTCTTTTTTTTTCTTTAATTCAGGCATTCAATTTTGTAATTTACTATATGTAAACTATTATGTCTTTTATGGAAGATAGCTAGATTTCCTAACATTATTATGTTAGATGTGTCTTAAATTATTGTATGATTCGGTGGGCACCCTGGTATCTGGAAGTATGGCCCCGACTAATCCAATTCACACAAGATACTCGAACTCGAGACACATTATTTAAGGGGAATAGATGCCGAACCGCTTGAACCAACTCGAAAAAATTCTTATGTAAAGATTTCAAATCTAATTTATCTAGAACTTGATTACTCTTTTATAAATCTCGATGCTAAAATATACAAAACAAACCAAAGTATCTATATTCAAGTAAAGTAGTTTTCACTAAAAGTAAGAAAAGATCGATCATTGTAAATAAATAGGAAAATCTTATAATCTGGCCCAATAAATTAATTTCTCCTGTAGTATACTCATCAAATCCACACAGACACATAATTGAGACTCGCGATCATCGACCATCAAATTAAACAGAAGTTCTTTATAACAACGTTAAACAAATTCTTGTATATGCTTTTTTCTTGTGAAACTTATTAATTGCAAAGTAGTTTGAAACTTATGATTGGATTATGTAAGTTTGTGGGATGGCAACTTGAAGCTTATGATGTGCTCTTTCATATTTTTATTTTTGATTTTACAATTTTTTTGTTATTTATGTTGAATGTTCATTGTAATTTTTATGGTGAATTTTTCAATAATTCTATATTAGATATGAGTTGCTTTTGTAAGTATAACTTAATATAAAAGTTCGTTTATTTCATAAAATTTTATGATTTTTCTTTTGATGTTATGATCATATCATGAAGACGATTAAATCAGGAATACAAATTATATGTATATGATTTTATGCAATTTAATGACCAAAGATAATAAATTAAAAATGGAAATGATAGACTTGGTTGAGTGATTTGTGTTTCCATATATATTAAAGTCATAAATAGGCAATTGAGGGTAATTAGGTACAACAAATAATAAATGGAGTGTATTAGCCAATTAGTTGTGGAAATAGCCCAGCCAAATATATATTGTACAATGAAATCATTAAATACAAGGAACTGGAATTTTTTTCTTTTTTATTTTCCATGTAGAAATGGAAATGTTGGATGGATTCGATCATTGACGTCAACGAGGGATGTATTAATTTTCAACACGGGGGGTGTGGGGGTGGGGGTGTTGAGGTGGGGAAGAAAGCCTGGAGAAAGGAGAGGGGAAAGAGACGATGAGTGAAAGGAGGAAAAGAGAGAAAACTGTGAGCTGTTAATTGTCATGGAGTAATTAATTCATCATATTGTGTTTTAATTTAACGATTATATTTTTTAATGAAATTGCAAGAATGACATTTTTAGAAATCAAGAGTTCGATAAGAAACTTTCTTTCTCCAATTTGCAATAATATATATATATATATATATTTATATTTAACACTAAATGCATACCTGATCTACATGCGATTTTTCGTAAAGTTTGCTGATACACTTTTTCAATCATGATCTTAACATATTAATTTGTTACATGTACTAATTGAGTAATTTTAGATAATTGTAAATATAAAATTTACATTTTCTTCAAGTAAATTTATTAATTACTAAGATTAATAGTTAGTGAGGTTAAAAGAAAGAAGAGAGAAGTCGGAAGACAGAAGTATGAGGGGTAGTTATTGTCTGAATTTACCGATTTAACTCTATCTTTTATTTCATCTAATGGTTCTTAATTTAAAAGATATTTGTTAGGGACATTTTTGGAAGTCGAAAGTTAGACGAAAGTTTCCTTTTTCCATTTCAGTATGATAGATATATTAAATTATTAATTAAAACAAAGAAATCAGAATTCTTAATTCTCTCCTCCGTTTAGTGGATAAAATTTTTTCAGGATCAAAGAAATCAGAATGATTTTTGCAAAGAAGAAGAAATCAAGCTCTGCTTCTGTATTACTCTTGTATTGCATTTTCTTTCTACGTTTTTTAATAATTGAGCCTGCATAATCTTCTTCAATATCTTTTTCTTGGTTTTGTGCATCTGATTTAAGATTACCTCGGCCTGCAGATTCTTTTTCTTCTTGATTTCGATTCAAGACGAGACCGACCCTTTCACAGGAAAGCATCCATGTTGGTTAGCCGATTTGGGGGTTTCAAATGGGGTCATGGTGTTTCGATCGGGTTCCTTTTTCCTTCTGATCCAGGTCAAATCTCGAGTTTTCGGTCGGGTCAAGGGTGCCACGTCAGCATTTAACGGACACGTCGACGAAACTAACGGCGTTAACTCCACGTTGTCGGTTTCGTTACGGCAATGGACGGATATGACCACCGCTGCCACTTTTCCAAACAATTTAGGACTTTATTTTCCGAAGTGAAACTTTTAGGATTCAATGTCAAAAAATGAAAAACATTTAGGACCAACAGTGTCATTCTCCCATTTAAAAAGATATTTGTTAGGGACATTTTTGGAAGTCGAAAGTTAGACGAAAGTTTCCTTTTTCCATTTCAGTATGATAGATATATTAAATTATTAATTAAAACAAAATTAATTGTTTCCTTGGAAATAAAAGATGCCAAAAAATATAAGGGTATATTTTAAAATTTGAATATTGAAAAATAATATAGCGTCTTATCTTATATTATTATATAAGTGAAAGACCAAATTTGTAACTATTGTTTTATTTAGAGGATGTAATTAAAAAGTCAAGAGTAATTCTTATTTTTAGTTTAAGTATAACAATTTAAAATAAAAGAAGGGAATTTAACGACTGTATAGTCCACTTAATATTATTCTCTTCTCTTCTTTCTCCCATGAGTCAACCTCCTCTTATTTTGCTCTCTCATCTCAACCTCCTAATCCTATGTTCTATTACATTGTTTTTGTTTTTGGAAGGTTTTACCATAGTTGGCTACAAAAAATAACCATTGTAGTTGTTTTCTTTTCAATCGTAATAAAAGATTTTACCATGGTGATTGTCTTGTATAGCCAATCATGATAGCATCACCCAGTGGTAATTTGGTTGGCAAAGCTCTACCTCTCGTATTATATCATTAGGAAAGCTTAGAAGTCTAATTCAGTCCTCCCTAATTCGAAAAGGCCTAAATATAGATTATTTTCTTCAACTAACCAAAACACAACAATAAGCATGAGTCACCTACCTGGCTACAACAACCCCCTTTACCATTATTCCAATTTATGCTCCTTTATCTGGCGTTTCTGATTTCAATTTGTACCAGATTTATGCGAATTTCATCACTGTATTTTTTCTCCAGATAGAAGTTCATTAATTACACTAAATAAAAAAAGTAAGTATGTGTTTGTCTCAATTTAAAATTAACCGCTGAAATTGATTGCTAAATTTGAAGTACTTAATGTAATAAGTGCTTAATAGAATATAAGTCAATCTTGTGAATCCAAATATTTATTATGAATCCACCCTAATAAATGGGGTAGAATAGTCAATGTCTTAATAATTAATATGTAATATAGAAATTAAATAATTATTATTTTAATCCCTTATCATAGTTATAAGTAAATAAGTATTCATAAATTTAAGGATTTCATTATGAAATAATTATTCATAATTTTAAGGAAATTGAGAATTATTTAAAATTAAAAATAATTTGTTTAAATCATTGTTAGCTTTGTGAAATTGCTATTAAGAATTCTCTGATAGAACCTATTTTATAAAAAAATTATTCAAACTCAAGAAACCTAATGCATGAAATGTGATTAAGAATATAAACCAGTTTAATACTAACTTTAAAATCTTATAGATGTTACGAATATTATTCTTTCATTAACTTATTGAAGTTTATATAGTATAAAAAATAATTTTTCTATACACTAATCTAAATTACAATACAGGAGCAAGGTCATCGGAGGTCTTTGCGATCTTCAGTGGGCTCATTGCGGTGTTGTTGTTAGCATTGCCTTCAACTCCCAAATCAAGAGTGCGGTAAAAAAAAAAAAAAGTAAAGGTCTAGGTTGGGGCTTTGTCAGCCACAGCCAGCCCCATCGGTGAGGTCGCTGATAAGTTGCCGACGCGGTTGATGGTCGCCCGCAAAGGTTCCCCTTGCAGATCCTGTTGGATATTATTTCTATTTTTTTCATTATAAATTTATTAATTAAAGATAAGATTACTTAATGGGTTCATCATTCGTTACTAATGATTGTTTAATTAAATTCAATTTGAAGCCACAAAGACAAAAGCTTGAAAGAGAGAAAGGCTTAATAGATAAGAGAATATTGTGAGCATTCATATAAACGAGTACGAAGTACTTGATTCCTATCGGTTAGTGCAAGACTGTTAGGGAACTGATTCGAGTTGGAGCTAAGTTAAATCCAGGGAATAGTGTTGCACATTGTGGGAGCCATCGACTATCTTCAAGAAGCGATACCGCACCAATTAACCCGGATTTGAAATATTATATTTTTTGGTGTATTTTTACCGACAATTTGAAGATATGTCTACTCCGATGTCGATTTTCGCTGCTGCTTCGATTTTGCTCAGACTAATTCATGCTAAGATTACTCGTTTCAATGAAAGCAATTTTCATTGCTGGGAAGAGAAGATGGCATTCGTGTTGAAGCAACTGAAGGTTGACTATGTGCTCGTGGAGCCGTGTCCAAAGAAGCCTTTTTTGCTCGATGCCACTCCAGACGATATTGTTGAAGTTGATGTTGCGATCTAGAAATGGATCGATGATGACTACTCCTGTCATCATCATATCCTCAACTCTTTATTTGATCGCTTTTAGGATGTCTATTTGAAGGAAAAAAAGCAAGCCAAGGATCTCTAGGATTCACTAGAAAATGTCTACCTTGCGGAAGAGGGGTAGCAAGAAGTTTCATGTAAGCAATTACATGGAATACAAGCTTGAATATGGAAAACCGATCATTAAGCAAATCCAAGAGTTTTAGAAGATTGTTGACTCAATCTCGACATCACCTCATCCGGTCTCAAACTTGATGAAACATCCCATGTTAATGCTATTATTTCTAAATTGCCCACTTCTTGGCATGACTATAGGACCAAGCTCATGCATAGGATTAAAGATTTGACCATTGACTACCTGATGTATCATTTGAGAGTAGAGGAGGAGTCTAGAAATCAGAATCTAAAAATTGAGCTTGCAGTTAATGCCAATGTGGCAAAACACAAGCGGGGGTGGAAGAAGGGGCATGTCAAGAAAGATTCCAAAAGGAAGGGCCAAAACTCGAGAAGAAAGAACCTATCACGGGTAAGGAAATCCAAAGGTTTATTTTTTTTGTAAGAAACCCGGACACATAGCCAAATATTGTTGCAAGAGAAATGGCAGCAATAACTTCAAAGATAAAGGGAGACGATGATGTTTTGTGGCTATAGTGACGGAAGTCAATATTGTTGATATAGCCATTGATTGGTATATCGCCAGTCGTATTTGTTGTAACTATGATTTGTTCAGTAACTATGAGCTAGTAGATGGTGATATGCATGCACATGTTTATGGGAAATTCATCATCTTCCAAAGTTATAGGATAGGGTTATGTGGAGCTAATTTTTACATCAAGGAAACAACTGGTTCTCAGAGATGTCCTACATGTTCCTCACATAAGGAAGAATCTTGTATCGAGTACTTTGCTAAGTAAGCACAGATTCAAAATGGTTTTTGAGTCAGACAAATTTGTCCAAACTAAAAATGGAGTTTTTGTTGGAAAGGCTATACTGTATTTGGGATGTTTAAACTCAATACTAAAAATGAAACCACTTCTGCTTACATTATGTCCTCTGTTGATATTTGGCATGTGAGGCTTGGTCATATTAATTATAATACCATAAATCATAGGACTAAACCTGGACTAATCTCATCTAACAATAAAACAGAACTTGATAGAACCTAATAAGTGTATTTCATGTAGTAAATGTTAGGTCACAAGGTTATCTTTCAAGAGTGCAAAGATCTTCCGAAATTCTTGACCTAGTGCACAGAGATATTTGTGAAATAACTAGCTTCCTATAAGGAGGAGGGAAATGCTATTTTGTCACTTTGATTGACGATGCGTTTTAGTACACTTATGTTTATCTTATCAGAACAAATGATGAAGCTTTTTATTTTTTTAAAATATATAAGACTGATGTTGAAGTTTTATTTGACACAAAACTAAAAGTTGTTTTATCATATCGTGGTGATGAATCTCAAAATGTAGAGTTCACTAAATTTTTTCGAGAAAATGGAATTTGATGTGAATTTTCAGCTCTTAGAACTCCAAAACAAAATGGAATTGTTGAAAGGAAAGGCAAAACTTTAGTAGAAATGGTGAATACTATGGTTGTTTGTTCTGGATCTCCTGATAATTTATGGGGAGAAGCTCTTTTGTCTGTTTGGTATATTCTTAATTCAGTTATGTAGAGAAAAATAGATATCTCTCCATATGAAATTTGGAAAGGGAGGAAGCCAAATCTCGAATATTTCAAAGTTTGGGGTTGCCTTGCTCTAGTGAAATTACCGAACTTGCAAGTTTCTAAAGCTTGACCTTGAGGTATGGATTGCATGTTCATTGGATACTCTTTGAATAGTAAGGCATATCATTTCCTAAACTTGGAATCTCTACCTCCATATACTATTGTTGATTCTATACATGTTGATTTCCTTGAACATATTTTTCCTCTTATAAAGACGCTTTAAAAGGA
The DNA here is from genome assembly GCF_007655135.1 of Punica granatum. Taxonomy (NCBI): domain Eukaryota; kingdom Viridiplantae; phylum Streptophyta; class Magnoliopsida; order Myrtales; family Lythraceae; genus Punica; species Punica granatum. The sequence continues at coordinate 43,655,004 of NC_045127.1, read as the reverse complement.
CGCTTGAATTTGTGGGGGAGGATAGTCTCCCTGGAGTTAAAAGAAAAGCTGTAGACATTCCAAAGAGTGTTGAACTTCGAAAAAGTAAGAGAAAACATATTCCAAAGGATTTTGGTCCTGATTTTTATGATATGAATCAGATTATTTGCATCATGGAGAATGATCCTTAACATATCAAGATGCCATGATATCTCCTGATGCAGCTCTTTGAAGGAAGCGATTGATAATGAACTTCATTATATTGTATCTAATAACACTTGGACTTTGGTTGATATACTAGTAGGGTGCAAACCAATTGGATGCAAGTGGATCTTCAAAAAGAAGTTCAGCCCTAACGGGTCGTTAAACACTTATAAAGTACGGCTAGTAGCCGAAGGATTCAAGCAACGCGAGAGATTTGACTATTTTGATACTTATGCTCTCGTTGCAAGGATTTCAACTGTAAGATTATTAATATCATTATCTGCAATTCATAACCTTGTCGTTCATCAGATAGAAGTGAAGAAATTTACATGGGGCATCCAAATGGATTTTGTTTTACTAGGCAATGAATATAAGGTATGCAAATTTAACAAATCTATATATAGTTTAAAACATGCACCAAAGCAATGGCATGAGAAATTCAGAATTGTTCTATTAAAGAATGGTTTCATGATCAATGGTGCGGGATGTATGCATTTACAGTAAGTTCAAAGGTAATGCTGGCATCATCACTTGCTTATATGTTGATGACGTGCTAATTTTTGGGACATACCTTGATAGTGTTGTGAACACTAAAAGATTTCTTTTGTTGAATTTCGACATGAAGGATTAGGGTGAGGCCAATGTAATTCTGGGAATCAAATTTATCAAAAGTGATGACAAGATTGTGCTTACGCAATCAAATTAAATTGAGAAGGTTCTGAGAACATTTGATCATTACGCTGCCCCAATTCCTTTTGATTCCAGTGCGAAACTAAAGAGAAATGAAGGCAAGTGCATTTCTCAGTTGTGATATTCTCAAATTATTGGCAGTCTCATGGTTGTCATGCATTGCACTCGACCTGATATTACCTATGTTGTTGGACAATTGAGCATGTATACTAGTAATCCCGAAGAAATACACTGGAAAGCATTAATGAGAGTTTAAGGTATTTGAAAGGTTACCTTGCATTGTGGGATTACTTATGGGAAATACCCTGTTGTGTTAGAAGGATACAGTGATGTATCATGGAATGCATCTCTTAATGATAATACTTCTGTCAGTGGATGGATATTCACAATGGCTGGTGGAGCAGTTGCTTGAAATCCAAGAAACAGACATGAACCGATGTCAATGATATCAGTATACTTTGATAATCATGGAATTTGAACTTATAGTTCTTTCCTTTATTGCAGAGGAAATCGAATGACCGAGAAATATATTGGTTAATATTCCAATATGGAATAAACCGTTGCCAGTGATATCAGTATACTCTGATAATCAAGCTACTATAATTAAGGGTTATAGCAATATTTATAATGGAAAATCCAGATCCATTCGTGTGAGGCATAGTCATGTGAGAAGTCTTATTTGCAACGGAGTCATGGCAGTCCAATATGTGAAGCTAAAGCAAAATTTGGCCGATCCTTTGATGGAAGGTCTTGAAAGAGAAAAGATTGTTGAAACAACAAATGCAATGGGATTAAGACGTGTGATGTCGTATTGTAATTAACTGGAATCCAACATGTCTCTAGGTTCAATGCCCTGTCAACCTAGTCTCCAGGCTCAATGGGAAGAACAAGTCAATGTATAGAGGTTGAATTCTATTTCTATCTTTTTCTTTTTCTTTTTTCCTTTGAAATTGAGGGTGAGAATTATTTCTCTTAATGAGTTTGTAAACTTACAAGTTGAAAAAAGATAGGATTCCCCTTGACAAATTCACGTTTATGAGTGTTGAAGCTAGTTACAGGTGGCCTCTAGAGCACTTAGTATGATTGGGATTAAGCAGATATTATAAAAGTGCTTAGCTTCACAAGTACAATTACCCGTAAAATAATGCGTGCACCTCAAGATTTGTTTGTGTAAGTTCACAAGTTCAAAGCTTTATGCTACTTATGTATTTCAGCAAATTTTATCTTGTTGTGCTATGTGGAGGTTCAAAGCCGAAAACTATCTTCATTTATGCACATTACTGGAATGCTCAGAAATTAACTAGAATAATTTTAAATTAGTGGGGGATTGTTGGATAATTTAAATTATTTCTATTTTTTTCATTATAAATTTATTAACTAATGATAAGATTACTTAATGGATTCATCATTAGTTCGAATGATTGTTTAATTAATTCAATTTGAATAATCCTACTATATAAATGGCATTTCGTAGGATTTACAGAGGTGTGGAATGGAAGCCACAAAGACAGAAGCTTGAAAGAGAGAAAGGCTTAATAGATAAAAGAATATTCTAAGCATTCATATAAATCGGTACGATGCAGTCGGTTCCTATCGGTTAGTGCAAGACCATTAGGGAATATATCCGAGTCCAAGCTAAGTTGAATTCCGGGGATAGTGTTGCACATCTCCTTATACATTGTGGGAGACATCGACTATCTTCAAGAAGCGATACTGCCTTCTTAGTCCGGATTTGAGATATTATATTTTTGGTGAATTTTTACCAACGGATCAGTTAGGAGGACAACAAAGAGGCGAGTGAGGCATAGTTCTGAGTACTATGTCTGAGGGAGAGAGAGGGATGGCGTGAGAGAGAAAGTGGTGACGGTGGGAACATTATTTTCTGAAATTTTTGAAGGGAATTCATTTTCCCCACTTTTGCTTTTGAGATGTGCTTTGACCGAAAATAATTTTTGGTTGACGAAAGAATATTGAGTCTCCAAGCACCCGAAAACACAAAAATCACTTTCCTGTAAAATAATTTCATTGAAACAAATGGAGCCTACAGTGGTGTTTGATAAATAAAGTGTATAATAATTAAAAATTGATTAAGGATAGAAATGTATAGAAAAAAGTGATGAATGATAAATGATAGTAATGAATAAATATTTTATTATTAAAAAAGAATACCAATAAGTGAAAATTAATTTATTTCATCAAGTCAAATTTTTTTCTTTACTCATTAGGTGATTTTTTACTCAATGGTTAAGTAGATCGAATAATTATATTTCATGTCTCTCGACCTCTCCTATTCATTAAACGCTTATTTAATTAAGTTGTAATCAAGCACAACTTAAGTCTCCACTTAATATAAAATTATCTCCCTGTTCATCCCTGTATAACATTGATTCACTTGGTTCCAGATGTTAAACAATCTCACTGTTCCAGGACCATGTCTTTGTAGTTCTTGTTTGCTGCAGACTTGTAGTTGATGAAGATCTTCTCCGCTCAAGTTGACTTCCTCATCATAGAACACAAAATAAAAAATGGAGCCTTTTTTATTTGACACGAAGTTTTGTCAAGCCCTCAATAATCAAATTCACCCACGTAAACTATGAATATATGCTTTTAACCTTACATGGATGCACGTCTTTCCAGCTTCTAAGAACAACTTGACGGTACAATATTGCATTGATTGTCTTATCCTTATTGGGGATAGCTTGAAAGATCACGGCACCTGAACTTGCTTTATTTTACGATATTGTAACGTCATATATGTCATGATTTAATATTTTTTTCAAATTTATTCTATGATTTAAAAATTATCCAAAAAGATTCATGATTTTTATGTTGTTCCAGATCTATTACAGCGTCAATTTGTACGTCAATTTTTAACTGTGTTGCTGATGTGGAACGTAAGTGGGTCCATCCTTGTCACTGTAGCCTTTTGCCTTAGATAAATTTGAGAAAAAAATTAAAACCATGAGATAGAATTGAGAAAAAATTAAAATCATGGGATAGGTTTGAGGCCCACGTACGTTTTATTGACGGACAAATTGACGCCATGATAGATTAGGACAATATGTAAATCGTAAACTTTTTTGGATAATTTTTAAAGCATGAAATAAATTTGAGAAAATGATAAAATTATGAAATATATGGCGTAAAAATCCCTTAATTTTATGTAGCACATTCCATTGCCTCCTCTTTGCTTGTCTATATTGTATATAGATAGGTATTTTGGCAATGGCTTGAAGAAAGCATTTGGTCAATGAAATTTTGCATCAGTATAGCTATTGAAAGTGATTTAACCCACATCCGAATATTGAATAGAAATACAAGAGTTTATAAAAAATTAAATATCTTAATATATGAGTTCAAGCTTTTAGGTTAGAGATGACCCAAATTGTTTATAGGTTTAGTGGAAGTTTTACAGTATTAAATTAGATAAAGTAACATGCACACTGTTAAAGTAAAAAAACGGTATAGTTTCTAAAAAAAAAAATTTAAAAATTATGAAAGTGAGAAAATTAGATTATAATAATCTTATATTTTAATTTTTTTTTCTTCGAATTATATTTCACTTGATTTTGAGATATTCCTCCATTACTTGCATAATTTATATGTCATTGTAAATATGTTCCACCAGGGAATGCTTTTTTACCTACAATCAACTATTTGATATATGATAAGCATTAAAACTATCTTTCATTACTATTACATATTTCTTGTCATCTATAATTATTATATAATTTGTAATCCAATCTCGAAAATATTAACTAAAATCATAAAAGTTCAAATTTAGTTGGTAATAAATTCGCGAATGTAATTCATAAGAAAATCAACTGTTAAACTACAAGTCGTGATTTTATTATGTTTCTAAACATACTTTACCAAAGATTAACAAAAATTTGTAAAAGTAAAGGCCCACATGATTTTCACTGCTACTTGTGCTTCGAGGATCATTAACCCATCATTCATTCTGTTTGTTCCCACTGACATTGTGAAAGTGATGATTACAATTATTAAAACATGTTAAATATAAATAGCTGTCGAATAAGGTTGTATTGGTCTTTTCCAACCAAAAAAACTTTAGTATTATGTTGGCATTGAACGTTGCAAATTGATCTCTGTCGAGATAACAAAATCGAAATCGTCCTAAATAGATTTTGCCGCCTCTCCAGATCGTACTTGCCTTTCGTTCTCTTTTAAATGCAAAAGTAGAAATCATCAGATATAGATTTAGTACAGGCAGAGGAAGAGGTAAGAAGACAAATAGAAAACACGATCAAACTTAAGTATACATGAATCTAATATCTACAAATAGCTCTTGGAGGAGGAGGACTCCGCGATTTTCGATTTCCTTTAGTGAGACCTGCCTTTCCATCCCATGTCGGAAATTGTTATTCGAATTTCGGATTTGTCCCCAGGATTGGATAAGATTTAAAAAGACAGATCCAATTCATAACCCTAAATGCAAATCCAAATCCTCCAATTAGGTCACGTACCATAGTAATTGAACAAATTATTATGTCCATAATAAACTACTCCCCCCATCATGCGGGTTGCAGAATCTGATGCTACAGCCAACATGAATTACCCAAGATGCCCCCACCCGGACGAGCTGCTTCGCCGGACCTGCCCGTAACTTCGCCACCCAACCAGGGACAAGGGCGTCCTTTCGCCTCCCGCCAAACTGAAAACGGACAATTTTGCGGCTATTTTAAATTTCAGTTCCTGAAGCAAAAAGCACAGCGGAAGTGGGATTAACTACCGCTCCATCCGCTACAGAATTGGAAACCGTTTTCCAGAATAAGTTCTCCACCGTTTTCCCTTCGCATTAACTCCCACTCGGCAACTCCCCTCACCTACCTTCAATGCCGCTTTGCTTCATCCTCACTCCTCCCCCAGATTCCCTCTCCAGTTAGCTCATCCGTCCCCACCAAAAACCTAACCTGCGATCGGTTTCAATGCGCTAGGGTTTGATTCGTTTTCCGTATTTGTGGCTGTTCTGCTTCTCGCATTGGATTTTGATTCGATTTGGTCGCTGTGAAGTCATGGAGGTGGAGCAGCCGAGGGCGGAGAACCGGGCCATGACCTTCGACGAGGCGTCGATGGAGCGGAGCAAGGGCTTCGTCAAGGCCCTGCAGGTAATGTTCCTGTTCGATCTCGTCGGAATGCATGTGAATTTGAGTTCGCATTTGGTAGGGATGAGTGCTAGATCTGGTGGTTACTTGGTGTTGAGGTGATTAGGTTTTGGCGGTTTTGATTGCTGGAATTTTGTGCTGGGCAGTTTGACTTTTCGATTTCGGACTTAATTTAACCGGAAGTCGCCCTTTCCGGAGCTAGATATGATTAATTTTAGCTTCATCTCTTGATTGGTTTCCTCTCAGGAGCTGAAGAATCTGCGGCCTCAACTATACTCTGCTGCGGAATACTGCGAGAAGTCGTATCTTCATAGTGAGCAGAAACAGATGTAAGCTGCCTTCACTGTAATTGTTAACTCATCAAGTCCGTATTTTCTCGATGAAACTATATCAACTTGTCCCTATTGTTCTGTCATAGGTAGAAAACTAAGTAGGGGATTCTGTTGAAACTGCTTACTATGCCATGGTGATGCATTGTAGATGTTGTACGTACGTGGTATGAAATATATTATTGTAGCTACTCCATTTAGCTGAGAATTTGCATTGAATTAAGCTATTAACTTGTCGAATTTTTGTGACACATTTGGGTTTGAGAATTCGGGAGATTGCAGTCTCATCTATCTGACTCAATTACTCGCAAGGGCTTATCTATTTTTAGTAATTGACTGTGGTTTTAGGCTTTAGAAGGTCATCTCCTGCATGCTTACCTTCATATGATTGTTTGGTTCATTTGAAGCCAGGGAATTCAATCTATCGCCAGTCATATATAAGGAGAGTGAAATTGAACGCTAAATCCCAAAGAATCTCTCTAGACGAGTGGATTTGTAGCATTATCGCATCTATGCATGTATTTTGCATTTCCCTCTTATTCTTAAAATTTCTTTTTAACTGCTGCAATCTTAACCTCACATTAGTATGTAACAGTTCCAACATTGTCTTAGTATTGGTGGGTGGTTGGTGAGAGACAATTGTATTGGTGAGAGAAACAGAGAAGATGAGATGCTTTACTGGGACAATTCTTGCTTGAAGTTGGTATAGTTTTCCAAAAGATGCTAAGACAACTTATTGAGTGCTTGCGAACATGTTTGAGGTCAAGAGATATAGAAACACTATCGATGTTGGCTGTTGAAATTGATGACCTCTTCAGCTAATGGCTTAGTCATGACCTTTATAACTAGGTTCATGTTTTCTTTACGAAGTGAAACTTTAGGAGCAAGCATGTGCTAGTTCTAAGAGATGGTTCCCAATATTCTCCATCTAATATTAGGAGTGGTACATTCTTAAGTAATTATATTCATGACAAAAAAATTTGTGGGTTATATCTGAAAATTGATTCTTTGAATTATTTTTTAAGGGTATTGGACAACCTTAAAGATTATGCTGTACGAGCCCTTGTTAATGCCGTTGATCACCTAGGAACTGTGGCATACAAATTAACCGACCTTCTAGAGCAACAATCTCTAGATGTTACAGTTATGCAGCTTAAAGTCACCAGTCTTAATCAGGTAATACCTTTCCCAAGCATTTATCCTCCACCATTCTTGGCCTTACTCGGGCTGCTGTTCAAGCTCTCTAGTTTTTCATGGAAAGCAATTCTACGGTGTGGAGCTTACTGACTGCTATTTTAGCAATTTCTAACTTGCCAAACGTATACGGATAAAGAAGGGCTTCGGCAGCAGCAGTTATTGGCCATTATTCCCCGGCATCATAAGCACTATATTTTACCAAGTAAGCTTCGCTGCTGATTAACTGTTGCTCTAGGGATCCAGAAGATTGATGGACTTTCCATATACTTTCATTTGCTTGTTCTTGATATGTAATCTTTTGGATGGTGAGCTAGATTCTGTCAGTAAGAAGGTGCATTTCGGTCCTCAAATACAGAAGGATGTCCGACAGAATCATCTTCAAGGTCGATCTCGTCTTCAGCCATCAGGTATAGATTTCACAGTTTAAAGATTGTCCTTTTTATCCTAATTGGCATTTTGTTTATCAAAACTACTCCTTTTGCAATAGGTGCCCCTGCAGCAAAAACTCTTTCCTGGCATTTAGCATCAGAAACAAAGTCTTCCTTGAAAGGGAGTCAAAATGTACCAACGAGGTAAGATGACCAGCTAGTATACAAATCATGGCAGAAAAACGGGTCGATCTTTGAGTTTTGACCTCCTTTTCTTTTGCAGCAGCACTGAAGATTCTGCTAAAACACCTGAAGTCTTTCATCTGCTGAGTATGTCTTTTTCATACCTGCAAGTTCATAGGTGCAGATGATTATAGCAACTTGTTTTGAACAATCTCATCTGTGCAGATGATGAAGAGAATTCACGAGTGATATCATCTGCACCTCATATGCAATTGCGAACTGGACCTCCTGCTTCTGGTGCCCTTATGACTATGGTCAGTGCTCCACGCAGGGTAATTGAAAATCTTTAAAAGAAATTTCTGCTGTTCAACGTTCATTTGTGAGACTCCGCTTATTCTTCCTTTACGCTGTGATATACATAGAAGAGTACGTTCAAGAGCATTTATGGGAACATGGATTGCTATATAGTCTATGAACTAGAATTTCTTTTCTACCTGAAGAGAATACGTTTGCCTGTGTCCATGTAGACTGTTTTGCTCCTTTTCTTGCTGTTGATTCTTGTTTTTGATATGCTCGCAAACAAATCATCACAGAGATTGAAGAAACAGCTGTGTAAGTACCTGATCAAAGCACCAGGTAGCTCATAAGCAATCCTTTTCTTGCAGGATTCCTTTGATGGCTCCAAACAGTTGACAGCATTCAGGTCATTTGATAACCCGAACAGAAGAGCAATTGTTCATGCTCCAGCTCGCAGTAGGAGCATGCTATCTGCCTTTTTTGCCAAACCGAAAACACCGAAACTGAAAGCGGCACCTGTGTCATAGAATCCCTTTCAGTCTGTACAATCATGGAGCTACAAAGCCTCCGGGTCTGTCACATCTGACTTGCTGTATATTGCTTCTCTAGTTCATGGGTGATGAACATTTCTTCCATAGGATTACGTCGAAGAGATGGAAGTCATAAGTTAGTTTACTGGGCAACCTTTTTAGTTAGACGACGTCGAATAACGAGCTGATTTGTGCATGAAACTTTTAAGTTAGCCTATGTTAGCTTTGATCACATGTAATTGCTCCTGCGCGGATCATATCATTTATTGGCTGTTGTTTTGTGACTCGTGCAATAATGTTTGTTTTTATCTGATAAGACTATGGAGGATATGAATTGTCAACATTTTCAGGGCCGGATGATGAACAAGTAAACTGTATCGGCATGTTATGATTTAGTCGTCCTGGACTGGAAATGGACACATGCCTACTGAAATTCATTGTCAAATGATGGAGATTTCTATGTTTAACAGAGAATGGGATAGGACTCCTGAGCTCATGTCCTTAGTTCAGCTGCAGCTTCATCTCTTTGATAGCTTTATAGTTTTACTTGCCTTATTGTTCATCACAAACTTGGCTCCTAACATTGGGATGCGTCTGTTCCGTCTTTGAACCGTTTATACTGACATAAGTTCGAATATTGATTCTGTTGCACAAGGAAAGTTTAATTACAATAAGTGACTTCTATACCGATATCTTTTTTTATAAATTCAACAATATGCGCATGGAATTGGGTTTCCAAATTTGTGTCCAGGGTAAGGTATAAGCAGGAGATGCAGTGCAGGGCGAACTTTACCTATTCAAAACACACTAGGACCTTGTGACACAGAAAACCAATGTTCAAGCGGGTAGTAGTCCTTGCAAGATCGGGTACACCTTGTGTTTGGAAGCGAGAAGCATGTTTTAACATTTCTTCGTCGAGGTCTAATCGGATCTTCACTTCTGTGTCCTAACTACATCAGATGACTCTAAAGGGAGCCCTTCTGTTTCTCATGCCTGATTTTCTGGTGGAAGACCTCCGTCGCTCATCGGAAGCGAGCTGCTTGCCAAGCCAAACCTGGCCCAACGTAGAAACATCCCAATCCATTACAATCATCCGATATAAAAATTCCAGTGATCCTTTTCCCTTTTTTGACGATAGTGCAGATGTTTTAAACCTATTGACTGGGCTTAATCTTGCTCGGGTTTGGCCTAGTCACGAGCTGCTCTTTTTTCATTTTTAATTCGAGTTTTATCATTTTCGTCGAGAGTGGAGACTGGAGAACGCCTTCTTCGTCACAACAACCGAGCTGATGCTCAGTCAAGAAGCGCGAAACACCGCATGAGCACACTGCTCACCGAGACATGTACCCAACTCAGCACCGACACGCTGGGCCGCCTCTGTAAGTAACAGGAGCCCGGCGGATCCCTCAACTCCGACGCCTTCCACCGCATTCCTCCCCCCTCCATTGCCGGCAGATCCGACCTCACTCAGTAAACCCGCGATCTCTCTCGTCGACAATGTCTTCGGTGTTCCTCCACCAGAGGCCGATTCAGACCACGCTCTCGAACCCCTCGTCGCTGTCCCCTCGCTTCTCGAATTTCACCCAGAGGCCCATCACGATCTTCAGCCGCACGGGCCTCCTCGTCCTCCTCTCCCTCATGGTCATCCTCGGCGTCTTCCTCCCCTGGTCGGAGCTGCCCGAGGGGCTCTTCTCCAGCACCAGGCCCGCTCTCACCAAGTGGCGGAGCTACACCCTCGCCCAGGCTGCTTCCTTCGTGGCCAAGAACGGGACCCTGATCGTGTGTGCCGTCAGCGAGCCCTATCTCCCGTTCCTCAACAACTGGCTCATCGGCATCGCCAGGCAGAGGCACCACGAGAAGGTGCTCGTCATTGCCGAGGACTACACCACCCTGTATCGTGTCAACGAGAAGTGGCCCGGCCACGCCGTTCTCATTCCTCCTGTCGTGGACACCCAAACTGCCCATAAGTTCGGTTCTCAGGTATTCTCTCTGCTCCCTCTCCTATGCAGCTGTTGTTTTTTTTTTCGCAATCATAAGTTCATGTGTCAATCTGTATTTTTTGCTGGTCTAATCGGGCCATGTTCGAAATCATAGTCATCATATTGAGTAGAACTCACAATTTCTCGGGGACTTCGAGACATGTTTTAATATTTGTGTAGGGCCATGTTGGACTGCCTTTCTCCTCTCAAACTTCTGCTTCATAATAATCATAATAGACATTTCAGATTACATGTGATTGCGGCTGGTATATTGTGCAAGTTGAGTGATTCTGTCTTCAAAGCCATGGTTTGATATATGCAGAGACTGTTCCTTACGTGCCATTTAGCTCAAAGTTCGATATACCTCCAGCTATTTTGTATCTGGGTTTATTTCGTTCTCCCAGTGTTGTTGATCCTCTATGATACAGATGCACTAGGTAATGTAGTAACAGAGGATGCGCTTCTTTTTTAGATCCATCTGTTCATGTCTTGGTCTTGTCCAGCAATAGCGGTTTGAGTTTTGGGACTTCATTTGGTTATAGTGGATTGTTGAATTCCATATTTGCAGAGAATATGCATGAAAACATGTTCTTTAGGAAACATTCACTCTGAAGTGAGAAGCAACGTGGTTTTGCCTTGTTTCCTTGGTGTCCCAACATGAGGAGGGCAAAAAAATATCATCCCTGCTCCAAATGAGCACTGGTGTTTCGATCACATTTCTTGTCTCTCATGGCTCCTTTTGTATAATTGCCCTCCATAACCCGCCCCTCTATAACTCGCCATAACCCTCAATCCAAACGATCCCTAAATTCACCAAGGCACTCGTATTTTCAGCATTGAGCTAGTGCTAAGTGGTTTCACCTTGCAGGGATTCTTCAACTTCACCTCGAGGAGACCACGTCACCTGCTGAACATTGTGGAGCTTGGGTACAATGTTATGTACAATGATGTTGATATGGTTTGGCTTGCCGACCCATTTCCTTATCTGGAAGGAAATCATGATGTTTACTTCACTGATGACATGGCTCCTGTATGTTTTCTATACTTTTCTTTAGCCTTTCTTACAACTACAGAAACTGAAATTTTGCAACATATAGTTGGGTTACCCGTGTGTTAGATGTCTTTTGGCCTTTTTATTTTTCCATTGCTGTTAGACTATTTGAGTAATTTCTTTATGGCTGTTAGGGGTAAATCTGGGGGTTGGAAATGTCACTGAAATATCCATGTTGCTGTTAAAGGCACATAGTTCTGTCATTAATTAATTTTCTAGTATTCTGGCCCGACGCATGAAGTTGTAGGAATAGATTAGTAAGAAGTGGCAGTATCCCTTTTTATTATCTTGCGAATTAATTAGATTGAAGGTGCAAATTTTTGTTTTTCTGTTGACTAAAAGATTTTGTTTCTTTACAAGGTCAAACCTCTGAACCACTCTCATGATCTCCCACCTCCAAATAAGAAAGGGCGGACTTACATATGTAGCTGCATGATCTTCCTGCGCCCCACCCCGGGAGCAAAATTGGTGTTGAAGACATGGATCGAGGAACTTGATGCTCAGCCTTGGTCAAGAGCTAAGAAAGCAAATGATCAGCCTGCTTTTAACTGGGCCTTGATGAAAACTACTAAACAGGTTCGATCTGCCTTCTTTCTCCGAGTAATGTATGTATTCTTTCAATAACCTTATGTATACGATGATCGTTACCTCTGTTATGTCTCAAACTTAAATGTTTCTGCTGAATTGAATTCTGACTTAGATGGAGCATTCAAAAGAGGATAAGGTAATACTGCTGGTCAACAATATGGGATAGGATTATATTATATAAATTGGTTGATCAGTTGCTGAATTACATCTTACTTTGCCATGCCGGTGCTACTGCAGGTAGACCTTTACTTGCTTCCGCAGGCAGCTTTCCCGACAGGGGGCCTATACTTCAAGAACAAGACGTGGGTGAAGGAAACAAAGGGGATGCATGTCATAATACACAACAATTACATCTTAGGATTCGAGAAGAAGATAAAGCGGTTCCGTGATTACGGGTTTTGGTTGGTGGATGATTACTACTCCGAGTCCCCCCTTGGCAGATTATGAGAACACCCACGATTCCTTTTGCTCTCACGACCATTCGAAGTGCAGGCGTCTCCACGGGCTAATTGCTAGTTGGACTGCTCCATGCCCATCAACTGCTACCAGCCCTAGTTTCCCTCGTCAGCACTCTTTGGTTCTTCAGGATTCTGCTGGGCGTTCCTTTTGCCAATTGATTGGACGCTGAAGAGGAGGGTCCATCACAAAGAGTGACTGGGATTCCTACATTACTTTCTATGTTCCATTGCACCATACTGAAATTTTGATGACTGAAATGACCGAGGGATGCCGATCGAGCTTAGTGCAAACTGCCCAGAGCCTAGTGAGGTTAGTAATGTATTGTTGGCTAATTCTTTTGAGTGGACTATGTGATTGATGTTGGAATTTCACGTCGATGTATTCATCTTCTGATTACGATTTTTGGCTGAAAGAAAAGATTCTCGTTGCCTGTTAGTGTATGAACTGTTTGAAATTTTGGTTCTTATTACTAAATTGTATTCAAAGAACGGCACAACGAAGAACAGGGATGACTGGTGTTGAGCCACCACGACCTTAAATTTGAGTCAGGGATGCTTTATTTCCGAAATTTCAGAGGAATTAGGGTCGTGTTTGCGATAACAGACACAAAACCAGACTGAAATTAATTCTTCACGATCGAAGGGCCACATAATCGCATTTGGGAGCAGAGCTAGAACGTTCAAGTCGTTGGTGTTGGCTAATCTCATCAACGGTCATGAAGAATCAGTGTGAAATCTACGGTTGTGATCAAGCTCTCTCTATAGGACATCAATGAAAACGGGACCACTGGATCCAGAAGGAAAACCGTCGAAGGATCCCTGTCTGGTTCTTCTTCTTAACTTCCGCGAGAAACAAGTCAAGACACATGTTTGGGCGAATGACAATCCGACACGTGTCCTAGAAAATTCGAGACATTTCGCCTCGTCTGTGGAATGGCGGGAAACATCTCGAACATGTCAGATATTTCTACGTCGCCGAAAACGGAAACCCATCGCTTCCTGCCTTGCCCATATAAAAAGGCCGCAATTTAATTCTCCCTCTATCGAACGAATTGTGATCAGGCAGACACAAGCAAAGGCGAAGGGAAAAAGCGCTCAATCACACCTATCTCGGGTTGGCGGACCGATTTCGTGCCGGTAAAGAAGCATTCGGATTTGTGGAACCGTTGGGGTGGTTACCTACATTCGGAGTCTATCTTCTTTTCTTGAACTTGTAAGTTATGATTTCTCTTCTCTGCTCTTTCTCTGTTTCTGCTTGCGGTCAGTCTGCTTCGATGTCGTGAAATGCTTGTGGGTTTGATTAAGCTTGAGAAACTGGAAGCTGGGCTATGTCGCTGTGACAATTTGAGTGAAATGTCTGGGATTTGAATGAGATGGGTTTGATCTAGTATGGATTATATGGCATATACTATGGAAAAAGGTTCAATATCTGAGACTCAACTCGACTCGATCTCCATTGTTGTTCGAAATGTACTATGGTCAATGGAAGTGGACCCTTAGGTTAGCTTTCTTGTCCGAATGGTATTTTTTCGTTTTAGCTGCCAATTGGTTTCTGAGCTAAATGGATTAATCTACCGGGATGGATTGAGCATAACCATCATAGGGCATGTACATGGTAATGGAGTGTTCATCAGCCATGGCAAAAAGAACTTGTCGGATCAGCACTCGTTGGAGCAATTTTGCTCTGATACCATAACAATACTGAGATAGGAAAAGTATCGTGTATTCTCGTTATATCTTACAGAGGTTACATGGCTAAATATACAAGAGTGAATAAGTTTAGGAAGAACAAGAAAATGGTAATTACAATAAATTACATCACAAAATAATCCCAGAATTATTCTTGCCTACTACTAGCTGGCGATTGGCATAATCTTGCTGAATCATCAGAGGAAATAACTCCATTACATGGAAATCCGTTATCATCTTGGTTTTGGCACGTAACGATGCTGCATTTTTTGGTGGTAGCAATTCTCATGAATATCTGCCTGCCTTTGGGCCTCTTGTTTCAATCAAGTGTTTCGCTGTTTGTACTCGGTTACTGTGAATTCGTGATGTAATTGATGAATAATTGCATGCCATCGATGTGCTTCTATTCTCTGTGTTGTTGTATGTTTTTTCCCTGATCGATTTTTGTTACTTCCGCAGAATCAGAGTACCATTGCCTGCATCATAGGTGGGCTCTGAGCAATAAGGAGTACAGGTTTTTGCTTCAAAAACTACCCAGTTGTGTAACGAGATGGCACGCGCTTACGCATGCCAGGACTCGATTCCTCATCAAAATGGCTGGGTACAATACGTCCCCTATGTCCAGCCAACTTCGGAGGCTGTTCCATCGCAAGTGATGGTAGATCCGTCCAAAGTCCCGGTCTTCCATGGCGCTGCACCGTACGGAGCTCCTTACAGCTATCCTGTTGGATGCCATTCTTGCTGCAATCACATGCCCGTCCCTGGCCACAACAGCTACGGTCTATCTTTTCCCCATTTCTTCCCGCCTCAACCGTCTCCTTGGTGGAGTTCTTACCCCATGTACCCTCACGCTGTACCTGTTCATCATGTGCCCCCTCCTCCAGCTTATGTTGCAGATATTCCGAGGTATGAGTATGACAAGAATGCGGCTGGACCCGGGGATTACCACTGTTGTGGCTTTCCTAAGCATGCGTGCAAGCCCCAAGGTGATCCAAGAGTCGAGATTGAAGAGCAAGAGCCTTCTCATGAGAAGGAGAAGAATTCTCCTGAAGGAGGTGTGCTGGTGCCATCGGATGTAAGAAACTATCAATATCCAGTCATTTGGATACCGCCCGAGTATGGGAAGAACGCAGAGCAGAAGAAGCCTTTGAAACCAAAGTCCGCGGATCATGACAGTGCTCTTTTAGATGTCAAACCCAGAGGAAAATCTTCGCACCAGCAACCGAGCTGGAAAAGCTACTTACCTGCTAACGTGGAAAATCTTGGCCTTCAGATGCCCGATGGCAACGATATGAGAATGGGGAACCAGCAAACTGAAGACTATAGTAAGCAGTTCTCGTATCCTATCATCTGGATACCTTATGCTAAGCTGGAGGAGGGTGAAAGAGAAGGAAAGAATGATTCTTCAAGATCTTCTTCCCAAGCTGTTCCTTCCGACAACTACATTAATGCAGATAAGATCAGAGCATCCGGGGCTGAGGGAGGTATTGCGAGCAAGAGTGGATCACACTCGGCAAAGAAATATGCCGAGGAGAATGTGCTTGTGAAGAATGCAGAGCCATCTGCAGGCAGCATTCACTTGGAGAATTCTGGGAAGAAGTTTGGTGATGTTTCCGACAAGGGAGTAGAAAACAAAGTAAAGGGATCAATTGGGAAAAAAGAGCTGGCGTCCCCAGAGAAGCCAAAGTTACCTCCGGTGTGCTTGAGAGTCGATCCCTTGCCAAGGAAGAAAAGCACCAACGGCAGTTCAAGAGCTCCCAGCCCTCCGGGTGCCAGAGAGAATGCTTCTTCTGATGTGACAGACAGTAAGGGAAAGAATCCACCTGCTGAAGCTGCTAACGAGAGAAAGTCGAATCAGGAGAAAAGAAAGGAGTTGAAGGTTATTGAGGTGAAGGATAGTCCCACTGGCAAGAAAGACGGTGCAATGGTAAGCGTGAAGCGAGCTGAGCATCCTGTTATGGTGAATTCCGTTGGTCAGGAGAATCGTAAAGACAGAGAAGAGGCTGGCGAGGGAATTAAGGAACATGACACTGTAGAGAATCCACAGAAGAATGTTATCAGTGATGGAAAAACGGAAGAAAAGAAAGAAACAACAGTAAGACCTCTCTCCGGCATAGAAGCAGCTACACTTATTCAAGCTGCCTATCGTGGTTTTGAGGTGAGGAAATGGGAGACCAGGAAGAAGCTGAAGCAAATGGCAAGTATCCGTCATGAGGTGGCTAAGATCAAGAAGAGCATTGAAGAGCTAGAATCCTCGGACAGTACGTCTCTCGATCGAGAGAAGGTTGCAAAGCAGAGAGTGGTGATTGGGGAAACCATAATGAGCCTCCTATTGACATTGGATACCCTTCAGGTAAGTAAGTTCGTCTATTTATCTTGTTAGTAGCTTTTTCTACGCTTTCCCCATACTATATAATTTCCAACCCGAGGAAATCTTAAAGTAGAATCTGACGATGGGGTATAATATGATGTTCACCGGGGCAGTCAGAAGGATGACATAGGAATGGCTCTTTCAAGAGTTCCTTTAGGACTATTCGGGATAATTGTTCGAACTTTATGTAGTGTTGATTCATAAGAAGTGTGCGTTAATGGGGGGTCGGGGGTGTGTTGGAGTAGTATTTGAAAAGTGTGAGTTGCTAGGATCTGTTGATTCACTATAATGCTTAATTTTGGGTTCATTGCAGGGTTTGCACCCAAGTCTTCGTGATGTTCGGAAGTCCTTGGCCAGGGAGATGGTGGCTTTGCAAGAGAAGCTCGATTCTCTTTTGAGCAAGAGATTAGATGATCTCATGGAAAAGCAATCTTCAGCTATCATCAAGGGGGACATGCATAAGAATGTTGCTGATGACACAAGCAAGCAATGCTACGTGGACAGAGAAGAAAACTTGCAACCCGTTGATGCCATATCTGGAGATAACGAGGAAACTGCCGCTCACAAGGTAAAGGCACCGGAGATTGTGCTTGCTAATGCAGAGGTGACGATTCCCTTGGAGGGAGAATCCTCCAGTGAGACGGTAAAAGAATTTTTGTCAAGTGATCTGAACTGTGAAATGGTAACACCTGCTGGATCAATTGAACAAGTTTCTCAGGTCAATACCTCATCAGAGGAGGGTGAATGTGAGACCATGGAGAGGGAGAAAGATGAGGCATCAAATGCTGGGGAGGCAAAGCGTCATGCCAACCAGAAATTGCCAAGAAGTCCTGATTCTGAGTATCTAGTTTCTGGTGATGGAGAATCTGATGTCGACTTGCTGATGGAATTGCCTGCTGGGGTATTAGTAGACCAGGACCGAGAAATAGTTGAGCTCCAGCAAAAGTGTGATGCTCCTTACGAAAGTAACCAGCAGCAGGACCACCTCAAGGGAGAAATCGAAGATATCGGATCAGATGATGATGCTGAGGTGAAGCAACTTGAAACACCAGACACGCAGGAAACCGTGGAACTTGAAATGGGTTTGGTAATAGGAGAGGAGGAGAACGCCCAAAAGGAGGATGTGAATCGTGGTGAAGTGGCGCCAGTGACTCCACACGAGGTTGGAACATCTGCAGTGCCACGTGAGGAAACTACACCTGAACAGGTGAAGGATGGTGGTACCTCCGACACGATAAGGGGAAAGGACGAAGAACATTCTCAAGAACAGCATGAAGCTGACTCCATAGTGCTATCCGTGGTACCACCTGATGAAGGGGAATTTGCGTTGTCTAGGGAAGATGAACAGGTGAAGAATGAAGCATCTGCCTTGGACTCGATAAGTGCGAAGGAGGAGGTGTACCCACAAGAACAGCATCATGATGCTAGTACAGTGTTGCCAGAGTCTCTAGCTGAGGAAGGGGAATCCAACTTGTCAAGTGAAGACACTACTGCTCCGGAACAGGTGAAGGATGAGAATGCTTCCTCCGTGTTATCACCCGAGGGACTTCAAAAATTGGTTGAAAGGAATGATAGCAATGCTGGTGAACCATCTGGAAATCAGGAAAATGAAATTGGAGTGGAGCACGAGCAAGGTGATCGCTGTGGTGCTGAAAGAGTCACTGCTGAGGAGGTAATGGAGAATGTCAGAGTAGCCAAGCCTCCTGAGAATGAGGTTGTGGTTGTTACTGAAGACCACCCTGTTTATTATGGAGATGGAATGGCAAGTAGCGGATCCAAGTTGAGTAATAGCAACAGCATCAATGAGCTCGAGCACAATGAGAAGCTGCGGGAGATGATGCAGAAGTTGATGGAGGCTGGGAAAGAACAATTGGATGTCATATCCAGTCTGACTGGAAGAATGAAGGAATTGGAGAAGAAACTGGCAAAGAGCAAGAAAATGAGATCAAGGCGATGCAGAGCAGCAGCAGCATCTCGTCGAAAGCTGTCTCCTAATCCATCGGGAAGGACTCCTCTGTCAACTTAAACTGTAAGATCGGGCTGCTACGGTTTTATGCGTGTTCCTTGGATGTGAAGTGGGTTTGTTCCATGTATGTCGAATTGTGTATGTGAAAAACAAGAATGTAAATTCACATAATTAAGGATAATTAAATTCGCCGTTCCAGTCATTATCGAAAAGAAAAAAATTCGTCATTCCAGTTATATTTTTCATTGTTTTCCACATTTTTTTTCCTAATAATTTTCACTTTGGATCTGTCCGATGGAATTGAATTTCTTCACTTCCGCTTTTCTGTTTGTACGAGTTGGTAAGCTTCATTAATCACCAGGCATATAATATCTGCAAGCAATACACAACCAGGAGAGGATATAAGCACGACATCGAAGGATCTCAAAGGTTAAAAGTCTACCGGTCGAGTTTTCCATTTCTGTACAAGTTTCAATACAAATTCGTACTAATCTTCTCATCAGCTTTGGTACCGTGACATAGTGCTTTGATCAAACATCGTCCGTATAATAGTTGCGATGACTTAATTCAGAGTCATTGCTGAAGGGGCATAAAATCCAGCCTTGTTCAATTCCTAGAAGAGTGAAGTAGGGGACGAAGGCGGAGTCCGATTGCCATTCAATTGACAATATTATGAGCCCGGTCTCAGGTTCAAGCTGAATGCATGACCTTGTCCAATATGCAAAACTAATGACAGAAACAACAGGGTAAGAAATCCAAAAACGAGAACCACACGTACGGAGAACTGAAACCTTGCGCCATGATGAAACCGGCCTTAAGACGATTTCGACTTCCTACAGATATGATTTCCTCGTCCAGGCTTGGTAAAGAAAATTAACTGCAACCAGTCTTTGGTTTGGGTGCTGATGGATGTACCAAATGACTAGTTGGAACTGGTACTAGAATTTTACCAGCTAGTTGAAACCAACTTTAAAATTGAACCAAATCAAAACTAATTTCGATAATCGCTCGAGATATTTGACATTTTTATTCTTTTATTTGTTGTAATTCAATCAGTAATTTATCAAGTGAAGTGGCGATACAATTAAAATGCCCAAAAAGTAATTTCTCTAAACATGGGATGGCATTTTGACATGTCATATCCTTTTCATTTTCGCTGCTTTCAGCTGGATATGGAAACGAAGACGGAAAACAAATTCTCTCTGAAGTTTCGATGTTTTCATTTTGGTGAAAAATCAGAGTAAGGCACTCCTCGAATTGAATCTTTGTTTTCTGTTTTCCTTTTCCTTTTTTTTTTCTCTACGGACGGGAAAACGTTTTGCACCCAAAATTTTCGGAAAAGGAAAACAATGCTCTTAACAGCTCCCCTTGGGAAAAAAAAAAAAAGAAAGGAAACGGAAATGGAAAACTGTTTTCACTGACACGGAACACTAAAGCGAGTTATTCGATATTTTTGATGTATAAAGGTCAAATAAAAGAAAGATTAGTAAAATTTAATGTCCCTCTCAGAACGTCGTTCCCTCTGGGTCCCTGTATTGGTACTGACTTCACCTGTTAGTGCTAATCTGACCATTTAGAGAGACCAATGGAAGTTCGGAGACTGGGATGAAAGATTAATATAATGCGGAATTACCACAACTGGATCAGGAGAAAACCTTTCTGGGTAGTTTTGCTATTAGATTGGATCGGAACAGAAAAAGGGTTGCCTGTACTGTCACGGCTGTTCTGTCTCTCCCGACAATTTATACCGAAATAATAGACGTGGATTAATTTAAGTCAAGTCGGATCAATTTATTAAAGAGTAAGATTTTTTAAATATAATTTTTTTTCATTTTTAAAATTTGAATTCGAAATTTCATTTAGGCAGAACAAATACTATTA
Organism: Punica granatum; assembly: GCF_007655135.1. Classification (NCBI taxonomy): domain Eukaryota; kingdom Viridiplantae; phylum Streptophyta; class Magnoliopsida; order Myrtales; family Lythraceae; genus Punica; species Punica granatum. The sequence continues at coordinate 43,634,118 of NC_045127.1, read as the reverse complement.
TTTTTTTTTTAAGAAGAAAGACATATTTCCCGGATTCTGCGCCAACTCTGCAGCTCCCACTCTGTCCGTACGTTTCTCCTCTCTCTCTCTCTTTCTCTCTCTGTTTTTTTTATTATTTCTTGGACAAATTTACTATTTTGGTGTTTTTGTGAGTGGAGCTTACCCAGTTCAGGCGTGGAACTAGTCCAAAATAACATAATCGTCTATAAAATAAACATAGTCGATTGGAGCAAAGTTCATCGACTATATTATATTTTCAATTGACTATATTATCCAGAATCAGTTTCCCCCTGGGACTGAATAATTTCCTTCCATGAATTAATTTTTTTTTCTTTTTTTGGTGTTTTTCCCTACCTTGGTGTAATAAATGAAATGAAATCTTTGTTTTTTTAATGGGAAAATGACACTTGAGGTCCTATATATTTGTCAATTTTTGACATCGAGTCCTAAATGTTTAAGTTTGGAAAAACAAGTCCTAAAAGGTTTGAAAAAGTGACACTTTTGGTCTTTTCCGTTACTCCCGTTAACGGAATTCAGCAAGGCAAACGGAATGCCACGTGGCGCTTCATGAGTGGTCACGAGTGGATTCAGGTCCGGATGTCGGGGGCAGAATCGGGTCGGGTTCGGGCCGGGTGTCTCCTTCTTCACCCGACTCCATCCCCTGCAACCGCCGCCCCTGCAACAATGGCATCAGGGCCATCCTTCTTCAAGCCTTTCCTCACACCACCCTTCGTCTTCTTGGGCAAGCGAGGAACATTCTATGGACTTGCAGGAGGTTGCTCTGGACCTGCTCATCAGCCCTGTCCACATTCTCCAGGAATACAACACACAGGTTTTTTGCTGAGGTCCCCTGCAATTATGTCCTCTGAAGTCTTCCCTGAAGTGAGCGACCATTTGGCTTATTTGCCTTATAGCCTCCTGCTGCCTTCCGACCTTATCCCTGAGAGCTTTGAAAATAGCCTTGAAATCATCACTGAAGAATTGCTCGGAAATGTCAGGAACAGAGATTGAGTTGGTAGCTTCTCCAATTTCTGAACGTCTTCCATAATTTTGTCAAGAAACTTTCCTTCCTACTAGAGTTGGGAGCAATTTTTTGTTCATGGTTTCCAAAAAACCCTAAGATTGCAGATCGATTGTTTGTTCATAGTTTTGAGAAAACCCTAAGATTGTGGTGAGGAACGATGAAGAGCTGAGCAAGCTCTTGGGCTCTATGACCATCGCCAATGGAGGAGTCTTTCCAGCACAGGGGCGGCGCTAGGGTTTCGAGTGCAGGGGCGGCGCATGGGGAAGGAGTCGGGTGAAGAAGGAGACATTCGGACCCGAACCTGACCCGATTCTACCCCCAACTACCTGAACCAACTCTTGACCACTCAGGAAGCGCCACGTGGCATTCCGTTTGCTTTGCTGGAATTCCGTTAACGGGAGTAACAGAAAGGACCAAAAGTGTCACTTTTCTAAACCTTTTAGAACTTGTTTTTCCAAACTGAAACATTTAGGACTCGATGTCAAAAATTGACAAACATATAGGACCTCAAGTGTCATTCTCCATTTTTTTAATATAAGAAAGATTGGTACTTCAAGCATGATATAGAGTCAAAGTAACACATAATACTACTGTTTAAGTGTTTAATACTTCTATTTGACAAAAAAAAAGTGTTTAGTACTTCATTACAAACGTCTAATACTTTTAGTACTCATTATTAATACAAGTGTATATTACTTTTACTTTCAATTTCAAGCGTTTAGTATCTTAATTTAAGCGTCTAATATTTAGTATAATCCATCATAAATAATAAAAGTTCTAAATACTTAAACTGAAATACTAAACATTTAAATTGATGTACCAAGTGTGTCATCATAACTTGATGTCAAGTTAAAATTCCCCAAGGAAGATATGTAACCAGAAAATTGGAAATAAGGAGGAGGAAAAATTACATAGATGCCTGGGAACAACTGACGAATTCTATCAAATAATTGTGCGGTAACGAAGAATCAATTATATTGTCATAGTTTAAAATAATTATGACAATCCTCACACCACGTTAGGAGATAGAATAATTTCTCCATGGCAACTTTAATGTGGATGATGACAACAAACCTAATCTCATGATGGAATATTTACCAATCTATCTAAGAAATGGTCCAAAGCAATTGTATCCTGTGAGAATAACCTTTTGTAAATGCGGGCTCTAGGTCCCATTCTTCTACCCTGTCCTCAAACCGATTTAAAATCGGATCGGTACGTATCATATAATCAGATCGGACCGCATGCTTTTAATTTTGTTTTCCTTTTACTTTGTTGAGTGTGTTTGTGTCGGGTCACATTCACAGGTTGAGGAAGAGCAGCTGGCAGAGGTGAAAATAACGCCCCCATTGTCACCATTGTCACTTCACTTCCTTTCTCTCTTGGCAATGCATTGTCATCTTTCAATTTCATCACTTCGTGTTCTTATGGGTCTCTCTCTCTCTCGACCTTTTTAACTATTAGACCCTTTTCTAAGTTCTCTTTTTCTCTTAAAAGAGGGTGATGAAGTGCTTTAATTACTTCGGGTTTGGGTTTGGTCTTAGACATAGACATATAGTCACTTATTATAGGACTTCATTTTTCTTTCGGTCAACAACTCTGTTCGGATTACATAATTAATTTGTTGATAGAAAAGCACCTTTCTATGTGCCTCAATGTCCCGAAGGAGGCTCGCAGACTTAGAGATAAACTAAGATTACGGTTGGTACACCGAAAAAGTAATGAAATTACTCTAATGATCTTTGCTTTGTACCTTAATTACACTTCATCAATAATATTACTTATGAGTTATCAAAAAGAAGAAGAAATGGAATGGAATGGATCCTTCATGGTTTCTTCATTTCTTTCTTCAATGTTTATTTTATAAGTTGGAAAAAGCATTTCATTTTAATGAATTTTTTTCTCCAACCTAATGGAGTGGTTTTTCCTCCAAAAAATTTAAGTAATGTCTATTTCATCATTTCAACTGGCTTTTATTCAACTATGATATATTTTCTTTGAGATTCATATAATACGTGTAAATTATAATCTTGATAAATAAGTTCATCATTTTTAATACGTTGATTCACATTTTCAAATTAAACTAGGAAAAGATCATTTTTTAATAAAATTAATTATATTTCACATTATAAAATTCATTTGATTGCTTTTCATTCTATTTAGGGAAATTAAACATGACCTAAAATTATATGAAATTTCTACTTATGAAGATTAATATCGACCTCATGGCTTTTAGCCGATAAAAAAACGCCTCTGCACTTAACCCTTAGTCTTATAAATATTGTCTTCTTTTAGGGGTTGTTTGTTTAAAACGCAAATCATTTTTCTAATTTCTAGCATAAGTACTTTTTATAGTATGTATATACTACTGAGAATATTATATACTTTACACTGAAAAAAAATAGAATGTTTGGAATGAGAGAGAAAAATGAATCGATGCAAACACTCATACATCATCGACTTAAAACCAATAAGGTTTTCACTATCAATTCTATCAATAGGGTTTTCACTAGCCCATGATTTCTACTTCACACATATTCTCTATTAAGCTCATGATCTTATCTAATAAGATGTCACACAAAAATTACACCTTACTCTATATTTTAGAAATAATTTAAAAGTTTTAAAAGAAAATAGATAGGCTTGATTTTTTCCCTTACATGAGCAGGCTTGAACTCGAATTATATCGGTCTTATATATAATTATATGGCTGGGACTCCACTACTAAAAATGCTGGTATTAGCAAGGGTGGGATTCCTCGCTAATCCCTCGCTAATGAAGGTTTAATGAGGACACGGATCCCTAGCTAAAATGAGCCTTGCTAAACTTAGTGAACTTATCGAGGGATGATCCCTCGCTAATCCGTCGACACATGTTAGCGAGGGATTAGCGTGGGAACTGTCCTCGCTAATTAAAAATAATTTTTTTTATAGCGAGGGATTAGCGAGGGCCATATCCTTCATTACTCCCTCGCTAATCCCATTAAAAATAATAATAAATATTTCATTAGTCCCTCGCTAATCCCATTAAAAATAATAATAAATATTTGTTCCTCGTTAATCCCATAAAAAAAAATTCCTTTCGCCAACCCCTCTTTATTACTTTGTGTTTGGCCTGTCAAGAACCCAAGACCTCTCGTTGCTTCTTACACATTTGCCCCTCACACGTTTCACGCATATCTCCTTAACCGTAGAGCTAATCAAATTTCACTTGTCAGTCTACTACACTTAAATATATTTATTCCTTATACTTTTACATTTATATTAATATTATTTCCCTAAATACTGAAAACATTTCCTGTTACAAACCTAGTTCACAAACCTACAAAATTATAAGTTTAATTTATTAATTAATTCTCAAATATTTATAATAAGAATTCTCGTCAGAAAATTTAAAAGTAAAATAATGATATTTTTCATGTGCACAAAAAAAAATAGATTTGTTTCATAAATTTACTTTTAGCAAAATACATCAAAAACCCTTAATAATTTTAATAAGTATACATTATTACTACTATTATTATTATTATTATTATTATTATTGTGTGCACCCGAATTTCGTCTCATCGGGGCACGCATACGCAAGCCTCGACAACGCGGTTTGGGAGTGTCCACCTTCTCGAGGACACGCGACGGACGCATGTGAGAAGGAGTCGCCACTACCAGTTTACGACCCGAAGGTCGAGGGCCGATGAGTTGCTCGGGTCTAGGGGTATAAGATACACCTAGTATGCTAAGGCAATGGTCTGTACGGAACCAGAAATTCCGAATTCGGGAGTTCTATTACGTGTAAGCCTATATCCCACACTCCCTTTTGGTACTCTAACTTACTAGGTTTGCCATTTTATTTATTTACCGCATGATTTAGGGTTGCACTTGACTCACCCGTTTTGACACCGTAAATTCGAAGAAACACTCCGACCATTCACTATCCGACCGGGATTTTACATGAATAAATGTACATAATAAATCCTCACATTGTTCTCTCAAATGAGAATACAAATTACAACAACTGAATCCCAATTGGTTCGCGTTTAGTCGTTATTTCACTCATACTCACCGTTTGGTTTTGGAAAAGACTGAAAATTAAATTAAGATGCGCACTCAGTGCATGGGGGTGTTGGACCCGAGATTGACGATTAGGAGCGTTGGACCCGTGTAAATCGTGTCCTAAAGGATCGGGCTCGATCCGCATAACAAATAAGTGTAAAAATGTAACAAGTAAGCACAAATAAAGAAACAATGGGGTTTTGTTATTGCCGAATTTATGTAAGTTAACCGATTCTTAATCGGGGTATCTTGGCATGCAAATCCTACCCTAAAGCAAACAAACGCGGCGATGGAGAGGGCATGTAGCATTCGGCGTTATTTTAGTGGACCCGACAAACACGATGTCTGTAATCAAGTCTCAAATGTGTGGGTTGTTTTTAAATTGTTTTAAATCGTGACAATGTGATTTTTACAGATTAAGAGTGTTTTCACCTAAAACCCAAAACCTAACCATTTGCTTGACTATTTGCCCATGTTTGGTTAAGCCGAGTTTGAGGTTAATTTGTTTTTTGTATTTTAAACCGTTCTAAACACAAATTTAGGGAAATGAGAGCACGAAACACCGTTAGGGTGTCGGCGGGTCAAGAACTAGTAGTCATGCCCTTGAACCGGAAAATATGTATATGTATGAAAAATCAAGATCACGCGACACGGACTATCGAAAGTCAATAGCCGGTGTCGACCAATCCCTTGGATCCATCGGGGTTGTGAAGACCCCGAAAGAGCCTAGAAACCAGTCGCTTCGCCTGGAAGTGGTCCAAAGAGGACTCGTATATCCCGACTTGAGCCGCCTCAAATTGGGCCTAGACTTAAGTCAAGATATACGAGTACTCTCTAGATATCCATGCTACACAAGGCACGTATCTCGGTACTTTTGAAATTATGAATTTTTAAGAAAGGCATGGAAAACAGTTCTTGAATTGTCGACGCGATTACAAATTATTAATCGGTTCGTGCAATTCATTTAAAGGAGTCAAGTGATTTAATTTAGTCAAGTTTAGCGTCTCGATTGTCCCATGTGTGGAATTTTAAGTTAATTAAAAATTTGTCGAATGCTTTAGTTTACGGGTTTCGAGCCGTCAGAACCGTCATTGGTGGGCCGCCCCGAGAAAACTCTAGTTCCCGACCGTCTTGGAGTTAAATCCAATTTTTTATCAACTTTACGTGATTAAACCGATTCATTTGATATTTTAATCAAATACACATTCAAACATTCCAAGCACACGAATATGGGCAAAATGATCACAATAAAATTAATTCGTCAGTTTTAAGCTCACGTGATTAATTAAACCGTTTTGATGTATTCTTTGCCTTAGATTCTATGGGTTTACGAAGCGATTTGTTTAAACCTAACACATTTAACTTATGATTTTTCATCCGATCAAAACTAAACATAAAATACGGTCACATACAATCATATATCACTCACGATCATAACACACATCTCATAAATTGCTCAAGGATCGAATTAAAATAATTTTGAAGGAACAGAGACTGATTTGGAAATTTAGCTAAAAATTTCGGGGACTGATTTGAGACAACTTGGAAAGTTTCCTGGACTAATTTGGAACGTTTGAAAAGTTATGTGGCTGAATGGGAATTAAAAATGGCCTGGGACCTGATTGAAACAGATTTGAATGTTTGGGGCTGATCTGAAAAAATGAAAAAAGAATCACAGGGACTTAACTGAAACGAATTAAAATGTTCCCTGGACTGATTTGAATGACCTGAAAATTCTGTGGCTGAACTAAAAGTGTTAAAAATAGCTCAGGACTTGATTGAAACGAATTTTTAAGTTCGGGACTGATCTGAAAAAGTGAAAAAGTCATAGGGACTGAACTGAAACAAATTTAAAAGTTTTATGAACTGGTTTAAATCATTTGAAAATTCTGTGGCTGAACTGAAAATGTTGAAAATGGCCCAGAACTTGGTTGAAACAAATTTTAAAGTTTAGAGCAGGTCTGAAAAAATGAAAATATCGGCAAGGACTAAAATGGAACAGAACGGAAAGTTTGTAAAATCGCGTTTGGAGTAATCTCGTTCATCGACACAATTCACAAATATTCACTTCACGTCATCATCATCTAAGCAAACATTAATACGTAAAAATGAAGCCCTAAACATGCCACTAAATCAGGATTTGATACCTTCATCGGGATAGTGTCGAGAGGAGCCTGCAAGACTTCGGTAATCCCTCGAAATGTCGATGCAACTGCCAACACAAAAGAAAAAGGAAACGGTCGGTGACGGGAAAAGGAAGAGAAATGGAATATAAAAAAAAGAGTTAGAACAAGAGCAAGAAGGGAAAGGCTTAGCTTAGGGCTTAGGGAACTTCGGAGGTCCTCATGAACCGGTACCGAAAAGGGGATATTCAAACGCGTTCAAGGTAACCACTCATCGAGGAAGGGCCAGCTGAACCCAGTTGAGCCGAGAAGAGGAGATCGGGACCTAAATAGGTTCGGGAAGGTAGGAGCAAGGGTTGTCAGGCTCCAGACATTTTTACTTGCAAAAGAAAAGGAAAGACTAGTAGAAAGATGAAAAAAAAACGAACATAAAAATAACAGAGAAAGAGAAAGAGATGGGAGTGACGATAGCAGGTTGGTGATGAAAGAGATGGGAGTGACGATAGCAGGTCGGTGATGAGGATGGCTCTGTTGTCCTCCTCTGCCAAAAAAGAAAACCGAGAGGAAGAGGAGTAAGGTCGGGGACAAGTTGTTGGCTTGTCGCGGGAGATGGCAGGTGCGTGCATGGGGCGCATGGGGGTGGCGTGTGCAGCTTTGAGGGGAGGTGATGGCCGGGAGTGACCAGCTGAGGGAGAAAATGTCAGCTGAGGGCCATGAGTTGTGGGTTCCGGGGGAGTGAGCTGGGGGAATGGTGAGAGAGTTGAGCTGAGAGGTCAGTCGAGAGGAGCTCTGAGCTGAGTGGAAAGTTGGAATGTTGCGGTGGATTCTAGGGGAGTTGGGAGCAAAAAACGAGCTGAAGGGAAGAGAAAGTTGTGAGAGAACCTGCTGGGAGCGGAGATCTGAGCTGAAGGGAAATGGGAATGTTGCGGCTATGTTCATGAGCCGAGAGAGAGACCGCTCGGTTAGGGTTTTTTTGAGGTGAGGATCTATGTTTTTTTCTTAGGGTTCTCTCTGTTGAGGAGGATGAAAGATTGAAGAAGAGGAGCGGAAAGAAGAAGAGGAAAAGAAAGGAGAAGAAAAGGAAAAAACGGAAAAAGAAAAAAAATGGTCACCAACAAAAAGGACAACGGTCAGAAGTTTCAGAACTTCTGACCGACCTTTTTTTTAAAAAAAAAGATTTGAAATTGATACGCGTAAACCGTAAAATTATCTTCTTTTCAATTGGATGTCAAAAAAATTATCCGGGACTGGCATTGTGTTCAGAAAAATTTATGGAACAATGTTGTGCGATAAAATATTTTCCGGCCTCGAATTTTCGTCCCGAATTTTGAAAATTGACGTCGATACACGTGAAATCCAAAGACGCCCCCGTAAAGTATTTTTTTTTCTAAAATTATAAAATTGATGTTAAATTAAGAAAATGCCATATTTTCAAAGGTCGTGAATGCTCGAGCAATATGCTAAAAATACTTCCCCCATACGGGTGACAAAATAACGATTTTGTCCTTATGGAGTTAGTGGACCAAAATAAGGGGCTGACAACTTGCCCCTATTTGGTTGTGTGCTCGGATAGAGGATGCAGCCAAAGACTATGAGAAGCACCATGTCTGGTCCCGATGACTGCTTCGACTTCCCCTGTAGACGCTTGATTTTCTTGTTTTGGATGTATGGGAGTAAGCTGTGTATGTGCAGACCTGTTGTGAGAGAGAAAAATAAAGGAATCAGGGCAAGGAAGCGGGAAAGCGTGAATTCGGCAATAAATGCGGGGTCGTGGCTCATAAAGCAGTAAATGCAGGGCAGAAGCCCATAAAGCAGTAAATGCGGGGCCGAGGCCCATAAAATAGTAAATGCGGGGCAGGAGTTCATAAAGCAGTAAATGTGGGGCCGATGCCCATGAAACAGTAAATGCGGGGCCGGATCCCATAAAGTAATAAATGCAGGGCCGACGCCCATAAAGCAGTAAATGCAGACGCGAGGTCTGAAAAAAATGTAAATGTGGACACAAATTCCGGAAAGTAGTAAAAGTGGACGCGAGGTCCGGAAAGCAGTAATTGTGGACGCGAAGTCCTGAAAGCATTAGATGTGGACACGAAGTCCGGAAAGCATTAGATGTGAACACGAAGTCCGAAAAACAGTAAATGTGGACGCGAAGTCCGAAAAGCATTAGATGTTGACACGAAGTTCAGAAGGCAATAAGTGTGGACGCGAAGTCCGGATAGCAGTAAAGGTGGACGTGAAGTTTAGAATGCAGTAAGTGTGGACACGAAGTCTGGAAAGCAGTAAGTGTGGACACGAAGTCCGAAAAGAAGTAAAGGTGGATGCGAAGTCCAGAAAGCAGTAACTGTGGACGCGAAGTTCGGAAAGCAGTAAAGGTGAATGCGAAGTTCGGAAAACAGTAAAAAGTGGATGTCCAAACCCAAGGCAGTAAAAGTGGGTGTCCAAACCCAAAGTAATAAATGGTGGGTGTCCAAACCCAAAGCATTAAGAAGTGGGTGTCCAAACCCAAAGCAATAAGTGTGGGTGTGCAAACCCAAAGCAGTATATGCAAGTTGATAGGAAAGTGCAGGAAATGCAGAAGTAAAGATCAGTGCTAAGGTACAGCGCAAGACGCTGAAAAGGGGCACTTGTCATTGGGTCGAGACTTTGCTGGGATGGTGCAGCGGTAGGCGTGGCTTGCAGTTTGTTGCATGATTAGGCGCATGCTGGATCACTTGTGTCGCGTGCTTGGCAGGGATGATCCGATCGCTGTGTTCACCGGGGATGCTGTTGCTTGTGAGTGTTGCAGTAGGGAAGCAGTGCTGTGGGTTGGATTGACTCTCAGGACCAAGATGCATCTTGTCTCGAAGGAGAGTGGGAAATGTACGTGGCTCACCCGCAGAGATGGGCAGAACTTTTCGTTAGCCATGTGGACGGTGGTGTGCGCTGAATGTGCATGACTGATGCTATCCCAAAGGTGTTGATCTATCGGAGGCCAGCGTTGCTGCTGGGATGAAGTTGCTTCTTCGGTGTCTTGCCCCTGGGGCGGCGGTGTATTTAATATGCCGGATGTCGGACTTGTTACTAGAGTTATTGCCTTTCGAACTGTCGAAAACCGTCCTTGCTGCTGGGGCGGTTGTGCTTTTACCAGAGGTCGGCCTTGCTGCTAGGGCAGTTGTGCTTGATCTATCGGAAGGTGGTCTTGTTATTGGAGCTGTTGCATGTTGGACTGCCGGAAACTGGGCTCGTTGTTGAGGCGATTGTGCTTTGCCGGAGACCGGCATTGCTGCTGGGGCAGTTATGCTTTGCTGGAGACCGGCTTTGCTGCAAGGGCTTTGCTTTGCCGGAGGCCTGCTTTATTACTGGGATGGTTGTGCTTTGCTGGAGGCCTGCTTTGCCCTGGGGCGGTAGTATATTTGATCTGCCGGAAGCAGGCCTCACCGCTGGGGTGGTTGCTCGTTGCTCTGCCGGATGTCGGCTTTGCCGCATGGGTGATTGTGGTTTGCTAGGGATGCCCCGGTCTTGCGACGAGGGACTCGAGCTCCGGTTGGAGCTTACGAATCCCGAGGGATTGGGAATCATAGTCCGCTGTAGTTCTTATTGCTTGCAGTTCCTACGGTCCCAATAACTTCAGTAAATTAGTGGTGAGTTACTAACAATGTGTAAGCACATCTAAAAAGGAGTAATTGTGACACATATTCTTCAATTTCGGGTCGCTTGAGCGACTCATGAAGAATTTTGTTTTGGCAATATGAACGGGTTCCCGTTTTTTGAAGGCCTCGATACGAGGCCTCCAGGGCTTCTGTTGGCCATGCATGGTCATATCGAGACATTCTCAATGATGCCCAAGCGGCCTTATAGATTGTTCGACGAACCCGTCGGCTTGGAACCCTTCTCGACAAAGTGCCATAGGGCGGCTGCGTTTGTAACCTGCATGGGAGATTTCTGTGCAAATTTGGTTAGACCACAGTCTAGTCATTTCCAAAGTGTCATGACTAGACTCCCGGAAAGGAATGTTTGGGACTTTGGCACTGTGGTAGCCGATTGTAGGGTGGCTGTGACCCGTTTGGAGTTATGAATGAACCTAGAGGAAAAAGAAAGCATGGAGAGCACGTTGCCCCGGGCTAAAAGAATACACGAGTTCATGCCTGCAACGAGATGTACCCCCTTTTTTCGTCCTTCTGTTATGCAGGCTATGCCAAGCTGCTCGGACGACTTGCTTGGTTGCCCACTGTACTTAAGGAAGAATCCGCCTTGGACGGTTGAGTTGTGTTGGAGAGTTGATCGGGGATCATATTAGAGTAGACAACCTGGCCACTTTCCCTAGGGATCCCTAGTCCACATGATATGTGAGGGATTATGGGGTCAATTATATCTATCTCTCGTTTTGTTCTCCTCTTACTATGGTTACCCACCTCGGGGCCGCACCTCTGAACCTAAAGGGGACTAGCTCTCCTTTTGCCACGGCCGCCTACAAGGATTTTCCGGTTGTGCCTCTCTTTTGCCCTAACTTTTGCATAGGTCGCCCGAAATGGGTTTTCAACCTAGCAGGCTCGATTTTTTTTTCTCTCAAGTTTGCAAGGAAGAAGAGTCCGGAGAATTTAGCTCCTGAGTTTTTCGTTGTTTTGCATTATGTCTTCATCGAGGAGTTGTGTCTGCTGCTTCCCCTTTTTTTGTTGGGGTTTCTCAATTTCTTTGGATTGGCGCCGCCGACGCATTTGGTGAGCCTCGGTGTCACCTCGTTTTCTTTTGGCGGCTTTTTCCGCTTCTTTTCGTTCTCTATTTTTTTGTAGCAGGGGTTTATTTTCTACCCCATGTACTTGAAACTCATCGATTTTGCATTGCCAGGGCCGCTTTGGTGCACTTTGCCCCGTGAAGACTTGTTGCGTTTTGCTGTCCTAACCCTATTCCATGAGGGCCGACTTTTCATTGAGATTTGGCTCTTGGATATTTGGAAGCCGAATTTCATACTGCTCGTCCTTGCAAACTTTACAAATGATTTCCCCTATCGTCTAAAAAGAAAAACAAAATTTGCCCCAGAAGTGTAGGTGACCAAGGTTGTCTTGGCGTGAATGTTGGACGGGGATGCCCCGGTCTCTATTGTTGACGTGGTCCGTGGCGGACACCTTGTGCGATCGCCGTTCCCGACCGTATCTTGCCGCTCACGTGAAGGGTACCCCTTGGAGGATAGGTCTCTTGAAGTCGAATGTGTCTTGCTCCGGGGCTCGTCGTTACATGTTATCGGTGGTGGGCCTTTGCAGTGGTGAAGGCCCGATTTGCCTTGAAGTGTCGCTCAATCTCAATAGAGATGCTCGCGTCTATGTTGAATGATTTGCTCAATTGTCTCCGTCTTCGACTTTGTGGGGGATACCTTCTCGTCGGACCCTTCCCTGTCGAAGTATAAGGATAAAGGCCCAATAAGAGTTCTCGGGGAGGTGTGAACCCGTGCATCGTTCTTCGCCTATGACCGATGTGTCCTTGTGAAAGATGGCAAAGAAGATGATGCATTAGGCGATTTTGTGGTGAAATATGCGGTAAGAAATGTAGAGTAGACCCATGAGAGATCCCATCATCCGTCATGTGGCCCATGGGGTGCCATGCTTGAGGGACACTTGTTTCCGAGAGTATAGTCATCACCACACCGGAGTGGCTAGACCATGGCTGGGGCCGCATAAGTATATACTTTCCCCGGTTACGGATTGGCATGCGCAGCCTTCCTAGGGAAAACTCGAGGAGCTGAATCCCACAAGGATAGGCAAGTTGAACGGGACCGACATGACTGATGGGACATCTTTCGAGACTGTCCTAGTGTTGGTTTGCTTGTGCCAAAAGCCCATTTGGGAATGCATTAAAATAAAATAGAAAGGGAACAAAAGAGTAGTTTAAGAAATGGGAGCATGTTGCCCCAGTGGCCGGTTGATCGCCACAGTGGAGGGCGTGCCGAGACAATCTTTCGGTTGGAGGTGCAAACATGCAAATGACTTTCGCGGCGGGTGGGCTGCGCCATGCTCTGTCTGTTGAAGCAGTTACTTGCGATCTTTGTGGAGGAATGGTTGGGACTCGGTGTTGAAGTTCCAAGGAGTTGGACGGAGAGTGTTCGTTGTCCTTAATTGTGATCGTTTGGGGTTCAAGTCGCCTTCTAGTTTCATTTATTGGTAGGCGTCGTGCGAGCACGTAGAGGGATAGACATAGGGTGCGTCGAGGATGTGTGCATGGGTAAGATGGATGCATGCTCGCACGACGCGAAAGAGCGCGCTCAGTTGGACGTGTTTGGTTGCACAAAAAGGCGTGTGCTCAATCGAGCGATGACGAGCTCGGTTGTGTCCAGTGAATGGGGAGTTAGCTTCGCCTGAGAAGGTGGGTTGGCCCTTGGGCCACGGCTCGCCTTACCATAGAGGAAGGGTGAAGACCGCAAGTGGTCTATCTGCAAAGGTAGTCTCGACTCACCTTTTAGTGCGGGGTGTTAGCCGTGTGAAACAATATATAGATAGAATGTATGTGATGCGTGAATTCCCAAAAGCTAATGTTGTCATTCATATTGACCCGATGAGTTCAAAGTATAATGCAAATTTTGCAAAATGATGTCCTAAATTGATCTTCCACCACACTCAGAGTTTGAGTGAGCACGGCCTTGCAAAGCATCGGTTCTAAGTGAGGGCCTTACGGAGACATATATCTTAGAGTGCATGTGTGGGCCTCCACGAGCCCTCTTCCTAGACCTCTCCATGGCGATGTTCGCTCAAGCGAGCTCCTGATCGCGTCTCTATAGTTTGGCGCGGGTCTGAGTGAGCTTCCTCTGAAGTTGTGGTTGGCCGACGAATTCTTCATCTCTCAGCAACCTCTTGGTGATCGATCTTAGTGTTGGTGAGATCGATCATGGTGGTTGTGCTCGAAGGGAAGGGTGTCCTGAAAGACGTGTGGCCTGCATCTTGTGGAGAGTTGGTGAGGTCCTCGTGGGTTGGTGGGCTCTATCGAGGCGCAAGTAAGAGGCCGAGTGAAGCGTCTCTTACCAAGACGAAAGGAAAACCGACTTAAGACTCGTCAATATGAATGACACCCTAATTTAGTAAAACATATGATGCATGTGTGCGAAGAAAGTAAATACCCACGTCTTAGTACAAATTACAAGGTATATTACTCTTGAAACAGAAAAGACTCAAGTGGCACGCAGGCCGACTCGATGGACTGTTTGTCGAAGCCGGGTTGGAGGATGGCATGGAGGCTCAGTACGATGCATGATTTTGGTACTACAAGGACGATGCTATCTAGGGATGGGGGCTCCCGACTCAAGGGTGTCAATTCCTTAAAGTCAAGCGGGATTCTTTTCAAGGCCTAAGCGACAGTCGAACTGCGCGCCGTACCCTTACTTCGAACCCCTATCTAACCTATGTTTCCTATTACCGGTCTTGGGACGCGACCCATAGGTGCCTAAAGCTAGAATGATATGCGGATGCTGGTGAGCAAAGTAAATGTGCATAAAGTAGATAAGCGGTAAATTGCATAATGCGGTAAATAAACAAGCAAACAAAGCAAGTTGGAACGAGTCCGAACCCTCTAAGTATCCTTAGTGCTATCTAGGGATGGGAGCTCCCGACTCAAGGGTATCAATTCCTTAAAGTCGAGCGGGATTCTTTTCAAGGCCTAAGCGACAGTCGAACTGCGCGCCGTACCCTTACTTCGAACCCCTATCTAACCTATGTTTCTTATTACCGGTCTTGGGACGCGACCCATAGATGCCTAAAGTTAGAATGATATGCGGATGCCGGTGAGCAAAGTAAATGTGCATAAAGTAGATAAGCGATAAATTGCAGAATGCGGTCAATAAATAAGCAAACAAAGTAAGCGGGAACGAGCCTGAACCCTCTGAGTATTCCCAGTGGAGTAGCCAAGCTATGCACACCCGAATTTGGTCTCGTCGGGGTATGCATGAGTGAGCCTCTACAACGCGGCTTAGGAGTGTCCACCTTCTCGAGGACGCGCGACGGACGCACGTGAGAAAGAGTCGCCACTACCAGTTTACAACCCGAAAATCGAAGGCCGGTGAGTTGTCCAGATCTAAGAGTATGAGATACACCTAATATGCTAAGGCAATAGTCTGTACGGAACCGAAAATTCTGAATTCGGGGGTTCTATTACGTGTAGGCGTATATCCCACAAGCCCTTTCAGTACTCTACTTTGCTAGGTTTGCCATTTTATTTATTTACTGCATGATTTAGGGTTGCACTTGACTCACCCGTTTTGACACCATAAATTCGAAGAAACACTCCGACCATTCACTATCCAACCGAGATTCTTACATGAATAAATGTACAGAATAATCCTCACATTGTTCTCTCAAATAAAAATACAAATTACAACGACTGAATCCCGATCGGTTCGCGTTCGGTCATTATTTCACTCATGCTCACCGTTTGGATTGGGAAAAGACTGAAAATTAAATTAAGATGCGCACTCAGTGTATGGGGGCATTGGACCCCGTGATCGACGATTAGGGGCGTTAGACCCATGTAAATCGTGTCCTAAAGGATCGGGCTCGATTCACATAACAAACAAGTGCAAGAATGTAAAAAGTAAGCATAAATAAACAAACAATGGGGTTTTGTTATTACCGAATTTATGTGAGTTAACCGATTATTAACCGGAGTATCTTGGCATACAAATCCTACCCTAAAGCAAACAAATGCGGTGATAGAGAGGGCATGTAGCATTCGGCGTTATTTTAATGTACTCGACAAACACGATGTCTGTAATCAAGTCTCGAATGTGTGGGTTATTTTTAAATTTTTTTATATCGTGACAATATGACTTTTACAGATTAAGAGTGTTTTTACCTAAAACCCGAAACCTAACCCTTTGCTTGACTATTTGCCCATATTTGGTTAAGCCGAGTTTGAAGTTAATCTATTTTTCGTATTTTAACTCGTTCTAAACATAAACTTAGGGAAATGGGAGCACGAAACACCGCTAGGGTGTCAGCGGGTCAAGAACCGGTAATCATGCCCTTGGACCAAAAAATATGTGTGTGTATGAAAAATCAAAATCACGCGACAGGGACTATCGAAAGTCAATAGCTGGTATCGACCGATCCCTTGGATCCATCGGGGTTGTGAAGACCCTGAAAGAGCCAAGAAATCGGTCGCTCCGCCCGGAAGTGGTCCAAAGAGGACTCGTATACCCTGACTTGAGCCGCCTCAAATTGGACCTAGACTTAAGTCAAGATA
Organism: Punica granatum; assembly: GCF_007655135.1. Taxonomy (NCBI): domain Eukaryota; kingdom Viridiplantae; phylum Streptophyta; class Magnoliopsida; order Myrtales; family Lythraceae; genus Punica; species Punica granatum. Next base: position 43,617,724 of record NC_045127.1, on the reverse strand, counting down.
TACGAGTACTCCCTAGATATTCATGCTATACGTGGCACGTATCTCGGTACTTTTGAAATTGTGAATTTTAAAGAAAGGCATGACTAACAGTTTTTGAATTGTCGACGCGATTACACATTATTAATCGGTTCGTGCAATTCATTTAAAAAAGTCAAGTGATTTAATTTAGCCAAGTTTAGCGTCCCGATTGTCTCGTGTGTAAAATTTTAAGTTAATTAAAAATTTGCCGAATGCTTTAGTTTACGGGTTCCGAGCCGTCGGAACGGTCATTGGTGGACCGCCCCGAGAAAACTCTAATTCCGACCGTCCTGGAGTTAAATCTAATTTTTGATCAACTTTACGTGATTAAACCGATTCATGTGAGGTTTTAATCAAATAAACATTCAAACATTCCAAGCACACGAATATGGGCAAAATGATCACAATAAAATTAATTCGTCGATTTTAAGCCTAACTGATTAATTAAACCATTTTGATGTTTTCTTTGCCTTAGATTCTATGGGTTTACGAAGTGATTTATTTAAACCTAACGCATTTAACTTATGATTTTTCATCTGATCAAAACTAAATATAAAATACTGTCGCATACGATCATATATCACTCACGATCATGACACACATCTCATAAATTGCTCAGGGATCGAATTAAAATAATTTTGAAGGAATAGAGACTGATTTGGAAATTCAGCTAAAAATTCTGGGGACTGATTTGAGACAACTTGGAAAGTTTCCTGGACTAATTTGGAACGTTTGAAAAGTTATATGGCTGAATGGGAATTAAAAATGGCCTGGGACCTGATTGAAACAGATTTGAATGTTTGGGGCTGATCTGAAAAAATGAAAAAAGAATCACTGGGACGTAACTAAAACGAATTAAAATGTTCCCTGGACTGATTTGAATGACCTGAAAAATGGCCTGGGACCTGATTGAAACAGATTTGAATGTTTGGGGCTGATCTGAAAAAATGAAAAAAGAATCACTGGGACGTAACTGAAACGTATTAAAATGTTCCCTGGACTGATTTGAATGACCTGAAAATTCTGTGGCTGAACTAAAAGTGTTAAAAATGGCCCAGGACTTTATTGAAACGAATTTTTAAGTGCGGGACTGATCTGAAAAAGTGGAAAATGTCAGAGGGACTGAACTGAAACAAATTTAAAAGTTTTATGAACCGGTTTAAATCATTTGAAAATTCTGTGGCTGAACTGAAAATGTTGAAAATGGCCCAGGACTTGGTTGAAACAAATTTTAAAGTTTAGAGCGGGTCTGAAAAAATGAAAATATCGGCAAGGACTAAACTGGAACAGAACAAAAAGTTTGTAAAATCGCGATTGGAGTAATCCTGTTCATTGACACGATTCTCAAATATTCACTTCACGTCATCATCATCTAGGCAAACATTAATACGTAAAAATGAAGCTCTAAACATGCCACTAAATCAAGATTTGATACCTTCCTCGGGATAGTGTCGAGAGGAGCCCGCGAGACTTCGGTAATCCCTCGAACTGTCGATGCAGCTACCAACACAAAAGAAAAAGGAAACGGTCAGTGATGGGAAAAGGAAGAGAAATGGAATAAAAAAAAACGAAGTAGAACAAGAGCAAGAAGGGAAAGGCTTAGCTTGGGGCTCGGGGAACTTCGGAGATCCTCATGAACCGGTACCGAAAAGGGGATAGTCAAATGCGTTCAAGGCAACCACTCATTGAGGAAGGGCTAGCTGAACCCAGTTGAACCGAGAAGAGGAGATTGGGGCCTTAATAGGTTCGAGAAGATTGGAGCAAGGGCTGTTAGGAAAAATCCACAGGTCTACTTTGGACTTGGGCCCATCCGCAACCCAAAAGCTTAAGCCAATGGGTTACTAGACCATTATCTCTTATAAACCTATGGATTTCCTCTCAACTTTTCCATGTGGGATTACTTCCAACACCCGCACTCACCATTCTCCATATAGGAGAGAAACCGGCCCAACAATTCCCCCCCTTCTCGACTATATGGAGGACTTCGAGCCGGGCTTCCACTTCCGGACTCGGATACCAATTGTTAGGCCCATCACTAGCCACGAGTTCCACACTCGGGCCTTGGCGTGGTGTGGGTTTCCACGATTTTGCTCTGTTCTTTTGTTGCTGCTTCTGGTGATCTGCTGCTTCTGTCTGCTGCTGCCGCACCTCCACTGATCTGCAGCTGTTCTGCTGCTATTTATTCCTCAGCTAGTTTGCTGAAATATTAACCCTAACAAAAATGGGTTCTTGGGCCTATTAAAGCCCGATAAAAGCCCAATACAATTTGAGCCCAACTTCCTCCAAATTGGAGGGATACCCAACAAACTCCCCCTCCCGACTATTTGGAGGCTTCAAGTATACCGGCTATATTTCGGCAAACATGAAGTTTCTCCCTAGCGAGAGGTTTTGTCATCATATCAGCTCCATTCTCATCGGTGTGCACTTTGTCTAGCTTCACCAGTTTGGACTCCAACACATCTCTAATCCAATGAAGCTTGATATCGATATGCTTCGACCTCGAATGGAAAGTGGGATTCTTGCAAAGATGAATGGCGCTTTGACTATCACAGTGTAGAACATACCTTTCTTGCTTCAAGCTCAACTCCTGCAAAAACTTTTGCAACCACAACATCTCCTTGCAACCTTCGGTCACCGCAATGTATTCGGCTTCCGTTGTAGACAAAGCGATGCACTTTTGAAGCCTTGACTGCCATGAGATAGCTCCCCCTGCAAAAGTCATCAAGTATCCCGAAGTGGATTTCCGGGAATCAATATCTCCTGCCATATCCGCATCCGTATAGCCCACTAACTCCGGCTTACCAGTGCCAAAGTGTAAACACACCTTGGATGTTCCTCTGAGATACCTCAGAATCCACTTAACTGCTTTCCAATGCTCTTTCCCCGGATTGGAGAGAAAACGACTAACCACACCAACAGAATGAGCGATATCTGGTCTTGTACAGACCATGGCATACATCAAACTTCCTACAGCTGATGAGTAAGGAACTTTCTTCATCTCTTCTTTCTCCTTCTCACTTGTAGGACATTGCTTCGAGCTAAGTTTGAAATGAGAAGCAAGTGGTGATGAAACTGGTTTAGCATTACCCATGTTGAACCGATCCAAAATCTTCTCGATGTACTTCTCTTGAGAAAGCCAAAGTTTTCCACTTGATCTGTCACGAGAAATATGCATTCCAAGGATCTGCTTTGCCGGTCCCAAATCCTTCATGGCAAAGGACTTGCTGAGCTCTTTCTTCAACTCTGCAATCTTGCTCATATCATGACCGACAAGCAACATATCATCCACATATAACAGTAAAATGATAAAATCACCATCCGAGAATTGTTTCACGAACACACAATGATCTGAAGTTGTCCGTGTGTAGCCATGGCTCAACATGAAAGAGTCAAACTTTTTGTACCACTGCCGAGGTGCTTGCTTAAGCCCATACAAGCTCTTTCTCAGCCTGCACACCAAATGCTCCTTATCTTTAACTCGGAATCCTTCAGACTGCTCCATATATATTTCTTCCTCCAAGTCACCATGCAGGAAAGCTGTTTTTACATCGAGCTGTTCGATCTCCAAGTTCAGACTAGCTGCCAGTGCGAGAACAACTCGGATCGATGACATCTTGACAACGGGCGAGAAGATCTCCTCGAAGTCAACTCCTTTCTTCTGGTTGAAACCTTTCACTACCAGCCGAGCTTTGTATCGAGGTCGCGAGTTCTCTGTCTTCAACCTGTAGACCCATTTGTTCTTCAATGCTCTCTTACCTTGCGGTAGCTTCACTAGGTCATACGTGTGATTTTCAGACAAGGAGTTCATCTCCTCATTCATCGCCTTCAACCAGTGCTCCTTGTGCTCATGTGCCACAGCTTCATCACAGCACTCAGGTTCTCCCCCGTCAGTCAGTAGCACATACTCATGAGGCGGATATCTTGTAGATGGTCGTCTTATTCTATCAGATTGTCTAGGTAGATCTGCAGGCTCTAACTGTAACCGCGAGCCTGTATCATCCGTAGTCACATCATCATCTACCTGAGGAATCTCACCCCCAGTCGTGGTTTCTTCATACTCACCAGGTACCTCTTCCACTGGATGCTCTACATCAACCGGTACAGGAATAGAGATCTCGTGAGGATTGTCTACTCTGGCCTTCTCTAACTTTTGCAAATCCTCGATTGTCTGGTCCTCAAAGAAGACAACATCCCTACTCCTGATGATCTTCTTGCTATCAGGGTCCCAAAGCCTGTACCCGAACTCTTCATGTGCATAACCCAAGAAGATGCATTGTTTTGCCTTGGCATCAAGTTTTGATCTTTCATCTCGAGGAATGTGAACAGATGCCCTGCACCCGAAGACTCTGAGATGCTTGTATGATACTTTCTTGCCGGTCCACACCTGCAGGGGTACATCTCCATCAAGTGCAACTGACGGTGTAAGATTAATAAGATCAACCGCTGACCTCATTGCCTCGCCCCAGAAAGACTTAGACAGTTTCGCTTGAGAAAGCATACAACGAACTCTCTCAACAATTGTGCGATTCATCCTCTCTGCAAGCCCGTTCTGCTGTGGTGTCTTTGGTACCGTCTTCTCAAGTTTGATACCGTGAGTCCTGCAATAGTTCTCAAAAGGACCCCTATACTCACCACCATTATCAGCTCTTACACATTTAAGCTTCATGCCAGTTTCTCTTTCCACTGCTACATGGAAGTTCTTGAAAATCTCAGTCACCTGATCTTTAGTTCTCATAGGGTAAGCCCAAACCTTCCTGGTGTGATCATCTATAAAGGTCACAAAATAGAGAGCACCACCAAGAGATCTATCCGACATGAAACAAAAATCAGTATGCACAAGGTCAAGTATATGATCGCATCTAGAGGGACGACTTCTAACAAAAGAAACTCTCCTCTGCTTACCGGCTAAACAGTGATCACAAGTGCTCAAGTGCATACCTTTAACGGGCAAAGACTGCTTTCTAGCAAGAATTTGAATACCTTTCTCGCTGATATGCCCAAGTCTCCTATGCCATAGCTCGATAGGATAATCCTCAGCAACATTAACCTGACCGGAATTGTGTTTGGCACGCAGCCTGTAGAGAGTGTCGGTCTTCTGACCCCGTGCCACAATAAACAAACCCTTGGAGAGCTTCCATCTCCCATTACTAAATTCGTTACTGTAGCCTTCATCATCAAGCTGACCCGTCGAGATTAGGTTAAGGCGAATTTCTGGAACATGCCTCACCTTCTTCAGAAGCAACTTGCAGCCAAGCTCGGTCTCTAGACAGACATCACCAGTACCGACAATCTTGCATGACTGTCCATTCCCCATTCTCACATAACCATAGTCCCCGGTAGTGTAAGATGAGAAGAAATCTCGATGAGGAGTGACATGAAACGAGGCACTTGTATCTGCAACCCAGGTAGAGTCCTGACATGTGAAATTCACATAGGCTTCATCACAAATGATGTAGGTCTCTCCATCAGATGCCACTGCTGTAGTACCTTCTTCATTCTTGCTCTCACCATTGCCATTCTGATTTTTCTTCAGAGCTCTACACTCCCTTTTGTAGTGTCCCTCCTTTCCACAGTGATAGCAAGTGACCACTTTCCTCGTCTTCGACTTTGATCTACCCCTCGATTTGCCACGTGAGTTACTATGCTTGGAAGAGAAATTTCTGCTTTGACTTCTCCCCCGTTGTTCAGTAACCAAAGCTTCAGACTGAATGGAAATCCCCGAGCCTTTCCTTCTAGTCTCCTCATTAAATAAACTGTCTGTCACCGTGGCCAACGATAGCTTCCCGTTTGGCGCAGAATTGCTTAATGCAACCACGAGTGTGTCCCAATTATCCGGTAGAGTCCCTAAAAGTAGACAAGCCTGCAACTCATCGGGTAATATTATCTCCAGGTTCGTCAACTGGTTAATAATATCCTGGAAATTACTCATGTGCGCAGCCATATCACCTCCATCCTGAAAACGAAGATGAACCAGCTTCTTCACGAGGAATGCCTTATTTTGCGGTGTCTTCCTCGCATAGAGATTTGTCAATTTATCCCACAAAGCTTTTGCATTTGTCTCCTGAGCAACATGATGATAAATACTATTGTCTATCCACTGCCGAATCAAACCAATAGTCTTCCGATTTGTGCGTTCCCAAGCCTTGTCATCCTTATCTTTGGGTTTCGCGGAATCCCCTTCAATGGGATCGTACAAATCCCTGCAAAATAGAAGATCCTCCATCCGAGACTTCCATATAGAGTAGTTGGTTGCATTCAACTTGAACATAGATCCTGTAGATTCCTCCATCTCGAAAACACCGAAAAACTCAAACTTCTCTAACCCGAGGCTCTGATACCACTTGTTGGGAAAAATCCACAGGTTTACTTTGGACTTGGGCCCATCCGCAACCCAAAAGCTTAAGCCAATGGGTTACTAGACCATTATCTCTTATAAACCTATGGATTTCCTCTCAACTTTTCCATGTGGGATTACTTCCAACACCCGCACTCACCATTCTCCATATAGGAGAGAAACCGGCCCAACAGGGCTGTCGGGCTCTAGATGTTCTTAGCTTCGAAAGAAAATGAAAGACAGGCAGAAAGATGAAAAAAAACGAACATAAAAATAACAGAGAAAGAGAGAGAGACGGGAGTGACGATAATAGGTCGGTGATGAGGATGGCTTTGCTGTCCTCCTCTGCCGAAAAAGAAAATCGAGAGGGAGAGGAGGAAGGTCGGGGACAGGTTGCTGGCTTGTCGTCGGGAGATGGAAGGTGCGTGCATGGGGGTGGCGTGTGCAGCTTTGAGGGGAGGTGATGGCCGGGAGTGACTAGCTAAGGGAGAAAATGTTAGCTGAGGGCCATGAGTTGTGGGTTCCAGGGGAGTGAGCTAAGGGAATGGTGAGAGAATTGAGCTGAGAGGTCAGCCGAGAGGAGCTCTGAGCTGACGGGAAAGTAGGAATGTTGCAGTGGATTCTAGGGGAGCTGGGAGCAAAAAAACGAACTAAAGGGAAAAGGGATCTATGAGAGAACCAGCTGGGAGCGGAGATCGGAGCTGAGGGGAAAGTGGGAATGTTGCGGTTGTGTTCATGAACCGAGAGAGAGACCGCTCGGTTAGGGTTTTTCGAGGTGAGGATCTTTTTTTTTTCTTAGGGTTCTCTCTGCTGAGGAGGGTAGAAGACCGAAGCAGAGGAGCGGAAGGAAGAAGAAGAAAAGAAAGGAGAAGAAAAGAAAGGAGAAGAAAAAAGCAAAAAATGGTCCCCAACAAAAAGGACAACAGTCAGAAGTTTCAGAACTTCTGACCGACCTTTTTTTTTAAAAAAAATTATGATTTGAAATTGATGCGCGTAAATCGTAAAATTATCGTCTTTTCAATTGGATATAAAAAAATGATCCGGGACCGGCATTGTGTTCAGAAAATTTTATGGAACAATGTTGTGTAATAAAATATTTTCCGGCCTCGAATTTTTGTCCCGGATTTTAAAAATTGACATCGATACACGTGAAATCCAAAGACGTCCGTAAAGTTTTTTTTCCTAAAAATATAAAATTGATGTTAAATTAAGAAAATGCCATATTTTTAAAGGTCGTGAATGCTCGAGCAATTTGCTAAAAATACTTCCCTCATATGGGTGATAAAATGACGATTTTGTCCCTCTGGAGTCGGTGAACTAAAATGGAGTGCTGACAATTATTATTATAATATATGGGAAGTTACTATTTAATAAAAATACATTATTATATAAATTATTATTATCAAATTTCATTTAATATTTTAAGCTTATAACAATTGCATTACAATTTGAGTAAAATTAGTTATAAAATATATTTTGGTTTTTCATACAAAATTATAACTAATAAATTTCGAAAATATACCTACATTTTTTTTATTAGCGAGGGCCAATCCCTAGCTAAAGTGGATAAATCTTTTTTTTTAATTTTAATTTTATGGGTTAGCTAGGGACTTAACGAGGAATCGGATCCCGCGCTAGGCTGATTAGCCAATGATTAGAGAGGGTTACTTAGCGAGGGATCGGATTGCTCGCTAAGTCCCTTGCTAATTGCTCGTATTTTAGTACTGCTAGTAAGAAGTATAACAAGTAATTAACAAAGTCTGATTAATAAATTCATTAATTAAGTCTCATTCACGGCAATTTTGTTTTTTGGGTGTTCACTTCAAGTTTGATAAGGAGAATCTTAGTGTATATAAATTGGGTAAGATTCATTGCAAAGTCAAATAATTTCAAGATGTTTTACATATATTAATCAGATAACTGAATTTGCCAATGTTAGTAAATCCATTTTTTTTGGGGTAATAATGTTAGTAATTGCATGTTGATCTGATTGACAAGAGTCTTAAAGACACTGGATGGAAATATTCATTAATAATAAAAAATTTACATTTATGTTATTTTAATATTTGTAATGGGGGCATATGAATCAATAATTTGACATTCGATCCAACCCGTTCACCATCTATTTCGAAATCGAGAAGGAATAGAAGAAAATCAGAATCCCAATCCTAATGTCCCCGTTTCAATTGATTTCCCGTTAATCTCAATTCTTTGTCAATTTTAATTCGTTCGATTTCTATTCAGCCAACCAAATTCCCAGGGATTTGCATGATGAAGTCCGTCATTCTTTTTTTTTTTTTCCTTTTATTTGTAAAAGTTAGTTCATATCATCATTTAATATATTGAAACTCCCCCAATTAAAATGCATGCATGGAGCTGATGCAATTTGCCATTGGGTAGTTTAATTGCTTTTCCCTATTTTGTCTGGACGTTGTAAGTGGTACTATGTGGTAGATATGTATCATCTTTGCAGCTAGGTCAATTTCTTGACGAATTCATCTTACCTAAGCATGTGAATTTTCTATGCATCAAAGCAACGAGCCATAAATTGATTAAATTTCCAACATCATCGAACTTTGTTATCACACTCGGCCAATTTTGGATTAAAAATAGAAATTTGTTATAACATCACTCGACCAAATTTGGATTAAGTTTTCTACTTTTTAATATTTGTTACTTTTAAAACGTACTAGACCAATGCAGCCATGATACGCAGAGGCTTTCGATAATTTGCTAATTCCCATCTGAAGTTTCTTACTCTCTTTTTTCCTAATTTCTCTCTTGAAATTCGTCAATTAACAATTTTCCATCGATCTGTCTTAATTTTGGTCGATGCGTGTGATAATAGCTACTACCTAATTAAAAGCCAACCACCAGCACAAACGATTTTTTAGCTAGATACTAGCCTCGGGGCCAGTTCACAGCTGTAGATCAATTGTAACCCTCAGCAATTCTTTGATTATTATAATTACAAAAAAGAAGAACAGCAATGATGAAAAATCTAGATTACCATTTACTAATTATATTAAACACAGCTTTCTCCCGTGGTACACTGATTTCAAACTTACTCTCATATAGTTTGATAACTCAAGATCTCGGGTTCGATTCTTCTCTACGAGTTTGTATTAAAACATTTGCTAGAAGTGTATTATTTACTTAGACTTATGAGACATCGATTTCTATAAATTATACTAGGTCTTTGGTAGTACTACAGTGATGATCTAGGTTAGTACTTACTCTGGTTATTCAATTCATCTTATATATTCGCGATTAAACATGAAAGTTTGAACATTATGTATAGCGGGAGCCAACTAGATCACCACCACTATTGCTCGCCTTTTTACTGATAAAGAAAAACTATTATATTAAAGGCAGAAGCAGATCTATCTTCATCAATTTGACACATAATTATACATAAACAATTAATTTAACTGTTAATTAAATGATACTTTGTGAACGGTTGTAACGATTTATCAGGAAGAAAAGTATGCTATAGCCCGTGGGGTACAAACTTTTGAATGATCGAGGATGTCACTCGGACTGCTTTGCCCCGTCTTATTAACTCTTAAAACTCTTTCGTAAATCAGGGGTCTGCCACGTACCTCGCTGGAAAAAAAAAGATATATTGATTAGGGTTCCGATCCCGTATTTCGCCAAAAAAAAAAGGACTGGTTTGTGTATTGTTTATAGATATGCTGTTACCGACCTAATACTGATTGATTTAATTCATCAGATGACTAGGATGGGAAAATGACATTCGTGCCATATCATCGACCATGGATTCGGTATGGACAAATCTAATATATATAAATCCCAATATACGAATCAAAGTCTCCATAAAAATTCTCGCATGAACTTGGTTCGTAAGCAAGCAGCAAGATAATATATTAACTACCGGAGTCTGCATCTGTTAAAAGTAATCATCAGCAGTTAATCTACACAGAACTAGAGAACACTCATCGCCGATATCTTATTAATGTGGAAGTAGACACTATCTGACCTAGCTCAATGCTAGTAATTAATACATGATCGACCTCGACCAGTCAGTATATAAATAAAAAAACCCTAGCTAAACCGATTTGGCTAACAGGAAAAAAGAAAATTAATCAGGTGGTTGATGCAGTCGTCAACCTTGGCCCGATCAAAATCATGTTCTGGTCCACATGCCCCAATATCCCTCTTCCCATTTGCTCCGATGTACTTGGGTGCATTTTTTCTTTTTTTGAAAATTTTAAATTTGTACAAAAATCATAATTAACTCCTTAATGGGAAAAGATATTCTGCTAAAAAAAGTGAGGTGTTTAATTAATAATGTTGCTGTTGGAAGTGAGATATGACTTAATTCCACAAGGTGGCTTAGCTGGAAAGAGAGCTGAAAATTGTGCTCATATTGGTGGAGGCACCACTTTCAATTAGCATCAAAGCCTCTTTAACAAGACACCAAAATAAAAATAAAAATAAATGCATTAAAAGCCCCCACAGCCTTCTCACTTGTTCTATCAATTTTTAGTCCAAAGCTGGGGCAAAATAAGTTTTAATAGATCTGTCTTTCCAAGATATTTGAAAATTATTTTAAGGCCAAATGAATATGGCCCCTTAGTTGCCTGGTGAGCCATCCCCATTTGCTTACATGAAGGTCCACGCACCACCCATTTACCTAAATTCGTACCTCGAAAAAGGTATTATACCACGGCATCCTGAAAAGGGACAAACCTAGTAGCAAATTCTCTTCATATAATTCTCGGTCGTTTTAAAATTTTTCAGAGAAAAAAAAAACAGAGAATCAATTCAATAACGCCATTGTCTTGCTCAAAATAAAGTTTTGCATACAAATCTATTTTCGGTTATAAGGGAGACATATGAATTTAGTGTAATGAAATAAAAATTCTAATAACTATTAAAGAAATATAAACAGTTCTATTACGAGAATTGAATTAGAAACTTCTTATTCACTAGACGAAAACATACACCATTTACACTCTCTTTCTGTACAAATCTATAATTATTAATTTATGTCCCACCTCCAAATTCCTTATGACCAGTATTTTTTTTTTATATTATTGTTCTTTCTTTTTAAGTTTCCCTTCCATGATTCGATCCCTTCAAATATTATATATAGGTATATATATTTCTCATCCTAATTTTGGCTCCTAATGGGAAGTTATGGCAAACATGTACTTATGCTAAGCATATTCCAAATATTTTTAAGTTATAGGAATATTCCAATTTCCAAACTGGGCACTTCATGCTTTTACCCCAAAATTCAGACTTAGATTGTATTTGATAACTCCAATAATTAAGTATTGAAATTAAATTTTCAGCACTTCATGGAGTTCAGCTTATTTGATAATAAAAAATGAAATTTGACTTAATTTAATGAGTCAATAAAAAAAGTGCTTAATCATTAAGTAATAAAAAAAACTACTTAGTCATTTACTTCTATTTTTGCTTACTCATTCAGCAGGGGCGACTTTTGCCCTATTTGCAGCGGTGCCCTTGAACTTTGTTGATTTTGTAATCTGGTCCCACTTCCTAATTTTCGGTCAGAATGTTGGGCCAGGGGTGGGGACCGGTGAAAAGGGTGGTGGTTGTCGGGATCGGGGCCACTGCCGCTTGAATTGAGGTCTCTGTCAACCCCACCTAGAAGGTGGTGGCCAGAGGGGCGATAGTGGGTGATTGTAGTATAGTAGTGCACGCCTTCGTCTGTTGACCTAGATGTCGCATGTTTGATATCTAGTGGGATTATTCGTGCCCCTTTATTAGTTATTTAGGATTTCTCTTTCATTATTCTAGGCTTTTGGTCTTCTTTACAACCAAAAAGTAAGGGAGACACACCAATGATGATTTTTGAATATAAAATATTTTTTTGATAGGTATTGACATATAAAATAGTAAAAGAACAAAAACCATTTATCTGAACATAAGGGCGCTTAAAATAAAAAAATATATGAATATTTATACATTTATATAATCAATTGGAAGAATATGAAAATAAGGTCAATGGCCATGTATAATCAAGTTTTAATTTTGTCCAACATATTTCATATGAGAAGGAGAAGTAATCAGGGAGAAGACAATTAAAAATTTAAAACTAGTTCTATACTTTAATGAAAACATTAGACTCGTAAAAAAAGTTAATCTAAGAAAAGCAATACACAATGATACATACACGCACGGTGAATAAATTCCATGTAAGACATACTGTGGAATGATAATAATAATACTGTACGCTGCCACAAAGTAATTCTATATAGAAATATTTATATTTAGAATTCACATTTTTAGTATATATAATTAAAATCATTATACTTTTATTAATTTTTTTTATCTCTTCATATTGTAATATAATATTCAATAATATTTCTCGATATCAAATCTTGTTGAATTAATTAGATATTTTTTCCTAATTAAGTAGAAATTGGAAGTTAAATAAAAAGATACAAATTTGAAGAAAACATGGCCTTATGGAGCATTTATGTTAGGGCTCATCGAGCTTGGATAAAGCTGAGGATTCGTTAAATAAAATATTATAGAACCTTTTCTCATGTAAAATTTTAACATTTTTAAGCAGCTTAAATTTAAATGTGTTTAAGGCATATAAGTTTTATTTGATAGTGATAATTTATTTTTCATGTTAGAAAAGAGTCAGTACAATCTATAACCCAGAATTTTATATCATAACATTTGAAGAGGAAGAAAGTCTTTCTAAAATTTTAAAAAGACAGTTTTAAGGGTTGTGAAATATATATATGTATATTTATTTAGATTGTTTTAATGGTTCTCTCATTCGTGCAATAAGAAGTTTTCATATAAGCATCTCTTAGCTCATGGTGGACCAACTATTTGATGTCCCTGCAATTAATATTTACATGGATTTTTGCAAGTTGCCAATAATGACCTGCAATTGGAACGGTTGTAGGATATCAAGAGAGTTTGACACAATTTTTTAGGTAAAGTGTGTAATGTATATATAGATTTCTCATTAATTTACAAATTATTAATTAAAAATATAAAAATACAGATACCCGCTTATGACCAGTTAAAGTTAATATAGAAGGAGTTGAACTGTGGAAAAAAAATTGACAAGTTATAAAACAATGTCAAAAATTTAGGGGGTTAAATAGTGAAAGAAATATATTGAAAAGATTATCTAGAAAAATGAAAAATGAAAATCTCGTTCTTTTTCTTTCCGGGTGGAAATGAAAATATCGTTCTTATAAGGGCACTTGTCACTCAAAGGAAAGTTACTTTGCATACACTTGTTCTATATATATAGATAGATAGTATAAATATTGACCCAATTATGCTCATATATTTGTGGTGAAAGATCGTTGGGTCGAGTATATCTAGTATAAATAAATCGAGTTGTCCGAGAAAGAAGGTATAACACAATGACTTAATATTTTTGTATGATAATCAAGAAGTTTCGAGCACGGTTCTCGTGGTAGAACTATTTGTGCCCTTAATTAGCTATATTAAAACATTTTTTTGGTGGTTAGCTATAGATTTTTGCTTGATTATATTAGACTTGTGGACTTCCATTCTAATCGAAAAAGGTTAATTTATTTGCCTCTTACGTTCCATGTTTTTCCAAAATTTTAGATCTAAAAAACTTTCCACCCATCTTCATCAATTCATTGAAATCGTAGCGACTACTTTTTACGTGTTTTATATCAAGAGAAAATTCTTATATTTACTTCTAATATTATTTTTCATCATTAATTTGATTATCAGTATCCTCAATTGACTTTTTGTTCTAATTTGTTGATATTATTCTTTCTCTGCCATATCCTATAAAGAAACAACAAGATGTGAAGAATTAAATACATTTTTATCGTAATAACAAATATTTTTAAAGAATTCTTAAATTTTATAATTAGTAAATAACGAGACAAAAATAAAAGGATAACCTGTACATACATAGGCAACTTATTAGTATATTCCCGATCTTTTTTTTAATCAACGTGTATATATCATGCAGTTCTATATATATATATATATATATATATATGTATATGTATATACATTTACATGAAGGCCTAGTCGAAACTTGTGAGTTTCTTAATCACTTTTCTTTTTCTTGATATTTCTTTTTTTAATCTAAATCACTTGATATTTAAAGTTCAAATCACTTCCATTTGATCGAGGTCTGAGCTGCATCGACCCATTAATATAAATATTTTTTCCATTAAAATTTACTTAAGAAAAATAAGTATCAAACCATCTGAGTTAACCAACATGTTTACCAAATTAAGTCACCAATTAAACGAAAAAGTCACCAATCAAACGAGAGGAAATTTCATCATTATTTCAAATTTGATATCTTTTATTCTAAATTTTTGTGCTTATTCTAATCCCATCAATGATCACATCAGAAAACTAAAATCTCCATTATTGATACAAAAGGTGTCACGTAGATATTAGAAATCTAGAGATTTTTATTAAACTCACTGTTTCCGTATCACAGTTTTCTATTTCTTTTTCTCCCTTGTAATCTGAAAAATCATAATTACTTTCTTAATTATTTAGTGATCGATTAATTTTTAACTAATTAAAAAAAAAGTTCATCTTGGCACATCTTATAACTTTTGGATTATCCAGCCCGATATTGACAATCTATGCGGAGGTATCTAATTGGTTCGGCAACGAGTCAAAGTTGGGGCATATTCTTCGTGCTCGATTTGTATTCTCCTCTAGCCTACATTTATATTCATTTCATCAATTAATCAAATGGGTTAAGAATTAATATACGTGATAACCAAGGACGCATAGTGTAATTAGCTTAGAAACTGATATTTGCCACAATATTATATACTTATGCATATTGAATGTTGAGAGCTTGTTCCCATCAAATGTGGATTGAGCTATAAGGGGCTACAATGATAGTTGACATCATCTATTTCTAGCTATTTTTTCTTTTGAATTATGGTATCGGTTCTTGAAAATTTAACATGATATTAGAATTTCGTCGATGATTGTATCGTGCACGTGGTCTCTTGGCTATCTTATGGGTGGCTAGGTTGTATCATCGCATGTTACCGTCCCTATGTACTTGGAAGCCGGATTCTGTCCTTCGCCAATAATTGGCTAACCGATTAAGGGGGTCCCACCCCCACATAACCTAATGTACTCGCATGCCATTGTAATTAGTACAACGGCTTCTCATTCTGAATGACCAACACTACGCATGTGGATAGATGAATATCCCACATCGAATGTGGATGAAAGATTAACAAGTGGACAAATATAAAATTACGGGACCCAAAGTGTAGAACTATTATTCTACTATATATTTTATATTATTTTATATATAGATCATTAGATAATAATTTTATTATATTGTACATGAAATAAATTAATATACGTATAAATTAATGTTATGTTTTTTCGGTAGAATTTTCATGGTTCGATTCATGTGGTGGTTTAAGTAATATGATAGATAAATAAATATCAACCACGTAACAAATGGAAATAACTAATTAATGTTCTGCCTCATGTGAAGGACAAGACTTGGGGATTTGAAAATTGAAGTGACAGACCCTAATTACAAAACGGATTATTAATTTAATACTTTTTAACATGACTTGATTGAGGCTGTTTAATATTTATTTTTTTAAAATAATATTTCGAGCTCGAATTTTATTAACGAATAAAATTCACGCTATAAAAAATTTATCCTTTAATAAATTAATCAATTCGATTGAATTAGTTAAAATTCATTAAATTTTTGAATATTATAGTGTATACCGAAAAAACATTGGAGAATGGAGAGCTCTTTCCAAATCCTCCTGACAATCTAACAGTACATAATTAATGCGTGGAGACCTCAATTCGGTTTACCAAAAAGAGGCATAAATTGCGGCTCCTCCCTTGAAGAGACAGCAATAACTGCCGATTATTAGGCATAGTAAATTGATGTCCGACATAACCAATTTTGCACATATTACTTAATTATGTATATATATATATATATATATATTATAATCAGAAAGGATACCAAGAAAGGTTGAAGCTTTGTGTGGTTTGTATTGTGAGGGAAAGAAAGCACATACCAGACCCAGAGGATTGGGTCAGGAAATCAAATCAGAGCAGAACGAATTGACAGAAAAAAGAAAAAAAATATATAAAGTTGAAAAATTGGGGGGCTGCTGATGAGTACGACAGCATTAGCAAGTATTCCTATTCAATGCGGCCAATAGAAACAAATCTCTATTTAAATTTAATTGTTTTCTGTTTTTCACGATACTGCGACATGTACAAATCTATTCAAACAAATACTTGTTAGTACAAAGAATGAAATTAACAGGTAAAGTCGGTATATTAAGAGCATACTTCGCCAACTGAGACACATATTGTGATTCGTGATTTATTTATATATATTTAATGTGCCCAAAAAGAATTTATATGTCCCTGTCTTTTTTTGAGATTAATTCTCGTCCGAGTATAAAGCATGAAATCTTGTCCTCGGTGTTAAAAGCCTATATAGTTTTTTGGCAAATATTAAAAGCTTACACTGTAGTTTACGACCCGAGGTAACACGAGTTCGCGATTTATTTATATCTTTATTTAAATGTGCCCAAAAAGAATTTGTATAAGAAAAAAAGAGAGAGGAAAAGTCCATATTTTATCGTAATCTTTTTCTTTTCTCATTTTTCCCCATTTTTCCTCTTTGCTTCGTCTTCCTCGTTAAAATCCATCCGTTGCTTGATTCACACTTCAAGCCCACTCTCTCTCTCTCTCTCTCTTTCTCTGCTACTGTCTGCTCTTCAAATCTCTGCGTGTCTACACGCGCCCTCTCTCTCTCTCTCTCTCTCTCTCCAAGAAGGAGGAGGGGGGAGGGGAGCCCTACAGGAAAGCCACCACCTTTCTTTACATCCTTCGCCTGTCTTTGATGTCTTCTTTATAAGGGGAAACCCTCTGCTCCCCCATAGATTTGAGAAACCCAAATCCAGAATCCGCACCTCCTCCTCCTTCCTTTCTCTCTCCCCCTCTCCCCGATCGACCCCATTTCGATGCTGGCTTCTGCCCGATACTAACTAATCCGAGGATTTCGCCAAGTTCTGGCGAGACCCACAACGAGGTCAGTGCTTGGTTTTGTCTGGTGTCGTTCTTGTTAACCATTTTCCTCTCTTTCAGATGGGTTTGTTTAGCCGGTAGATGGGTGGTGTTATTTCGGTTATTCAAACCGGGGTTCCTGTCGTCCCTTCTTTGTTAGGTTAGTTCTGATTCGGTAGGTGGGGTTCCTCTGAATGCAGTGACGTTTTAGGGTTGATGATTCTAACCATGGAGGATTGTTTTTCTCTGGGTAGTTGAGAAGGGGACTTTGGATGATGAAAAAGTGAGCTCCTTTGTAATTCGCGGTCGCTGTTAGCTGCAGATTTACTTCTTCACATGCTTACAAAATCCATTCGTTTGTTGGCTTGGATTGGTGAGTGATAGGTACAAGTTGTATCTAGCTCTTGAAAATAGATAGCACAGTAAGGATTCTATGAGATTTTTAATCGGGCGATTTTAATCCGGCGAAGTGACGATTACATGTTTGGAAGACTAATAGTTGCATCACTGTCAGCTGTGATTGTCAGTTTGAGATGGTTTCTCATATATGAGAAGAAGTTTTCCTAAAGGGTGCATTTGAAACTGGGACTCAGGATTTGTGGGTTGCAGTTTCTTGTCCTTGTCCTGTGGGATTCAGTAATCATAGGTTTATAGTTAAATGCAGTTGAAATGATGTGTTTCTTGTTATAATATATACTCTGAGATTTAATTACTAGCTAAGCATATTACGGGATTATGCAGTTTCAATGCCTGGCCTTCTTGTTCGTTCTTTTCCCCTCATGTTTTCCTTTATTGTCTCGTTCATCAGACGTTTCTAATACACTTTCTGTAGGTTATTATGGATGAAGCCTGGGGGATTGGGAGTGTTGAGAATGATTCGTGGAAAGAAACTGATGAGTTTGACTCTTTCTCGGAGCACAGCGATGAAGGCAATCAGGATTCTGATGCAGTTTCCGTGGACTCAATATTACCCGATGATTTGCTGGAACGAATCCTCTCTTTTCTTCCAATAGCAAGCATCTTCAGGGCAGGTTGTGTCTGCAAGAGGTGGTATGAGATAGTTTCCTCGAAAAGGTTTCAGAGAAACCTCTCACATGCTCTGCCACAGAAACCCTGGTATTTCATGTTCACAAGCACTGATGAACCCTGTGGTTATGCCTATGATCCCATACTTAGAAAGTGGTACAGCATTGAACTGCCCTGCATTGAGGCTTCCAACTGGTTCGTTGCTTCTTCATGTGGTCTCATTTCCTGCATGGACAATGACAGCAGAAGCCGAATGTATGTGTGCAACCCCATAACCAAACGATGGAAAAAGTTAGAGGTGCCCCCGGGCTTGAAATTATCTGATTACAGTGCCCTTGCAATATCAGTTGACAGGTCATCAGACTGCTACAAACTATCAGTCGTCAAATCTAAGCAGGTTCCTGGGAAATTCTTCCAGTGGGACCTCTCAATTCATCTGTATAACTCCGAATCAATGGTTTGGTCAACGTCCATTACAGAGGTTCTTACTGGGTGGAGAGGTGGAGATGAGAGTGTTATCTGTGATGGGGTTTTATACTTCTTGATATACTCCACTGGGAGTGGGCACCCAGAGAATCGCCATGGACTGATAATGTACGATCTGTCCAGTCGTTCTTCTCATGGACTTCTGCTAAAGAGCTTTATTCCAGTGCCTTGCCCTCTTACCTGTGGTCGGCTCATGAACCTGAAGGAGAAGCTTGTCATGGTGGGAGGAATTGAGAAACAGGACAGGCCTGACATAATTAAGGGCATTGGAATCTGGGTCTTACATGGTAAGGAGTGGCAAGAAATCGCGAAAATGCCCCACAGGTTTTTTCAGGGGTTCGGGGAGTTTGATGATGTTTTTGCAAGCAGCGGAACTGATGATCTTATTTATATCCAGAGCTATGGCGGCCCAGCTCTTCTTGTCTTTGATATGAACCAGAAACAATGGAGATGGTCACAGAAGGGGCCCGTGACAAAAAGGTTCCCTCTACAGCTCTTTTCTGGTTTTTGCTTCGAACCCAGGCTTGAAATTGCACCTTGATTTTGTTTTCAGTTTGGTATGATCTTTATGGTGGTCGAGGCAAATTAGTCAAGACCCCGTATTCCTCTCCTTTTAGCTGGAAGAATGGCTGTTATGTTCATTTTGCATCAGCTGTGGTTTTGTGACAAGTCATAATATGGAAGAATTTACAGCATAAGTGTAGCCAGCAGCTCATTCGTGAAAATTTGCTGCAAAAATCATTCTTTGCAATCTGAAAATGTGGCTGAGTTGCAGCATTTCTTGTCGGAATCGATGTCTTCTAGCGTCCTTGTGCATTATCTGTAGCTTTTCTAGGTTTCTTCTTGCAACATTCCATGAAACTCGAAATGACGTGTGGTTCTTCCCGTTCCCCCGTCACTTTTCATCTTTATGACTCATTTCAGATATGGGCTCCCATTTCGTACTTCCTCTAACCTTACCTTTTCACTTTCTTCCTTTCCTAATTTTGACCTTTCCTCTTACTCTTAGATCACGGCAGTATGTGGCATTGTTTAGACTTTCCTTTCAGCCTTTTTGTAGTTAAAGGAAATGCTATAGTGGAATATCGATGCTGTCCCGAACTTATACTAGAAGTTGTCATCACTACTCCTTTCTTCTTTCCTATATCCTGCAAACAGAATCTTCTCCCTCTTTTGCCCATATTCTAGGACCCGTTTCATATTCAACATCGTAATTTCATGCTTGATGCGGTACATTAGGCTGATGTAAAACTCCCCTCCCCAGTTTCTACTGATATGCAGTTGGTCAGCTCAGACGGTCTTGTATTATGGTCTGATACCTACGGTAAACTTAACACGATATTTCTTCTTCTATCAGCACTGTGGGATGTAGCTCTGTGTGGCTGTGTCAGGGCGAGGTTACTGGTCATTTTTAAAACCGATGCTTGATCATATAATGACCTGTGTTTGGGAGAAGACTGCACCAGAATTGCCTTGTTGGGGAAGATTTATTGAATGGCTTTAGAATAGGATTTTTGGTACGACCTCGACCAATGTCACGGGTGCCGATGGGATGTACCAGGTCAATGTCACGGGTGTCAATGGGACGTTTCCCTCAACGATGGAATAATCTTTTGAGTTTAGGTAGAAAATAATTGTGTTTGTTGAAAAGAAGCCATTCGAGTTAATGACTAATGACAAAGTCCTAACACATTACAGCTAATATGAGCCCACTATATTACCGCTGTCTTGTCTCATCAATGGGAAACCCGATTATCGTCTCTTCTTAATCATAGAAGCATCTTTGAATGATGTTCCTTTGTTGAGGAAGCTGTCAACGGTCGGAAGATGATTTTGAATCCAGAGTGCATTCGTTGACCGGATTCAAAATCTGCATGACCGACCAAGCTTGTTCTACCATTCGGTTTGATAACGAAGTATTAGGAGGATGCGGAGACCTTTCAATTCATGTGCTTTGTATTTTGAAAATTTTTTAATTCAATTCAATTCCACTTACTTTCAATTCAACATCATAATCATTATTTTTTTTTTCATTTTTTAAAATTTTTTAACAATTCAATTCAATTTTTAATATTAAATTCTCTCAATTATTCATTACTTTTTCACAGTTCAACAACACAATCATTACTTAATCATTATTTTCTCTCAATTATTTATTATTTTTTCATACTTTTTTTCATAATTCAACAATACAATCATTACAAATAAATTAAAATCAAAACTCAACTCAACTCAACTCTAAATCCAAACGCACTCTTAAGTTCTACACATTCCTAGTTCGGTTATTACTACTTGTTCCATTTTCAACTCGGTTTTTGGATTTCCGATAGTTAAAGGCATGTCACATGCGTCAAAGTGGCAACATATATACATACTGAGGGCCAGTGAAGACTAACCTTAACCTAAGAAAGACTCAACAAATCATCGCTTCCTTTTGGTACATTCTTGTGTAGAACCTCACTACCGCGCATCAGATTTGTTACTCGTATGTTTCTCGATAAACTGGATCGATGAAAAAGCTTGTCACTCTCGTTCATGCTGGATGCATTTTGCTCTTCCTCTACATATGATGTTCCTTATGAAGGTTGTACGGGTGAAATCAAGTACAAAGGCATCAGAAGGTTGATGCATATCAATCTTGTGTCGTGTAATGGACGGTGGGCCTGTAGGGACGCTTTTATAGTGTGTGAAATTGGTTGGCGATTGTGAATATGTTAGGTCCACAGGTAAAGTTTTAAAATCTAGGAAAAAAAACAAAAATTCTCCTTGTGATTTGGGATCCGGACAAATCATATCATAGTCTTTTATTTGGGACGATTATCTTCCATGTGATTTGTTCCGTTAGACATAGGGAGTTACGGCGTTAATTTTTTTTTTTATATTTTCAATCCTCAATCTTTAACCTTTTAATTATTTTAATTTTATATCTTTTTCTTTTATCATTCTTATCCTCAACTTTTCATTTTTTTTTATTTTAATTCTATAAAGAAAATCGAAAGAGAATGAGGAATCGGGGTCACAGATTACCGAGGTCGCCGATACCCATAGAGGACATCGGCGACCTCGATTGAGGGGTTGGGGTCGCCAATTGGCAGCCCTAATCCCAAATCCATCGAGGACTCCGAGTCGGAGGTCCCCGATTGATTCAGGGTTGGGGCCGCTAATCGGCGACCTCGACCCCTCTATCGAGGTGGCCGGCATCCTCCATGGGTATCGGCGACCTCGGTCAACGGGTTGGAGTTGCCGATTGGCGGCCCCAATCCCGAATCCACCGAGGACTTTGACTGGGGACCTCCGACTCGGAATCCTCAGTCGATTCGGGGTTGGGGTCGCCAATCGGCGACCCCGACCCCTCCACCGAGATCGCCGACGTCCTCTATGGGTACCAACGACCTCGGTGGAAGGGTTGTGGTCCCTGATTGGCGACACCGACCCCTACTTCCCTTTCGATTTTCTTTATAGGACTAAAATGAAAAGTTGAGAATATGAATGATAAAAGAAAAAAGATTTAGAATCAAAATGATTAAAATGCTAAAGATTGATGACTGAAAATGGAAAAAAAATTAACGCCATAATCTCTTATGTCTAATGGAGCAAACCACGGGCGGGGGGTTAATTGTCCCAAACAAAAGAATATAGTGCGATTTGTCCCGATTCCAAATCACAATGGGAGTTTTTATTTTATTTTTTCTAAAATCTATCTATACATTAAGTTAAGGGAAAACTTTTAAGCAATATGTCATAATAAATTAATTAATAAGATATTTAAAACTTCAAAACTTCTCTCTTTCTTCGTTATTAAAAAAAGAACAGTAAAATGTAAGATGGTAGGGTATATATAAGAAAAATATAGATTAGGTTGTAGGGCATTTAAGAGGGACATGTTGTCATTCTTTGTATATTTATATTATATTCATATCAATAAATTTATCATACTTTCAATAGTACAAACACTTGAAGTAGTACTTTTTCACTTAAAATGAGTTTTTATCATATATGTTTTCTAAATCAAACGTATAATATGCGTCTATATTCTCATTAATTACTCAAAGATTTTTTGAAAACATGACTGTATCCTTAAATGTATACATGTATTTTATGAAAAATAAAGTTAATGTAATTTTTGATAGTGTAGCATTAATATTAATAAATAAAATTTCAAAAATTGTTGTCTAAAGGCTTTAGACCGGTGCATCGCATATCTAAATGAGAGTTTCGAGTTAATTAACTTAATTTACATATATTCACGAAACATCATTAAAAAAAGTTTTAAAACTCTTTTCTCTTCACTGTAGAGAAAAAAGGAGGTTGACACTCTCCTTAATTTGGTACTCAAGCATTACTTGGAATTTCAAGGAATTAACTTCTTTTTTTTTTAATTTTTCAACCAGATAATCTTTACATGGTTATTTAATTATCTTTTTTTTTTCTTATAAAATTATTATTCATGTGATTCTTGCTCTAATAATCATCAAGAGAACCTAATTTGGGATTGTGATATGCTAAATAAAAAAAATAGCTTGCTAAAATGAAAATAATTTGCCTTCAATAAATTAAATTAAAGTTACATAAGTAAATAAGAAATTAGACATGATAGAAGACTATAACATTTTGTCAAACAAACCCTTAGTTTTATCCAAACACCATAAGAACTAATATAAATGCCCCATATGTTTGTGTTTTTCTTAAATTTGTATCTTGATACTGACTTGTCATTTTAACTTTTAATTTACACTTTTTTTTTTAATCCTTAATTCTCAAAAATCCTCATTAGGATGAAATCCTCAATACTAAAAAATCACTTAGTCGTAGAGTGCACAATCGTCTTAATGAAGAGCCCTATTCCTTCAAAGTATTTACGAGGATTAACTGGATACCGAAAATTTATCAGGCAAAATCCGGACACCTCTCATGTTGAAGAATATATATATATATAATCTGAATTGAGGAATTTGGAAAGGGCTGATAATTAGGTGCCTAACAGGACAAACCACTGACAGAAGTTCACGGACAGACAGGGTCAATATAAATATGGCTTCCTGAATTACCCAAAAGAATATATATATATATGTGTGTGTGTGTGTGTGTGTGTGTGTGTGGCTTTCTGATTTTTCCTAGCCAAAATAGATTTTATGTAAACGCTGGTATGTAATTGTCAAATTCAATTTTGCTCGTCCAGAATCCCCGGAAATTCAAGTTGGTCGGCTCATCACAATGAACAATTCTTCAGGATTCTGTTTGAACACGTGATTCGAGGGGCCAATTTTTTTCATAAAAAAAATTGGCTTTCGAGGGAGCCGATTGGATTGCAAGAAATGAGAGAATTAATAATTAATCATTCGAAAAATCTTCATAACTGTGTTTAATTGTAATAATCTTATAAATTATTTATTATTATAAGGTCGGATCACATAAATAATTAATTATTCAAGTCCTTGTAAATGCAAAAAATTAACGCTGAATTTTACCAAGTGAATCGACCCGGTTTGAATGAATTAGTCGGGACCCAATTGGACTTTCAAATACCAGTATTCACATCGAAAATTCACTTCTTAAGAATAATACAAACTTGCAACAATTGATTTTAGAATTTCGATCAATTGTTTCTGATATATATTATTAGTTTTAAATAGTCTAATTACAATTTTACATCTATACTAATTTTATATCCCTTACAATGCACATTCTATCTAATATAAAAAATTGGATTGAATGCTATTGATAAAAATGGATAGATAGCTCATTAAAACTCTATATATTTTAATAAACGCATCATTAGAAAATAACAAAAAGTCTACATTAGAACACCTTCTAACTCCAATGGGGTAAACTACTTCAAGGAATTTGAGGAATGAAACTTATAGGATTGCGTCATCATGTCAATCAAATTCTTCAATAAAAACATTTTATTAGTTGTATGAATAATGTAAAATATCCTTTCACACTTAAAACGAAATTGTTAATTATTAATGCTGATAAAACACATACACTTTTCCTTTACTATTGAGAACCAATATTTTATGGCATATTCAAAAAAAGAAAAAACAGATGATTACTTAACTTTCTAACATAAATCGAATTCTCCATATAATAAGTTATTGTGCATCATTCAAAAAGGAAAAAGAGTAGCGCAAACTAATATATTAATGATAAAACTGTAATATTTAAGAATAATGATGATGATGATGATAAAGAAAATCTGCTAACTTTATCTCCTATCATGTCTCGTACTTGGCGAATAATTGTGAGCACTGATGCGCCAAAGTATGAAATCAACCAAAATTTAATTGGGTCATCACTCCTCCCAACAATCATATAATATTTAGAAACCTAAAAAATATCTTCACGGTCTCCATGAATATTTTGTATGCTTCTAATTTTTCCATGGCTCTCTTGGCATTTCTTTAACTGAACAATAAGATTGAAGAAAACATTTGAAACGAAAGAAATTTTAGATGATTAGACAAAAAAAGGAATGCACAAACGCATAATGTTGATTTAAAAGATGAAATATATCTTTTTAATTAAATCATAAAGTCGTTAAAATTGGTAACGGTATTAATTATTGGTTAGATTTTTCTTTTATTTGTACTATAAGTGTGAAATAATATGTTCCTGGATATTTATAAGGCAGTTATAAAGTTTCATTTGCTTTTACTTCATCTAGAAAGTAAAAGCAAATAATATAGAAAGACTGAGAATATAATATAAATGATTGCATGAATGACTGAACCTATGTAATTAAGTAACAGTTTAAACTAATAGGAAATATAGTTTGAGAGGTAAATTGTTGATATTAAGTGAATTTGAAATATTGTTTTAAAAACAAAATTATGGGGAAAAAGATAAGATGAACGTTAGGTAGGTAGATGGAGAGACAGAGGGTGCGTGGGTGAGAAAAAATAGGGGAAGTTGGGCATTTATTTTAGTAAAGTTACAACTATAACCTTAATGTAGTGATTGTTATTAATTGAATACATTTTCTTAAGGGTAAATTTAGAAAATGAAAGTGAGACGACATTTTTCTTCGGCCTTAAAAGTAGAGATAGAGATAAGCTTATTATTATTATTATTATTATTATCATTTTTTTTTCAGTGGAACTTGACATAAATATTTTATTTTATAAATTCGTTTTATTATCTTTTTTAAATTGAGCCTGACATATCAACATTCGTCACTTTGCCATTAATATATCGTCAACGATTTAATCTAGAAATCGCCAGAAACATCATTGTTTTATTTTATTTTCCTAATTCATAGAATTATTTTAAGGATTTAATTTTAAAGAGTAGGTAGAACACTTTTTTAACTAATTAATGAAATTGACCCAATTATTAGGGTAGAACAGGAAATTGCATAATGGCCGAAGGTTTAATCGACCCAATTAAGTCAGATCTCAATTAATAATATGTTTTTTACAATTTATCCTTATTTACTGTCTTATACTCAAGTTTATAAAATATACATTTACCATTTTAACTCTATATTATTTGAAAATTTACCTTTATAACCATATTCATTGCTATGCAGTCAACTTTTAATGTATACATAGATAGACAAAGTAGATTTTTCTATATATATTTGCACAATATATATATTTAGTTTTATTATTATTGTTAGTTATTACAATTATATCACTATTTAATGTACTTGTATTCAATTTTTAATATGTCTATATAGATAGATATATTGTCTTACTATGCATGGTATAGTTAATTAATTGTAAATATGTTAAATATATTAAATATATTAAGTTCATACTTAAATTTGGTTTTACACTTTTTCATATTTTGTGATATTCTTACTTGGAAATGATCATTTTTTTTATTTCATCATTTGTATAGTCATTGTCCTTTTGATAATTATGTTTAGAAATTCTTTGCAAGGACTAAATCATTTATCTTTTATAAAATTATGTTATTTTGTGGTACTTTTACAATTAATTATTTTATTTAATATGTATTTTATTATTTATTTAATTTTTAATATGATATACGAATACATTATTCAATTTATACTTATAAATTTTGTTTTGGAGTTTATTCGTACATTATTTTTTTTTATGATGATAAGTTCCTATAGTTATTACTAATGCTTATTTGATATACTCAATTAATTATTTTAAAAAAGAAATTATTTTAATATTCGGCCATCTTCTTCTTCCCCAGATGCAAATTATGAAATGAAGTATTATAATATAATTTAACAAATAAATGAAGAAATTATTTTCCTTTCATTTTCTATTATTCTATCTTTATTTTCAATCAATGTAAATACGTAAAATAATTCTTGCTTCAGTTGTTCTTTATAAATATCTAAATCCTGACCTTTCTTGAATAATGGCGTTTGGTATATCTTTGAAATTTTTGATAAATTTTATAAATTATTTATTCTCTCTTAATATTTGGGCATATTTTATCCATTCGTTCAAATCGTTAATATCTACATTTAAATGATTCATTAAATATTTAATTGCCTAATTATAACTCATTTTCATTTATACTTCAAGGTTATTGTCTCCTTGAAACCAATCACTATCCATGCTTTCATTGTCTTGATTCCCAAATCTTCCATTTTCATTACTTTCGTTTTCTTCATTGAGACTTCTTAGGATTTCAATTTCTATATAGAAAGTATTCATCATGCCTTCAATTAATCTTTGGCTAGATTCACACCTATCATATGTATATCCTGTTAAATTTGAGTGATAAAATAAAGTAGATTCAATTAGAAATCGCATAAACTTTCTATATCTTCCATACCAATTTAATAATTTTATAACTACTATTTTAATAGATATTTCAAAATCATTCATGATATATGCATGCAATTTAACAAATATATGTCCCTATTGATCACCTATTTTCTTCATGTTTCCTCTTCGTGTCTATTATCATTTTAATCTTCTCATCCATTAAATTAAAAATAACTTTATGATTTAAAGCAATATTTTCGTTATGGGGATATCTCAGTGCCGCAAATAAACAATCAAATTCAAATCTTAATCTTTCGATTTATTTAGAATATCGATTCCAACAAAACATTTCATATCTAATCTTTTGATAATAATCCATTTCAAACCAATAAGACACAGTAGAAGATAAGGTTGAACAACAGAGATACTTACAAATCTTTTTTCCTTTCGTCAATGCTTTCTTTCCTATACAATCTTTCGTACAGGGTTGGAGAAGTAAGAACACATAGTCATACGGAAGTGATACAGACTTTGAACATTACTGGGGAATTCTAAAGAGGGACTTAGGCTCTGAGTTAGGCGATGTCTGCCTCTTTCACTTATATCCTATTTATACATCTTAAGAGCAAAAACTTACAAAATAAAAACTTTACACGCATTCGGCCGTCTTCTAAAGTTTACAATACTATTGGCTTAACAGTAAAAGACAATTATAAAGAAAAACTATTCATAGTCAAAATTCTCACTATTCTTTAATGGTACAGGCCAATAATTCTTCTTGAAAGAATCTTCCGTCATCTTTCAATCTTGCTATTATGGCTTCACCGTTTACAAGGAATTTGAGAGTCCTGGAAAGGGTTATCTGGGGGGTCTGCAGACCCTGAAATAGAGCATTTAGGACTACACATGGAATGAATCTTTTGAACTTGGGCCTACATTTTCGCGAGAGAGCCAACCTTGTGTAATTCGGCTAGCATTTGAGCTTTCATCTGCAAAAATTTTGAATTTTTCATAACATCTAAAAGAGGTGTCTTCCGTTTGTCCATCCACCGTTGAACGGCTTGAGGACATGCCCGATCTTCTTTGCAATTTGGCCACCACTTAACCTTAGACTATCTAATGAGTTTAGGAAAATGAAGACCACACCTGTCGTGATTACTCTGTGGGCATTCTTCTGGAGAAATCCTTTCTATCTTGAAATTCCAACAAAAAATCCATGGTACTAAAAATTGGACAAAAAAATGAAGTCCTTTCATCTTAAGCTTTCCTTTTCCAATGGAAATTTCGTCCCTGAACATTTTTCATCCTTCTAGGTCTTGGGCGGTAGAATTTCTGGGAGAGCCCCATGAAAATCCCACCAATCATAGAACCATCATGGAAACCTTTCGTGTCTCACCCTAAAATGGAAAAACCAAGTATGGGAAAAACTAGAGTAAAGAAAAACTTGACTCCGGGCAATGACATAATCTGCATAGTCATAGGATTGAGGAGAATAAGGTTGGGAAAATTTGCGTGGTGTGGTTAAAGGAGCATTCCAGTCCGAAGGAAAGAGGACTTTCATAATCTTGACTTTATAATAAAAAAGTCTACCAGGATTAGTTGTATTAGGAATTTCCGTAATAGCAACTGAATCAAAATCTACTAGGATATATTTGTAAAACTCTCGGATTTTCCCACCGTGAATAGGAAAATTAGAACCTTTAGGATAAATTCGTTCGGTAATTTCATGGGGAGGAAGGTTTTCAAGTTCTGGCTCTATAGGGCATAAAGGGATACTAATGTTAACTATAAATCCTTTCATATTTTTGGCTTCCGGACCTACTATTTGTGCAAAAGTAGAAGGAGGAGTAGGGGTTGAAGGAGAAGGATAGTGGAAAGGAATAGACGGAGATGAAGGAGAGTATGTGGTACCTAGCGTGGTCATTGATCTAAAAGTAGAAGGAGATATTGGTCTAGAGGACCTATATTGAGGATATAATAATGGAGATGAAGGAGGAGTAGTTAAGGTTGAAAGACTGGGAGATCGAGATTTCCTTGTGTAAGATTCTTTCATCTTGAGAGATCCATTTGTAAAAGACATTTTCCCTGTAAAAATTCTCTTGTAAGAAAATCCGGTAAAGAATTTGATTCTCCTTTGATAAATTCTATTTCAAAATCAAAACAAGATAAAATCGCCTACCATCTTGCAAAAAATTATTTATGAGCTAAATTTTGAACATCCTTTTGTAGAATCTCTTCCGCACTTTTGCAATCAATTCGTAATAAAAACTTTTTATTATATAAATCATCTTGGAATTTGGAAATACATAAAACAATTGATAAAACTTCCTTTTTCATAGTAGAATAATTTTCTTGCGGCCCTGTCCATATTCTTGATAAAATTTTACAATTAATTCTTTGTCAAATTTTTGTTTCAAAATTCCTCTATATCCTACCTCAGATGCATCCGTTTCTACTACGAGACTTGCATGAGGATGTGGTCGTCCTAGACATGGCAAATGATGCACTTTCTCTTTAACAATTTGTACAGCTTTCATCATTTCTTCATTCCATGCAGATGGATTTTTTTCGTAATTTTTGAAATAAAGGTTTACAAATTATTCGTAAATTTGGAATAAAATTTGAAACATAATTTAAACATCCCAAAATCTTTGAAGCTGATTCTTGTCTTTAATTTCGTCAGAAAATCTACTTGCAAATTCTATTGACTATGATATAGGTTTAATAGTGCCTTGATAAATGTCATGTCCTAAAAATTTGATGTTTGTTTGAAATAATTTCATTTTCGTTGCTGAGACTACTAATCCATTCCCTTTAATGATATGAAAAAATGCATGCAAATGCTTAAAATGTTGATCTATGTCTTTTGAAAATACTAAAACATCATCTATATACACCGTAGTAAATTCTATGTAGGGATTAAATATATCATTCATTATATTTTGGAATTTTGAGGGTGCATTCTTTAATCTAAAAGGCATTACGTTCCATTCGTAGTATCCAAAAGGTACTGTGAAAGTTGTCTTATATTTATCTTTTTTGTCAATTTGCACTCGCTGGAATCCTGATTTCATGTCAAATTTTGAAAATATCTTTGCATCGTACAATCTTTTTAGTAAATCTCATTTATTAGGTATAGGATATTGTATCCATTTTAATACTTTATTTAGAGGTTTATAATTAATTATCAATCTCGGAGCACCTCTTTCAATTTCCGCTTGATTTTGAATATAAAATGCTGCGCAACTCCTAGGAGATTTACTTTTTCTTATTAGTCCCTTTTTAACCAAATCATCAATTTCTTTCATGCAAAACTTTAATAATTCTTCATTCATCTGGATTGATCTGGCTTTGGTAGGAATATTTCTTTTGTCAAAAGCCTTTTCATAAGTTAAAGAGACTATATACTGCTTTCTTTGCCAAAAAGCGTTTGGTATTGTTGAACATATTTCCTTTTCCAACTTTTCTTGCAAAGTTTTTATCTTTTCTTGTATTTCCTTTTCTGTAAGTTGTTCTTCTACTCTTTTTCCTTTTAATTCTTCATTTAAATAATTTAAATGATTTTCCTTTGCCTTAATCATGTTTATTGTTTTAAAAATCGAATTACTTTGTAAAGCTAAAATATCTCTCTCTTTAACAGAGTCTAAGAATTCAAAACATAAAATTCTTCCCAAAATATTAGTGTTAATTCTTTTAGTGGTAGCTTGAAACGAGTATAATTGCGTTAAAATTGACGTACCTAAAATCATTCCTATAGAAATATCTTTGACTTAAATAAAAGTTGTTTTCAAACAATATTCTTCTTTGCAAATATGGGCTTTTGATATTTCATAATTAATCTTTAATCTTGATCCATTAGCACCGTGAAGTCTTTCAGTAGTTTTTTTGTAATATTTCGTAGGTACTATCCCTTCTTGTAAACAATTTATATTTGCTCCCGTGTCCAATAAAGCTATAGTATTTAATTTAAATTCTCCGCCTATTATTACTTTTACTATTACATGCCATTTTTGTATAGGTATTGTAGAAATAATATTTAAGAATTCACCCTGAGACTCAATAGTATCTGGTGTTTCTTTATGTTCTTTCATGTTTTCCAGTTTTATGTCTTGAGCATTTTTTGAGATTCCGTTTAAAGTTGTGAGAAGAATTTTTATTTCAAAATTTTCATGCTTTAATTCTTTAATTTGTTTCCTTTCATTTATTTCTTTTTGCAAATCTTGGACTGTAACAAATTTACTTTCCAATTTAAATGCATCAAATATGTGTTTAAGATTATATGTAACTATTTACTTTTCTTTCTTATCTTCTTCTTTTTCTAAAAGCCTTCTCCTAAATTGCATTAAAGCTTCTAGTTTTTCTCTCGGATTATCTAATTCTTCTATTTTTTCCCTAAAATTTCCCTTTCTTCTTTAGTAATTACATTAATAGATTTTTTGCAAAAACAAACTCCGTCTTTGCTGCAAGTGCTACTATCTGACTCTATATTTTGAATTTCGTAAATATTTTCGGAATCACTTGAACTGGTTTCTTCAAAACTAGAAGATTCATTTCATAGAGAATTGATAATATTTTTTCCTTTAACTCTTCATCCATCGTGATTTCGCTAATTTTCTTTTTAACTTGGCACTTTGAACTTATGTGTCCTTTCTTTCCGCATATATAACAAACTATTTCCTTTTATTTCTGTTAAAAGGTTTTTTCGCAAATTTCTTCTTATATTTTGGAGAATAATTTCGATATTCTTCCTCGCGTGGTTTTACTAACTTTATATGTATTTCTTTCGGAAAGATTTCTTCACTCTTTTAGAATGAGGAGATTCACCTTTTGTTAATCCATATTGTGAGCAAAATGATCCTAACTCTCTTTTAAACCTATTGGTATCTTGTGAGAATTTAGATTTTAACTTTAAATCCGTACATAACATTAATCCTTCTTTCGTAACATAATTTATTATTTCACCATACGTTAAATGAGAGTAAGGTATATTTCCTCCATGTCTTTCTCTTATTCGTTCTCTTACTTTTTTAGCAGACAAAGGAGGCAATCCTGAAACAAAATTTTCTTTCCAAAAATCTTGATTACAGTCAGTCCTTAAAAATACCTTTGCTAAATATACATCTTATCTAAAATCATGTAGAGTTCGGCAATTTAAGTTTGTTAGTAATTAAATAGATCTTTCTTGTAATTGATGTTGATCACCGACAAAATGTTTAGTGACTGCGTAAATTAGGGTTCATACAGCTATTTTTATATCTTCTCCATTTATATTTTGCGTAGTAGTTAAAATGTAATTTCGTTGTTCTTCCATTAAATAGTTATCCCACCATCCTTTTAAGAGACCAGTGAATCTTGCCACTAAGAGTTTAGCAATTGCATGATCATTATCATTCTTACTTCTATATGTCGTAGCAGCTATAGTCATTTCATTTAGTACATTAATCATTTGGTGTTCTGCTTTTCCATCAATATTCCATTCGTAAAAACAACCGGCTGAAAATGAAGTGGAATAGTCTGGTTCTTCGTACTGTACATAAGGAGGTGAAGGTTTAGGGTAATAATTCCTTGAATAGAAAGGTCTTCTAACTTATCAATCTCATCTTCATAAGCTTCACTTTCATTCTTTTGTGAAATTACCTGAATTTTTTTCCCCTACTTTCTCCTAGAGCTAGCTTGTCTATTTTAAGGGTAATTTCCTTTAATAAATCATTTGCATTTTCTTTATTTAAAATATAAAGTTCTTCCTCAGAGATTATTGGTGGTTTAAAAAGAGGTTTTGAAAGATGAAATTCTGTCTTTGGTTGAGAGGAGGAGGAAGCAACATTATTTCCAGTTTTATTGGGGATTCTGTCCAACACTCTATTCTATCTAATTGTTCTGACATGATGTGAAGGATTTGGTTAGAAAAGTTATTTTGTATTTGAACATTCCTTGTATCATATTTCGTTGCAGGACTATTAGAAATCCCTAGTTCATCTTTAATCATTTTAAAAGGTGCAGCTGTAATTTCTTCCATGAATTTTAATTCTTTCAATGGGGGATGAACTGAGACAAATGTTTCACCTTTAAATGTGTTCCAAGTTTTAGTTGTTCTATTAAGTGTTAATAAATTCAATTTTGTGTAAGTTTCAAACCATTCAAAAAATGAAACTTCTTCTTTCCAGTCATTCTTATACTTATAATAATCTTTCTGAATTTGCTCTCTCTGGACTTGTCATATTCAGCAAAAAATGTTTCTCTTTTACTTTTATTTTGTTCGTCATAAAATTGTTTTCGCAATTTTTCTTTATTAAAACAAATTCTCTAGTTATCATATAAATTTCTTTGTACTCCGAATTATCTGCTTGCATTTTAGACTATGTAGGGGACATTGATCTTCCTATTGCTTCTTTGAAAACGAGTTTTGGAATTTGCCTATTACAATCTGCTCCTTGTAAATTAATAGAAGATGTTCTCGTCATATGAAAAGAATTCCTAGAAGTGGTTGGAGAAATACCAAAGGATTCTTGAAAAGAAGAAATTCTCCTAAGTCTTGGACCTTCAAAATTCAATTGGACACTTTTGTCTTCAAATTCTATTATCCTAGAGGGCATGCTACTAGAGGAGCTGTCATATTTTGGCATTATTTCTTTAGGTTTCCAAGATTCGGAAAAAGTGACTTCTTTCCATTTTAGAGGTTTAGGAGTAATGACAACTGATCTTTGCGTGTTTGCTTCTATTAAAACTGTTTTTTCCCATTTTCAATGTTTTTAAGGCTTTCAGTGAGAGATTAGTGGCCATTAATTTATAATAAATTATGTATATTAAAACTAAACTTTTTCCTTGTTTTGCAAAGTCATGATTTTGTGTTTGTACATTTAAAGTTAAACTATCTAATACTAAAGGGTCATTTAGGTCTATGGAAAAGTTAGTATAACAATTAAAATATACATGATCATTACGTAAATTTGATTCTTAGACTGCTAATAAAGATTTATTAAAAGAAGTAAAACTTGCGTCTCTTAGACAAACTAAAATAGGTACATCTAATCCTGCTTTATGTAAGGGTTTTACAGCTATTTGTAATAATCCAATAAGTAAAAACTTATATTTCGTTTTATGTTCTCTTAGGGATTCTTTCGCAAATAATTGTAAATTAATTACTTCTTCTGAAATGGGTATTGACTTTTCAACCGTTTTTTATTAGTGTAATGCCGAAATGAAAAAAAAATCCAACTTCATAAATATCTTTCTTATTAGTTTTGGGAATATCCCAATTTTGTTAACCATGTTCTATATTTGCAATTTGAACTTCCTGTGCGTTATGAAGGTCTTGGTTAGATTCCATTGTTGGCATAGAAAATTCTGTTTGAGCATAATGAAAAGAATAAATACTACTAATATCTTAACTAGCGCTTAATTTCAGGTGAGAGAGTTTTCTGAATAATGAAGACATGTTAATTTCTTTCTACAAGATTTTGTGTAAATTAAAGAGAGTAAGTTTAACCTTAAGTGCCTTTAGGTGCTGTGCACTCGTCACTGACTAATGGTTTCACTGCCTCCTCTTTGGGTCATACTGTCGGGACCACAACTAACCAGCAAAACACTTTCAAAGCACTTAAGTTTAATCTCACTTACTGCAACTTTCAAAATATCTTCCAGATTATAATTAAAATGTCTTACAATATCCACTCCATTCTCCCCTCAAAAGTTTTTGCGCACTGGCTCTAATACCATCTTCTTCTTCCCCAGGTGAGATAATTAAACATTTAATGAATCATTTAAACGTAAGTATTAATGATTTGAACCAATGGATAAAAAAATTCCCTAAAGTCTTAAGAGATACTGTAAGACATTTTAATTATAATATGCAAGATATTGTGAAAGTTGCAGTAAGTGAGATTAAACTTAAGTGCTTTGAAAGTGTTTTACTGGTTAGCTGTGGTCCCGGCAGTAAGACCCAAAGAGGAGGCAGTGAGACCGTTGGTCAGCGGTTGTGTACCTAAAGGCACTTAAAGTTAAACTTACTCTCTTCAATTTACAAAAAATCATGTAGAAAGATATTAACATGTCTTCATTATTCAGAAAACTCTCTCGCCGAAAATCAAGCGCTAGTTCAAATACTAGTAGCATTTATTCTTTTCATTCTACTAAAATGGAATTTTCTACGCCAGCAATGGAATCTAACCAAGACCTCATAACGCACAGAAAGTTCAAATTGCCAATATATAATAGGATTTACAAAATTAGGATATTCCCAAGACTAATAAGGAAGACATTTATGAAGTTGGAATTTTTTATTCTTTTCAAGATTATACTATTAAAACGGTTGAAAAGTCAATACCCATTTCGGAAGAAGCAATTAATTTACAATTATTTGCGAAAGAATCCATAAGAGAACATAGAATGAAATATAAGTTTTCACATATTGGATTAGTACAAATAGCAGTAAAACCCTTATATAGAGCAGAATTAGATGTACCTATTTTAGTATGTCTAAGAGACGTAAGGTTTACTTCTTTTAAGAAATCTTTATTAGCCGTCTTATAATCAAATTTACATAATGGTACTGTATATTTTAATTGTTATCCTGACTTTTCCATAGACCTAAATGAACCAACCTTTAGTATTAGATAGTTTAACTTTAAATGTACAAATACAAAATCACAACTTTGCAAAACAAGGAAAATGTTTGGTTTTAATATACATAATTTATTATAAATTAATGGCAGTAAATATACATATTGGATTAGTACAAATAACAGTAATAATATACATACTTTATTATAATAATATACATAATTTATTATAAATATAAGTTTTCACATATTGGATTAGTACAAATAGCAGTAAAACCCTTATATAGAGCAGAATTAGATGTACCTATTTTAGTATGTCTAAGAGACGTAAGGTTTACTTCTTTTAAGAAATCTTTATTAGCCGTCTTATAATCAAATTTACATAATGGTCCTGTATATTTTAATTGTTATCCTGACTTTTCCATAGACCTAAATGAACCAACCTTTAGTATTAGATAGTTTAACTTTAATTGTTCAAATACAAAATCACAACTTTGCAAAACAAGGAAAATGTTTGGTTTTAATATACATAATTTATTATAAATTAATGGCCGCTAACCTCT
Organism: Punica granatum; assembly: GCF_007655135.1. Taxonomy (NCBI): domain Eukaryota; kingdom Viridiplantae; phylum Streptophyta; class Magnoliopsida; order Myrtales; family Lythraceae; genus Punica; species Punica granatum. Next base: position 43,580,988 of record NC_045127.1, on the reverse strand, counting down.
CACCGAAAGCCTTAAAAACATCGAAAATGGGAGAAACAGTTTTAATAGAAGCAAACACGCAAAGATCAGGTGTCATGACTCCTAAACCTCTAAAATGGAAAGAAGTCACTTTTCCAGAATCTTGGAAACTTAAAGAAATAATGCCAAAATCTGACAGCTCCTCTAGTAGCATGCCCTCTAGGATAATAGAATTTGAAGACGGAAGTGTCCAATTTAATTTTGAAGGTCCAAGACTTAGGAGAATTTCTTCTTTTCAAGAATCCTTTGGTATTTCTCCAACTCCTTCTAGGAATTCTTTTCATACGACGATAACATCTTCTATTAATTTACAAGGAGTACATTGTAATAGGCAAATTCCAAAACCCGTTTTCAAAGAAGAAACAGAAAGATCAATGTCCACCACACAGTCTGAAATGCAAGCGGATAATTCAGAGTATAAAGAAATTTATATGATAACTAGAGAATTTATTTTTTAATAAAGAAAAATTGCGAAAAGAATTTTATAACAAACAAAATAAAAGTAAAAGAGAAAGATCTTTTGTTGAATATGACAAAGAGCAAAGAGAGCAAATTCAGAAAGATTATTATAAGTATATGAATGATTGAAAAGAAGAAGTTTCATTTTTTGAATGGTTTGAAACTTACACAAAATTGAATTTATTAACACTTAATAAAACAACTAAAACTTGGAACACATTTAAAGGTGAAACATTTGTCTCAGTTCATCCCCCATTGAAAGAATTAAAATTCACGGAAGAAATTATGACTGCACCTTTTAAAATGATTAAAGATGAACCAGGGATTTCTAATAGTCCTGCTACGAAATATGATACGAAATATGATTACGGCTGCACCTTTTAAAATGATTAAACATTTGCGCAGCATTTTATGTTCAAAATGAAGTGGAAATTGAAAGAGGTGCTTCAAGATTGGTAATTAGTAATAAACCTCTAAATAAAGTATTAAAATGGATACGATATCCTATACCTAATAAAAGAGATTTACTAAAAAAATTGTATGATGCAAAGATATTTTCAAAATTTGACATGAAATCAGGATTCTGGCAAGTGCAAATTGACGAAAAACACAAATATAAGACAACCTTCACAGTACCTTTTGGACACTACGAATGGAACGTAATGCCTTTTGGATTAAAGAATGCACCCTCAGAATTCCAAAATATAATGAATGATATATTTAATCCCCACACAAAATTTACTATATGGTATATAGATGATATTTTAGTATTTTCAAAAGACATAGATCAGTCATGTCCTCAAGCCGTTCAACGGTGTATGGACAAACGGAAGACACCTCTTTTAGATGTTACGCAAAATTCGAAATTTTTGCAGATGAAAGTTCAGATGTTAGCCGATTTACACAAGGCTGGCTCTCTCGCGGAAATCAGGTTCAAGTTCAAAAGATTCTTTCCATGTATAGTCCTGAAGGCGCAGTTTCAGGGTTTGCAAACCCGCCAGATGACCCTTTCCAGGACTCTCAAATTTCCTATGAATTGTGAAGCCATAATAGCAAGATTGAAAGATGACGGAAGATTATTCAAGATCATGAAGGAAGACGTAGAAAGACAAGATTAAAAGATTACTGAAGATTCATTCAAGAAAAATTATTGGCTTGTACTATTAAAGAATAGTGAGACTTTTTGACTATGAATAGTTTTTTCTTTATAATTGTCTTTTACGATTAATCCAATAGTATTGTAAACTTTAGAAGACGGCCGAATGCGTGTAAAGTTTTTATTTTGTAAGTTTCTGCTCTTAAAATGTATAAATAGGATAGAAGGGAAAGAGGCAGGCATCGCCTGACTCAGAGCCTAAGTCCTTCTTTAGAATTCCCCATTAATGTTCAAAGCCTGTATCTCTTCCGTATGAGTATGTGTTCTTACTTCTCCAGTCCTGTACGAAAGAAAGCATTAATGAAAGGAAAAAGATTCGTAAGTATCTCTGTTGTTCAACCTTATCTTTTACGATGTCTTATCGGTTTGAAATTGATTATTATCAAAAGATCACATACGAAATGTTTTGTTGGAATCGACATTCTAAAGAAATCGAAAGAATAAGATTTGAACTTGATTGTTATTCGTGGTATTGGGATATCCCCATAACGAAAATATTGTTTTAAATAATAAAGTTATTTTTAATTTAGTGTTTTAGAAGATTAAAATGATAATAGACACGAAGAGGAAACAAGAAGAAAATAGGCGATCAGTAGGGACATATATTTGTTAAATTGCATGCATACATCATGAATAATTTTGAAATTTCTATTAACAGAGTAGTTATAAAATTATTAAATTGGTACGAAAGATATAGAGAGTTTATGCGATTTCTAATTGAATCTGCTTTATTTTATCATTCAAATTTACCATGATATACATACGATAGGTGTAAACCTAGCCAAAGATTAATTGAAAGCATGATGGATACTTTTTATATAGAAATGGAAATCCTAAAAAGTCTCAATGAACAAAACGAAAGTCATGAAAATGGAAGATTTGGAAATCAAGACAACAAAAGCATGGATAGTGATTGGTTTCAAGGAGACGACGACTCTGAAGCATAAATAAAAATGAGTTATAATCAAACAATTAAACATTTAATGAATCATTTAAACGCCAAAGTCTTAAGAGAAAGAATAAATAATTTAGGAAGTTTATCAGAAATTCCAAAAATATATCAAACGCCATTATTCGAGGAAGGTCGGGATTTAGATACTTATAAAGAACAATTGAAGCAAGAATTATTTTACGTATTTACATTGATTGAAAATAAAGAAAGAATAATAGAAAATGAAAGGAAAATAATTTCTTCATTTATTTGTTAAATTATATTATAATACTTCGATAATTATGTTTAGAAATTCTTTGCGTGGACTAAATCATTTATCTTTTATAAAATTCTGTTATTTTGTGGTACTTTTGCAATTAATTATTTTATTTTATATGTATTGTATTATTTATTTAATTGATAATGTGATATACGAATACATTATTCAATTTATACATATAAATTTTGTTTTGCAGTTTATTCATACATTATTTTTTTTATATGATGATAAGTTCCTATAATTATTACTAATGCTTATTTTATATGCTCAATTAATTATGGTTCGAAGTGCATTCGCATATAATGGGGAAAAGGAAAAATCAATTGAAAACTCTGTACAGTTTTTTACCAGTCTATACTATTTATTTACGATGTATTTCTATGTTAACTAAACTATGAAGAAAAAATTCCTTGAAGTGAATTTATGTATCCTTTTTGTAACCGAAAAGGTTTATGGAGGAAAAAAAAAAAAGAAAAAGTCATTTGAGTAATATGAATTGATGGTTGACACCTCTTACACATGATCTGCAGAATTTGTTAGAAAACTTCGGATCTAATGCTGTTAGATAAAATGGGCAAAGGTTCTCATGAAATCCCACAGCCAAGCTCGAACATGGAAAAACATCCGATTCCCGACACTCCGAGCTCTGGTGTCCTACAAAGAAGGGAAGGACCGGGTTGTTTCCCGGATTCCCCCTCCAATGCCTAAGTCAGCCAAGCTTAAAGAGGAAAGGATTATAGAGAGTATTGTTAAAGTTTTGTGTCATACCTCAATTGGGTATCCCATGTTAACTTTTTATATAGGGCGCCCCCATATTAGCTGCTAGCTAGCTAGACGAGATCGAGAGGGATTCGTGAGGAGAGGGACTGATGAAGAGGCAGGATTGGAAAGATTTAGAGTGCGTTTGAATTTAGAGCTGAGTTGAATTGAGTTTTGATTTTAATTAGTTTGTAACAATTGCATTGTTGAATTATGAGAAAAAGTGTGAAAAAGTAATGAATAGTTGAGAAAAAGTAATGATTAAGTAATGAATAGTTGAGATAATTTAATATTAAAAATTGAATTAAATGATTAAAAAAATTAAAAAAATTTAAAAAGTAATAATTGTGTTGTTGAATTGAAAAATAAGTGAAATTGAGTTGAACTGAGTTGAAATTTTTTTATAAAACAAACACACTTTTAGGGTTTGAAGTAAACGATGAGAGGGAAAGGAGAGGGAGGCAAGGCATGAGTAAACGATGGGCTGGCTTGGCCTACCTCATGTATTAAACATATTAAAAATTGAAATATTATTAAGTAATCTTGGCACGGATTGGGGTTTTTGAGAATTTAATTTTTAAACTGAACCTGAAACCGAGATGAAGAGAAGAAACTGACCCTAGAACCAAACCTTGCTTAAGAAGACTCGAAAAGTAGCGGCGGATCGGCTCGGTTTGGCTCGGATTTTCGGTTCAGTCATTTTTTCTCAGCCCTAGTCAACTATATGCGGAAGAAATATAATTTTGTAATTACCCTCTGCGGCTCAATTTGGGGCCTCTTGCAAAAAAGGATCTTTACATTCAATTCTCGAGCTTGTTTTCCTTCTCCGATTATTAAAAAACTCATAAATTTAGTACAATAAATTAAAAATCCCAAAATAACTAATTAAGGAGAATGAGTAGTCCTATCTTTGTGCATCACATGGCATCGTCAAGTGTGATGTCAGCATGTCCGGTTAAAGTTGACGGGTAGCTAATGACTAGGTAAAATTAATAACAAATCGATAATTTGTGTATTTTTTATAAAAAAGAAGAAGAAAAGTTTGTGATGTTTGTGCTTATTTATTTTTTTTGAGAAAGCTCTCAATTTTCTTGTTTCATGCAAAACGATGAAGTTGGCATGTGATGTCCCCCAAAATTACTGAGGAAGACTTTAGTACATGAGGATGGAGAAGTTTTCTTTCCCGATCCCCCTTAGTCCCGCCTTTCATATGGCTCCCCGACCCCCTTATTTATAGGCATCGAGTGCCTTCATTTCGGGGCTCTATGGGCCGACCATAACGGGCCTTCTTATGGGTCGGGTCATTTTAATTGCTGGGTCGATAGGTTGGGCTATTGAAAAAATGGTGATCCATCACCTATGGTGGCCCGTATCCTTTCCTTATAGCTGAGCCTTCACTTACTTTTTTTTTTTTGTATTATTTGTTGCATCGATTGTCCTTTCTTGTTCATTTGGGACGGCTTTTTAGTTGCACCTTCCGTTGGGCATTTTTACGACATCAAAGTGCGTAATTGTACCTTTTTCCTATTTTTACAGATTTCCTAGGATTGCCTGTGATGGAACCACATCTTTGCGAATCTCCTCAAAATGACAGTGGTTGTATCTTGTCTCCGCAAATCGTTTTGGAATGACACTGATTTTACCATATCTTTGCAGATTTCTTTACTTGCTTCAGTTCTTTTTTTTTTCAAAAGGCCTTTGCTTCTTTCCATAACGTCGATTTTCTCCTCAAACCATTCGTGCGTATCTCCACCTCTTTTCAGTAGCAACGAGTTCTGACTACAATGTGGGGACCAAAGCAGGTTGACGCGGGGAGGTCGGGCGAGGGCGCACCCTCGCCAGCTCAATTGTATTTCTGAGTGCCATCCTCGATTTCCCGGTCCGGCCAATCGATTGACTGATGCTAGGCGTGAGGAGCTAATAGTCCATCCGGACCAGATCTTTGCAAGTCTTCGGTTTTCCTCTTCCTGAAAGTGTACTTGGCATGTGCGGGTTTTTACTTCATAGTCCCGACGCAGCTCATTGGAGGATATAGCTTCTCGTTTTCTTGGCTCGCAAGCTTGAGGGTTCCGAGTACAACATAAATGTTTTTCTATACTTCTATCAGCTCCATCCTAACAATAAAGGTGGTCCAGAATATTATTGCTTTCGCCCACGAGCCGACAAGCTAAAAAGCTGGTCCATGATTTCAATCTCCCCCACCCTTCTGACTAGAAGAGGAATTATTTCTTCTTCTTCCGTGACGCACGTAATAGGTGGTCTTGGAGGGCGTCCAAGGCTGTGGATTTTAGTCCGATTTTGTCAGACAAGGAGACTTCCATTGTCAGATGCCTCAAAGGCTGGAGGTGTTTTGTTGGCACCGAGGCTGATAACCAAAGAGGCGTAAGTTGCTGCCGGACTTGCCCTCGACTATATCTCTCTCCAACTTCCTCCACTGTTCAGATCACCTCTCTCGTTAAATCTCAAGCGGCCTGAAAATTTTTCGAAACTGATCAAGCAGACGAAGCAGCAAGCAGTTAATTTTTAATAAATCTTAATTGAAAAAAAAAAAAGAAGTTACCCCTCCCCTCGGCCTGGGGTTACGGATCTTCGAGAGATCTGGGTTGGATCGGGGTGGGGATTTTGTTTTGGATTGCTCAGAGGAGAGTGAAGAGTAGAGGAGAAGGCGAGAAGGGGGATAATAGTGAGTCCAATTAAGAAAAGAGAGTGAGAAGATTACATTCAATATATATGTTCCAGTTGTTACAGACCATATAGAAAGTAGCTCAGGTAAAATAGAGCACTGGTGGCAGCCCTAGCTTTAGGTTCTTGCGCACAAGCCTGATCCATTTCCATCGACCCTCTATTGAGAACCCCCGATTCACGAGCATGACTCTGTCAAGTCTCTGACGTGATTAAGCAAAGGGCATTTGCATTTCATTGCATTTTTATTTTTATTTTTAATACAGAAGCTGAGGAGAGGGGGAAGGGGAGAGAAGGAGCCGACGAGGGATTTCAGGAATGATTTACGGACATGAAATCTGAGATTTCAGGGAGGCACTTCGTTGTTTTGTATCCCTTGTTTTACAGTCAGTGGTTGTGTACCTTTCACTTCCTCGATTTACTAATACGCAAGTCCTTTTCATTCCGAATGCAAAGAGAGTCGATTGATAGAACATATAATTTGCTTTATTTTACAGCCATACTGTGAAGAAAATAGCACAAACAAGAAGTGTTCAATTTCCTTTCTGCAGTTTTTTTTTTAATGGAGCAGATCACAGTAAACTTCTGGCCTTTTCTGCTCACCCACGTACAGTGTCTTTTGGAATAGACTTTGAAGTTATGATTATGTTTACATATGTGATTGCGACTAATGAATGTGTTATTATGTCAGACTAGTTTGGAATCGGATATTGTATTATTGTTCAAATTAGTGAATGTGTTATGCATTGGCCATTGGGTGTATGATAGAGGCTGGGGACAGAGGTCAGGCTGAGTTTGCATTTGTCTGATACAATACAATTATACAAAGGATGATTTTTTTTTTTAAATGTAGCGTGCTATCATGTCTGGCCGGGCGGCCTGATAAGGAACACCGGGCCGTGCCGGTCCCATGGTAAATGGGCCCAGCCGTGACCATCGATTTAGGTTCTCTGGCACGATTTGCCACCCATAGTAGAGCACCATTGTTTTCCGGGATTTCTGTTGGCTGTTCAGAATGAGTCCCGATGGCCTATCCTTGATGCTTTATGGATGATGTGTGACGAGCTTCGAGCTTGGTTCTCAAAAGCTTCCATTGTTTGATCCCTCTCTGGGGTTCACGATACTTAGGGGGTACTTGCTTCTTGCCACGGCCTCTTGCAGCACCAGTATTATCTATCTATTATTAATTTAAGAAAGTAATTACGTCGTGTGTCAGTCCTAAGACGACTCTTTTGGTTCTGTGAATATTAACCATGTTAGGCTATGCCTTTCACTAAGATAGTTATCTGACTATAAGGTCCTGTCCTTAGTATGTTATCAGCCAAGGAATGGTTCTTTTAGGTATTTAAATATCAGTTATGCTAGGCTTTGACCTTACCGAGGTAGTTAATTTGGAGCACATGGTCGGGTGACCGAACCCTTATTAAGGTGGCTTTGTACTCTTAACCTTGTGTATTAGTGTGCTTCAGGACTATATATGAAGAATTATCTTTTAAGTTGCTTCTCCTGTCCGCGTCACTTCAATGATTTCAGGTGCTTAACCTTTGCATTGTCAATGCTTAAATTAACAATTTCCAAGTTACAATATTACAACGTTTTCAAATTATAATGCGTGCTTGACTCAAGCCTGGTCACCAATTTCAAAGCTTCGTTGAGGTATATCACGCGACTGCTAGCGGATATTTCGATGTTTCATGAATGAATTACATGCCTGTTTTATATATATACATATATATATATATATGCGTGTATATATATATATTTTATTGGTGTTTATGTCTTTTGTGTTTGTTGGCCGAGCCTTCGATGGAAAAAAAGGGTGCTTCATTGAATAATGTATTTGTCATGTGGAGAAAATAGAAATCATTTGTTTGTTCCCTTAGGACCACTATGTTACTATTCCAAGATTTTCATTTTGATCCAACATACATTATTAGTAAGGTCACAGATTCTTCCTTGATTTGTTCTTGAATTTGATGCTAACCCACTCGTGTCGGGTGCGGGTTGTCGAGTTTTATCAAACTGTTGTTCCTGTTGTTTCGTAAAACACTAAGTAGAATATGTTGATTCTTTCTTCGTTAATTGCCGACTTTTTTTTATACCCATTACTTTTATATGCAGCGTTTTATATTCACGTTATGTGTTTTGGAGTAGGTTATGCCACCAGTGCACATGCCTCGTTTGTATTTATCGAGTGTATATATGTGGATCCTCACCGAAATGACGTGAGCACCTATGCTTGATAATGGTCACCTTATTACAGTGCCGTGTATTGTCCTGATACTTGTCCAACCACGAGCTGCGAGTCGTATTTTACTCTGAGATTATTTGCTCCAGCCTTCGTGCTATATGTAATCCAGTGATTAGGGCTTCGTATTCAGCCTCGTTATTCGTGGCCTGAAATGTAAGAACCAATGCGTACTTCATTGGCTCACTGTTCGGAGGGATAAGAACACACCCTGCCCTTGCTCCATGGAGCGTTGCTGACCCGTCCATCATTAATATCCATGGAGCTTCCTCGTCTTGTTGCTCTGGATATCTTCCCGTAATCTCCACGATAAAATCAACCAGGGCTTGGGCTTTTATCGCGTCTCGCGGTTGATATTCTAATCCAAACTCGCTGAGCTCGATTGCCCATTTCAAAAGTCTCCCCGAGACGTCAGGCTTTTGTAAAGTCTACTTTAACGGGTGGCTCATTTTAACGATGATGTGGTCGCAGCTTCCTAGCCCCTGTTACAAGAGCAAATCCGATCTTTTTCGAATGGGGAATACTTTTCCTCTGCGCCTTGCAGGACTTCGCTGACGTAGTGAACTGGCCTTTGATTTTCTTCTTCCCCTTGCACTAACACAGAACTGACCGCTTGATCGCTTGCTCGTAAATATACGTAGAGCGGCTTTCCCACTGTTGACTTAGCTAGAGCGGGAAGGGAGTACAGAAATTGCTGGTGCCTTTTAAATATTTTGAAGAGAGGAAGGCACCTGTCCCCTATGGGTAATCAAGAAGTCGAGGAATTTTCCTGATTGTACGCCGAAGGTGCACTTTTCAGGGTTAAATCTCATATTGTACCTCCTTAGAATTTTGAAGGATTTCGCCAAATCGCCCAGGTGTTCGAACGTACATTGTTACTTTATAATCATGACATCCGCATAGACTTCCTCATTACGTCATAGTTGACCGGCAAAGGTTTTGTTGATTAGCCGTTGGTATGTGGCCTCAGCATTTTTAATCCGAAAGGCATAACCCGATAGCAATACACGTCTCTGTCGGCGTAAAATGCCGTGCACTCCTCGTCTTAGGGATGCATTTTGATATGGTTATATCCAAAATAGGCGTCCATGAAAACAGCTGAATCAACTAGCTGGGCTATGCGAGGGAGTGGATAGGCGTTTCTTGGGCATGCTTTATTTAAATTTGTAAACTCCACACACATTCGCCATTTGCAAGTCGCTTTCCTCCCTAGTACCACATTTGCCACCCTCTTGTGGAACCGTACCTCCTGAATGAAACTAGCATTAGTCAACTTGGCAACCTCTTCTCGAATCACCTTCCTCCCGTCCTCTCTCATAGGACGTCTTTTTTGGATCACCTGTCTCGCCCCAGGGGTGATATTCAGCCTATGTCTGATGACGCATGGATCTATTCCTAGCATCTCCGCCGGATGCCACGTAAAATGGTCTTTATTGTCCTGTGGGAGTCTTATCAAACCTTGCTTTTCTTTCTCGGGCAGCTGTGACCCTACACGAATGCATTCCCCGTTCTGGCCAATATTGACTTTTTCTAACTCCTCCACGGGTCGGAAGTAAGCTGACGGGATGTCAACTACCACTAAACTAACCACCTTAACTATTCTTCTTGGCTTCTCGCCGAAGACCATCGGCAACTGCACCATCCTTTTTGGCTCGACCACACTTCCGATGAAGCTGAGCAGCGGGGCTTGGATAGGCACCAATTCTTCCTTTTCCAGATCCATTTGCTCGGAGGTTGCCAGGAATAATATATCTACCGTGCTGCCTGTGTCTACCAATATTCACTTGACTTCGAATGCCCCCACATGGGTTGCGATTAATAGGGCATCATCGTGTGGTCACTTCACATGTCGAGCGTCTTCTTCAGTGAACGTGATGAGGGGAGATTCCTCATTATGCAGTATTTTTCCCAAATACGTCACAAATGCTTGTCGAGCGTAAGCCTTTCTAGAATTTGATAACAGACCTCCGCCGAATTACCTCCTGAGATAACATTGATTGTTCCCCGCAATTGATTTTTATAGAGTAAATAGGCAATTTTGTCATGACTTTCGCAAGTTGCATCAATTTCGTCACTAACTTATTTTTTGCATCAATTTCGTCCCCGACTTTGTACTTGTACATCAATTTCGTTCCTGATTTTTCACTATTGCATCAATTTAGTCCCTAACTTTTCGGTTACATCAAATTGGTCATCGACTTTGCAAGGTTACATCAATTTAGTCCATGGCTTTACGTAGTAATATCCGTTAGTGCTACAATTGCATCAATTTAGTCATTTTGTGGGGTGGTTGCATCAATCAGGTCCCAATGCAACATCAATTTGGTCATGCCGTTAAGTATTAATGCTGACGATGTTAAATGGTGCAAATTGTTATATCAATTTGGTCATAGTGCTACATCAAATTAGTCCTACCAAAATTTTTGACCCATCTACCTCTGTCTACTCTTCTTCTTCCTCATCTCCTTCTCATTCTTCTTCTTCAGCAATGATCGAAGCCCATGGCCTTTGCAGGTTCTGGGCATCCGCCTTCCTCTCCTCCCACAAGGCCTTCTTCGTCGTCCTCTAGGTCTCCGCCTTCGGGTCGGTTTTCTTGTGGCGGCACAATTTCCCTGGAGGATTCCTGTTTGGATGGCGCGAGGCTGGTGTAGCCGCCCCTGTTACGACCCAGCCATTCCCGAGGCTGAGGGCGACTGCCTTCAATCTGACTGATTTTGGGGCGGTGGGCGACGAGGTGACCTTCAACTCCGAAACCTAAGGTGTTGCTCATTAGATTCTAGAGAGAGGAAGCTTGAAGGCTCGTTAATGACAGATCATCGTAGCTATGTTATTTGACCGGAATTGTTGTATAATTTCATTGCTTAGATCAGTAGGATGCTTAGGATCTTACATAACTGAATTTGGTTGAATCGTTTGAAAAATATCGCATTCAAAGGTCGGTTACGAATATGATGAACAGAGGACTCGAGCTAGTTTTCGACTTGTTTTCTCCATATTTTTTACTTTCATTTGATTCTAAACTGTAACCTGTTGTTTGAGGTTTCCACAGACACCTAGAACACAGAAATTCGAGTTCTGCGGAGATAGAAACACTCTCCCGAAGTTGGCCTGATAGGCTGTCCAATGCTGTTCGTGCTTGTGACGCCCAGCAACTTCGAAAGGCTCGCGTGACACGCTTCGATCTTTGTTTTTATTGATTTTTGCGCCCAATAACTTGTATTTCAATTTTATATTTTTAGTAATTTTTTTGATTTTTTTTTGGAAATATAAGTATTTAACGTATTTTTGGAAATAAATGGAAGTTGTCGAGTTTTTGGGTCTCGGGAGAGCTGAAACATACCCTCAAGTATTTAGGATGTAACCGATGTAACGAACATCATTTAATTTTAGGGTTACATCAATTTTCCTAGTCGTTATATCAATTCATTCCCCGAAAAAATTAACAGAATAGTAATGTTGTCTGCCATTTAGCCACTCGAACTAGATTGATGTAACCGGGAATCGATCTGATGTAACGACAAAACTTAGGGACTTGTGTTGCGAAAGTCAGGGACTAATTGATGTAACCGTGCAAAGTTAGGGACTAAATTAACGTAATCGTGCAAAGTCGAGAACCAATTTTATGTAATCAAAAAGTTATGGACGAAATTGATGTAAAAGTGCAAAGTAGAGGATGAAATTGATGCAAAAAATAAGTCGGAGATGAAATTGATGCAACTTACAAAAGTCATGGACGAAATTACCTATTTACTCATTATTATATTAGTTGGCAGTACGATTCTTGTTGATCTAGCAAGGGAGGGCGAGGGGGTTTGCTGTTGGACCATCTTTTCTGTGGCCTCCTTCCAGAAGGCATGCCTTTTTTTTTTCCCTTTTTTGCTAAATAAAAAAGCTAGGTCGGATTATTGGTCTGCTGTGTCTGCCCCAACTGAGGGAATCTAGCCATCGCGGAATGTTCATTTCGCCATAGCTCTCTAAAACTTTAGTCCAACTTTGTCACTGCAGTCCTACCAACACACTAGTAGATTAAGTCCAGAAGGCATGCCTTGGAGGTCACGATTGGGTGTTTTCCCCTCGAGAAAGCGGAGGAACATGCCTTTTTGCATCATTCGATTGACTTCATTTTGTAAAATTTTAGGGTTTGTTTGGATTTGAAACATTGTTCAACTCAACTCAACTCAATTACAAAAAAAGACAAAAATAGTTGTAAATAAGATTGAGTGTGGGCCCCATAATTGGTCAACAAACAAAGACCCCCTATTATATTTATTTTCCTTAATATAATGCTTATACTATCATTAGTACATCATAATAAAAATTAACAAAATGCATATTACAACACCTAAATGCATGTCATCGCCCTCCTCCCTCTGCAAGCCATAATCGAGTAGCAATATGGTCGCGTACATTGTTCATTTCGTCGCTATTCATGTCTACATCTACTATATTTCCTTCTTGTACTGGCGGATTGCGAAATTCATCGTAATCTGCTCACGCATCGCCGTACTCCAGAAATAATCTGTCATGGTAATTATTATGGCATATAAAATTATGCAAAACAAAACACGCAAGGACAAGTTGTCCTTGCGTATACGGTATGAAGTTGGTCATTGAACTCAGTATGGCGAATCTTTTTTTCAAAATACCGAAGCAACGTTCGATGACATTACGCACTGACGCATGGCGCTGGTTGAATAGCTCTTTTTCCGTTGTTGGTGGATTATGGCTAGGAAAATCGCTCCGGTGATACCATTCTCCCTTGTATGGAGCCAAATATCCCGGTATATTTGAAAACCCTGCATCAACAACATAATATTGTCTTGCAAAGAACATAAGGTAAATTATAGGTAACGCGTGCAGGCTTGCAATTTCTTATAAACAAGCGAATGTATAATCAAATACTCACGACCACGCGGTACTGGAAAGGATTCCAATGACGCAGCGTCTGCAAATACTCTCGAATCGTGTGCGGAACCCTCCCAGCCCGTCATCACATATGTAAACATCATGTTGTGTGAACAAACAGCCAATACATTTTGTGATATATCGGCATTACGATCGCGATAAGGTACTCTGTTCGCCTGTGGCACGCATGCAACCACGTGGGTTCCATCAATAGCTCCAATACAATGCTGCATCAACAACGCATAAGATGTCATATACCTCATATAGTATACGTAAAACAGTTCTATACAGTATGAAATTATCAAATAACATACCCTAAAGAAGCGCCATCTTTCATCATTTACAATTCCGGCTGGATAAGGACGTTCCGCGGTGTTATAAAATCGGCAGATACTTCTTGTATTCCGCGTGCAACTTTTTTGATAACTCGTGACACTGTTTCCTTCGAATGCTGAAACCTTTCCGCCACCATTGAAAATCGCATACTGTGTGAAATAACCAATAAGAACATGCCGACTTGCTCTTCTACGGTAACACCTTTTCTAGAATCTGTGATGCCACAACGCATCCGCAATGTGTCGCATAGATTTCTAAACACGCGTGGTTCCATTCTGAAGCTTTCGAAGTACCAGACGTCACTCCCTAATAGTTCAACAATATATTGTCGTCCTTGAAGTGCAGAATTTCTACACGGCAAGTTCCATGGAACGGGATCTTCCATCTGATCATATTGCATCATCAAGGAGTAGAACATACGTTGCCTACGTTCATTCTCGTTGTCTCCCGGGTTATTGTCATTGGATGAAGACGTGCCATTACGAGACATACTGTTTGCCAAATGATCGCCTGTAACTGTAGAAATAAATTCATGAATATATCGTTAACAGTGAAACAATTCTATTATAATCAAAACACAATAACATGCAACACACACTTAAAATAAAAACTCATCATCATAAGCAAACACACATAACAAACATCAGTAGTACGAGTTCTGTCAGGAAAAATTAATAAACGTTGTTTTTTTGAAAAAAAAGAAGATATGATCACGGTTGCTTCAAAGATGATCCAGCTGCAATATCCATTACATTCGTGACTCCTCCTTGAACCACATGAAAAGCCTTTGGGAGCCCGGATCTAGGAGTGCTTTCCCCGCTTTCATAAACAAGGATTTAGGGATTCTCGATTCCAATTTAGCCAACTCATTGAGGGCTTCCTCGATGCTATTCTTCTCAGGTTTCTCAGGGCTCGATATCGACTTGCTTTTCTTTGCCGACGGTGTGGTGTCCTGCTGATTCTTCGTGAAACTCTCCCTGAATATATCCATACATTCCTGCATTTGTGAGCTCTTGCTTTGAGATCTTTTCGGTACTCGACGTCGAGACTCGGTTAGAATGGGCTGTACAACATGTGCTGGGTCGTCACTCTCGTCGAAGCCTTCTTCGAGATCGATATGTTGTTTCTGCTTTCCCTTCCCCCTAGATAAGAATTCCTCATTTAACCGGCGTTCTTCTTCTAAAGTTGGAGGTGGATCGGTCGAGGATATGCGAAGAACACCGGTAGCCACGGAAGAACTGAACAGTTGCTTCTGCAAATCGTAGTGCTTGCAGCCCTTGCTCCGGAAAGTCTTGTACGCCCTGTTCTTCTGTACAAAGAAGTACAACATTGCTTGAAGGAGATCATTGACAAGTCATTCAAAACAACAATAGCAGCCATTTAGCAAAAAAGTAAATGCATTTACCTTTATAAACATATCCCAAACATCTGGGTCGGCTGTGACGGTGTTTGTGTCTGCATCCCACTCGACGCTTGTATGCTTCACTATTTCAGAAAAGCGGGTGAAATTTGTCTTCATTCTTTGGTACTTGTCCTTAACCTTATGCAAAAACAGTTGCTTATCCGGAAATAAATTCATCATTTCAGCTGTGATCTCTTTCCAAGCACTGGTCTTCCATGTTGTAGTGTGTGTTCTTTTTTGCTTCTCAAGCATAACGTTTAAGAAAGCTAAGTCCATTTTATCACTCCATTCGATGATATTTTCCCCCCTTGGAGCCATGATGCATGTACTGACTGGAGCAAAACTTCCACAAAGACAAGGCAAAACATAATGAATGATAGACAAACTGACCTTTCCAAGTAAAGATAATGCAAAAACCAGCAAAGACAATTTGCAGTGTTATAAAGTTGCCCATGCATCAGCTGCTAAGACAAGCAACGAACTTGTATAGCACGTAAATTTCGCAACAAAATAATCAGTACTTAGAACAAAGGCAAAGCACAGTCGTGACTAAACAATTTCAAACTGATCATAAAGGCAAAATAAATGCGCAGCAGTATGTTCTAAGACACGCAACAGACTTCTCTACGAGGACAATTCCGCAACAAAACAAAACAGCATCATCAAGGATTTAGCAATCTGAATGTCATTGAGAGGAAAAGAAATCATAGGCCAAACTAAACAAATTGAAACTAACCCATGATGCATGCAGTAGGTGCATCTTTTCGCATAGACAATAGATTTCATTCGGATAAAGAAGAGGCAGAAGGTAATGAATGACAGAAACAATTAACAAAATCTTCAATTTAGCAGTGTGTAACAGTATGCACAAGCAACAATCTTCCAATGAGCAGGACAAATACGAGACACAAGAACTGAGAGTTCATCCTGTATTTACCAAGCTGTTTAAGTTCAATCAGGAAACGCAATCAGAGGTTTCAGTTCCTAAATTGACACTGAGCCATGATGCGCAGTAGTAGGTGCATCTTTGCATTCGGACAAATAAGAGGCAAAACAAGTTCATCAATGACAGAAACAATTTCGCAACAAAATCAGTAACAGGTCATTGATGTTTTAGCAAGTTCTATCACACACAAGAGCACTCACGACCACAGACATGACAGGAAAACTTGCAAACAGAGCTGGAATTGAACTTTTAGGCCATTCAATGAATAATCTCATCGCATCAGAGCTTCAAACAACAAAGTCAATTGAAGAAAAATCGCAGAAATCTTCAAACGACAAGCAATAAGGAAACAGACATCAACGGAAAATTACCTGAAATGCGGATGCTAAGAGTGAATCCAGTCCACCGCTTCTTAAAGGAGCAGAGTCGTCCTTTGAAAACGCTGTCGGAAGGGGGCCCCTACAATAGAAGATTGATAACGCGTGCCACAGCACAATTGTCCACGAATAACTCCTTTGGAATTTCCCCTTTTCATTGTGTTTCGCAGCTCCTTTGCCCGCAGCTCGTCACGGACACACAGTTCTGTTCAATTCGCGAAATTGACAGCAACGCAGTGAGGAATCGATGGGATTAACGGAAAATCGTGGGGGTAATTCATGAAATGGACAGAACCACTCACCAATCTGTCGGTATTCTGTGTCTTGGAACGGTCTTCTGTGGACAAGTTGTCCTGAGACCTACCGTTGTGCTTGTGGGACCCAATGCTTTGAAAACGCTGACTTATATTTCTGTCGATAGCAAACAGGATTGGGTTGAGTTGAGCAAAGCTCACAATCCAAACGCTACCTTAGGTGGTTTGTCCCATTGTTTTGTGAAGCTTGCAGTAGCTCCCATTTCCAAAGGGCCTCTCAGCTAGTGAGGGGGTTGGCCCATCCTGTTGTACTTTTTGAAGGGCTGCCAGTGGCGAGATGACTAGTGGTGTGTATCTTTTAAACAAGCGTTTGTTTCTTCGTTCAACCATCTTTTCTTCTGTCATGGCGCTCTTTCTTTCGTCACTTGCATCCATCTTTCCCTTCCACTTGTGCCTTGTTTTTTCCAACTTCATGAATCTCTGTGCACGTCTTCTCATCTCGTTGATGTCATCTGCCGACGTCACAATCAGGTTCAAGGATAATTCCCTATCAATCGTGTCATTATGGAAAGCGGCCATTAACTCTTTGTCAGTGAGTCCTTCGATTTTGGCTGCAGTTACAAGGCAGCGGTCGTACTAGGTGCGGATGGAGTCTCCGGAGTTTGCCGCATTAAGAAGATCTCATGGGTTCTCTTTTTACCTTCCTGGCCACGGCGAAGCGAGCCACAAAGTGTTTACTTAATTCGGAAAACGAATTTACTGACCCCGATGATAGGGAGTGAAACCAATCTGACGCGGGACCAGTTAAGGTTCCCGATCCCCTTTTGTCCCTGCCTTTCCTATGGCTTCCCGACCCCCCTTATTTATAGGTCTCGAGTGCCTTCATTTCGGGGCTCTATGGGCCGGTGATAGCGGGCCTTCTTATGGGTCGGGTCATTTCAATTGTTGGGCCGATAAGTTGGGCTATTGGAAAATTGATGATCCATCAGCATCTCAGAGATTAGCGAGAGGGAGAACTGGGTGGGAAATTGAGGGATGGTTTTGGAGTTTCCTCCGAGACCGCATTGTCATTTGTCAGCAACCAAACAGGGAATTTGGTTCGTCAGTTTCGATGATGATGAAGATGTCTGTTTCATGGAATAACAAAATCTGGGCGCGCTTTAAACGTGCACCCCAATTCCGCAACCGACACGGACCTGAAGGATTTGGAGTTCATCTTCTCCATTTCCCCTTTGAGGTGCCCCGAAGATACCCGACAATCTACAGGCAACTTCCGACCCAATCTGCAGAGTAATGTTCTGTTCCTTGCTATTTCCTTGTCCTTCACATTGAAGAATTTCCCCTTTTCATTGGCTGATGAAACAATGATGTTATTGTTCACGTCCATTGTTTCTGCAATGTTAGAAGTGTTCTGATAAGTGTTATCATGGAAGTCCGGGCAAATGGTGAAGGAATGTGGCCTTGGACCGGAAAGAAAATTCGTAATTTTTCGCATTTGTGTAAAGCTTTTGGGACAATGATGGATTAAATGTGTGAGAGCCATCTGCTTGTTGTCCCGAGCTTGACATTTCATTTGGAGTTTCACCACATTCTTAGCAAGGATTCGTATTATCATAGTCTCTTGTATGTCGAGGATGGTTAGATTGCTTGCACATCAGAGTGTATCCAACAGGAAATTTTAAAAAAAAAAAAATAGCGCTTGCGTGTTTGTGACAATTTCTATCGGCTCGCCAAATATTGTCTCAGTTGAATTGAATTTCGTTAAGGCCACTGAGAATATTCTTTGTCCTGACAACTAGATATATTGTTTGATGAGTAAAAACTTAGGATACGAGAATAGAAGTTTCCGATGGCTGCATCTAAAAGCTACTTGAGCTGCCTGGACGATATGAGCTTACTATTTCTTTATGATGTTTATTAAGCAAAAGGATATTATGACTTTAGCATTTGGAAATGAGTGCAAAATATTTGGAATGACGGGACCTATTGGTTCTATAGATCCTCCTCCTTGTATACGTCTGTTTTACCAAAATCTTGAGAATCAACTGTTTTCTACATCAGTCAAATATATGTTTTACTTGAAATGCTTACTGGTTCTTGGTTGCTCTAAGGTTTCATTGGGTAGTAGATTGATGATAATGTCGTATTAGTTCTGTTGCTAAACAGGAGTGTAGATGGAACTGGATACAGGAGCAGCAGGTCCTTCTCCACTTGATTTTAAACACTCACAAAGAACCATCATTCGGTGTTCCGAACACGAATACAGCTTTCTATCCCCAGGAACTGTCGCAGAATTTGATTGGAAGGACTATTGTCCTGCAGTTTTCAGGTTTCTTATGCTCTTCTATATTATCTTTTCACTCACCACCTGCTTGCACTCTGTACTTTTTTCTTTTTCCTTTTTCTGATTGCCCGGCGGACTGCAATAAGTGGGTGTGTCTGGTAAACCGTGAGTTCTTTATATTGCCTTACTTTCCCAACTCGCTTTTTGCCGAACCATGCTACTGCATTTTCTCAGGCACATACAAGCGCTTGACAATATCAATTATGACGATTACATGCTCTCTATCTGTGGCCATGAGATCCTTCACGATGTTTCATCTACAACGAGGCCTGGTGCCTTGCACTACTTGCCCCACGATGACCGTTTCATGATAAAAACACTGAAGAAATCAGAGGTGAAGGTAATGAAATCAATGCTGCATGTCAAAAGTAGGAAAACTCTATGCTTGCATTTCTGAAATTATTAAAATTTGGGTTGTTCATGAATATGTTTGGGTAAGATTGTGTATGCTCCAAGAAAATTAAATTTCAGCACCTCCATGAAAGGAGGGAAAGCATACATAATGAAGGAAATAGAGAAGTTTGAGTTCATGAATATATGCTCAAATTTGCTGGGTTCTTAGGTTGAATAAATTAACCTGTAATAGCTGTTGTCTTTGCTATGCTGTAATGAGGATTAAATATCAGTACAGGGTCAGAAATTAGAGTAGAGGTTATTCATGTTTACTGCAAAGTTGAGGGCATTGGATTTTTTCTCGTTGTAATTTTCGGTTTAAGGACTTATTTTGCTATGTAGGGTCTGTTAACGCGTAGTTTGTATTCATTCATCTAGGTACTTCAGGAAATGCTTCCAAACTACTATCGGCATTTGAAAAAATACAGGGCGTCGTTGCTGGCTAAGTTTTACGGACTCCACTTCATCAGACCAAGTAGAGGCCCTAAGGTGGTTGAACTTCATTGCACCACTAGATTGCTTTTATATCTAATATGATGTAAAAATGTTTGGGAATCTTATTGCTCACGTGCTCATGCTTTCATTTTCTTTCTAGATTTTTGGAATCATAAGATTTTAGCACATATTGAGGTTTTTGTTCAGCCGAAGTTTTAGTGTTTGTAGAAAGTGAACCCTTTTAATGTTGCATTGCTGACTCCTATTCTTGGATGGAAAGAAAATCTTCAAAGGCTACTCTTTCACGCATTTAAAAATCAATTATTGGATGAATTATATCTTTTTTAACTTATTGGTTTTGTTGCAGTTCCATTGAAATCATTGTAACCAAACTGGCCTGTCAGGAGTATATCTAAATTGGGACTGAATTGAATTGGATAACTCTTTTTGAAGGAATATCTTCACTTCAAATTAGATTGATTTTCGCTTGATTCGTTTCCAGAGCAATTATTCTTTTGAAGTCCACTCTTGTTAGTTATCAATTTCAAGCACCAGAAAACAATGAAAACATAACTGACTGAATGTATCTTTCATTAGATTTCTTGCTATTGCTATTGTTCTGCTCACTTGATTCTCACCTTCCATGCAACAGGTTTACTTTGTGGTCATGTCCAACATTTTGAAGTCGGATCAGTTCATACATATGAGTTATGACCTCAAAGGCTCATCTCAAGGTCGAAGTGTCAACAAGCTAGAGTATGGGCAGAAAACCATTCTAAAAGAAATTGATCTTGACTTCCGGTTTTACCTGGACCCACTGACCCGAGTTAGACTCTTGACGTAAGTTCACATGCTTCTAGCTCATCTATCTCGGTGGGGGTAGAACTGCATTAAGTCTCTAGCATGCAAGACGAAAAGTTATTGGCAGTTAATGACAAGTCGATTTCTTTCTCTGTCTGGAAGGCTCAGTTTTTCTGCACGAATGCTCAGGAGCACTGTCTATCTCAAGTTTTTTCATTTTACCGATATAATTGCAAGAATGAACTTATAAGAAGTTCCATACCAAATAAAGGGCCCTTTACTGATTAAGTTGTCTGATCTTTACTAGGATTGTAGGGTGGCCGTGAGTTTCTTCAGCATGACAATTCCTTACTTCTGTTAAGCAGCAATAAATTGTATCTTCAGGCAAATCAAGTACGACTGTGAGTTTCTGGAGTCTGAGGGGATCATGGATTATAGTCTACTGCTTGGCGTCCATGTCGAAACTTCACATCAAGGTGCCTTTTCAGTTTGTCAAGACATCTGCTCTGTTAAATAGATGAATGAAGTATTCACAAAATATGCTGCTCTTATTATCCAAGAGAAACAAAAATGGTTCTCTTAAATATTGTTTCCTCATTCTCAGCACGTAAGAACCATCTTTCTCAGTTTCCTTTTCCTGATAACTTTTCAACTCTAATCTTACGTTCTTCGTTCTCATTTTTCGGGCCCGATACTGCTAATTTTTGACCCGCATAGATTTTTACTGATTTGTCCTTAGCAGGTATAGGCAGTGGGAAACATCCTGATGCAGATGTAGCCTGTGAAGATCGAGCACACTCTAAGAGGGACTTTGAGCTAACTATGCCCGACTTATGTGAACCAAACTTCAGGTGAGTTTTGTTCTCCCCTTTAATTTGGATGCCTGCTTCCTGCCAGCAAAAGAAATGACAAATATCTTGGGCCTTTTTATTTGTGACTGGCGGTTTTTCAATCTGAATATTGTCATAGGCCCCGGTTCAGGCTTGGAGTGAATGTGCCTGCACGAGCGATTAGGACTCCAAAAGAGAGCAATAGAGGAATCATGTCCATGAAGACGGAGGAAAGCTACAATGTGTTCTTATATTGCGGAATAATTGATCTCTTCCAGAGCTACAGCATGAGCAAGCGAATCGAGCATGCATACAAATCATTACAGTACGACTCCAAGTTGATATCAGCTGTAAATCCAAAAGCTTATTCGTCCCGTTTTCAGGAGTTTCTCAGTACGATATTTCAAGAGAATGAGTCAGATTTGTAACCCCAGTACTCGTTAATTGCTGTAAATGTTATGCAGTTAATGATATCATAATTCCTTTTCCTTGCCAGAAGGGCTCGAATTCGAACCATCAGATCTGTTTGATTCACATCCGATAATTAAACACTCATCCTCTCATGGAGCTGGTCCAAACCTTTATCTTTAACCCGAAAGGACGGGATTCTTTACGCAATATTACGAACTTCGATGCAAATGCCCCATCTATGAATCTCTATGAGGAAGCCTTGCTGTGGTGAAACACTTGGGGGGAGTCAAGAATGTGCACTGGAGGTCCCAACTGAATTGAAGAATGCCTGAAGATGTACAGCAACAATAAATTCCTTTGTGGGAACCCGCGACCTAACTTGATGTTCCTTGTTTGGGATTTGATGGCGTTCGACCAGTCGGTCCCAGTGTACATACACATAACACTCCAAGGGAACCGGGAAGATGTCAATGTGATGACTTTTTTTGTTCTTGGTGGGGCATATGAGTCTCCAACCAGTTTTGGGGGGATGGGAAATTAATCAATGCAGCAGCTTGATCATGCTACTAAATTATCAAGTAGCCCCTGGACCACAGTCCAAACCGAAACAGAATATTATCTATTATACGTGTCGTATTAAATCATTTCTGTTTCGAGATGTACAGCCGACAGCCACTCCATATAAGATTTGCACGCATAAAGTAAGAGTTGGAACGTATGGTGCCAACAATTGATTATGTTGGTAAGTTTAACCATGGACCACAAATTGCATGCATACACGCACACTCACACACACACACATATATATATACACAGAAAGCAAAGCCATATGGTGTGGTGGTCCAAGGTTTGTTTGGTTCTGGTCTTTTTTGGGGGTTCACATGTGTGGAACAGTGCTTAGTGCATTCCATGATTAGTAAGCAAGAAGGACAACCTTGGACATAAAGTTCTTCAGTTTCATCCCGGCATGAGTAGCTCAGAGGGATTATTTTAGTACTTAGGGCAGTTCTTTCTAGGTGGATCAAATACTTTTGCTTCTGGGTGGATTAATATCTTCTACTGACTCGGGAACTGGCCTTTTCGGGTACGAAAGAACACGCAGGCAGTCTCGTATGTCGATCAAGCGTGCGTATGCGGCATATGTGCAAATATCATATTGGATCTCAAGTAGCAGGGTTTCTTTCTATATGGTGATGGTACTTCATGGTGGAACCCAAGAAAATTTGGATTAAGGATGACATTATACATGCTGCAATACATATACAGCTACTAGAATCAACATTAACCTCGTACAAATAGATCATATTTATATATATATATATACACACTATATAATTAAATTTTCATACACTACCTCTTTTAGAAAAAATCTACAAGAAAAAAAAAACTCTCATTTTTAGCGATTTCTCTTACTAGTCGATAAGCTCGCGCGTTGCACGGGATTTATCCTTAGTCATTATCATGGAAATTTTCAATTGATAAATAGTTGTAATACTTGTTTACTCTTACTTTGTTAATCATTTTTAATCAATGTATAAATTAAAAATAATAACCTCCCAAACAATTATCCCAGTTGACTTAATAATAATTATATATATATAGATTTGATCATAATAATCTCCTCAACAATTATCTCATTTTGCTTAACAATAATGATATATATATATATATATATATATATATATATATATCTATCCCATTTTAATAATAATAATAATAATCATCATCATCATCATCGCCCCAACAACTATCGCATTTGGCTTAATAATAACTATAACAACAATAACAAGAATGATAATAGAATAATACAAATCATAATCACATTAATGGAAGTTATGGATATGTTAGGCAAACAAAGAGTCGGTGAACGAGAAGTTTCCATTTCGAATTTTTAGACAAATAGCATATAATGATAAATGTTCTAACAATTATATATTAATTATATATAGATTTTTCACGACTAAAGCGGACTTCTCGTAAATTGGGAAAGAATTGCTGACTTATTTATTAAATTAAAGAAGGAAAAGAAGTTTCAAATGGTACCTGAAACCGATTAATTGAATTGTTTTAATTGTAATAGTTTAGTTGGTTATCCTTCGTTTCCTTATATTAGCTGAGAGCCGACTCTTCATAGTAGGATCCACTTTATCATGAAAGATATAGGATAACGGATCTGATTATTACTAACCATTAATTAACTCGATAATTAGTTGAATGGTTTAAACATTCTTATATTGGAGAGCTGACTGTTTTTCCCTTTTCCTTTTCTCAGAGAAGTTATTGTATGGTCTTATCTTGTCACATGATGTGAGAAAATACCAATTAAATTATATGAAATAGAAGACTTTATACTAATCAATTGGATAATTATCATAATTTTTTTATTAAATAATTTTTACTGATTATTCCTCGCCACGACACTATCATGTATGGTCATTTAAAATTTTATCCTTTCCTCCCATAATACCACATGGTACAATAATATATGGTCGACATTGATCATGAGCACAAACTACTTTAGCTAATTTTGAATCCTACACTATAAGTATATAAACTACGTTGGTAGCTCAATTTTTCTAAATACACTACATCTCATGGTTGGATAATCATCTATATATTTATATAATAAATTTGAGGACGGAACAATAAATAGGCCATCAAAGTAGATAGCGTAATATCATAAGGTTTGAATGGAAAATTTATATCTAAGCACTTTTGATTAATTTATAGCGTCAATTATACAGGGATACAAAACTTAAGAAAATATAAAATTTTGATACAAAAAGAATATTTTGTTAAGATTTGACACAAAATATTCGAATCGGTAATAATAATGTGCACCGTCTAACGCATCGCATGTACATTTGACATGGCTCAAAATTAAAAAAAATGATTTTAAAATTTTTATTATGATAATAATAACATAAGATTAAAATAATATTCAAAAAATTTTCTCACGTTTCTCTTCTCTCCCTCCTCTCTCTCTCTCTCTCTCTCTCTCTCTCTCTCTCTCTCTCTCTCTCTCTCCCTGTGTCTTCTCTCTCTGTCCATTCCACCTCCGCCTCTTCCCCTGCCCCTTCAAGCCCGAGTCTGCCCAGTCCAACATCGGCCCCATCCTCGATTCTCCTTCGCCAAATCTGAGGACTGGTTCCTCAACGCCCTTAATCGGGTTTCTCCGGATGAGAATGAACCAGCAGAGGAGGTTAAGGTTTCGGATCACGCTGGATCAGATGGTTGTCTTCGAGGCCCTCTGGACGAGAATACCAGCAGAGCACCCGATACAGCACGAAGAACCTCAGCATGATCCCGACGTTTGCCCACCTCATGTCCCTGTCGAGTCCTCTGCTTCTCACCGCGTCAGCAGACAACGGGAGGCATCCTGCCTGTCCCACGAGAAGCACTGCCCCCTTACGCTCCAGTACTCGTTCGTGAGCAATGTGTCGAGCGGGTACCGATACAAAGAGACATAGTACATGAAGAACTAGTACTTGGGGATGCCCTCCTTCGGGATGAAGTGCCCGGAAAAAAAAAAAAAGAACGCGCCTAAAACTGGGCAAATCAGGGAGTTTTCGGTAGTGCCATTAGAATCAGACCGGATATTGAACCAGTAAAAGAATGAGTTCATGGATTCGATGACGGGACTAGACGTTTAATTAAAAATTATATAATATATAATTATTATATGATGAATAAAATAAATATACAATAATTTAAATTACTATTATTAATTAATAAAAGAAAATTTTCACCTAAGCCATTCTCTTTTTTTGTTACGGTGCAAATCACATTTATATTTCTCATTGATTGTTAGAAAGAAAAAACAAAAACTGACAAAAAGTGGCTCCAACATAAATGATTATGGCGCAAACATTGAAGGAGAGATGAATTTGAGGTCTAATATTTGGGACCGAAGAAAGTGTCGGTTGTCGATCAAACCGATCCGATCAGTCGGTCCGATCCGATCCGATTCTGATAACACTGATTCTTATAGATAAAATCGAAAGACACCACACTCAGGAACAACACTAGGGAACTTGCCATTAGGACAATGACCCAGACCACGTCGTAGGCGAAGAAGGCAAAGGCCATGAATGACAGGTTTAGCCCTGCGATCCAGTAAACAAGCACGAAGAGAAAGACGAGAGAGAGAGAGAAACAATAGAGAAGTGAGAAAGAGAAACGAAGAGAAGGAGAGAGGCTAAGAGAGGGGAGAGAAAAAGAGAGTTATTTTATTTTTTAATTTTAATTAAAATTGAAAAGGAATTTTTTATTTTAAATTCAACGCTACAGGGATGAAATTTGATATGTTATCAGCCATGTTGGCGAAACGTAACGGCGTTAGAGGGACATTTGACGGGAGTGTACCATATTGTAACCGATTTGAACGTCTTGTACCAAATCTTAATCAAAAATTCTTTTTGCATAGTCTTACACTAAACTTTTTGTATTCTTGGTGTAATTAATCCTAATTTATAATTATTAATCTATTCCCATTTAATTACTACAGTAAGTACTATTTTTGATTAATTGTGTATCTTAATTGCGTCCCTATCTAATGGAAATTTATAGCAAGATCCCTTTCTTTTCTGCTGTTTAAAGGGTCCCCGACGGCCAAAGGAATATCAGTTCCCATTTAATCACCACGCTAAGCACGATGTTTGATTAACTTGTAATTTGTAAATAGTAATTACATAGGTAAGTTCTATATATTGGTACGTACTATATTTGATTAATTTGTAAACGTTAATGGTACGAAATTGATATCAGTTTCCATTTAATTACTATGACAAGTACTATGTTCGATTAATCTGATATATAATAATCAGGTATAGTAGGTAATTTCAAAAGGTATTGTTATTATTATTATCATTATTGTAATTAAAAAATATGTCAAAGAAATATTAAAGAAGGATTGTAAAAACTCATTGTCATCTTTATTTCATTAATAAATAAATTTTCATAATTTTAATTAGGAAATACAAATTATTAAACTTTATTTAATTAATTTTAAGAATCATTATTAGCTTTATAAAAGTTTATTAAGAAAAATATCTCATCGATATAATTGGCCCATTTTTATTTCCATTATTCAATTTCGCTTAATTTAATATATGAAATATGAGTGAGACTAAAACGCTAGAGCATATTTAACTTTAAAATTTTATAAGCTTTATAATTATTGTTCTTTCATAAACTGAATTAGCAATTATTAATTTTTAGGATTTTAAAATAATTTTATTGTGAATAGATTGATGATTGAGATTATTTATATGAATTTACATGAATTATTTGTATAGGAGCTCTTGAACTAATATTATCTAACGTGTCTATGAAATTTGCGATAGTAAAGTTTATTTTGTATAAACAATAATTTTTCTATATATTAAGACAAACTATAAATTAATATCAATTATTCTCTTAATAACTAACTTGTCATAGTAACATTGTCTTTGCAAAGTCCGAACAAGGCACATGCAATAACCCAGTGTATATATTTATGGGTCTCTTGACTAAACTAGTGACCTGCAACAAATGTGGGCTTAACTTAAAAGTGGCAGAGAGATAATTCTCGGTTTACACCAGTTGAGATTCAGGAATCCTATGAGCATTAACTAATTCAGACTCAAACTGAGTAGCAAAATAATGGATCAAATTTTGTCAATCTTGATTTTTTTTATTATAAATACTCAAATTCGAGATTTTACGTAAGTGGAACAATAACTTACAATGTTGGAATAATAATAGATGCTTTAACAGTATGAAAACGGAAGGAAAGTAGGCAAATTATATCATTATGGCTGATAGCCTGAGCCTAACAACCTTTGATAATTGATAGTGCAACTGCGACTCACGCCTTGCATAATTAATTAATGCCTAATCCCATTTTCTTTCAAAGTCATCATCATAAAGGCGACAACTAAAATTAGTAGCAGTATTATTTTATTAATTTATTTTGTACAATTCATTAAACTTTCAATACTTTTGTTGAATTTAGCTGCCTAAGCCTATCTTATAGCATAGCATGAAAGAAAGGAACAAAAAAGCAAGAAAACAAAGAAAGAGCAAAGAGTATCTTGACCACCGATTTTCCCCATAGATTGATACCCTTCCATCAATAAATCCGCCACTTCTTCCCGTGATAATTTCTTAACTTGATATTTTTTTTTTGAGAATTAATTTATTAACTTGATATTGCAAAATCTTAAATCGTCATTTCTTACAACAATATGATAAAAAAATATTAATATGAAAGGATTAATATAATGGTAAGAATGAGTTTCAATATCTACCTAATTTCGATTTTGATTCCACTTAAGATCACTTGTCTTGGCTTAACCATCTAGTTTATCCTTTTCATAGTAAAAAAATTATTTGACAACACAATTTTGTAACACATTACATTTGTAGTAATAATTTCATTTCTCCGCTTGTTATAGTTCTGCTGATGACACTTCCCCCCGTTAAGCTACCTAATAATTTATTGGTCTTCTTAGACTAACAGATATTATTCAGGGTGGCTTCTAGAGTAATTAATGATTGTAATTATATTCATCCACCAGGGTCTATCCATGATTCCATTTGTTTCCCTTTCGCATTATAAACTAAGCTGCAGTCTTCCTCATAATTTCCCCGAAAAATTTGCGCCCCTCACTGTTTTCTCCCTTGGACTCATTGTGGGGAGGATTTTTATTTTTATTTTTATTTTTATCACGTATAGGAAAATCTAATTAATATTATGGAATTATAAAATGAGTAAATTACGTACGTGATCATAGACTTCCAATTTTATCTCAATTCTATCGTGAACAATTCTTTTATCACGAAAACATGACGTTTAATTTTAGTTCATATCTACCCTATGGTCTTTCTCTGTTGAAATTTCAATTTATTTGTTGATCCTATTCTACATAAGGAAAAATATTAAAAATTTTAAAATAATAAGATCTTAAATTTAATAAAATAAAAAACTAAATTGATAAGAAAACCAAATTTGTGCCGATGCTGGGCAAACGCCAGGGGTTGTGGCTTCACCGACTACTACCAAGCTTCAAATACCAATAATAACTGGTCGATACCACCCAATGCACAATAATTTTTTTTATATTTTTTTACAAAATAGATAATAAGCTCACGTGACTTATAAATGAATATAGATAAAACTAAAAAAAAAAGGCAGCCACATAAGTAAAACATTATCACAATAAATAAACACGCACTCTAGATATGTAAAATGAACAATATACTCATAGAAAGATAGTAATCTTGTAATATGTATACGTGCTTAAAATGAATTTTATCAGGTATTTATAGAGAATATAGCACATTGAACTTAAAACATATCATGTATTCCGATGAGTCTTTTCCGGTTATCAAGAAAACTTTTAATTTTCCAAAAAAAAATTATCATATATTATTACATGCATATAATTTAGAAATTTTTTAACATTTGTTGAATATAATACTAATAAAATATAGTATAAGTTCATTTAACTAAAAATGAAAAGTCAATTAATGTGAAGTTGATATTTATTAAATGAAGTGATTCAAACAATCAATGACTTCTTATTAAGATGAAGTTCTCAAATGGAATTCCCACAATTCCGTTCCTCCACTTTTGTATTATATAGATAAAAAAGGGGTCAAGATCTCATCAGGACCGATTGTCTTGCTAGCGATCACCAATTCGTCGATATGAGGTTGCAGGCGCATATGAGAGATGGTGACTATCAACAAGTCTACCGTTTTCCCCCAACAATTGAGATACTAAAATATTAGCTAAGATCTTGATTGTTAGGCTATCCGCTATCACCATCCTCATGGGTGAGATTGCCCACAACCGTAAAAAGTGTGTATGGATGGCCATGGGTTTGTATAATCGGGTAATGTCATCTATCCCAAATCTTGATAGATGGTTAACCGATTTTATTAGTTAGGTCATGGGAAGAGTTTAGACAAATCAAAATACGTTCGAAGCTCCTTAAAAGAAAATTAATAAATTACTCCTTATGTCACTCATATTTATGAAATAACCTACCTTATTTTTTTATTCTCTCGATTCTAATTATAGGGTTTCATTGTTCTTGGAGTTTGCTTTAGTCTTCTACCTATTATTCATCTCTCTTCCTCATGCGATTCGATTGCTCTAGCCCCAGGTTGTCCTAATGGCTATGTTCTTTGGCCTTCTAGCCCCTAATTATCTTTTTCCGCAAATTTTGTTAATGGACGGAAAATGGATTCCCAGTGTATATCCAATGGAAGGATTTAAGAATTTTCTCTTGAAATAATAATGGATTTCGAAAGAGTTTGAGATTGACTTTTCTTTTTGTATGCATGTAGGATGAATCTATTCGTCCTAAACCCTCCTCAATGCATCTCTTAACCTTTTTATGGGGGTTGATAGCAATTGATGAGGTCACTAGCCTCGGCTAGACACCACAATCAATTTTTTTTTTTTAATTTTCAAATTTATTATTTCTGAATTTTGAAAATTTAGGCTCACTTGCTGATGTGACTGTCATGCCTCACGAATCCCATATTGGTTGTGCAAGGAGAAAATTTGAGATTTATATATAAGATCCAATGATCTCACTAACAGCTAACACTTTTGAGTGATGAACCCAACGAGGATGTTACATATGGGATTAGAGCTAACCTTGGCCAACAACCATGAGGGATCATGGGTAGGCGTTCTTGGGGCTACCCATGAGCCCAAATCCGTGGGAGTTATGTTTTGGATCCGGACTTAAGAGAATGGGGTGAGTTTGTCACACCTTGCGAATCCCACATCAATTGTGTAAGGGGAAGATCTGAGATTTATATGTAAGGCCCAATGACCTCACTAGCAGTTAGCACTTTTGAGTGATGGGCCTAACGAGGACATCATAGTGGAGCACCATCAACATATAATAGTTCCACATGAGCATTGATGAGAAAAATTTCGATCACATGATAGGTTTGAAAGTAATGTGAAAGTAGTGCAAGAGCCCTACTTCGTTGGGGTATACCTACCTTTTTACGATTATCTCATATGGTTATGAATCTGGCGACATTTTATTTTACCATAAAATGATTTTGACAAAAGATATAAATATATAACATATTACTTTTCATGAATTATTATTATTATTATTATTATTATTATTATTATTATTATATTATATGGTAATCATTTCATTAGAAACGTATACTAAATATAAGTAATTAATAATTGAAGAAAGCTATGATATATAAGATAGTCTTGGCTTAGTGCTATCAAATTATTAAAGAAGAATACTATGTTACAGAGTCGAAGATATTTCTTTAAAAAAACCATTGAAGCAATTTTTAGAGGAAAATATGAGAATCAAAGTATCAATAATAAGGTGGTAATGATTAAAATGGTGTGAATCGAATAAATAACCAATTATTAAAATGATAAAATTATTCAAGGTGGGACAACAATTATGATAATATTTTCTAAAGTTTTTTGAAATAAGAAAATAAAAAAGTTCCTATGATATCACATGGTTCTCTCATAAAATAACTTGAGACCAATTTTTCAATACCATAGAAATCTGACCATATAAAAAATGATGAAGAAAATTGTATATAGAATTATTTATCGATTTCGATATACGAAATTCAAGTACTCCCTATATAGCAAAAAATGACATCAATACTTGAATTAAAAACTATATTGAAAAGAAAAAAATATAAAATATGTTGAATTTAATAAGAGAATAGATATTTATGTACTATTATACAACTCTATAAATTTATAGCATGAAAGTTGTTCAAGGTTACGTAAATTATTTAAATGATAATATTGAGTTTGGTAGTTTTATCAGTAATGAAGACATATATTGAAATGAAAACAAAAGAAAAGGGAGAATGTATTGATAGCAAAAAGTAAAAAGATGAAAGAAAAGATGAGTCTTAACATGAAACATATAAAAGGAAAAAAATTCAAAAAATAAAATGTAAAATATATAATGGCTTATTTTTTTCAACATAATGTTCTAAAATCTATCTAATATGTATTTAATTTCGACTCTCTAATATCATGCAATATAATGTCTCGATTCGTGTAATAATATTTTGTCATATTACCTATTTCACAAGTTTATGAGCCTCTTAACAATAGACTCTTTATATTTATGCATTTAGTTTTTAGACCCCAAAAGTAATTAAAAAAATTATAGAAAGTGAGAGTTGAGTGTAAGTTTGCTGCCACTATAGTGTTAGGAGACATGGCTAATTGTGTCCATTGCATAATTTATCCTTTTGGGAACAAAAACATAATAGAGATAATTACCTTTTTTTTGTAAATATGTGAATATACAATGACCTTTTCTTGGCTGAAAGGAAATACTATAATTACCTAAACTGTGAAAAGAAGGGGGGGGGGGGGGGGGGGGGGGGGGGGGGGGGGGGAAGATGCATCATTGGCACCGGATGTGACTGTGAATTGCCAACTGGACACAAAGAGACACAACGCTACGATTCCATGTGGCCTACAGAACGGTTTGTTGGGTGAGTTCTCTCGAGTCCTCAAATTTGTCTCTTTCGTCTATCAACGGAAGACTCGACTGCGAATTGTTTATTTTGGCCAAAAAACAAAAAGGAAAAGAAAAGAACGAGGTAAAAAGAACAGGGCCTTAGGATGCTGCTGCTGCTGCCGGGAGGGGAAAGAGACTGCAGAGAGATGAGAGCAAGGTGAAAATCTCCATCACTCTTCACTGACGCAGCAAAGTCAGCATAACCAAGCAAGACAGAGGGAAGCCCTCTTTTTATTCTTCCATGGAGCTGGGTCTGTTTCAGTGAACAGTGTCTGACTGAGGGGAAGAAAGACGACACTCTGAGATGGGAAGCAGAGAAAAAGTGGTGGAGACAGAGGAGGAGGAGGAAGAAGGGAAAAAGCAGCAGCAGCAGCAGGGGAAAAG
Organism: Punica granatum; assembly: GCF_007655135.1. NCBI lineage: Eukaryota > Viridiplantae > Streptophyta > Magnoliopsida > Myrtales > Lythraceae > Punica > Punica granatum. Next base: position 43,548,099 of record NC_045127.1, on the reverse strand, counting down.
GAAGGTTAAAGCAGAGGGCTTTCTTCTCGTCGACAGGATAGGGGGAGGCCCTTCTACTCCTCCCCCGACATGGAGACTCGAGCTGTCCTCTCATGAGGGTGACGACTCCATCGGCCCGATTCAGCAGTTCCTCACTCACCCTTCAGCTTCGAGAGGCTCCACCGTCTCTGCTAGAAAGCTCTGTGCCAGCCTCTGGGAGGTCCAGCCCTACCACAGCCTCTCCATGAGCAAACGAGCTGCCAAGCCCATGAGAGACAAAGGTTTTGAATTCGACCCCCCCAATGTCCCGCCTGATCAGGTATGTGGACTCTGGTTCTTGCTGGGTTTAAAGTTGAAGTTTTTCTCATGGTCTTGATGTTTCTGCTGGTGGGTTTTGTATGATTTAGCATTATGACATTGAAAGTCGATTGCTTTGTTGGTGGGGTGCACTGAGATGACCCTCTTGGGCTGATCCCCATTGTGATTGTTTTGCCCTTTCTTTCTTCTTTCTTATTATTAAATAGTAAATATATAATAAGTTTGGTGTCTCGTCTAATTTAAGTATTATTTTGACCTTCTTTTTTGTGAATTATTGAGTTTCATATTCTTGTGGTAGAACTCCTTTATTTTATTTTCTTGGTTTTTTTTATTTGCTTTTGGCTTCTGTGTCTGGAGTGTAGGATGTTTGGTGTCTGTTCCAATGTTTTTCTCTCTGGGTTTCTGCCATGAGGTTTTAATCACTTCCTTGTTAACTGTAACTTCCCATGTATTCTCCATTGCAAACCAATGTGCCCTTAAGTTTATCTTTTAGTTCAGTCCCCTCAGCTTTAGTTTTTTTCTTGCTACTTCTATGTGGTCTTTCAGGATTTCACTTTCATTCTTTCAGTCATGTATTAGCTATTATGTGTAATTAATCTTGGAAAGGAGTTGAAGAATGAAAATTGATCTTTAGAAGTGAAAAAGAATATGAAGAGCTTGATATGTTAAAACTTCATCAGATTACCATCTTGCTTTGGGAGTACACTGTGAGAGATGAGATTGAACTCGATAACTCTTGCAAGTTTGAGCTTATTTTTATTGTATGTGTTTCACGAGCATGCTTCTTTCTCTGTGTGTATTTCAGCCTGCAAGAGGTGGTGGGATTCAGAAGCCAACATTAGAGTCACCTCTCCGACCCCACAAGTATAGAGGGAACAATCTTGCAGTTCAACCCGTGTCTTCAGCCAGTTATTGCAGCTCAATGGAGGTTTAGCTTCCTCACCCTTCTATAAATTCTTTTATGGAACGGCCATCTACATTTCACTTCTTTCCTCCTTGAACATGTACTTCTGTATTAGGTTCATCGTTAAGAATTTATTTGTTGTTCATCAGGTGGCTCCTTATAAAGCTGCAGTCACTCCTGTTAGCTCCCTAGACTGGAGGGATCCATCAGGCGAGTCGAGCTATAGCCTGCGAACATCCACTGAGCTGGTAAAGATACTGAACCGTATATGGAGCCTCGAAGAACAACATGCTTCCAATACTTCCTTAGCTAAAGCCCTAAAATCAGAAATAATTCGTTCTCGGGCAAGGATTAAGGAGCTGCTGAGGGAGAAAGAGAAGGATAAGCAAATAGTTAATGATATGATGAACCGAGTTGAAGAGGATAAACTGAGAGAAGTAGAAGCTGCAGTGAAATCAGTGAGAGGGGAGGTCGAGGAAGAGAGGAAGCTTAGAAAGTTCTCAGAGAGTGAGCGAAGGAAACTGTCCAAGGAGCTCTCTGTGCTTAAGTCTGGGTTCTCGACTGCTTTGAGAGAGCTCGAGAGGGAGAGGAAAGCTCGATGTTTGTTGGAGAGTCTATGCGATGAATTTGCTGAAGGGATAAGAGATTATGATCTAGTGGTTCGGTCCCTGAAGCATAAAGTTGCAGAGGATTTTGTTGGTGAGGAGGTATCTGACCAGTCGATTCTCCATATTTCGGAAGCATGGCTCGATGAAAGAATTCAGATGAAGCTAGCACAAACCCGGAATGATGTATCGGAGAAGGATACGATTGTTGATCGGTTAAGTTCCGATATAGAGACCTTTCTGCAGGCTAAACAACAGTATGTTGAATCGAGGGGAAACAGTGACTTAACACAGAAGGAGCTGAAGGAGAAAAAACTCTCTCGAAGGCACTCTTTGGAGTCATTTCCATTAAACGAAGCTGCTAGTGCCCCAAAGTTTGCAGAAGAAGAAAATTCTCCTGGTAGTGATTTGCAGGTAACCGAGAGAATGAATGCTAAAGAAATGAAAGATAGCTCTAAGAGAACGGTGACCTCAGAATCCATGGAAATAAATGCAGCCCCACGTAAGAGCAACAATCGCTGTATTTCACCGGTACCTTATGGTGGTATAATGGCCGATGACAATCCTGACCCGGATGAGATTAAAGCGACTTACGTGGCTCGGGATCAGCAAAATGGACTCGACAAATGGGCTAGGAGTTGTGGGTTGAACTCATTGTCAGATCATCCCCGTGATAACTTACTCAGAAATCGTTCATTGTCTTCGAAAGGTGATAGGATTCGGACTCATTCCATGGGTCCTTGTGGGGAAGATTCCTACGCTCGGTCTATACCAAGCAGAGGCCGAGCTAGTCCTACTCCAGTACAATCGTGGAAATTCAAATTGACCTCCCCCGAGTTTGATCAACCTGAAGCGTCTTCGAGATTGCCCCCTGGGGTGAAGGAGAACACTCTAATGGCAAAGCTGCTTGAAGCAAGGCTAGAGAGTCAGCATTCCCGGTCAAAGGCTCCCAGAAGTTCCGTGTAAGTCCAACGGCACCGGAAATAAGATTTCGCTTAACATGGTTTATGCTTCTAGAACTGTTGCTCCAAGAGCATCGGGATTTGTCTGAGGGGAAAGTCGATGCCTTTTGTTTTTTTTTTTTCTTTTTCTCCTTACTGTAACCTGGCGGGAATTATGTACAGGCGGAAATGGCACAATTATTTTTCTACAATTCAGTAGTGCAGAGAGTTCCACCACTAAGTTATCTGCTTGTTGCTGTCTTAGGCAATGCTTCTGTTTCTTCTCCTTTTGCTTTTCTTTATAAAAACAAAAACAAGACAGAGACTTGACAATGTATGTCCTCCAACAGTGGCTCATGTTGCTATCTGAATAAATATGTGTCTTTGATTGATGGAGGGAGCAGAGACCTCAATTAGTCAAATTGAGACCAGCACTTAAACGTACGGTGACTTGTGGGCGGTTTGCTTTGAGGTGTATGATTGGCCTCTTCAGCCCACAAATTTGTGGAAGTGTTTCTATCATGCTGATGCTTGCTGATCTCTGAGAAGAATTTTTAGTGTCCCGGGGCACGGGACCATCCAAGAAGCCTTGGGACTATTAGACGGGGGAAGACCTCGTTACAAGGGACCGCCCCCATCCAACGGTCCAAAGGCCGCCCCCCCCCCCCCCATAAGGCCTTGCTCCAGCACAATAGGGGTTCCTGATCTTCGTACTCCTGTTCATAATGAATTTTTTTTTCCTAGTAATATAAGAGGAAGAAAAAGAGCGTTCTGATGACTTGAATAGACTTCGATCTTCAGATCAGTTCCAGAGATCTGCTGGTGGCTTGGGAATCGGGAATTCTCTGTACTTTTTAAGATTGAGATCCATGAAGTTGCATTAAGCCTTGCCAAGCCTTCGTGTTTTATTTATATCCTCTTCCTAGGATATGTCCATTTCATGATTTCGAGAATGTTTTATGACTTACTGGCAAGCGTTAGGACAACCTTCCACTGCTCAAAACGTGCACCCTTATATTTCTAAACCGATCTGTTTCTTCTTAGATCTGTCATCTAAGTCAGCGTTGGCCGGATCTGTTTCCGTTGGGCATACTCATTTATATATCTCAATTCGAGCCAACACAGGCCAGTTTTCTCTCGATTTGGTTTCTAGCTCTGCAATAGAGGTGGCCCTTGTTTGCGCGATCATCGGCGCATTGCAAGCCCGTCTGCACCTGAACTCGCTCAATGTCTCCTTTACATAGAGAGATTCTGTTGAAGCTACATATCAAAATTTCCGAGACTAGAAAGAGTTTATAACTACGAGTATCGTTGATCCCCTGTGTACACCAGGTATCGTTTTGGAAGGCATTATGAACATCTAAGATCAAGTTTCGATCACTATAACTGCCTTTAAATGCTGGACTAATTTTATTGGGCAGTTCGTATAAGCGCTCAAAACAAGCTCACAAATTTTGAGCCTACATATATGATAGAATACATATTTTATGAAATACACGTGCATTGTACGTGAAGCCACTAATTATCCCAATCGATATCAGTCATTGATCAGCAAAACCAATCTATGGATATATGTAAAGAGTGGCTTAATGCTTTCCAAGTAGATCAGTCTACCTTCAAGATGGTGCACTTCATATTTCCAACCACAAAGATAGTGTTAACAATTGTTTTTAGAAAAAGTTTTCCCAGGAAAAAGTAGTAAAAATATCTTAGAGATAATTGCTAATTAATGTATTGTATTGAATCAAAGAAAAAATGGGTTTAGCGCAGACCGATTTGGAACTGAGATGCTACTATGTATTTAATTTTCATTAGTTGGAATTTTTTTTGTGACCCTTTTTTAACATTTCCTATTACACCCATAAAATTCCTTAATAATAAACACAAAAAAAAGAAAAGATTCCTCCTTCAAGAAATGATAGTTAATGGCATGTTATAAGGAGTGGGGCCTGTATTTTTGAGCTGTATCATTAGTGAGAAAAGAGATGTAGTACGCTAACGTTGCTTTTAATATGAGATCAAGAATTTCTGATAATAATATGAGATCAAGAATTTCTGATTCGATTATTATCAGTGGAGTTTTTCGTATCTCTGTATTTTACTCCTCTGTTATTCTCTTCTAGTATCATCCAACTTATTTATAACCGAAAAAGGAACATGCTCCAAAAAGATAGTCTGCTGCAATTAATAAGAAATTTTGCATTTGGTTCTTATCATTTTATTTTATTTTGTTTTATTTTATTTTATTTTTACATTCAATTCTCTTAAATCAGAGATTCCGTGCCTCTTTCTTCTCTTTCTTACATGTATTCGGTATCTTGTAAACTTATATAACAGCCATGATAGCCTAGAAAATATTATATGTGATGTGATAATTGGAGAATTTCACACTTTAAAAATAGTAATGGTTAGCATCTTATTTTGGTCCACCGATGCTTGAGAACTCTCAAGTAGGTCCCGGTCAGAATTCCCAACCACTTTATCTGAAAATGTCCCGGCCAGCCCCATAACACTATTCATAGTCGGCTCAATCGAGTCAACTGGACGGCCCCGAGAACAATGATACAAGAAGTCCCGGGACTTCCATATACAGTTACACGTGAATAAACTACGTTACTGTAGTGATGGGCTGCCTCGTGAGCCCAATTACACCATAAAATCCATCTTATCCGGCACGTGCGCCATGAGTTCCTCAATTATCGCTTGGTGCGGAAATTTGGTGTAAACAATGTTGCTCCTTGAACCACATCAATTATTAGATAGGCTCTTTTTTAAGGCATCAAATTCCAATCTTTTACACCTAATAATTTATTTCGTTTTGGCTTTGTGGTGGTGGATATTCTATGTATATGCGCAGAATATGCATCAAGAATCCCCATATTTTATGAGATCATTCACTTTCAATTATATATATAGATATAAAAAACTATATAATAAAAAAATCATATACTTTATCAAGTAATAATAAATACTACAAATTATGAAACAACTAAATATCTTCATGGCAAACAAATATGTAATCAAGCCATATGATGATATGCGATGATAATATGTATAGAGAGTCAATAATTTTATAGTATTAATTAGGGGGTTGGCATGCATGGCTGGAGGACTTGTCTTGTAGGTTTGCTAGGAATTCATTGTGGGTTACAAGGATTAGTCGGGCGAAATCCGAATATTCTTTGTTATAGAAAAATATATTATAAATTTATAATTTGTATTGGTGCAACATAAAATGAGGGGATTTAGAGCGTATGAAAATTTAACGTGTATAAAAAGATGATGCGAAAAGAAGAATTTTGGTTTCGTATTTATAGGGCGTTTGGAATATTGAACTTGAAAAAAAATTACCAATATCGAAGAGTTCTTTCAAAATATTGAGAAATCTTTTAATTTTTCAAAAAATAATTACATATATTATTACATACAATAATATAGACGACTAATCAAAATACGTCGAATATGACTTAAAAAATATAGTAAAATTCATTGAATTGAAATTAAAAGGTCCACTCAACATGGAGCTGAGGATTATTCAATGGAGTAATTCGAACAAGTAACAACATTTTACTTGGAGTTAAGGGTTTTCAAATAGAGTTTTTCCATTCCGCGTTTCGGTTTTTATATATTGTATATTGATGAGGGAGCTCTAATAGACTGCAGAGCTTTTGACTCGAAAGTTGCATTCACCAAAGAGAATAATAATTTCTCATGCCCTGATGAGCACAGCATCCAATTCTCAAAACCCTAACCAACACAACGCCTTTCCCTCCTCCAACCCCAGCACGGCATCAAGCCATGATTGATTTAATTATCTTAAACATGACGTCTACTCCACTAAGGTTGAATCTTATTCTCATCCTCGCACCAATAAGATAATCAGAGCACCACGTCTTGTTTCGAGTGGTGATGACGCCCTTTAGCATGTTACATCGCTCTAAAGCATACTCGGATATAGATACGACCGCTGAATATCTGAATAAAACATGTTGAGTGCCAACTAAGAAACGTTAATTTGCACAAACCGACTACGTACATACATCGTAATCAAACCTTGTGATCGAGTTGAATCATGAGGTATATAAAACCACTTGGGAAGCTAATTAACTTTGCTTAATTATTACCATAAGTTGATCTAACCAATAATATAAATCTATTATGGGGAAAATAGCAAAATAGTGAAAGATGCTTCATTCAGCACCAGTTTCACTTTTATTTGTACAAAGTATGTTTCAAGGGAAGCTTGTGGATCTAGTACAATGAAATAAAAATTATAATAATTAATAAAAAGGTATGGGTAATTCCGCTGAGTATTAAACTTGGAACCTCTTGATCACCAGCGAAGGCGTGGGCTACTGCTCTACACCCAACTTTTATCCATTAACAATAATTTTTTGTAAGATTCTAAATCAATCAAACCAATATTAAAATATTGGACGGTGGAGATGACTTCATGGAGGCACGATCCGACCCTATATAAGCAGCATGAAAATGAACCATCAGTCTCATCAACATCATCACACAATCCTCTACACATATATGTTAATTATTGTAATCAAGAGGGGTTTGATTAGAGGAGAGGGTTCTAAGGGGGCTCTCTCTCGCTCCAACATTGAGGGGAGATGAACGGTAGACACAGCTGCTAGTTCATGGATACCCTTATCCAGGTTAAGGATGGATACACATGTATCATCGAGATCAAGCGGGATTGTTAATTGAGTTAGTCATGGTTACGATAATGTATCCCAATTTCCGGGCACTGGAATAAGGGTTTGCATGAGCTAGGAGATGAGGTTACCTTGATCCTTTTGGTATTGGAGTGAAGGGAGCTCCTCAACTCTCTTCTTCTCAATTAAGCTCTTCATTTAGTCTCTTTTTTTTCTTGGGTCCCTTTTTTCCTTTTCCCTTGCTCTTCCAGGATGGAGATTACAAAAACTTCCAATGGAATTGATCCCCATTCCGGAATAGGGACGACATAGTTCCTCTTCGGAATGGAGTATCGATGATCTGGATCAGAATTGCTCTCTCATGCTTTTATATGCGGTGTTTCACGGTTTGATTCGACTAATCGCCCCTGAAATCTTAATTCCTAGTCAGGTCATCTATCCTTGTGAGCTGCATCATTATCTTGAGCACAGCATCCATTTCCTTTTCATTTTCAAGAAATGGTTAAGTTAGATTAATTCACTTATGCGCATTCTAATATTCTCAATATCGTCCTGGGATTTTGCTAGAGATTTTTTCATTAGCTTGTGGTTATTTTTAGGGCTGATTGCCCATCAAGGAGCAACTATATATCACGATGTCCTTCCCCCGGAACGAGAAGATTAGAATGCGCATTGCAGGAGAGTAGACAAATTTGGACTCTCATCGTTGAAGTGCCAGTAGGAAGTAATATATATCATAATGACGATTATCATTATGTATAGTCATGAGATCATGGCAATCGTCTGGAATGAATTTCAGATGCGTCTTCTATAACCTTTTGTATATACCTAGCTATATCAAATATTGTCATTTTCAGGAGGAATTTCTCTACGGGCTCATTTTTTATTTTTCCTTTTCTTGGGTGAAGGCGCAGTGTAGTGATATTTATGTGCACGTTTCTCTGCATTAGGGTTGGGAACTGTATCAGAGGTCATAGTAACCGAAAAAAAAGTTTTGTTTAGAGATGTTTCACCAAAAAAAAAAAATCGGTCAGACAAATTACCCCAAATAATCAATTTAATGACAATACTTAAATTTCAAGAATGTTGCTGATGTGTTTTTTTCTTTTGCTTTTTTTTTTTTAAATTTTTCTCTCCGAATACATTTGCCGAAATCATATCCTAAATGACATCGTAGTTAGACTCTTATATAACACTAGATTTTTAAATCAGCTCGTTGCACGGATCATTTTAACAACTATTCAAGATAGAAGATTTAATTTAATTTATAATAATTGTCAATGTGGATTTTATAGCTATAATGTATATAACATACAAATTTGTTTTACATTATAAATTTTAATATAGTACACAAATACCTAATTTATATAAGTTTTTTTAACTACTTTTTCCATTCTATTTACTTTTAATTGTTCTTTTGCAATGAAAATTTATTTTTGAAGAGTGAACAAAACAATTAAGTATGTGATGATGTTTCTGTTATTAAATATATACCATATGTGATCTTTCAAATCCTATGATGATTATATGAATTATATTATAAGATGAAAAAATAATTAACTCTAAAATTGAAACTTTTTTTTCCAGATTTACTTATTTTTCAATTGTAATTACTTTAAATGTATATAATTATATAAAATATAAAAAGATAGCATTACATTCCAATAATATAAAAAAATAAAATAAACTAACAAACATAAAATTTTTATATATCTACTATCACTTGTCTACCGATTATTATTCAAAGCAATTACCAAAATTGATTTTCATATAGAACATATATATTTATTTTATTATTTATTATTTATTTGATAAATATATTTTATTAATGTGAGTTAATTGCATATATATTTATATATTTATGTGACTATTTAATGCACTTGTATTATGTATTGATATATATATATAAACCTAAGATCTATCGTAGGGGATAACCATGGAATACTGAAAGAACAAGGATCTGATATGCATAGACGATCAAGATAAATATAAGATCAACATGGAAGATTTATTCAGAAACTTAGCCCATGATGGGCCGAAGGGAGTACATGATGTTTAGGAAAACAAAAGAAGACATGAGAAGAAGAAAAGAAAAGGAATGAGTCTGAAAGAACTCAATCCATGCTTACACTGGAACTTACACTCAGAAAGGGGGTTGGAGGATCCGGGTTATGGGAGCCGGATGTTTACATATGAGAAGAAGAGACAAAAGAGAAAGAAGAAGAAAGTATCATCGGTGGATGAGTCCTGTCCTTCGATACTGGAAGGAGAGTCCTCTTATAGGTAGTGGTGGATGCCTTGACGCTGTGCAGCTTTGTACTGTGCACTCACATGCGGGGTTCCCGTTGACTCCAGTGGGAAAATATTGTAGCTACAGTGACCTTTTTTGTTGCAAATAGTGACATGAGGCTGCTTTATGTCGGACACGCTCGCCGAAAGGTTTTTTGTCCGTTATGATACCACTGTAAGTAGTGGTGGGACGCTTCCGGAGATTGCGCTGATTATGTGGGGCAGAGCCTTTATATATATATATATATATATATATATATCTAGATGATACTTATACTTAATTGATACAAATTTCAATTAGATAATGATTGATCTTTCTATCCTTATGACATTACAATTTTTACTGTTATGACCTATTTATTGTTCCATTGTCAATTTGTATATACATATATATATATATATATATATATATTGAAGATGATAATACATAAGATTTTTTTTTGGTTCTTAATCATTTTTTCTAATGCTATTCAAGCCTTTCTTTATTTCCATGGTAATCAGCAGATGTGACGAACGTGGCCTTTTGTGAATTCTTTGTCGAAATTCATATGTAACATGAGTACTCTCCTCGTATAGATACCAAAAGTTCGCAAAGAATACGAAGAAGCTAAGAGTACATAATGTTTTAGAAAAGAGTACATAATGTTTTAGAAAAAGAGAAGGTGGACGGAAGGTGGAGTGCTCTACCAAAAAAAATTTTAAAAAATGGCATTTAAAGAAATATATATATGAAAGTGAAGATTATTGTTAATAGCAATTTTTTTTGCCAGATTTAATAGCAATTTATCATATAATCTAATAAAAAATTATTTTTTTTGCATTTTTTATATCATTTAATACTAATATAAAATTCTTAAATTTGATATACAAAATGAAAATACAAAATATTAAGTAAAAATGAAAATATCGTTGAGCGGGCCACATGGCTACTTAATACTTTCAAGCAACATAATATGAATGTGGAGTTTAAAGCATAAGAAGGAAGATATTTCCTTTGAGAACATGTCTAATCATCTTCGTTTTGAAGATGTGTATCGTAAACAGGATGAAAGCAATGAGCGGGTGCTCAAGAGGCCAACGTCAATGCCGTGGAATAAAAAGAGAAATTTGGCAGTTTTCAAGAAAATTGAAAGAAAGGTGCTTGTTTTCGTTGTAGAAAACCCGACCATCAGAAGGCAAAGTGTCGTCTTCTTCAGAAAGAAAGATCCGTTGCAGCCAATGAAAAGTTTGTGGCTACGATTTCTGAAATCGATATGCTCGAGACTGGTGGGCCTAGGTTGATCGATTTCAGTGCTACCAAGCATGTATGCAAGGACAAGAATCTGTTCAAGACTCTCGAGAAGATTAAGGATGGCATTGTGTTGTACACGGCAGAATCATCTGCCGCATGAGTGAAAGGCAGGTCGGGGAAATTTGCTTGTTCTGGATGACGTCTATTATGTGCTAAACTTAGGAAGAATCTTGTATCTCTTAGCATTTTGAATAAGTTTGGGTTTGAGTTAGATCCCCTTTGTTCTGTCCAATGGTGGTGTTTTTGTTGGGAAAGGTTATATGTAGGAAGGCATGTTCAAGTTGAATCTCAATAGTAATAATAATAATTATTATTATTGAAGAATGCTTGATATGATTGAAATAGATTTTTTGGTCACGGACCCAGTACAACGAATAGAAATTCTAATATTTAATAAAGGGGCACGAATTGTCCTTTTGAGTATTGAATTTGAAACCTCTTGATAATCGGGTGAGGGTATATGTCACTATGCTACATCCTCTTTGATTGATATAATTAAAATGGTAAATAACACCATATGTCACTTTTTTTTTTAGATTTAGCAAGTCATATTTCCCAATAATTTCACAATATGTCTCGTAATTTTTTTTTTGACGCTGCATCATTCCATCAACATTCCGTTAACATTTCGTCAAATATTAGAAGGAATGCTGACATGGCTGTGTTTTCAAGCCAGCCCTTCTCTATTTTCCTTCTTGTCTCTAATGTCCTTCCCTCCTCTGTTTTCTTCCTTCGCTCCTCCATTGTTTTCTTCCTTCTTTCCTCCTCCTTTTAGTTGCAGATAGAACAGGGTTGTTTCTCCCGGAGCATGAATTTGCTTCTTATTCTTCTTCTTTGTCAGCTGCTGCGAGTTATACCACCTAACAAACATTCAATAACCAAAATACCATCCCATACTTTATAACCTACTTGACAAACATTACATAAGCAGAATACCATTCCACAAACTTATAACCAAATATATTCTGTAGGTCTTACAATTACGTGAAGATACCATTCTATATCCTTACAACTTATACTACCGAGTCAAGTTGTAGTTTTTCCACAAAATACAATCTTCCATCAACCATTCACCGGTTAATATATACCAAAATACAATCTCAACAAGTACTGGTCTAATCCCAAAAACCATCACCATTAGCAACTACCATGACCACATCTAATTCTTTTTATTCCTCTTTGTGTTGTTCATGGCTTCTTGGGGTTTGTCACGTGCTCGCAGCTGTGCTCTTGTTCTAGGCCTAACTTCTTGCTGTACTTGTTGGCCTCTTGGGGTCTCTTGGTGGAATGGAGTACCAAAATGTCCTCTATATGTACCCATGTAACATGTCTTAAATGGTCGATCAGGTATCTGAACATGTATGCACACTATTAAGCACAAGCTAGTAAAGAATAATATCCATGTATTGACATTATAAAAAGAAACGATACTTACATTGATATATGACATTCCACTTTCTCCAGTCATTACTCCATACCCTCTCTTAGCTTGGCAGAGTTCTTTATACATGAGTTGCTTAATGGTTTGACCTTGCTTGCTAATCCCTGCTTCTGTATTTGGCTTTTGTCTCCTTACCTGTATGATTAGTTGTTATGGGTTTTAGGTTACTTAAAATATAGTCAGACATAATTTTATGCTGATGCATTTGCTTGTAACTTTGGTTTGTTTCCTGAACCATTGTCGGTGTTGGGAATGTGGGGAACAGAGAGATGAGCAGCCACAACTTCAAATGGTGAGGGATCAACAGCCAAAACAACCTCAAAGGGAGAGAGATCAATAGTCACAGCAAGCTGAGAGAGTAAGAGATCGCCATTGGAATTTGTGGTTCTAGCATACCCTTTTTCTTTTGCCTAACCTGTTCATCGCATATAATTATTAGTATGAATGAAACACTATTGGCATGGCTTATAACACTAACAACAACACTCACCCGACTTGTTTGATGAATATGTTCAAATTTGAATTAATGAGTATGATTTACATACTTGAATCTCATGATCTATGGGCACTACGATTTTCTAGCCATAAAGTTTGTATCTTTTTAATCTAATTGGAGGTATATGGAATTATCTATGACCATCTACTGTGGTTTTTCTCTATTTTCAAAATTCTTTTTCACGTTGAAGATAAACTAAGGCCATATGCATCCCAAAGCAAAATAACAATCAGATTAAGACCTTTGTTTTTCAATGGTATGGAACACTTCTCTTTGTGTCTTATTCTTGTTTTTCACCTTTTTAATTATATAATACAATAAAACAATTTGATGGCTTATTTATTTTACAATTTCAGGTTCATTTGGTATTTTTCTCATCCTTCGACTTTGTTTTTTGACTTTCATGAAAATGAAATATTATATCAAAATTTTTGGTATATCTTTGACCTTCATTAAGTTGTGTTCGATTTAGTTTAGTTTTTTTTTTTTTTGTAATATATGTAGGTGTTTTTACATGTGCAAGTGCCAATGGAGCTATCATCGTGGATCGAAGGAAAGTTGCTAAACTAGTTGAGATGAGGAAGAGAACAAACAATTTTCTTAGAGACGAGGAAAAATGTAAACGTAGAGTGTTCCAGTTATTAGTATAACATTATTTTGTATCGAGAAAAATGTATATTTATATGATAACATTTTGTAATAAAATTTATTAATTTTAACAATTTCACTTGTGTTTTATATATCATAATTTGTGTTGTCCAACAAAAAGAAACTAAATAATAATATGAAATGTGGGAATAAAAAGCCAAATAATCTAAAATGAACTTCCCAATTATCAATATGAATTTTCGTTAGAATTTATCCATTCTACACTAATTAAATAACAATTTGTGTAGTTTACCATGTACTGACGGAATTTTCTCATAACAGCAAATCCTCTTTGTTACTAAAAGATATCTATAGCAACGGAAATGCTACGCTAATGGTATTAGTAGGTCGTTCGAACATGTTCAGGTCTTTACGAACGAACACAATATCCGTTGGTTAAACCCTATATTAACGCTACTTGTGCCAATGGACATGTATGCCATTCTTATATGATATACTAACAGATTTTGGAGTTACACTAATGGAAATCACCCGTTGGTAGATGACAGTTTTGTTGTAGTGAGTCCTCCCACAATTGTGCTGGTATTTGTAAATCTTCACAATAAATGCTTCATTCTAGCAAATATTTTCCATGAGCAATTCTCATCAATGCATAAAACTTCAATGTTCTGCTTATTACTCCTCTTCTACAAAATCTCAAAGCCATGTACAATGACATAATTCCTTATAACCTCTTTAAATTGATATGGACTTGCAAAATCATGTCTTCTTCAAGTGTGATATTAATAACATCACAATTGGCATTGAAATGCTTATACTTCTTCTTCCCGATTTTCACAGCCATCTTTGCATTTGTCTCCTGATAAGCAATATTGGGATTCTCTTTAGCAGCTTCCTTAATCTTCTTCTTCCTTTTTAATGCCATGCTTTTCCTCATTGCAGCAACCTTGTTTTGGAATTCCATTCTTTTCTTCCTTCTAGCAATCAACTCATTATCATCTTCATCACTGACGCCCTCATAAACTTCTATATCAGTATGATCATCATCAGTATCATTCTCTATTCCCGCAACCTTATCCATTCATTCAAATCATGCACATCATCCATGTCATCCATATAATCATCTTCACCATTATGTTTAGCATATATATCATCATCATCCTCATTTCTATCAGCTTCAACAAAAACTCTGATCCGTTCACACTTCCAGCCAAACTGAACTGTTTCCATCACCTCAGGAGTGTTCATCTCCCTCAAACCATCTTCTAAAGAACTTCCAAGAGGTATGTACCACATTCTTTTGGATTCTGCATACCCAAATTCATCAAGCTTGTCCTTCAACACCATACATGACATCCTATCAATATCCGTTGTCAATATAGAACTTGATCCTCCATTATACCTCACTTGAAGGATGAGTTTCATGTACCATCCATGATGTAAATGCACACCAATTTGACTCCCCACCCTACAAATGTCAAAGACAGAGTAATCAATCAAATGAAAATTATCATGGCAGTACACAAAAAGTGACAAGTTCTGATTTTTACACTTACATTCTCTTCAATTGTGGGGTTAGTTGTACAAAATGGACAACAACACAAATGTGACAACTCCTTGCAACAAGAGCTCGCATTTTTAGACAAAAAGCTACATAGTCAATCAAAACTACAAAGGGACAAGAATATATCAGTGTCAACTCCAATCTTCGTCAGTATACTAACCTTCTCGATGAAGAATCCACTCCCTTTCAACGATCAACCCACAAACTTCAAGTTATATCACACTTACAACCCAAATTTTTTTTTATGCGATTGCTCTACTCCAACTCAGAAAAAAAAAATGGAAGAAGGAACCAAAGCACCTATGATCAATCGTTCTTCTTGGTTCACCACTCTTCATCCACCACAGAACGAGCAATCGGTCGGAAATCCTTCCTCTTAGTCCTCTTCCACCACTCGCACCACACAACGATGATGCAAAAGTAGGGTTTATCTCACTCACAATTGAGGGTTTCAGATTAGATAGAAGGAAAAGGAATGAGGGAAAACAGAGGGGAGGAGAAAGGTTTGTGTGGAAGCGAGAAAGACATCAAAAAGGATTGAGAAGGGACTAGGTCCCACCACTTATACACGTGCGTCTTGGCTGGCTTGAAAACACAAGCACGTCAACTTTTCGTCTAATATTTGACGGAATTTTGATGAAATGACACGGCATAAAAAAATTGAGACATATTGTGAAATTATTGGAAAATATGACGTGCTATGAAAATCTACAAAAAAGTTACATATGGTGTTATTTATCCTAATTAAAATAGATTTAATTCCTCCTTTTTAATAAAAATCTTGATAAATGTCAAACTTGCATGCTTACTGAAATCATTGGAAATTATTTTCCTAAGATTGAGAGATGTACAAAATTGCTTAAATTAGATTCTTACGAAACAACTGCACAATATATATAGCAACAAAACGGTGCAACATAATACAAAATGATGGTGTTAATTGAAAAGATTAATGGAATTGCGTGTACATCATATTTTCAAGTGGAGAATCACTAAATATTGATTTGAGGCATAATTATGCACAAGGTGACACTCACTTATCATGAGAGATTATGATTGGATTATTAGGTCGAGAAAATTGACCGATATTCGTCAATTAAAAGACTTGCAAGGGACCAAATTCTAAGAACGTCAAAAGAGATGTTATTAGGCCCATATTTATAATCATCAATGATGACATCTCAACTTGACGCTTGGTACAACTTAAGCTTTGAGTTCAACGAGACAAAGTCTCGTATAAATGATTGAAAACACTATAATATTTTCAAAAGATAACCGTTCCAAGTAAAGTGCTATGTTTTTCCGTAATGAACGGAGAAGGATGAGCAAATGCTCTTAAAGAACCTATAACATATTTTTTTTCTTGGCGTGCTTTAGTTACGGAGGCGCTTCCAATAAAATCATCATATAATGTATGAAGTGGTGCCGCTTTTTGGAGTTAGGGCTTAGTTCTTACAAACACTTACAAAAATGATATTTGCACCCGACATTAATAAGTATTGACTTTACTTTGAGAACTTGGAGGTAAAATAATCTTGTGAGTGATTGACTCCGGATTAGTCAGAAAAGATTGGTGATTCAAAACTTGCCCTACCATGCAATTCAGATTAATTCACGCATGATTTCATTAAGTAGAGGTTCAATCGAAAGATACCTTGCATTTATGCATGAGATTATGGGAATACTACAGGTTTGAAAATGGTAGGAAATTTTAGTGGAATTTTCTAAGTTCAGTAATTTGAAGTCGGCCCACAGTTATTATTTTTTTTTTGTACAATCAAAAAGTGGGACAAATTTATAAATATTGAAAGGTTTTGTACTATGCTGAGAGAAAGAAAATTATTGTATGAAAATGTGTTTGAAAAGGCATACCAGTTAGTTAATAGCTTATTTGCTTTCAAGTGTAAAGTCATCTTTTCTTACTTGAAGGGACTTTTTCCTTCAAAGAGACATAAAGTGTCTTTACAAATAGATGTTTTCCACAATAGAAAGTATATACAGAACATTTTTATGAGAAATTCTCGTCTCCCCTCACTGTCTCCAACACTGATGGCAGTAAGGAGAGAAGAGAGGACCAAGCCCCCAAAACAACGAGCGAACGACCCGAAGAATCTTAGGAATCCATCTAAGTTATTCGAAGTCAGAGAAGAACAACTCAAAGAATGAGTTACTTCTAGAATATAAATTGATTACTTCAAAGATGACTTGCCCATATCCTTACATGATCATCCTATTTATAGAACAAGGACACAAGGACTTTTTAGCTTCCCAAGACACCCCATTAACTCTAATTCTATCTTCTCGGATTTTTCAGGACACAACTCACGAAAATGACAATAACTTTTCCTAGACAATTCCAAATTACGAACAGTTTGATTCATTGGAAACTAGACTTCTAGGGCTTTCCAATGACATCTTATTTGACCATATTTAGTGCAAAAACGACTCAGAAAACTAAGCACAAAATGACTCTTCAGTTTCAGTCCAACAGCCTTTAATTATATTCTAGAACCATTATATGGTATTCTCGTTTTCTCCATCACTCTCCCCCGGTTGGAAGAGACTTGTCCCCAAGTCGGACCCTTCGTCTTCTTCAGCATAGGGCAATAGGTCAGAGACATTGAAAGTCGCAGAAACTCCATAGTCTCCCAGTAGCTCAACCTTATATGCGTTTTCACCCACTCTCTTCAAAATGCGAAAAGGTCCATCAGCTCTAGGCTTGAGCTTACCAAAGCGACCTTGGGGAAATCGCTCTTTGCGAAGATGAATCCATACCAAGTCTCCTTCCTTGAAAGTTGTCGGCTTCCTGAACTTGTTGGCTTGCTCCGTGTACTTCTCATTTTGCCGAATGATCTTCTTGCGAACCTCTTTATGCATACTCCGAATTTGCTTCACTCTTTCTTCAGCATCACTACTAAAAGAGTGATTAATTGGAAAAGGGACCAAATCCAACGGACCAATAGGATTAGATCCATAAACAACCTCGAATAGGCTCTTACTGGTAGACTTGCTTTGAGATCGGTTATAAACAAACTCCGCTTGAGGCAGCACCATGTCCCATTGACGAATATTTCCTTTCACCAAGGACCTTAGCAAGCTTCCCAAACTTCGATTAACCACCTCCGTTTGGCCATCGGTTTGAGGATGATGGGAGGAACTAAATTGAAGAGTAGTTCCAAGCTTTCTCCAAAGCGTACTCCAAAAGTGACTCATAAACTTCGTATCACGATCGGAAGTGATGGTCCTCGGAATGCCATGAAGCTTGACAATCTCTCTGAAGTAAAGATCTGCAACATGAGACGCATCCAAGGTCTTAAGGCACGAAATGAAGTGGGCCATCTTAGAGAATCGATCCACCACCACCATGACCGAGTCTTTGTTCCTTTGTGTCCTTGGTAATCCCACCACGAAATCGATGCTCATATCTTCCCAAGGTGCATTGGGGACCGAAAGTGGAGTGTAAAGGCCCGTATTTTGAGAATGAGCCTTAGCAATGTGACATGTTTTGCAGCGCTCCACATGTCTCGATACGTCTCGGATCATATTCGGCCAATAGAATTGCGCATCAATAAGAGGAAGCATTTTATCTAGGCCAAAGTGACCTCCAAGTCCTCCCTCGTGAGCTTCTTTGATGATGGCCTCCCTCAAAGAACATTGAGGAATGCACAACTTATTGAACTTGAAAAGATAGCCATCATGTACGAGAAAGTCCTTCCAAGGGCCTTTGGAACATTCACGCCATGTCTTGGAGAAATCAACATCCTCCTCATAAAGCTCCTTGATGATCTCGAACCCCAACACTTTTACTTGCATAGATGAAAGCAATCCACACCTTCGACTCAAAGCATCAGCAACTTGGTTTTGAGTGCCGTTCTTATGCTTGATCAAGAACGTGTAGGCTTGTAGGAACTCTATCCACTTGGCAGGGCGATTGTTGAGCTTATGTTGGTTATTAATGTACTTTAACACCTCATGGTCCGAGAAGAGCACAAATTCCTTCGAAATAAGATAATGCCTCCAATTGGCCAAAGCTCGAACAATGGCATAAAATTCCTTGTCGTACGTCGAATAATTCCTCCTCGGTCCATTCAACTTCTCACTAAAGAAAGCAAGTGGTTTGCCTTCTTGAGAAAGAACGGCTCCAATTCCTACATTCGAAGCATCGCAACATACCTCGAAGACTTTCTCAAAGTTAGGCAAGGCAAGAAGTGGTGCCTTCATCATCTTCTTTATTATTAGCTCGAAACTCTTTTGAGCCGCCTCGTCCCACTTGAATACACCTCCTTTCAAGCACTCCGTGATAGGAGCGACAAGAGTGCTAAACCCCGCAATGAACCTTCGATAGAAAGAAGCTAGCCCATGGAAACTCCGGACCTCTTGGAGATATCTTGGAGTCGGCCAATTTACGATCGCCTCCACTTTACTTGGATCCATGCGAATGCATTCTTGAGAGACAATATAACCCAAGAAATTGACACTATTTGTGAGGAAGTGACACTTCTTGAGGTTGGCATATAGGCATTGCTCTCGAAGCATGTTAAAGAGCTCTTGAAGATGCTCCAAATGCTCCTCCACGCTGGTACTATAGATCAAAATATCGTCAAAGTAGACGACCAAGAACTTGCCGAAGAAAGCTTTCAACACATGGTTCATGAGGCGCATGAAAGTACTCGGGGCATTAGAGAGGCCAAATGGCATAACTAGCCACTTGTAGAGACCATCTCTCGTCTTGAATGCCGTCTTCCACTTGTCTCCGGGATGCATTTGAATTTGATGATATCCGCTCCTAAGGTCGATTTTGGAAAAGACCGAAGCTCCATGAAGTTGATCAAGCAAATCATCAAGTCGCGGTATTGGAAAGCGATACTTGATGGTGATCTTATTCACAGCCCGACTATCAATGCACATCCTCCAAGATCCATCCTTCTTTGGCACGAGAAGAGCGGGAACCGCACAAGGGCTCAAACTTTCCCGAATCAACCCCTTATGCAAAAGTTCGTCGACTTGGCATTGAAGCTCCTCATGTTCCTTTGGACTCATTCGATACGCCGCCTTACTTGGGATAGCAGCCCCGGGCACCAAATCAATATGATGTTGGATATCCCGCATGGGAGGAAGTCCTGACGGAATCTCATCGGGCACTACATCCCGAAATTCTTCGAGCAAAGACTTCACTACGGGTGGAATATCCCCTCGTTCTTCATTCTCCTCCAAGAGCACGAGTGCATAAGCCTTCGAAGAACGATCCATGACTTGGAGAAATTGGGATTTGGAGAGATAAGAGCTCCCTTCTCCCGTGACGGCCTTAGACTTGTCTTCCATTCTACAAGGTGCTAGAATAATCTTGACACCTTCCTTGACAAAGGAGTAGGTGTTCTTAAAGCCATCATAAATCATCCTTCGATCATATAACCACGGCCGTCCAAGAAGTAAATGACAC
The DNA here is from genome assembly GCF_007655135.1 of Punica granatum. Lineage (NCBI taxonomy): Eukaryota > Viridiplantae > Streptophyta > Magnoliopsida > Myrtales > Lythraceae > Punica > Punica granatum. Next base: position 43,527,555 of record NC_045127.1, on the reverse strand, counting down.
ACATCTATGGGAACCACATCGCACATAATCTCATCCTTATAATGCGTGCCAATAGAGAATTGCACCAAGCAACGTTTATTGACATGAACGTCGTTACCTTTCTTGAGTCAAGAGAGCTTGTACGGGTTCGGATGAGCCTCCACCTTGAGGTGCAACTTTTCCACCATGGTAGTGGAAATGGCATTCTCACAACTCCCACTATCGATAATGATCGTGCACACTTTGCCATGGGAAGTGCATCGGGTGTGGAAGATGTTATGCCGCAACCACTTATCGTCCTCAACATATGCGGACTTCAAGATGCGTTGAACGACGAGAGCCTTCCCTTGATCACCATAAGTGACCTCTTCTTGCTCAACCTCATTCTCCTCGTCGCCGTAAGTGTCGTACACCGGCTCATCATTAGCTTCCTCCACTAAGGAAATAATCTTCCGATTCGGGCACTCGGAAGCGATGTGACCAAATCCTCGACACTTAAAGCATTGTTTTGATATCGTGCTTGAAGTGTTGTGAGAAGTGCCACCTTGTGCGGGTGTAGCCTTGGAAGAAGAAGCCTTACTAGTCGATGATGACTTCGGAGTCGAAACACTCCCCCGGTTAGAGACCCCGTCTCTTCCCAAGGTCTTATGAGTACTCTTTTCCTTAGATTGCTTCTCCACACGAACAGCCAGCTTGCAAACATCCTCGAAAGTCCAATAAGGTTGCAATTGGACCACGTTACGAATCTCGGATCGAAGACCGCCAAGGTACCGAGCAATGGTTTGTTCCTCGGGCTCCACGATATCGCACTTCATCATGAGATGCTCAAACTCCGCGGTGTATTCCTCTACGGTCAACTCCTCTTGCTTGAAGTTGTAGAGCCGAGAGAAAATATCTTGCTTGTAGCTTGCGGGAAGAAACTTCTTCTTGAGCTCCCGTTTCATCTTTTCCCACGTCACAATCCTCCGTTTTCCTTCACGTTCTCGATGCCTCTTCAAGTTCTCCCACCACACTGAAGCATGTTTTTTCAATTTGATGGCAACTAACTTCACCTTCTTTTCTTCGGAAATGTTCTTGAAGTCGAAGACTCGTTCAACGGTAGCCAACCAATCAATGAAATCTTCTGGGTGCATTTGACCTTCAAAGTCGGGAATGTCGACTTTGACGCCATAATCCTCAAAACGATTCCTCCGGCCAAGTCGAGGAGAAACTCTTTCGGTGGACGAATCAGAATCTTCGTCATGGAAAGGGTTAACCTCCCCAACCTCGCCAACATCCAAACCATGATGTGTCTCGTCACGGTTTCTAGCTTGGAGATGCTCAAGTTGCTGTTGGAGTTGTTGCACTTGCCTCCTCAGCTCATCCATCTCGACATCACGAAGGTCACGCTCCGTGGGAGCCACGTTGACGTCAGGTACTCTACGTCGACGGTTCGCCATGGAAAGAACCATGGCTCTGATACCAATCTGATGGCGGTAAGGAGAGAAGAGAGGATCAAGCCCCCAAAACAACGAGCGAACGACCCAAAGAACCTTAGGAATCCACCTAAATTATTCGAAGTCAGAGAAGAACAACTCAAAGAATGAGTTACTTCTAGAATATAAATTGATTACTTCAAAGATGACTTGCCCATATCCTTACACGATCATCCTATTTATAGAACAAGGACACAAGGACTTTTTAGCTTCCCAAGACACCCCATTAACTCTAATTCTATCTTCTCGGATTTTTCTGGACACAACTCACGAAAATGACAATAACTTTTCCTAGACAATTCCAAATTACGAACAGTTTGATTCATCGGAAACTAGACTTCTAGGGCTTTCCAATGACATCTTATTTGACCCTATTTAGTGTAGAAACGACTCAGAAAACTAAGCACAAAATGACTCTTCGGTTTCAGTCCAACAACCTTTAATTATATTCTAGAACCATCATATGATATTCTCGTTTTCTCCATCAAACACTCTTGAACTGCTCTTGTTTTCAATCTACAGCAAAAAACTTAAAACGAGATTTTGCGATCCTGTAAACATCTAATGGGTGCTCAAGGGATTGATTACTTCAGTGTAAGACGCAGTCGATCATTGCTTCTTTGTATCCGGGAGGTTTATTCTCAGAGATCACGATTACACACTATTTATGATGATGAATAAAACCTTAAGTCGATTATCTTATTTGCTAGTTTTCGTCAGCCTGGAGATCCCGCACCAACACCTTATTCAAATATGAATAAAGGGAGCTCCAATAGAACTTTTGACTCCCAAAGCTGCATACACCAAACAGAATTTAAATGCCCTGATGAGCACAGCATCCATATCTCAAAACTCTAATCAATCCCCTCCTCCACAAATAACACCATGATTGATTTAATTATTTCAAACATGACGTCTACTCCACTAAGGTCGAATTTGATTCTCATCATCTCACCAATATGATAATCAGACACCGCGCTCTTTTTTTGAGTGATGACGACACCCTTTAACATGTTACATAGCTCTAAAACATACATGGATATAGATATGACCGCTAAATATCTGAATAAATCAAGTTAAATGCCAAGAGTGAGACCTAATCGGCACGAACTGACTGCATAGGAAGCAACTACATCGCAATTTAACATTGTGAATAAAGTTGAATCATTATGTTTGAGGTACAAACAACTTGGTGAAGCCAACTAGCTTTGCTTAATTATTATCATAAGTTGATCTAACCAATAATATCAATCTATTATGGGGAAAAAAAAAAGCAAAACGGAGAAAGATGCTTCATTCAGCACAAATTTCACTTTTTCTTGGACAAATTATGTTTCAGAATATGAGATCTCTCATTAACAATAATTTTTTCTAAGATTCTAAATCAGTCACACCAATATTAAATATTGGACGGCGGAGATCACTTCATGGAGGCACGATCCGAGCCTATATAAGCAGCATGAAAATGAACAATTGGTCTCACAACATCAGCACACAATTTAATCCTCTAGACATATATATTACTTATTGTAATCGAGAGGGGGTTTGGTTAGCGTAGGGGGTTCTAATGGGGCTCTCTCTCACTCCAACATTGAGGGGAGATGAACGGTAGACACAGCTGCTAGTTTATGGATACCCTTATCCAGGTTAAGGATGGATACACATGTATCATAGAGATCAAGCGGGAGTGTTACTTGAGTTAGTCGTGGTTACGATAATGTATCCCAATTTCCGGGCACTGGAATAAGGGTTTGCATGAGCTAGGAGATGAGGTTACCTCGATCCTTTTGGTATTGGAGTGAAGGGAGCTCCTTAACTCTCATCTTCTTAATTAAGCTCTTCATTTAGTCTCCTTTGTTTTTCTTCTTCTTCTTCTTCTCCTTTTCGTTTCCTTGCTCTTCGAGGATAGAGATTACAAAAATTTCTAACGGAATCGATCCCCATTCCGGAAGAGGAACAATAGGGACGACCTAGTTCCTCTTCCGGATGAGTTTCAAGTTGTGGCAACCTAACTACATAATGGCAACTCCATCCTGAGAATCAATGATCTGGATCGGAATTGCCATCTCATGCTTTTAAATGTGGCATTTCACGGTTTGATTTGACTGTCCGTCCCCTAACATCCTAATTCCTATATATAGTTAGGTCGTCTATCCTTGTGCACTGCATTATTATCTTTAGCACGTAGGTCATCCATTTTTATTTTTCTTTTCATTTTCAAGAAATGCTTAAGTTATATTAATTCACTTATTCGTGCATTCTAATCTTCTCTTCGTCCTGGGATTTGGCTCAAGATTTTTTATTAGCTTCTTGTTATTTTTAGGGCTGATTGTCCATCAAGCAGCAACTTAATAAGCAACTCAATAATCAATATGTCCTTCCCCATTTTTCTTCTTGCCATTATTAATAAATCACGAATCACTCGAATCCTGAGTTTATGTATATTACGTTGTTCTCCTTATTCCTAATTAACCAAATACAGATTTTACAGTAGTACATCGTCACCAACTTCATTGTTGGACAGCATTAATGGCCAGCAACAGCAAAGGGATTTGGATGATCTAGCTACTGCAGGCTTCTTGGATATCGGCGTTGCTTCACAGGAGTAGACAAATTTGGACTCTCATCGTTGAAGTGCGTTAGGAAGTAATATAGTCATAATGACGATAATCATATGTATAGTCATGGGATCGGGACATTCGTCTTGAATGAATTTCTGATACATCTTCTATAACCTTTCATATATACATATATATCATATATCGTCATCTTAAGAAGGAAATTCTCTACAGGCGCACTGTTATTTCTTTTTCTTGGGTGAAGAGCAGCATATATAGTAATATTTATGATCACGTTTTTCTGCATTAGGGTTGTTAACTGTATAAGAGGTCATAGTAATAGAAAAGAAAGTTTTGGAGTAAAATGCACTTTTCCCCCTGACCTATGATGAGAGTTTGGGTTTATACACCCCGACCTTCAAATTTTTGCAAAACACCTCCTGACCTTACCGAAAAATAAGCAAGATGCCCCCTCAACCAATTTCAGATCAAAATTCCGGCCAAAAAAGAGCACATGCCACTCACATACCAAAATAAAAAGAGTAAAATTGTCTCCCTAAAATAATAAACTAGAAAAAGAAAGCAGCTCAGCGATTGGAATTAGGGCTTCATCTCCTCCAACCCCCCGCGCCTTCTCCAACCCAGCGTCCATTCCTCCAACCCGCACCTGCACCATCTCTGGCGGCGGTGACCCATCCTTCTTGTCGATGAGCAAAGAAGACTGTAGAGTCGACTGTCTCCACGAACCCATCCCGTGGGACCCATCTCCCAGCAGCGACGGTCTCCTCTCCCCGACGCGGTCTCCTACAAGGCTCCAATGCAGCAGCGGCAATCCATCTCCCCACTAGCTCCCCTAGCAGCCATGGCGACCCATCTCCCTGCACGGCCAATCTTCGGTGGGTGTCTACCTTAATTGGCCCATTTCTTTGCTGAATTTATCCTATTCCTCCCCCCCCTCCCCTTCAATCTGCGATTTGATGTAATCGTTATGCAATTCAATGTCGAATTGGTGTTACAATTATCTTGCTTGATGGGTAGGTGTTGATTATCCTGCGATTTTGGTAGTTCCTTTCTGCGTTAAACTAACTGTGAAGGTAGCTCTGCAAGTTATTCCGTTCAGTCTCAGCTGTTTATTTGGGGTTGAAAATTTACACTTTATCTGCAGAAGCAAAATTTACCGAACTGAAGAACATGACTTGGATCATAAAAATGGAGAAATTTGCTCCTTCTGAGGAACTTGCATGAGTTATTGCGAAAGGACCTGCAAGTAAATGAATGGAATGAGCAGGAGTTGGAGGCTATAATCTACTTGCAATGACTACTTTGCCTGAAGCGCAAACACTGGGGCTCCACATTGATGAATTTTGCCAGGTTGAAAAGGCTGCCTATCCTGCAGCAATTGCATCTTGAGTTGGGGGAGTGACCCTACCATTGTCACTAGTGTTTCTGGGTTTATTACTACACTCATTCTGTGAATTATTAGATTATGAATGATTAGTTAAGATTAGTCACCTTAGTTGCCTATAAGCTCAACTGCTGTACTGTTTCGTCTTGTTTAAGCAATAGGTTGTGTATAAGGAGGAACCTTGAATTTTGAGTTCTTAATGAGCAACCACGGAGTTGATGAAATTGTATCAGCTGGTTCAATGGATCAGCGATCGAGAAGCCAATCCCTATGAGAAATAGCTAATTTGTACTAGTAACCTACTCGCACTCATAATTGTTTAATCATCAGCAGAAGGTGGAAATAGAATAGAAAGAATGTCTTCACAAGAAAATTTTCTGATTAATTTCGGTCTACACATTGAACCTGTGAGATTTTCATCATTTATGAGTTATGACACTAAGTGCAAATTATGTAAAAGAAACATGTTGAACTCCTTGAGATTAAACAGGTATTGCCTGGTGAGATTATCCGAACTCCAGATTCTATCAACATTTTGTTTGGCAAAAGAATTATAATTAGCAGTTTTTAAGTCAAAATCAAGAAAATAAGCCAGAATACCCACCACTCAAAATGATTTCAGATTCGCTAGATAGATCAATATTTACATCAATCATCCACCATTTACATCATTGATTTTTCACATCAACAAAATGAGGTCATTCATCCATCCAACCAAAAAAAGAAGAAGCTAGAAACCGTATATGTTTAATCCTTGGAAGAAAAATATATAAAAAAACAAGTACAGAGCTAAATCAGTATGTTCCATAATAAAACAAAAAAAAATCACTTCGTTCTCCAAATTCACTTTGGGTAACAACTTGCTACTGAAGACTGTGAAGCCATCCAATTTCTTCGGACCTCCAATTTCTTCCTTGCATGTGTTGCTGGCTCCGATTCATTAATTGCAATGGCTGTTAATTCCACTGTTCTCTCACTTGCAAGCTTGGCAACAGACTGTTGTGTTCCTTGAAAAATAAAATAAAAAAATTATAGGAAAAAGATACACCAAATTTAGGCAAGCAAAATTAAAAGTTAAACCAACCTTTTTTTTCTTCTTCTCTGTATGGTCACGAAATGATGTAGGGATGTCCAAGCCTAGTTCATCTGTCTTATTGTGTTTCAACGAGGGACAAGTCCTCAAATTGTGCTTCTTCTGCTTACAAACACTGCAGGTCATGACAATCCCCTTCCTCCATATCTTCCCAATATTCACAATAGACTTACCCTTAGCTGTATCTACTACCTTCTTGCCTCCCAAGTTAATTTCATCAGGTTGCTTTCTTCTATTATTCTTCTTGAGCCTACCAGGTAACTTCTCATGTTCTAGAGGGAGCATAGGTGGCATCTCAGAGTCTGGCCAACTATTAGATCCATCAAGAGTAGTCATAAGATGACTATAGATCCTCAAGTAGGTTTCTTTGTGATAGCACTCATCAACATATGCTTCAGGCTCTTCTCCCATGTAAAAAATGGCTGCAATTGCATGTGCACAAGGAATACCATTAAGCTGCCATCTTCTACAAGAACATGTTCGCATCCTCAAATTGACATTCAGCCTATCACCATAAGAATCCTCAGCTTCAAACTTGGCATCTCCATTCCAATGAACAATGAAGTCATTTGATTTCTTCATGAGATTCTCCAAAAATTTCTGAATAGCAAGACAAATCTCCCTTGAATACTTCTTCATTTGGTCCCTCCAAACATGAATTCTCTTCATTAATATTAGTCTCACAGTCTCCAACATGTCAAGTATTGGTAGACCTCTTGCACCAAGAATCACTGCATTAAAACATTCGCACATGTTATTTAACAATACATCACATTTTGATTGAGTGCCAAAGTATGATCTAGACCAATTTGCAGCTAGTCTTTTAGCAAGCCACGAGAAGGCAGCTTTGTCTCTGTCTCTTAGCTCCCTCATCACTGCTTCAAAATCAGAAACCTAGAAGCCCTGACTGCTTTCCAAAGTATATTTTTCAAAACTAACCCCTTGTGTGACTGCTTAAAGTTGCTATACAAATGCATCACACAAAATCTATGTTCAAAGTTGGGCATCAAAGTTTCAACTGCATCTATTAGTCCCTTCTGCTTATCAGACATTACGATCCACAAACCACTTTCCTCTAAGCTGAGATCTTGTATTAAGAGTTGTAAAAACTAGAGCCAGGAGTTCTTCTTTTCCTTCTCAACCAATGCATATGCAAAGGGGTATATGCCATTGTTAGCATCAATTACCACAACCCATAGAACTATGCCTCCAAGATATGTTTTCAAGTGGCAGCCATCAACAAAAATCACACGTCTGCAGCCATCGCGAAAACTTTTTTTCAGAGCTGCCCAACACACGTAAAATCGCTTGAACTTCATTTCATCCCCTACAATTTTGGTATCAATTCTCACAGAAGACCATACTATTGGGCATCTGAACCGATCCCCATATGTCTGACTTTAATTTTAGCCCTGTAAATTTGATACTTGCTAAATGATAGCCTGCATTCTTTTTCATCACCTCCATCATTGAATTCACCATCCAATCAGGATCAGTTTTTATCCTGTCATGATACTTGTTAGCTAGCCACGTAGAATTTGCAGCAATCACCTTATGCTTTCTGTAGCATTTATGGACTCCGTATAGAGTCTTAATCATCACTGTATCGTCATTTGGAAGCTTAGATGCATATAACTTCTAAGGACAGGTCTTGGTTTTGCACTTAGCTTGTACCTTAAACCTGTCATTCTTAGTAAACTTGATGTCCCTTCCGTGCACTCTGGAGTGTTGTCTGATAGCAGCCCTCAGTATGTTAGTATCTGTGAAGCACAGCTCTATTTCAAATTTTGGATCATCCATGTCCAGCTTTGGATTAAACACTTTGTACCCATCGTAAGTCGCTTTTGTGTTCTCTTGGTTGATCTTCTCATAAACTCTCATGGCATTTTTCCCCTTCATTTCTCTCTCAACTGATTGACTATCCAACCCAACCCATTCTGCCTCAAAGTCTATATTGTTCATAAAGTCCAAGTCATCTGTCTGTTCCCAATCACTATCAACCAGCTCCTTAGAGTTCTCTGAATCATCTCCAATGGAAGCTTCATCATCCTCCCCACCATGGTTGTCAGAATCGCGATTCGAATCGTAGAATCGTACGATTCTATGATTCATGAGGGGTCACCGATTCCGATTGCAGGGGGTGAGCCGAGATTTGTGGATTCGGGCCGGAATCGCGCGTTGAACCGTAGAATCATAGAATCAGCCCAAGCCCGGGCCCAGAAGGGGCCGAAGCCCAAGCCCATATTTTTCCCCCCTCTTCCACCCACCCTTTCTTCCTTCTTTCCAGTCGTTTAACCCTAATTTCTCCTTCTTTCCAGTCCAACCTTCGAGCTTTCGAGTCAAAATCTTCCATCCACCTGCTTCTCCGAGCTTCGATTAACGGTCCACCTGTTTCTTCTTCCGACAAGCTAACTTGTCTGAGCTTCCGTCCACCTTCTCCAGGTGACAGAGTGGCGGGTACCTTCTCGGGTCTTGCGGCTACTCTGAGCTTCGACCGAGGGCAGGGCAGGTACAATCTTCAATTCTGATCTCTCATTCTCCCTTCCCCAAACTCATGCTTGCTCGATTGAGTCGATTATGTACAGATTGAATCGAATATGCTCCCAGTCCCTTCCCCATTGTATCTTCAATTTCTGTACTGTCTTAGCAAGTTGAGGGGCGGTGAGTGGCACCGGAATCCCAGGTCACGCAAAGTTGAAGCGGATTCAGCCGTCTCCGACTTAGCCGAGGATTCTGTGGAGAGTACAGGCTTTTCTGCATAAAGCTGTTGACAGTGTTTCTAGAGGAAGAGGTGTGACTAATAATTGGTTATCATTGTTAGAAGGTTACAGTGTTTCTAGTGGGAGAGTTGTGACTGATAATTGATTATCATTGTTAGAAGGTTACAGAAGCAAAGAAATATAAATAGTTGATGTCAATAGAAAGGAGTTTTGGATTGCCCTTATGTAAATTCTGTCGATATTTCTTCATAATGCTTTTGCACATCTAACTTTACACCCGGCTTTTCTGCTTGGAATTTTACCTAGTGTCTTAAAACTGATAGGGCCATAATTGTCTCAAGAAACCAGTCTTTTCTATCGGTGTGTATTGGGATGTGAATCCACTGAATGGAACCATCCAAAGTAACTCGTGGTAATTTTATAATTATGGCCATATAATTTTATAATTCTGGCCATATAAGCCATAATTGATTTGTTGGTTTGTGATTTTTATTTGAATGACCAATGATTAATTTTTTTTCTCAGGAAAATATGCTACATATATATATATATATATATTATTTTAATTACAAGTAGAATCTTACGATTCACGATTCTACGACCCTCGACTGATTCTAGGTAGAATCACGATTCACAATTCTACGACCCTCGACTGATTCTAGGTAGAATCGCGATTCTGACAACCTTGCTCCCCACTATCATTATTGTCCAAAACAACATCCTCAATATCCATAGTCACATTTCTAAAGGGCTCTTCATGTAAATTAGAAACATCAATTCCCAGATTAATTTCTTTAACAGCAGTAGGTTCATATGACTCAGAAAAACTAGCATGACAACTCTTCAAATCAGATGCACCCTCAATATCCATAGTCACATTTTCAAAGGGCTCTTCATGTAAATCAGAAACATCAACTCCTAGATTAATTTCTTCAGCAGCAGTAGGTTCATATAACTCAGAAAAACTAGCATGACAACTCTTCAAATACGATGCACCTTCACTAATATTACTATCTACCTTTTGATGCTCAATAAAAATCCCAACAACCCTCTCTGGATCGGCAAAGTCAGACAATTTCATTACATCATGGTCATGTTCCATAAGCTGTAAAGCATTACAATTATTTGCCCATTCCCTACTGAAGTAAAAAGCAGTAAATTCTGTTACTCCAACTTTTTCAGCCATATCATGAATTTCTATCATAGACATCTCATCACCCTCACAGTAGTCAAAGTAGTTGACCTTTCCCCCAACATAGCACCTCGAGTAGCCAATGTTATAAAACCAACTGGAATGGTGCATCTTAATGCTGAAGAAGTCGTTGTTATCCCTTGCAAAAATTCATAAAGTGTTATTTTCAATATATGGAAATAACTAAGAAAAATCAAATGAAAACAATGATAAAGTAAGAAATTAAATAAAAACAATTTCAAAAGAACATATTAGTGTCTTTCTTCTTTTCCATATTATAGTAGAGGTACAACAATAATAAAGTAAGGAATTAAAAAACAAAATGCCAGAGTCCCCATTTCAACAACCAAAACAAATGCATATATTAAAGATGGTCCAAACAACAGATCAGTACGTGTCTTTCTCCTTTTCCACATTAAAAAATCAACGCAACCACTTTTTCTACTATGTTTTGGAAACTTGTAGGACCACAAACTTTGTTATTCTTTTTGATATAAGAGATGCATATTCTCTCTCATCTTCTATTCCATTCCACGAAAAAGGGAAGCTTCAAGAATATTAAACTGACCATATTCTGGAGTTGATTTTTCATGGTTTCCATTTCTCAACTTCCAAACCATCGCAATCTGTCGATTGAGTCTTGGTATGTGCCTACAAGAAGAAGAACTACAATAAATATTCCTTCATGTTGTCCATTCATTTAATAGCAGGTCCTTTCTCAATAACCCATGCAAGTTCCTCAGATGGAACAAAATTCTCCATTTTTATGATTTAGATCATGTTCAACACAGATGCAGAGCTGCCTTCACTGGTTCAACACAGAGAGGAACTACCAAAATCGCAGGATAATCAGCACCTACCCGCTGTCTGCAGTGAAGTCTAGCGGGGAGATGGGTCGCTGCTACTGCACTGAAGCCTGGTAGGAGATTGCGTCGGGGAGAGGAGATTGTTGCCGCTGGGAGATGGGTCGCACATGATGGGTTTGTGGAGACGGTCGACTCTGCAATCTTCTTTGCTCGTCGACGAGAAGGATGGGTCGCCGCTGCCGCCGGAGATGGTGCAGGTGTGAGTTGGAGGAATCGACGCTGGGTTGGAGAAGGTGCGGGGGGTTGGAGGAGATGACGCCCTAATTCCAATTGCTGAGCTGCTTTCTTTTTTTCTTTTTTCTTTTTTTTTCGAATTTATTATTTTAGGGAGACAATTTTTACCCTTTTATTTTAACATGTGAGTGGCATGTGCTCTTTTTTGACAGGAATTTTGATCAGAAATTGGTTGAGGAGGCATCTTGCTTATTTTCCAGTAAGGACAGAAGGTGTTCTGCAAAAATTTGAAGGTCGGGGTGTAAACCCAAACTCTCATCGTAAGTTGGGGGGCAAAGTGCATTTTACTCGAAAGTTTTGCGTAGACATTTCGCCCAGAAAAAGAAAAAAAATTAATTAGACAATTTTCCTCAAATAATTAATTTAATAAAAAGTTATTACTTAAATTTCAAGAATTCTGCTAATGTGTTATTTTTTCCCCTCTCCGGTTACGCAAACGGCAATGGATGGATAGAAGAGAAGAAATAATATATGGAGAGATTCAAACAGGTGACAATGGATACAATTAGTCATGTCTCTACCATTACAACACTAGCAAATTTGTAAAGAATAATATATGGATATGAATATAAAAATCGAACTCATAATCTAAGTTTCAAGTCAAGAGCAATGATTCTGCACCAAATCTCATTTCTCTTTATAATCTTTAGTTAGTTTTGTGTATCTCTTTGTACTTATATATATATATATATATATATATATATATTATATGGTTTGGTCTTTCGGTGCCTTATTTTAGTGCGTTGATCAAGCTCAAGCCGACAGCTTTTCAACATCTGATCTGCTGTCGACTTTGTCACTTGCAAGATCAAACGAACCACATGAAGAAATAGTCTCCGCCGAACAAACGGCCTGAACAACCATATTGCATTGAGCAGCTCTATTCCCTTTTTTTTTTTTTGCGAACACTTTTTGTGTCTATCTGAGTGCTAATATCTATAGATTTCCACCATCCAATTCTAATTACCATTTTCTTTTTACTTTTTTAGGGAAATCATTCTTTAGTAAGTCTTGATGAGGATTCATTATTATATCCTCTTTCTTTTGGGTGCTTTCACCCAAAGCATTGTATACATGCATACATACGTCACTCATCACATATTGCTGATTTTCTTTGGGTGTTCTCACTTAATGCTATGACAGAAATTCCAGTAATAAGAAAAGCCAAACCCAATGCCTCTAATTCATTTCAGACAAGTTTGTGACTGTAATGAACTCCTTTCTCTAATTTTCCTTTTCTGCTGTCCTAATATTAATACTAAGTTCATATGTACACTTAATATATGACTATCATTATGGTCATATATATATATATTAGACGTGCGTTCGTGTTATGTGCAAATTTTTCTAAAACTAAAGCAAAACTCGTCACTTGCAGCAAAATATTAGGAGATAATTCTACACTAAAAATATAGATAGATATATATGAGGCAACAAATGTGCATGGCAAAGTTTTATATCCTGTGAACCAACCGAAGCCAAGCAAGAAGCCTATATATGCGCTATATAAAAGAACATTTTGAAAAAGTTTGACTAGCTGTAAGTCCCCCCCCCCCCCCCCCCCCCCCCCCCCCTCCCCAAAGAAACCAAAAGCAATCAAATGAGGGTGTTGCGCAGTAACGCATGCCCTCGCATGTTGATTTAGAGGTTGTAGGTTCGATATCTAGTAGGATTACCAATACCCCTTATTAGTTATTTATAATTTTTCTTTCATTAAACCGACTCCTTCACTCCTCTAAAATGCCTGAAAGTGAATTCTTCTGACTCACCGCTATTTTGTCCGCGTAATTGTCGATACGTGATACTGACTAGATGAGAGACTCCCCGAAATTGGCGTGGTACGTATGATGGAGTCGTCACTAGTTAATTTAGGCTAACCATAAACCTATGATTCCTAAATAGAGCACGACACTAACCACCTAGATTTTTTGTCAGTCTTCGGTCCAAAGAAGCTAAGCTCGGGGGTTCTATTACGGGTTAGAAACTCACAAACCAATAACCTGCCCTAATCGGTACTCTAATTGTCTAAAGTGCCCATTTTTATTACTTTTCCGAGTTGAATAATCCTAATCTCGTGGTCTTCGTCATGTCTTCGTCATACTTCTCTCGATTCACGCATCATGAACTCACCCTTCTAACCCCGCTCACAAGAGTTATCAAATTGGTTCATTCCATCACACAATCATTGCATTCAATTCTATTTAAAGTGCCTAGGAACCAATTTGGAAATGTAATAAAGGCGTGAGGGCTGTTCTGCCGATTCTAGAAAACTTTTGGCGCAAATATGTAAAAAAAACGAAAACTGCGCAAAAGCACAAGTAAAATGCCCAAAAAACACCCAAAATGCCCAAGACTCAGAGATCACAGCCCAGGGATCATTCTGAGATTGTCCCACCAGTTCTGGGACTGATTCGCAGCTCAATAAAGCCCCGTGGGCCTAACTGTAAAAGTCGGAAACGTTTGCAAAATACTTGTGAAATGCCCAAAAATCAATCGAAAGGCCCAAGACTCGGACCTCACAGCCCAGGGATCATTCTGAGAATGTCCCACATGTCCTGCGGCAGATTCACAGCTCTGTAAAGTTTGGGAGCCAATCTGTAAAAATGAAAAAGTGGGTTACACCACTTCAAAAAAGCCTAAAAATCACTCGAAAAACCCCAACTCAATGTTTACGGCCCCAGGATCATTCTGGGAGTGTCTCTCAAGATTTGGGGTCCGATTTACAGCTCGGAGAAGTTTGGGGACTAATCTGTAAACTGGAAAAAGTTTTTGAGAACGCATGTAAAGTGCCCGAAACTTATTCAGGAGTCCCAAACACCCAAATCAAGACCTGGGGGGGTCCAAAGGACGTCCCGAATATTCTGGGGTCACTCTGCAGTTCTGTAAAGTTCGGGGACCATTATGTAAAGTCTGGAAACGACACGGGCTGAGTTGAAATCGAATGGAAATCGGGTTTTTGGGATGGAAAAACACGTTTTTAACCTCAAAAAAACGTTTGGACTGATTCTGGGGGCTCAGAAAAGTTCGAAAGGGTCTCTGGACTGACTTGTAGCGGCCTTAAAAGTTTGTATAAGGGAGCTGGGGGGGGGGGGGGGGGGGGGGGGGGGGGCGCGGACTGACTTGTAATGTCCAGAAAAGTTCGAAACTAAGTGTGTAGTTCCAAAACTCGTGGGGAAGCATGAAAATGATTTGGGGTTGAATCGGAAATCGGGTAGGGGTTTGAAAACCTACTGTGCTAAACGAAAATGCGGAAAAGTTCGAGAAAAACGAGTTGCTAGGCACTTAAACACTCAAGCACGAAGGTATGAACTTTTATCGGTCCTAAGAGTCGGTTCTAGTGATTATGCATGATAACCTACTCTTCTCTCCCATCTCTCGGCTTTTCTACGTAAAAAGAAAAAAAAATTGAGCACAATACATACATGCTCACGCACACACACCTCCTAGAGGTCTAGCTACCCATAATCTAACAACCGAGACCCGACTATTAGCCACATGATTTTATTATAAGTGTTCGTGGGGAGTCTGATTTCACCAAGTCGCTTTATTCACATCCCAAACCGGAGTTTTAGAAATTATACCTAAACCTTAAATTGGAAACGCGGGAACTTAGGGAATCCTCCGAGGAGTCGGAGAGTATGATGCCTAGGCGTCGGAGAGTATGATGCCTAGGAGGGGGAGTCGGGCTTGAGTGGAGCCTCCAAGGATTAGGGATGGACCGCCTTCTCGAGCTCTTGACTTCTCCTCGATTGGGAACCTACAAGGCAATCGTTAAGGAAATCGAGTGTTTGGTGTGTGGGAGGGGATGTAGATGAATGTCAGCTCTTTTTCAACGAATGAGGGGAGCCCAAAAGTCCACCTTGCTGAAAATTCATCTTCTATTTATCGGGGAAAAGTGGTTGGAGTCATTTTGCTAGCTTTTTAAAAGTTATGGGATGAAAAACAAAAAATTCTTTAAATCTAGGCGCTTCTATGACGTCACAGCACCCATGGCGGGATGGAGGCGTGGGTCGTAACCGCGCCCGGCCTCTCGATGAGTCGTTTTCCTTCGGTGGTCTAATTTGCAACTTTTTCAAATCTAATTTAAATGTTCTCTCTAAAAATACCCTTTGCCCTTGGAATAAATAGGAAGCCCATTTTGACATTTTTCGATGTATTTTCTGGTGTTACTTCATCTGAAAATATATTTTAAATTCTGAAAAATATTTTTCTCTTGAAAATTAGTCTCAAAACATATTTGAACATGAGAAATTAATTTTCCCATTCCACTGTCTCCCAAAAAGTGATAGAAAAATGAGAAAAAAATTTGTTTTTTCGAAAATACACCCGCGATGACGTTTTTCGCTATGCGAGAATATCGATTTCTTGATCTTGAACTCTTTCCCTATTAGATAAAATGTGGAAATTAAGGCATTTGCATTTTTATCAGTCAAGAGTAACTATGGTGTCGAAATTTTAAAGAAATTACAGGTGGTCAGGTTCCAAAATAAAATATCTAGGAATTACGTGCTATTTTGAGAAATTGCGTTTCCTGTGTGTGGACCCGAAAAAAATGTTGGCGACCACCGTATTGATTTCAAAAAGGCGCCGAACGCTTGAGGATCTGTATGACGGATCAAGAAGGTCGTCTTCTCACATTATCCTCCAGTGTTTTCTTCTCGTTTTAGGTCCGCTCTTAGATTGATAATGTGCCCGGGGCTTGCCCCCAATGGTGACCGAGCCTGAGTCGGAAAAAGGTGCTTACAGTTATATGATGCGTGATAATGGTTCAATCAATAGTTCTCTTTATCTATGTAAATCAAATTATGATCACATGTTGGGTCGACCTATTCAATCCCAACCAATATCCCTCCAGACATTAGGCTTCCTTTTCTTATATACTCTACCTATGTCATGAGCGTGTGATATCGGATTATTATAAGAGTAAATAGGTAATTTGGTTCCTGACTTTTGCAAGTTACGTCAATCAGATCTCTGACTTATTTTTTTATATAAATTTGGTCATTGAGTTTGTCAATTTGCATCAATTTGATCCCCTACTTTCAAATTTACATCAAATAGGTCCTTTCTACATCAATTACATCCTCCACTGAATAAAATTATACCAATTACATCCTCAGCTGAAAAAAATGACATCAATTACATCCTCCACTAAATAAGTTGGGTTCTTTGTGACGCAAAATACATCAAGTAGGTCCTTTGTGGTACATCAATTCCTTCCGTCAAAATTAGTTTGGAGGTATTAACTAAGGAGTATGTTACATCATTTAGATCCTTACTTTTGTTTTTACATCATCCTTTTTCCTTTTTATAACGGAAAATTTAAAAAAATAGTGGGGGAGCTCCGTTGGAAGCTCTCCACATCAGTAACCTTGCCCTTGGGGGAGGTCACCAGAAGGGCCAGTACCCTCCGACGACCTCCGATGGGGGCTCCTTCAATTTTTTTTAAAGACGGCGAAACGACGTCGTTTTGAGTGGTGGACTCAAAACAAAGTTGTTTCAACCTTTAAAGGGACAAAAACGATGTTGTTTTGGGTCCATCCCTCTAAACGACATTGCTTTTGTTGTCTTTCTAAAAAAACATATATATATTTGAGGGGGAGCTCCGGTGAGGGCTTTTTCGTCGGTGATCTCCTCCCCAGGCGAGTTCGTCGAAGGGGGCTTTGAAATGGGGGAGAGTTTCGACAGGGACTACCCACTATTTTTCACTTTAAAATTTTTTTTTTCTGTTAGAAAGGTATAAAGGAAAAAAAAAAGAATGGATCTAAACAATATAACATACTCCTCAGTTAACGTTATAGTTAACACCGCGATGACGGAAGAACCTAAATGATGCACCAAAAGAAGCTCTTTATGTATTTTGGGTAAAAAAGGACCCAATTGATGTAGCGATAATTTAATTGATGCAGTTTCTTTTAGTGGAGGATGTAATTAATGTAATTTCCTTCAATGGAGGATGTAATTGATGTACAAGGACCAAATTAATGCAAATTGACAAACTTAAGGATCAAATTGATGTAAAACATAAGTTAGAAATCCGATTGATGTAACCTGCGAAAGTCAGGGACCAAATTGCGTATTTATTCATTATTATAAATGCAATTACTATATATATATCAGTGAGTGCCCTTTTCCTTTGGGAGAGAAGTATTTCCTTTTTTTTTTTATAAACGGGATAGAAGTAATTTCATTATGCAAAAATACATTGTTTCCGTTATCGCAAGTACTTTTCCAAAGCAGCAAAATTCAACTCTTTCATTTAATTATGGTAAATTATTTCTTAAAAATTACAAATCAATTATAATATATAAATTCGGGGCGCGGGGAAATGGTTTCGTCACGCAAGGTTAATCATAAAACCCGCAATTCCAGATAATGGACTTCTTCATTTTCAACTAAATGAGCTATTATGATAATTTATTTGTCTATATTCAACAATTTTTTATACTTTTCCGTATTATTTGTATGTATTTAGTATTATTTGAATGTATTTATATATAACTATGAGTTTTCTTGAAAAATCAAAAGTTTTTTGGATAATTTACATAGACTCATCAAGATGCGAGATATATTTTCAAATTCAATACACTAAATATCCTATAAATAGACGACATATTTCATTTCGTTTGCATAATCTTTCTATTCGTTTTTTTCTACCCTTTGAAGTCATAGATGATTTCACTCTATACATATAAAATTTGCATTCTTAAAAGATTATAGTAAGTATTTCCTTTTTGTCTTATTTCACTTTTTTTATCCCACTCACTATTTATTTGACATATTTACTCAACGCATACATTTTTTCTATTTATATTTTTTCGTAGCATATGTATTGAAATATTACCGCACAACGCGTAAATATCAATTAGTTATTTATTAAAAAGAAATACATAAAACTGCCAACGTAAGGGGCAGGTTAAAGGGTTAGTTAGTTATAATTTAATCACTCACACAAACTGAAAGTAGGAGATATTATATATATATATATATATATATATAAATTTCGCATTAACAATTATGAATTTAAATCAAGTCCACGTGCCATTCTCCTTTCCTATGATTACTTGAAAATAATGCAACGAAGATTAAATGTTATGTGACGGAGATGGACGACTGAAAATTTATAATTAAATTATCAACCATATCATGTGGTAAGGATATCGGTTAACTTCATAGAATCTTCTAAAAGGCTTTCGCAAACTGGAAGTTAGGCCTACGTACAAATCGAAAGCGAGAGAGATCGATTGCTCATAAGCATGATACTAACGATGCACCAACAGTTACAAATTTAAACCAATTTCATGCGTCATATGCACTTTTCCTAAAACTAACAGAAATTAAATGGTGAAGATTCGACGCTATGTAATATTGGAAACGAAAAAATCACCTAACAATTTTAGGAAATTTAATATCAATATTCTCAAACTAGTCAATCCCATGAGCATACATAATATGAACCAGAATTAGTGCCGGCAGTTATATCTTAATTCTTATGATATGGGAAATCTATAAATTAGTAATGGACCATAAATGTAAGCTTGGAAAGCTGGATACAAGAAAAACCTTAATATCAGCACAGATTTCGCTGCAATCTTACATATATATATATATATATATATATATATATTTGGGGGGTAATATGCAGTCTCACAATTTGATTGGTCCAAATCCAATCTAGAGATACCCTTAAATAAATAACAATAAATGCACCCCTTGAAGGAGAAATATTCTTGCCATATATATATACAAATAGGATCACCAATATATACCCAAACAAAAGCCAATCAGTCTCACCTTTCTCTGTAAATTTTAGTAGCGAATGACAAAGAAATATTCTGGGAATATATATATATAGATAGAGAGAGAGAGAGAGAGAGAGATCAGGTCTTGGCTTCGTGGCAAGGGCAAGAAAGGGGAGCTCACTTCACTCCAAAACTAAAAGGAGACGAGGGTGACTTCGATTGCTATTTCATGGATACCCTCTGTGTGCAAGTGAAACTAGGATCTGAGTGCTTGATTGCTGTTCATGCACGTCGAGGGTTTGCATGACATAGGAAACGATGTAGCCTTGATCCTTTTGGATTGGCGTGAAGGGAGCACCCCGCATCTTTGCTTGAGGGGCTGTAATGATTCAGGATATATATATATATATATATATATATATTTATGTTTCTGTATTTGTGTTTGTAAGTATGATGTGTATCGCATCGCAATTACAGGTTCGGGGCCGTCTGTCAATAGCATTCAGCAGAATCTGGCAACTGTACCGGGAAGTGATGGAGATGTTCAATAATTTGTGATAGAGAGGGAAAGGATGGAAGAGTAGATAATGAAAGCAACATATAGGCAGGGAGCAGCAGCTTGTATACATTTATTTACGGATCATATATATATATATATATATCTTTATGAAAATAAAAATTGTAACACCCACTAAATAATTTTTTTGCCTTGTTAAGCATTTCCTTATGTATAAGCTAAGCAACTTTTTTCAGCGATTTGGAAATTTCAATCTCTAACATACGAATGTTAGGTAGATTTATTGATATTCCAAGCCGCTACTTCCCTCTATCTTCCAGCGTAATTGAATTCGAATTTGACAGAGATATTTAGTATACTTGTCATCATATATTATATAAATTTGACTACCCCATAATAAATGGGGGTATAGTAGTCAATTTCTTACTAATATACATAGATTAATATGTCATATAAAATGAAGAAACTGCTGATTCAAATCACTTAATTATGAAAATTATGAATATTTATAATTATTTAAATAAAAATCATTACTATGAAAAACTGAAATCACATGTTGTCATTTTAATAGGAAATAACTATTCATAATGTTAGATAAATCGAGAATATCTATAATTTTATAAATTTAATTTATTCAAATGAATTTTTAAAATTATATCTATTATTTTTGTTTCAATAGTAAATAAATTTTCATAATTTTAGAAAAGTTAAGAATATTTATAATAGTATAAATTTATACTTATTAAAAAATTAAAATTATAACTACACTTATAATAGTCCAATTAAGTAATCTCTCACGGAAATAATTGAGTCGTTTAGCTAAAATCATTCAAATTCACGAAACTTAATATTTAATATTTGAGTAAGAGTAGCACAATGAATAGCATAATAATTTATATATTTTTACATATATCTAAATAGATATTTCACTCCCTCTTACTAAAGAGTGGTCGAGCGGTAAAATTATATAAATAAAATATAATCTAATAGGGTGTATATATGCCTTATGGTCAATATATCTTTGTGGAAAGATATGCATATATTATATATGTGGTAGAAATAAATTGCAGTCAATAAATTTATTACCTTAATTACTATAATATTAAGAAAATATTAATTTCCACCTCTTAATACTAAATAAATTTGTTTCAAATGATAAACTCCACTAAATTGTTTGCATTAAAAAGCCTCATAATATTATTTTACCATCAATATCAATTCAATCTAAATTTTACCACTAATGCCATCAATTGATGAAAGAATCATAAATTAAGTGACAATTAAGAGAAATGGCATTATCATGACTATGAAATTTGAATTATTTTAATTGCATAGTATTGAGGTAGTACTTGTTGTTGATATTTGATAAATTACAATTACGAACCAAATACTAATGTTGGCGAGCATGTAATATGTAACAATATTGAGAATATTTTTTCAAAATAGTATTGTATTTTTTTTCCTTGCTCGAAAAACAAATATTGTAGCATGTACCAGGGCGGACTTTACATTCTGTTGTTTCAAATTTAATATCTATAGTATATTTTCTTTTCCTATTTTATTGTATGTCCAATTACTTAATTAAAAACATAATAAGTAACATCACACTATTACCAGGGACATTACAATATTATAGTCCTTTTAACCGAAATAATACAATACTTTGTTTAAAGAGTGAAACTAACTGTAACTTAAGCCCACACAGAAACTAAAAACAAGAGATAGAGATCACCTATTCGCATATCACAGTTCTTGCGATATGCAAAATCCAAAATCTACAATGGCCCATAAATGGAAATTTGGAAAATGGAGGCAGAAAGCACCTTCTTAATTTCATACAACACCTTGTATTTGGAAGCATAATGCGCTCCGTCACTAAAATAAAGTAGTTTATTAGCAGATAAATGATCAATTTTAGTTCTAAAAAGTCACTTTTAACAACTAAAATATTTTTTAATCATGCATATATTTAGTTGCCATGTCTTTTAGCTATGGAGTTGTGGCAAATAATATGCAACTAAGTTTTTTTTAGTTGCTAAAAAGTCACTTTTAACAACTAAAATATTTTTCAATCATACATATATTTAGTTGTCGCGTCTTTTAGCTATGGAGTTGTGGCAACTAATATGCAACTAAGTTTTTTTTAGTTGTTATAGGTTATACCAACTACATTTTACCACTTAGTAAAGTGAAAATGTAGTTGTTAAAGAATTGGTTGCATTTCAGTTGTAACAGCCTAGTAACTAAAAAAATTGACAATTAAATATATGTATGGCTGAAATATATTTTAACTGTTAAAGGCGACTTTTTAGCAGCTAAAATTGATCATTTAATTGCTAATAAACTATTTTGTTGTACTGCGTCTAATCTTAGTTCGAACCTGATTGGCCCAGTAAAGGAGTAAATCTTTTTAAATAATGAATTTAGTCCATTCACAGTATTCTACTACAAGACATTGTTTAAGGTTTGGTTTAGGAGTGTTGTTAGTGAAAGAGAAATGTCGAACTAGAATTGCTAACAATATTTGCATATTTTCAAAAGTTATTTAAGTGTTTGTTATGTATGATATAAATTAATTTTGTGGTTTCTGATAAAAGATAAAATTCCTGACAAATACATAAATAAAATATAAATTATTATTTTCTACATAAATTATTATGGTACGTTATATGTTCTACATGAATAATTAACATATTTGATCAACAAAATCATATGATATAATCAATTATAAATTACACATATCATACATTCCATGTAATTTGATAAGTTATGGGAAAACGACCGAAAAATTCTGATCAGTAAAAGGAGCTAGAGGATGAATAATTGAATTTAGGAAATGAAGGGTATAAAATCTGGAAATTAAGTTTATCGAGAAACAAAAAGGGAAATTGTCACAAATATTAATTGCGGTAGAATAATCAATCCAAAAAGCAATATTTCCCTGTTCCAAATTATCAACGATGGGACTCAAAAGGAAGAAACGCCGTCCAAGGAAGAGTCCACCACACTCCTACGGGGTCGACCCACTAGGGTCATAATTAATTTGATTGGTCAAAATTCAATCTTGAGATATCCTTAATAAATAACCATAAATGGACTCTGCTGAAAGAGGATAATCCATCACATATTTAAGGACAAAATTGACAATGTAGTCCCTAAAATATACACCTCACTGCAAGTTCGTCCCTGAAATTTATTTTGTGTACTAATTGGTCCGGACGTTGCGAACGTTAGGACGAATTGGTCCTTCCGTTCGAAAAAATGAGAGGTCCCTGACTGAGATTGCCTCTGGACGCCGTTAATTGCACTGTTGATCGTCCCCTCAAGTGAAAAGGCTTCCCGCCCCTAATTGCCCCAAATTTCTGTTCGATCAAACCCTAATTGAGCTTGTTGCTTCCACTGCAATCATCAAATTCACACAGACGCCTCAAGATTTCTGCAATTGAGAGTGTCGCCCGTGATCTTCCGAAGTTGCAATCGTAGTTCTTGGTCTTTTTCCGGTGAGCAGCATCTGGGATCAACCGCTGCGGGAGTTGGCTCGCGCTCGAAGGTTGTTCTGCTGCGTTGCACATGGGCAGGAGGTCAGTTCAATTCCTGATTGTTGGTCGTTTGTGCGGTTTTGAGTTGTTTTTGGGGGGTTTCCCGGGACAAAAACAACCATGTGCAAGGTGCTTGCGTTGTTTTTGGGGGGTTTTCCTAGATGCTCTCTCATTACCAAGGTGCTTGGGTCGTTTGTCTTGATTGCTGGTTTAGGCTCTATTATAAGATTGCATATAACATAACCTCAGGCTTATAGTTGATTTATTTGGTTATTCATTTGATATTCTTTTGAATCTTATGCTGATGTGAGGTTGCAGTTATATGTCATGACGTGAAGCTGCTGAAGGAGAGATTCAACTCGGGTGTTTCTCTCAGCAAGTCTATTTCCTTTGGGCAAACAAGTTGCATCTTAGCATCCTCGAGCTCGTCCATCAATAGCAGTGCATCCTCAGATCGAATTCCTGATTATGGAGAGACCTGCAAAGCTCCAAATGATAGTAGCCTGGAATCGTCAATTGATGGTTCATCCTCACGAAAGGAATCAGAAGACAAGAACATCGCTGGAGCAGAGCAAAAAGAGCTATCGGATGAAGGGTGGGAGCTCTATGAGAATTGATGGAAGTTGATTGCAGGCAATGAAATGAAAGACGGGAATTTGTTAATAATCGTTTACGGTTCGGTTTGGTAGAGTACGAATTGGCATTTTGTACAGAGAATAGATCCAGAATAATTGACTGAGTCTTGCGTTCTGTTTCCTTTTGCGGGTGGTTGCTGCTGTTTAACTGATACTACATTGATGGAAATGTTCTTTGACTATCTATATACATATAGGCTGCATGTTTATTTTTTGCTATATAGTGTTATGCAGTACTTGAGCCGAATGCAATATAAAATAACTTTAGTGTCTTGGCAGCATAACAAAGATATTGTTTTGACCAGACAGTTGTTTCTTTTAACATCGAATGAATCTTATGTAACTTTTGTGAGCTTTTTAGTTGGTGAATCCAAAGATCGGAAATTGCTATATGGAATACATACGAGTTTGCACTGCTGCCATAGATCGTTTTCAATCGCTTTTACGTGCGGCAATTACACTACACCAAACTCAGTAAAGAGTACAAGCCTTTGAGATACAATAAAGTAATAAAATGAGTATTCAGTTGTACGCACAAAAACTTGATCTTTTCTGTTTCCTCTTACTGATGATTTTATGAACAAGAGCATTATTTCTGACAAAATCCTAAGTCCATTCCGCAGTGTTCAATTGAAAACAGAATCATACAAAGGCCTTTCTACTCATCATCCCAAGACTGACAAGACGAGATATACATATAATACAGACACCACGGAGTACGAAAGCTCCGCGACAAGCTGGTATATCCCCACACCAAAACAAAACAAGGCAAGAGTTTGACCAAACTAGCAGCAATTACAACTCTCTTGCACACTTTGTCGCTTTTAACACATCTTTTACTCAAGCTCTGTTCTGGCAAAATCATGTGCTTCATCCGTCTCCCAATGCTTTCTTTATGTCCGCCTGGGTCAAGTGCATCGAGGGCAATATGGAGCAAACATAACGAGTAAGATGACGAAAACTAGATGGCAATCAACTCAACTTTGCAATAAGCATACAAAATGGTCTACAAATGAGGGAAATTGTAAAACACCTATAGACCAAAACATTGCTGACTGACTTGTCAATGTTTACACTCATACATGCATAATATGGATGGACGTACATACAGAGAATTCAAATATTAGGCATGGTATTCAATATATGCATTTAAACCAGATCGATTGAAAAGTTGAATGATATGTGGGTCATGTCTTAATTGTCATGGACTCATGGGATCAACGATGGTGAACACACCACCTATATGAACAATTCTACTCTGATTCTCGACAAGCATCTCTGCAGAGAGGGAGAGAGTATACCTCAATAGCTAATGGGCAGGTAGTTGGACCATAGCGCTTGATGACTTGCCCTTCCTTGTTGACCAGGAACTTGGTGAAGTTCCATTTTATTCTAGAACCAAGAAATCCACTTGCATTTGATTTAAGGAACTTATACACCGGAGCTGCATTAGGTCCATTCACTCGCACCTAGAAATTGCAAGTACATTGAGAAAACGGCTGTGAAGAGAAATGCGTGAAGAGATAAAAAGTTCCATTAATCTTCATTATGGCAATAGATTTATCAGGAGAAAAGCACGAAAACAGAATCTCGATAAACTTGCTTATTTTTTTTCCTCATAAGTCCATTTCTATCTCTGGAATTCAGAAGTTCGAGCACATTCAATCAATCAATACCAATGCCACACGATCCGGTTAGGTTACGTATTTGCCAAATCATCACTCGGAATATCGGGCCCTTTATATTACTTTGCAAGGAAAATATGCAATTGGTTATCCAACATTAAGCTCATGATTTGCTAGTAACAGGAGAAGGAAAGGCAAGGAGTTTCCCTGAACAACCATGTGCAAACCCCCAAAAAACAACCCAAAACCGCACAAACGACCAAAAATCAGGAATTGAACTGGCCTCCTGCCCATGTGCAACGCAGTAGATCAGCCTTCGAGCGCTCGAGCCAACTTCTGCAGCGGTTGATCCCAGGTGCTGCTCACCGGAAAACGACCAAAAACCACGATTGCAACTTCGGAAGATCACGGGCGACACTCTCAATTGCAGAAATCTTGAGGGGTTTGGGTGAATTTGATGATTGCAGTGGAAGCAACAAGCTCAATTAGGGTTTGATCGAACAGCCATTTGGGGCAATTAGGGGCGGGAAGCCTTTTCACTTGAGGGGACGACCAACAGTGCAATTAACGGTGTCCAGAGTCAATCTCCGTCAGGGACCTCTTATTTTTTCAAACGGAATGACCAATTCGTCCTAATGTTTGCAACGTCCGGACCAATTAGTACACAAAATAAATTTCAGGGACGAACTTGGCGTGAGGTGCATATTTCAGGGAACAAATTGTCAATTTTGTCCATATTGAAGGACACTAACATTATCATATATCCTATTGAAGAGTCTTTTTGATATTTAAGATTTTCATTTTATTGTATTGGTCCTTGAACCTCTCTCCTAATAAAAAAAAATCCTTCAGTCTCTCGTTTCTCTTTTATATTTCAGGAAGAAGAGAGGTGGAGAGTGGGACAGGCAGGGAGCAACAACTAGCTTGTGCATATTTATGGATCATATATCTACTTATGTGGCATGTCACTAAATCGTAACGCCCACCAAACAAGGTGAGGGAAACGCTAGCAGTAAGCTCTCGTCGAATGAACGGAGGGCTCTCATCCACGAGAGCCCTATTATTATTATATAAGCAATATTTGAAAATAATTGACAATCAATAATTGCATGTGAAATTTTCGAGATTAAATAATAGGTCTTAAGAGAATAACACTTACTAATGAAGAATTATACGGGGCAATGATCATTTTGAATCCTATTATTTTCTCTCATTAATTGTTTTAAAATATTTAATTATACGAATAATTGGTTTTCTTTTCATTTCATTTATTGCTTTAATTAATAATTGTTTCCGATATCGAGAATATAATTGATGAACATGAAACATGAAAGGACATTGCATCACCACCTGAGGGAAAGGCTAGCGGTAAGCATTCGTCGACGAACGGAGAGCTCTGGTTCAAGGGAGCCTACTATATATATATATATATAATAGATATTGTGCAGACAGTGACAAACTCAACCGAATTACATCGGTCATGTATTTTCTTTTCATAAAAACAAGCTGAAAAGAAGTACTGATTATTAAATTTTATGCCACGAGACACATTTTGAAAATTATTAATTAATGTATCAATTACGTAATGTGACTCGCAAACAGTTAACCATATAGAAGACTCTTTTAAATAGTTTAAATAGTTGTAATGAAAAAGTCTTAAAAGTAATGAGTATATCATGAGCAATGTCACAGGCTAATATGATTCTTCAATTCCTCTTAATTTTTAGTAATATTAAAAAAAATAATGTTGATATAAATTTCTTTTTATATGTGTCTGGTTATACAGTATCACGTGATATATCCATTACACACAATATCTTCTTGTAACTTAGTCCACCATAGAAACCAAAAACAAGTGATAGGGTCTGCTTATGAGCTATCAGATATATACTAGTGACGCGGTAAAGGCTATGAATTTAAACTGATTTCTTTTGCCATTCACCTTTTGCAAAACTAACTAAAAGAAATAACGAGAATTACATGATATGCTGCAGAGACAAATCGACCCCCCAATAAATGTAGAAAAAGTAATCAATTTTCTCAAACTTGTCAATTGTACCCTATATTTCTTTTGGTGAAAGTGAATCATAACCTTTGAATATATATTTCTTGAAACAATATTAGTGGCAATATATCACAGTTCTTGTGATATGTCCACAATCTGTAATGGATCGTAAATGGAAATTTGGGAAATGCAGACAAAGAGCAACTCCTTAATTTCAGCAGAGAATTTGCAAGGATTACAACCTTCTTTTTTAATATATTACACCTTATATCTTGAAGTATAATGGGCCCCATCTAATCTATGTTTGTATCTGATAGGCTCACTAAAGAGGTAAATCTTTCTAAACAATGAATTTTGTCCACTCGCAATATTCTACGTGAGACTTTGCTTAAGTCTTAGTTTGGAAGTGTTGATACTGAAATAGAAATGCCAAACCAAAGTTTCTGAAAAATAATTGGTTATTTTTTCAGTAAGCAATGATTGCGTATTTTCAAAAGTAATCTAGGTGTTTCATATTTTATTGTTTAAATCTGCTAAAAGCAAATATTTGATATAATAAGTATTAGAAGAATTAATTTTATGGTTTCTGATAAAAGATCAAATTACTGATAAGTACAATAATAAAATATAAATTAGTATATTCTACATGGCTAATTAATATATATGAAAAAATCATATGACATAATCAATGATAAATTGCACATCATATATTACATGTAATTTGCGGGAGTGTGCTTGAAAATGATGTACAAGTTATGGGAAAACGATAGAAAAATTATGATTAATAAAAGGGACAAGGTCAAATTTGGTCATCAACCTTTAACTCTTTTTCTATCTTAGTCCCCTGAGGTATGTATAACCATACGCTTTTGGCGAGCTTCAACGCCTCTCCTGGGCAACATGCTCAAGCCCCTACGTTCCATTATACACATCCTCAGAACTTATATCATTAATACCACAGATTCCCTAGAATTACCTCGGATCGAATATCTGAGCGATATTATTCTTTTTGATGTGCAGGATCCTCATAAGAGGCAAGCACAGAGCATACTCAAATTCTTTCTGATGTGCAGGATCCTCATAAAAGGCAAACACAGAGTATACTCAGAGTTAGCTCCTGGTATTGAAGAATTACTTCGAACTCTAAGAACCTCTTCTGCCTGAAAGAGGAAAGCTTAGAAGGCCATGAAGAGAGTATTTCAGAAAGAAGAGTTTATTGCCCGTTCTGATCTGAAAATTACAGAAGACGAACCCGCAATTTATAGGCGAGTGTCGGTAGAAGAAGACAAACAAAGAACAGGAAACCCCCTGCTGTCATGCAGGATAGGTCACGGGCGCGAAAGTTGCGCCGGTTACACCAAATGAAAATATTTAACGCTACTACAGTAACTGCTACAGTGACTTTGCTACAGTGACAACCGACAAAATAGTAAATATTTTTAGGCTGAAGTAGTTAGATCGTCTCCGCTTTCGATGGAGTCGTCACTGCTGTTGTAATCACTGCTTAAGACCTTTTTGTTGACCATTCTTCTCTGCTTGTCTTTTATCTCGTGCAGAGCCCAATCAATGTCTTCAATGGTCAAGTCATCATCCCACCATTCACGTGCATGTGACTGTGTAGGTAAGACAGGCTGAGGCCAACTATCGAGATTATGCAAATTTGCAGTTCCACTTGGTCCTGCCCGGTCACTAGCCTGGGCTGCCTACTAGGTTTGGTCAATAGGAGGATTGAGATCCAATTGCATGAGATTTTCCAGTTGCATGAGGGCTTATGGATCAGAAGAATATGGGTCTTGTGAGTCAGGATGAGGGATAGAGTCAGGAAGATGCTGATCTTGAGAGGCGGGAGGAGGAGCTGGATTCTCCTCATTGTATTCTTTTAAGGCCTGCTCAAGACTGGGCCAAGTGCGCTAATAATCCCCTGGATAGTCCCAATCCATAGGAACTTAGGCTGGTGGCCATATGACCTGTGGGACTACGCCATTCTTTTTACAGATAATCCGTTGGAATTCTCTGTATGCAGAGTCGTTATCTAGGATATCTGTGAGCAAAGTTTGCCAAACCTCTGAAGAGTAAGTCCGTTGAAACTCTGATGGCTCTCTTTAGGCTCGAGTGCTTCTTCTCCTGGGGGGGCAACGTACCACATCTGCTGGAACATAACTATAACATGTCTTTCTCCATATGGCATTGGCTTCACCCTTCTTGCTTCTTCAGTGAAAAGTTCTTCCCATTGCTGAAGTGGTTTGAACCATTCGAGGAACTGGATAAAATGAGTGTCTGAATTCCTTTCTTTAGTAGAGTAGCTGATCATATTTCGCACAGCAACTTGACGGCCGAAAAACCCGAGCATTTCTATTAGCTTGAATTGGATGCCAATGGTATAGCAGTGGCATGCATACCAATAGAACCATTTCATGTTTCAGGATACGGCGCAAGTACGGAGTATCGGAATGGATGGATGTACGGGAAGTGGGGATGCATCCTAAAAGGAAGGAGAGTGAGTCATCCATAGTATCGGAATATTCTCCATTGATACCGCCAGAGGAGGTTGCGTGCCTCAGTCTGAAACTGTTTTTCTCGTACTAGGCCATGGACTTCAGGGGGTAATGTCCCCCCTTATTCTTCCAAGGCTTCTCCAATGAACACCTGCTGCTTGGTTTTGGGCTAGTAGAGTTGTGAACTGCAGCCTTGAGAACATGTAGATTACAGGCAAAACTTGTAGAGTATGCCGAGTCAGTGCTTATTCCTTCCTTGACAAGAAGTCCACCAGCGTATTGTGTTTCCCTTTGATGTGTTTGACTTCAAAGTCAAACTTAGAGAACCATTCTGCCCACCTGAGCAGTTGAGGGTGAGGCAGTTGTTTCTGCTTGAACTGCAACATCTTGGGGAAGCTAGACATATCCATTTCCACGTGGAATTTGTATCCCACCAGGTGGAACTCGAACTTCTTTATCCCATTCATGACCACCGGGATCTCCTTGAAAGTGGAGTGATAGTGTTGTTCTGACGGCTTGAACCTTCCACTCCTGTAGCCACAGATATGGCGCTTGCCATCTAGTTCTTCGAGTAGGACCGTTCTCCAGTATCTGTCACTTGCATCAGTATGAAGAATCCTTTTTCTGGTGGAGGGAATTTGGAGTGGGAGCAGGGACTACAGTTGAGCCTTAAGCTCTGTAATTACTTTTGTCTGGTTTGGACCCCACGCAGGGGCGTCCTTCTTCAGCATCTTTTCCAGTGGGCGAGTGAATTTGGCTATCTTCGGAAGGAAATCTCTGAGGTAGTTGACTGTGCCAAGAAACTATTGGATCTGCTTCTTGGTAAGTGACTCCTCAGGGTACTTGAGTAGCTTCCGAGCCACATGTGGCTCTGGTTGGTACTGGCCATTGGCAAGCTGCATGCCAAGAAAATTGATCTCACGTTGGCCAATTATCGTTTTCTTCTCAGAGAGCATGATCCCATAGTCTTGAATAATCTCTGAGAATCTTCGGAGCAAAATGATATGGGTTTCTTCTGATGGGCTGAACAGAAGGATATCATCAATGTATACAAGGGCCTGGTCCATAATAGGAGCAAAGACTCGGAACATTGCCTTCTGAAACAGCGACCGAGCTGTCTTGAGCCCAAAAGGCATGACCTTCCACTGGTAATGGGCATTTGGGATACAAAACCCAGTTTTGGGCCTGTCTTCTAGATGGATCCCGAGTTGCCAAAAGCCCGCCTTCAAGTCAAACTTCGAAAACACCTTAGTCTTTGAAAGGCTAGAGAAGAGAGCCTGTTTGTTCGGCAGTAGAAACTTGTCATCCTGTAGGAAGTGGTTGAGGGGCTGGTAGTTGATGACCAGCCGCAGCTTTCCTCTGACTTGCTCAGACCGCTTGTTGACATAAAAGGTCTCACAAGCCCATGGTGCATCAAAGGGCTCTATGAGATCTTGTTGGAGTAACTCAGCACATTCAACAGTGGCAAGTTTCTGATGCTCAGGGTTCATTCCTGAGTGACTGGCTTTAGTAGGATTGATGTCCTCGTTTTTCTTGAATGGCAGTTTGACAAAGAACTGCTCATTTTTCCATAACGGATGAGGACACTTCTTGAGGAACTCAGAATGGGAGTCCGCACAAGAATGGTGTTTTAGCTCTTGCACTAGTTCACTAAGGATCTGTTTGACTTCATCATCTTGTGCCATGAAGAGTCGAGGAGTTTGCACATGCGGTTGAAAGTAGTGCTTAAAACGGACTCCTTCTGGCGTCATCCTGAGCTTGTTTACTTTAGTGATGATAACCCAGTCGATGACGATATCCGTCCTGGGTAGGGCTGAACCCAATACCCTTGTAATGAGATAGCATCCAAGAAAAAACTGAATCTTGAGGGGTCGGCTGATGAGGTGAGTGGAGAATACCTTGTTGGAGGCGGTGCTGAAAAGCTTGATGTGTGGCTTCCAGCATTCTTTGGGTAGTACCTCCGGGTTCATGATAGTCTGGGCAGCTCCAGTGTCAAGGAACGCAATAACCTTGATAGGTTTCGTGTACTTAGATGTGAAGATTGAAACTGGAACGTGAGGAATTGAATTCACCAAGTTAATCATTTTAGTATCCCCTGTTGCCATGTAGCAAGTGTCTGAGTCAGACCCTGAAAAGTTAGAGTTTGAGTCAGTAAGAACTTCTAGAGCTGCTATGGAAGATGGCCCGGCTTCTTCATCCGGAGAGAAAAGGGATTCAACATCATCTTTTTCCAATGAGATCCCTGTTGCATTTTCTAGTTGCTGGACGAGCCTTACTCCTTGCTTCGGGGCCCTTGGACAGTTCTTAGCGAAGTGGCTTGGTCGATTGCAGATATAGCACCTAGAGGATTTGTACTTTCTTCCAGACCTGCGCTTCTTCCTCAGGTACTTCCATTTCTTTCCAATATATCTTCTGGACTTTGCTTTTGACATTTTCCACTTCTTATAGTGCTTCTTCTTCTTTGTTGGGTAGCTACAATCTTTCTCCCTGCTTGAGCACTTGATGTACAACTCGGGCCGTTTACAGGCCTTCTCCATTGACTTGTCTCCCTTTAGTACTTCTTTGATGGCTTGTTTCTTCATGCAGGCATCTTCGAGGGCCACGTGAATCTCCTGCTGGATTTCTTCAACAGTACAGTCAATAACTCTTCTGCCTCTAGCCTGTAGTAATCTTTCCGCTTCTCCTGCCAATGATGCAGGAATAGAGGATAGAAATACTTGCTTCAGGGAGATGTCTGCTCCGAGCTCATAGAATAGCCTTACCATGTGCTTGAAGTGTAGGTTCAGATGCTTCCTCTTGTAGGAACAACACTTTCTTTCAAAGAATTCTTTTCGTTTGAGTTCTCTGAGATCTCCAGGATGTCCCACAAAATAAACGTGCAGGATATGGATTGCTTTTGTAGGGCCACTTACAATGAATTGGACTTGTTCGTGGTCTGCCAGTCCAATCTACCAGTTTCGTAGAGTCCTAGTAAACCGAGATACGAAATCTGTCATGAGCTTATGGTTGTCACAAACTGTGAGTGCTTTATTAGTGAGATAGGCCAAAAACTCCTGGAGCCTGTCTGGCCATTTCAAGTAGGGAATATCGTCTAGAGTAAGAACAAAATTTCCCTTGGTTGGTGCTGCTGGTGCTGCTGCTTGTGGTGGATCCGCCATTTTAGATCTGGCGTTGTCCGAATCAACTCTATCTCCCCTTCCCATCATCTTTATCGGGGGATAAGAGCTTTTGTCTCCCATGAGTCTTTTAACTCCTCGGGAGAGGTTTCTGATGATTCTTCCTCTGATACTGAGTCAGATGTTTCTTCTTTAACCACCATCTGACTTTCTTCACATTGCTCCTTAAGAAAGGAGCTCAGAGGATTTTCCTTAAGGAAAACCATAAAGGCTCCCTGAGGATCTTCTTCTTCATCACTTTCGTTCTTCTTTTCCTTTTCTTCTTTTGAAGGCTTTGAGACAGACGGAACTAGTCCTGGAGGAGTTTGATACACCTCCTTCTTTTTCTCTTGGCGTCTTTGAGCTGCCTCTGTAGCCTGTCTTGCCCTTTCCCGTATTTCCACAAGTGTAGCCTTTTTAGGCTGCTGTACCTCTTGAGAAAGAGGGAACAGTGAGAGCCTTGCAGGCTTACTTCTTTCTTCAAGTGGTCTCTCCAAAAAGTTGAAGGGGCTTGTGGTCGGGGAAGTTGGCGGCGATGGTGCTGGAGTTCCAAAGAGAATCGCAATTTGGTTTTTTAGTTTGCGAATCTCTTCCTCTTTTCTATCCAGATCAATCTGGAAGTATGAGACATCAGGAGTGTTTTCGATCTCTTTGAGTCTCTTCTGTAGTGTCCGGAGGAGTGACTAGGTCTCTTGATGGTGCCTGTCAACCTTGCCATCAAGCTGGCTGACTTTTGCCGTTAGTGAGTCCACCTTAGTCCCAATGAACGAGAGTACACGGTTTTGTGAGACCGCGTTTTCAGACTGCCAATTAAGAATAGCCTCCTCAGAAGTGACAAATCTGGGTCTCCCTTGCTCATCTCTCGAGGTTGGATTTGGGACTTTAAAGGCATGAGTATGCCTCCCTTCGCCATCAGTAAACTGTCCCAACTGAGGAACTATTCATCATAACCAGGCGAGGTTGGACGGAACATACAGGCGGGAGCTGCCTGTGGAATAGCAGCGAGTTCACCTTTATGCTCCATCTTGTGGACAAGCCTCTCAGAAAATGAACGCTGGCACCATATCCTTGAGATAGTCCCGAATTTCTTCAAGATTTTCCCACTTCTGCTTTCTAACCCACTTGAGAATGGGCTTGTAGCAGGGTAGCACCTTTTTCTTCTTCTTTAGAATGGTTGATAAACTATCGTCTGCACTCGGATCTGGATCTGGCTTGGGATCTGCTTTCTTCTGTGCCTCCTCAGAACAAGGAGGGCCTTTTCATTTTTTCCTATAGCGGACATCACAGTCGCCACAGTTGCAGATATCCCAATAACAGTGTTTTCCTCCAGGTTCACGGAAGAAATACATTGGCATCCCATTACCCTTAAAAGAGAGAATAGGGGCATTTGTTTCTGCACCTTCGGGTTGTCCCACACTCCTTCTTCTGCAGGCTGCATCATCATCATTGTTTGGAACATGGGAGGAGCGGATGGCTCTAGGTTCTCAACTGGACAGTGGTCAAATGAAATCACAACCTTTCCATCTGGTCTTTTCCCAAACTTAGGCTCGGAGGACTGGATCGGCTAAGCATTTTGATGGAGACGCTCATAGTTGATGACCTAGGTCTCTAGGAGCAACTTCACAAGGTCTACTCTGAAGATCTGTCTGGCAACATGGACGCAAGTGGGTGCGTTAATGGAATCCATAGAAATGATGAGGGCCTCCTCGGACCCTGGGAGCGAAAGATCCAGAGCATGGTTCTGGACTCGGTAAGCCATCTGGTAGTGAAGGGTGGCCGCCACAAAGTCTTGAACCTGTGGGGCTCCAGTGATCTGGAGCTGGACCTTGAGGGCTGTCAAAAGCCGCGACTCTGAAAGAACCATGTTAAAGTTAGGAAACAGGGTGACAAAGACTGTCCCCAAGTTAAGGGTAGTCTCTATCGTCCCTATACAGGCATGCTGGTACTCCAGAAATCTGGTATCCAACAAAGCCATGCGTGCCACGACGAGCTAACCCTTCCTGCCATGATAATTGAGGGCAAGTTGGATTGCGCCGAAGTGAAGATGGGTGTACCCCTGAGAGATCCACTGTCGTGGAAACTCTAGAGGGATTTGGAGAGTCACGAACTGTTCAGCTTCTGAGGCCTGAATAGGATGCTGGTCAAACCTCGTAGACTAAACGTATTCCTTGTTAGGTATCCCTCCAATTTGGAGGAAGTTTGGCTCAAATTTTATTGGGCTTTTATCGGGCTTTAATAGGCCCAAGGACCCACTTTTGTTAGGGTTTATTTTTCAGCAAACCAGCTGAGGAATAGTAGCAGCAGATCAGCACAAAAATACAGAGAGCAGCATAGCTGTTTTTTCAGCGCGCAGCTGAAGATCAAACCTAGATCGGAAGGGTAAAAGAACTCCGATTGGGACGAAATTTTGACAGAGGCTTCACGACGTGTGGGGCTAAGTTCTGAACGGTCAGAATTTCTATTCGAACTCTATACGTGCTGTTTCAGTTGACTTTGTAATCCAACCAGTGTGGGTGACGAATTTAGTGTTTGGGTGATCCAAGAGAGTGTTTCTCTTGAGTTTGGTGATCCAAGGATTTACCCTTGATGAAAAGACATTGTATAACCTTCATTCATAGTGGATCATTGATTCGGAGTTGGTCCCGTGGTTTTTCCCCACGTCGGGATTTTCCATGTAAAATTCTTGGTGTTCTTTTCCTTACTGCTTGTTGGTTAATTTGATTAGTTCCTATCTTGATTACACTAGTAGGGGAGGAAGATTAATTGCTGCATTATTGTTTGGTTGAGTACATCCCTTCCCAACAAGTGGTATCAGAGCCTCGGGTTAGAGAAGTTCGAGTTTTTTTAGTGTTTTCGAGATGGAGGAGTCTACAGGATCTATGTTCAAGTTGAATGCAACCAACTACTCTATATGGAAGTCTCGGATGGAGGATCTTCTATTTTGCAGGGATTTGTACGATCCCATTGAAGGGGATTCCGCGAAACCCAAAGATAAGGATGACAAGGCTTAGGAACGCACAAATCGGAAGACTATTGGTTTGATTCGGCAGTGGATAGACAATAGTATTTATCATCATGTTGCTCAGGAGACAAATGCGAAAACTTTGTGGGATAAATTGACAAATCTCCACGCGAGGAAGACTCCGCAAAATAAGGCCTTTCTCATGAAGAAGTTGGTTCATCTTCGTTACCAAGATGGATGTGATATGGCTGTGCACATGAGTAATTTCCAGGATATTGTTAACCAATTGACGAACTTGGAGATAATACTACCCGATGAGCTGCAGGCTTGTCTACTTTTAGGGACTCTACCGGATAATTGGGATACACTTGTGGTTGCATTGAGCAATTCTGCACCAAATGGGAAACTATCGTTGGCCACGGTGACAGATAGTTTATTTAATGAGGAGACTAGAAAGAAAAGTTATGGGATTTTCATTCGGTCTGAAGCTTTGGTTATTGAACAACGGGGGAGAAGTCAAAACAAAAATTCCTCTTCCAAGCATGGTAACTCACATGACAAATCGAGGGGTAGATCAAAGTCAAAGACGAGGAAAGTGGTCACTTGCTATCACTGTGGAAAAGAAGGACATTACAAAAGGGAGTGTAGAGCTTTGAAGAAAAATCAGAATGGCAATAGTGAGAGTAAGAAGGAAGAAGGCACTACAGTAGTGACATCTGATGGAGAGATCTACATCGTTTGTGATGAAGCCTATGTGAATTTCACGTGTCAGGACTCTACTTGGGTTGCAGATACAAGTGCCTCATTTCATGTCACTCCTCATCGGGATTTCTTCTCATCTTACACTACCGGGGACTATGGTTATGTGAGAATGGGGAATGGACAATCATGCAAGATTATTGGTATTGGTGATGTCTGTCTAGAGACAGAGCTTGGCTGCAAGTTGCTTCTGAAGAAGGTGAGGCATGTTCCATAAATTCGCCTTAACCTAATCTCGACGGGTCAGCTTGATGATGAAGGCTACAGTAACGAATTTAGCAATGGGAGATGGAAGCTCTCCAAGGGTTTGTTGATTGTGGCACGGGGTCAGAAGACCGACACTCTCTACAGGTTGCATGCCAGACACAACTCCGGTCAAATTAATGTTATTGAGGATTATCCTATCGAGCTATGGCACAGGAGACTTGGGCATATCAATGAGAAAGGTATTCAAATTCTTACCAGAAAGCAGTCTTTGCCCGTTAAAGGTATGCACTTGAGCACTTGTGATCACTGTTTAGCTGGTAAGCAGAGGAGAGTTTCTTTTGTTAGAAGTCGTCCCTCTAGATGCGATCATATACTTGATCTTGTGCATACTGATGTTTGTTTCATGTCGGATAGATCTCTTGGTGGTGCTCTCTATTTTGTGACCTTTATAGATGATCACTCCAGGAATGTTTGGGCTTACCCTATAAGAACTAAAGATCAGGTGACTGAGATTTGCAAGAACTTCCATGTAGTAGTGGAAAGAGAAACGGGCATGAAGCTGAAATGTGTCAGAGCTGATAATGGTGGTGAGTATAGGGGTTGATAAGAGAGGATTTGTCCATGAAATGGGTAAAATTTAGACTCGATTTTATGTTGTTTTCATGGTATCTGATGCTTGGATGACGATTTCTAGGAAAACTTGTGCAAGAAAAGAATTGAAGGCAATTTGATGCATATTCGGGATGAATTGGAGACCATTGAAGTATCAAGATGAAACTTGCAAGGATATAAGGACTTCTGGTTAGTGGTGCACCACGTGCACAACCGATTTTATTTTGGGGGCTTCGACAGGCCTTGCCAAAATTTGGAGCCGTTGCCGGGGAGGCAATTTAATTCTCTTAATTGTTGAGCTAATATATGCCCCGTTCTTCTCATACAGGTGAAATTATCTTTGATCCAGAGATCGAGAAGACCGCAAGGGCGAATCGGAGAGCCAAAAGGCTAGCCGACGGGCTTGTGGAGCCAACCTCTTCTTTCAGCGACAGTGAGAGTGAAGAAGAACAAGAATTGACTGCAACCACAATGGCTAGAGAACGAACATGGAGGGAGCTAGCAGCTCCTGACTTGAACCAACAACCATTGTGTATTACATACCCAGAAACAGAGGCCGCCTTCGAGCTGAAATCAGGACTGATACACCTTCTACCTACCTTCCACGGACTTTCAGGAGAGGACCCACATAGGCATCTCAAGGAGTTCCACACCGTGTGCTCCACGATGAAACCCCGAGGGGTGACAAAGGAGCAGATTAAGATGAGAGCTTTTCCTTTTTCCTTAGCTAACAAGGCCAAGGATTGGCTCTATTACTTACCGCCGGGGTCCATCGCTACATGGAACGATCTGAAGAGACAATTTATCGAAAAATTCTTCCCAGCTTCGAGGCTAGGCACCATCAGAAAGCAAATCGGTGCCATTCAACAATTCTCGGGTGAGACGCTATATGAATATTGGGAGCGGTTTAATCAACTCTACGAGAGCTGCCCCAATCATCAAATCTCAGACCAGCTCCTGCTCCAGTATTTCTATGAGGGTTTGCTCCCTATGGATAGAACCTTATTAGAGGCAGCAAGTGGAGGAGCATTAGAGGATAAAACATTACGTGAAGCTCGAGATTTGATCTCTAGAATGGCAGCTCATTCTAAAAAATTTGGAGGTAGACAAGATTCAGTTTCTAGTAGAGTGAACGAGGTGGGAAGCTCGAGCCTAGAGGGCCAAATATCAGAATTAACAACTTTGATGAAGCAAGTGGTATTGGGCCAAGTACAAAACACCAAGAAATGTGGCATATGCTTCCTCCAAGGCCACACCACCGACGCTTGCCCACAACTACAAGATGAACCCGATTCGCAAGCAAATGCCATCAGCGGGTTCTCAAATCAGCAAAGGCGGTACGATCCATACTCCAATCAGTACAATTCGGGATGGAGAGATCACCCCAATTTGAGATATGGACAGCAGAATCAGCTGACACCACCACAAGCTTTCAGATAGAAGAAACCCGATCCTCCACATAACCAGGAATCAAACTCTTTGACATCATTGGAAGACATCGTGAAGAGCTTAGCAACTAGAACCCTTTCATTTCAAAAAGAGGCAAGGGCGAGCATTCAAAATCTAGAGAATCAAATGTCTCAACTCGCCACCACCGTAAGCAAACTAGAAGGTGCGAAAGGGAAGCTACCATCCCAAACGGAAATAAACCCAAGGGAGAATGCAAGTGCAGTCACGCTAAGGAGTGGGAAGGTGTTGGAACCTGCAGTTCCTTCTAAAAATCGGGCACAAGACAAAATTGATGAAGGTGAAACAAAGAAAGAGAAGTCGACCGACGAGACGAAGGAAGACATCATTAACACTCCCATCCAAAAGATAGTCATTCCTCCACCATTCCCAAGTCGATTTGCGAGAGCTAAGAAAGAGAAAGCGGAACAAGAAATTCTCGAGACCTTCCGGAAGGTAGAAGTGAACATTCCTCTACTTGACGGGATCAAACAAGTGCCCAGATATGCTAAGTTCCTCAAGGAACTATGTACCAACAAGAGGAAGCTGAGTAAGGGCGAAAAAATAAGTGTGGGGGAGAATGCATCGGCCGTCATCCAAAGGAAATTGCCACAAAAGTGCAAGGATCCAAGTATGTTTACCATTCCATGCACTATAGGTGAGAAAAGAATTGAGAAGGCCATGCTAGATCTAGGTGCATCCATAAATGTCATGCCTTTATCCATTTACAGGACTTTGAATTTAGGGCCTTTGAAGGACACTAAAATTATCATTCAGCTTGCTGATAGGTCTAATTCATACCCTGAGGGAATGATTGAAGATGTGTTAATTAAGGTCAATGAATTCATCTTTCCCGTAGACTTTTATATCATTGACATGGGTGACAAGCACAATTCTAACTCGTCACACATTTTGCTTAGAAGACCATTCATGAAAACGGCCCGAACAAAAATCGATGTGCATAATGGGACACTTTCTTTAGAATTTGATAAAGAAACGATTACATTCAACATATTCGATGCTATGAGACATCCAGATACTTTGGAATCTATATCTTGTATTGATGTAATTGATTCGTTTGTTCGAGATGTAGCAGAACAGATTTTTGTGCAGGATGAGGTCGATTGGGCAATCCAACAAATCAAGGATTATGATGCCCAATGGGAAGAAGATGGAAGAGCAAAAGATTCAATTCAACCTTTAAAATCACTTATAGATGTGTCGATAAGGTTTGAAAGTTCAGTTTTACCATTACCGACTTCCACTGATCGGATTCTCCCTTCTATTGTGCAGGCCCCCAAGTTAGAATTGAAGAAGCTTCTAGAGAACTTGAAGTACATTTATTTGGGTGAAAAGGAGACCTTACCAGTCATCATCTCAAAGGAACTAACAAAGGTACAAGAAGAACAACTAATTCAGGTTTTGAAAGAGAACCAAACAGCCATTGGATGGACGCTTGCAGACATCAAAGGCATAAGTCCCTCTGTGTGTATGCACCGAATCTTATTGGAGAAAGATGCACAACCAAAGCGAGACCCACAGAGGAAGCTTAATCCAACAATGAAGGAAGTCGTTATGAAGGAAATACTTAAGCTCCTGGACTTAGGAATTATCTACCCCATATCAGACAGTCAATGGGTAAGTCCGATACATGTGGTTCCTAAGAAAACAGGACTCACCTTGGTGAAAAACGAGCGGGGTGAGTTGGTTCCGACAAGAGTGCAGAACGGGTGGCGAGTGTGCATTGACTACCGAAAACTTAATGCGGCTACTAGGAAAGATCACTTTCCTTTGCCTTTTATCGATCAGATGCTTGAAAGACTAGCTGGTAAGTCATACTTCTGTTTTCTCGATGGGTATTCGGGATATTACCAAATAGTGGTAGCACCAGAAGGCCAAGAGAAAACAACTTTTACCTGTCCGTTCGGTACTTTTGCTTATCGTCGTATGCATTTTGGATTGTGTGATGCCCCTGGAACATTCAACGTTGCATGATGAGTATCTTTTCTGACATGATAGAAAACTGCATAGAAGTGTTCATGGATGATTTTACAGTCTATGGGGATTCTTTTGATCGTTGTTTAGCTAACTTGTCCAAGGTCTTGCACCGTTGTATTGAGTCGAACCTAGTACTTAACTATGAGAAATGCCATTTTATGGTGACTCACGGTATAGTTCTAGGTCATGTGATATCTTCTAGAGGCATTGAAGTTGATAAATCCAAGGTTGATCTAATTTTAAATCTACCATACCCATCTAACATTCGAGGTATTCGAAGTTTTCTTGGCGATGCAGGTTTCTATCGGCGATTTATAAAGGATTTTTCAAAGATAGCTCAACCATTGTGTCATTTACTTCAGAAGGACACTGATTTTGTATTCGGAAAGAATTGCAGGGAAGCGTTCGATAAGCTCAAGGAGCTCCTTACATCAGCTCCAATCATCCAACCACCTGACTGGAAGCTCCCTTTCGAAATCATGACCGATGCAAGCGACTACGCTGTAGGAGCTGTTTTGGGGCAACGAATGGATAAACACAGCCATGTGATCTATTATGCCTCCAAAACCTTGGATGCAGCGCAGCGCAACTACTCGACCACAGAGAAGGAGCTTTTGGCCATTGTATTTGCATTAGAAAAGTTTCGATCATATCTACTGGGATCGAAAATTGTTGTGTTTACTGATCATGCTGCACTTAAGTTCTTATTGGCCAAGAAAGAGTCCAAACCTCGGTTAATTCGTTGGATCCTTTTGCTGCAGGAATTTGACTTAGAGATCAAGGATAGGAAAGGATCTGAGAACTCTGTGGCAGACCACCTGAGCCGACTTGTGCGAGATAAGAACCCCTTCCTATCTCCGACTCCTTCTCAGATGAACACATCTTTCACGTGCAAGGAGAAGAACCCTGGTATGCCGATTTGGTAAACTTCATTGTAACAGGTACATTTCCCCCTGGATTAACTAAGGTAAGACGGAACAAGCTGCGTAGTGACTCTAGATATTACATATGGGATGAACCATATTTTTGGAAGTTGTGTAGCGATCAAGTCATACGTCGTTGTGTTCCCAACAATGAAATTCATTCCATCCTAGCACATTGTCATTCATATGCATGTGGTGGGCATTTTGGGCCCAAGAGAATAGCTAGGAAAATTATGGATAGTGGATTCTATTGGGAAACGTTGTTCCGTGATGCACATGGATTTTGTAAGGGTTGTGAAAGGTGTCAAAGAGTCGGGAATATATCTCGTAGGAACGAGATGCCTCAAGTGCCCATGCTATTTCGTGAAGTTTTCGACGTTTGGGGCATGGATTTCATGGGACCTTTTTCTAGTTCATTTGGTTTCAACTACATTTTGCTTGCCATTGATTATGTCTCTAAATGGGTTGAAGCAAAAGCTACTCGGACTAACGATGCTAAAGTTGTTGTAGGATTCTTGAAGTCTAACATCTTTAGCAGGTTTGGAATTCCACGAGCCATCATAAGCGATCAAGGAACCCACTTTGCAATCGCTCCGTCGAAGCATTGATGAAGAAGTATGAAGTCCATCACCGTGTAGCCACCACGTACCATCCTCAATCCAATGGCCAAGCCGAGGTGTCCAACCGGGAAGTTAAGAGCATTTTAGAGAAGACGGTCAACCCATCAAGGAAGGATTGGAGTTTGAGATTGGATGATGCGCTTTGGGCCAACAGAACTGCGTATAAAACTCCAATAGGTATGTCACCATACCATTTGATTTTTGGGAAGCTTTGTCATTTACCGGTTGAAATTGAGCACAAAGCCTTTTGGGCGGTCAAACAATGCAATATGGATTTGAGGCATTCCGGTGAGGAAAGAAAATTCCAGTTGCAAGAACTGGAGGAAATCCGCCTTGAGGCATACGACAATGCAGCCATGTATAAGGAACGCGCTAAATTGCTTCATGACAAGGTACTCCTTCGGAAGGATTTCTCCATTGGCCAAAAGGTATTACTCTTTGATTCAAGATTGAAACTCATGCCCGGTAAGTTACGTTCCCGGTGGAAAGGTCCTTTCGTGGTTTATAATGTGTTATCTAATGGGGTTATTGAAATTTAAAACTTGGAGACGAACCAAATTTTCAAGGTGAATGGACATCGATTGAAACCTTTTGTCGAGAATTTTGCAGTGTCTCTGTTGGAAGAAATGCGTTTATCGCACCCCATCTACATGGATTAGCAGGTCAACGGCATCGTCGAGCTAACGACATTAAACTAGCGCTAATTGGGAGGCAACCCAATCTTGAATTTTCCATTTTATTTTAGTTTCCCTTATTTTATTTATTTATTTATTTATATATATTTTTTTACGCGGACACATTGCACTGATCGAGTCTCATTCGGTTCTCTAGGAACATAGTCCACTTCCTACCTCTTCACTACTGCCGCAACGCCTAACTCTCCAGCTACCCATGGTGATCCAACACCCGCACCTGGACCGCTACGAGAAAGAACAGAGGCGCCAAGGTCGGATGTTGGAACGCATCCCTATCACCGTCACCACAGCCCCACCAGTCGTAGGGGAGTCTTGTTCCTCTCTCTTTTAGCTTGTGTCTCTCATTCTGTTTTATAGTTTGTGTTTGCATCTTGCATATTGTGTTGTGTTGTCCACATGGAGGACCATGTGAGTCTTAAGTGTGGGGGGTTTTATTCTATATGCATATCACTTACATCTCATTGACATTCACATGTTGCATTCTAGATAGTTGCATACTCATGACATTTGCATGATAGGGACCCCCATATGATTAGCAAGATTATACATGTTTGAGTGAGATTAGCTTAAGTCATGTGATAGATGAATTGCCTAAGAGAATTAGCCCATAGCTCGAGTTGTGAATCCGGTACCGAAGCGTGTTGATACAGTAAATAAAAAAAAACACCTATGTGAGGTCTTGGGCCAATGATTGATACACCTCTCTATCAATCATTTTTTTTTCTTGAGTGTGTCATTTCATGATTAAGTACTCTAGAACTTGCTTGGAATCTTGTTGAAATTTGTTTAATTGCAAGCATGGAAATGATGAAGGCATAGGATTATCGATTGAGCCAAACAACCTGCCCATCATGTTTATCCCCTTAGTGAGCCCCTTTGAGCCTTGATGATGTGAGCCTTTCCTTTCTTCATCCATATTGCCTTATCCTAAACTATGCACAAGACGTCTTTTTAGAAAAATCATGTTCCCTTTTTCTTCATGATCATAAGGAAAGTCGAGCATTTAGCTTAGATGAATGGGGGAAATGAGTGGTGAATATTTCGTGTGCGAGAACAATGGAATGAGGTTATTCATTCTTAAAAAAAAAGTGAGGTTATTTATTCTTTAAAAAAAAAAAAGGAAAAAAGTGCTCATCCATATCGGTATCAATTGCACATCATCATGGGATCTGGAATATAGGGAGAAAAGTGTTGATTTGTTTGAATCGTATTGTAATAGTCAAAATGCTCTGCTTTTCGTATGGTTGTCTTGTGCTTATATGAACCCGAATTTTTTCCACCTCTTTTTGTCCAAGCTACATTACATTCAGAAAAAAGTCCTTCAGATTCATGCCTTGCAAGTTATTTATAGTGGAGATGAGATGTAAAAGCAAGCTTATGGTAGTGCATTCTCATGAAATTGGATTTGAGTGACTAACACATAGACTAATCACTTGAGAGAGAGCGCATACACATCCCTAGTGAGGATTTACTATGTC
This sequence comes from Punica granatum, assembly GCF_007655135.1. Classification (NCBI taxonomy): domain Eukaryota; kingdom Viridiplantae; phylum Streptophyta; class Magnoliopsida; order Myrtales; family Lythraceae; genus Punica; species Punica granatum. The sequence continues at coordinate 43,482,620 of NC_045127.1, read as the reverse complement.
AACATGTTAGGCGACGTTTCTTGGAGTAAAAGGGAAGTTCATTTATGCAATTTTATGCTCTCAAATGATTTAGTTGTATACTCATTTGGGTATGTATCGTCTTGTTAATACTGGGGAGCTAGATTTTTCTTTGATATCTTACTCGAGGACGAGCAATGTTTAAGTGTGGGGGAATTTGATAAGAGAGGATTTGTCCATGAAATGGGTAAAATTTAGACTCGGTTTTATGTTGTTTTCATGGTATCTGATGCTTGGATGACGATTTCTAGGAAAACTTGTGCAAGAAAAGAATTGAAGGCAATTTGATGCATGTTCGGGATGAATTGGAGACCATTGAAGTATCAAGATGGAACTTGCAAGGATACAAGGACTTATGGTTAGTGGTGCACCACGTGCACAACCGATTTTTATTTTGGGGGCTTCGACAGGCCTTGCCAGGGGTCCTTTCGAGAACTATTGCAGGACTCACGGTATCAAACTTGAGAAGACGGTACCGAAGACACCACAGCAGAACGGGCTTGCAGAGAGGATGAACCGCACAATTGTTGAGAGAGTTCGTTGTATGCTTTCTCAGGCGAAACTGTCTAAGTCTTTCTGGGGTGAGGCAATGAGGACAACGATTGATCTTATTAATCTTACACCGTCAGTTGCACTTGATGGAGATGTACCCCAGCAGGTGTGGACCGGCAAGAAAGTATCATACAAGCATCTCAGAGTCTTCGAGTGCAGGGCATCTGTTCACATTCCTCGATATGAAAGATCAAAACTCGATGCCAAGGCAAAACAGTGCATCTTCTTGGGTTATACACATGAAGAGTTCGGGTACAGGTTTTGGGACCCTGATAGCAAGAAGATCATCAGGAGCAGGAATGTTGTCTTCTTTGAGGACCAGACAATCGAGAATTTGCAAAAGTTAGAGAAGGCCAGAGTAGGCAATCCTCACGAGATCTCTATTCCTGTACCGGTTGATGTAGAGCATCCAGTGGAAGAGGTACCTGGTGAGTATGAAGAAACCACGACTGGGGGGTGAGATTCCTCAGGTAGATGATGATGTGACTACGGATGATACAGGCTCGCAGTTACAGTTAGAGCTTGCAGATCTACTTAGACGATCTGATAGAATAAGACGACCATCTACAATATATCCGCCTCATGAGTATGTGCTGCTGACTGACGGGGGAGAACCTGAGTGCTATGGTGAAGCTGTGGCACATGAGCACAAGGAGCACTGGTTGAAGGCGATGAATGAGGAGATGAACTCCTTGTCTAAAAATCACACGTATGACCTAGTGAAGCTACCGCAAGGTAAGAGAGCATTGAAGAACAAATGGGTCTACAGGTTGAAGACAGAGAACTCGGGACCTCGATACAAAGCTCGACTGGTAGTGAAAGGTTTCAACCAGAAGAAAGGACTTGACTTCGAGGAGATCTTCTCGCCCGTTGTCAAGATGTCATCGATCCGAGTTGTTCTCGCACTGGCAGCTAGCCTGAATTTGGAGATCGAGCAGCTTGATGTAAAAACAGCTTTCCTGCATGGTGACTTGGAGGAAGAAATATATATGGAGCAGCCTGAAGGATTTCGAGTTAAAGGTAAGGAGCATTTGGTGTGCAGGCTGAGAAAGAGCTTGTATGGGCTTAAGCAAGCACATCGGTAGTGGTACAAAAAGTTTGATTCTTTCATGTTGAGCCATGGCTACACACGGACAACTTCAGATCATTGTATGTTCGTGAAACAATTCTCGGATGGTGATTTTATCATTTTACTGTTATATGTGGATGATATGTTACTTGTTGGTCATGATATGAGCAAGATTGCAGAGTTGAAGAAAGAGCTCAGTAAGTCATTTGCCATGAAGGATTTGGGACCGGCAAAGCAGATCCTTGGAATGCATATTTCTCGTGACATATCAAGTGGAAAAATTTGGCATTCTCAAGAGAAGTACATCGAGAAGATTTTGGATCGGTTCAACATGGGTAATGCTAAACCAATTTCATCACCACTTGCTTCTCATTTCAAACTTAGCTCGAAGCAATGTCTTACAAGTGAGAAGGAGAAAGAAGAGATGAAGAAAGTTCCTTACTCATCAGCTGTAGGAAATTTAATGTATGCCATGGTCTGTACAAGGCCAGACATTGCTCATTCTATTGGTGTGGTTAGTCGTTTTCTCTCCAATCCGGGAAAAGAGCATTGGAATGCAGTTAAGTGGATCCTGAGATATCTCAGAGGAACATCCAAGGTGTGTTTACACTTTGGCACTGGTAAGCCGGAGTTAGTGGGCTACACGGATGCGGATATGGTAGGAGATATCGATTCCCGGAAATTCACTTCGGGATACTTGATGACTTTTGCAGGGGGAGCTATCTCATGGCAATCAAGGCTTCAAAAGTGCATCGCTTTGTCTACAACGGAAGCCGAATACATTGCGGTGACCGAAGGTTGCAAGGAGATGTTGTGGTTGCAAAAGTTTTTGCAGGAGTTGAGCTTGAAGCAAGAAAGGTATGTTTTACACTATGATAGTCAAAGCGTCATTCATCTTTGCAAGAATCCCACTTTCCATTCGAGGTCGAAGCATATCGATATCAAGTTTCATTGGATTAGAGATGTGTTGGAGTCCAAGCTGGTGAAGCTAGACAAAGTGCACACTGATAAGAATGGAGCTGATATGATGACAAAACCTCTCGCTAGAGAGAAACTTCATGTTTGCCGAAGTATAGCCGGTATGCTCGAAACCTCCAAATAGTCGAGATGAGGAGTTTGTTGGGTATCCTTCAAATTTGGAGAAAGTTGGGCTCAAATTGTATTGGGCTTTTATCGGGCTTTAATAGGCCCAAGGACCCACTTTTGTTAGGGTTTATTTTTCAGCAAACCAGCTGAGGAATAGTAGCAGCAGATCAACACAAAAATACAGAGAGCAGCAGAGCTGTTTTTTCAGCGCGCAGCTGAAGATCAAACCTCGATCGGAAGGGTAAAAGAACTCCGATTGGGACAAAATTTTGACAGAGGCTTCACGACGTGTGGGGCTAAGTTCTGAATGGTCAGAATTTCTATTCGAGCTCTATAGGTGCTGTTTCAGCTGACTTTGTAAACCACCCGGTGTGGGTGACGAATTTAGTATTTGGGTGATCCAAGAGAGTGTTTCTCTTGAGTTTGGTGATCCAAGGGTTTACCCTTGATGAAAGACATTGTATAACCTTCATTCATAGTGGATCGTTGATTCGGAGTTGGTCTCGTGGTTTTTCCCCACATCGGGGTTTTCCACGTAAAATTCTTGGTGTTCTTTTCCTTACTGCTTGTTGGTTGATTTGATTAGTTCCTATTTTGATTACACTAGTAGGGGAGGAAGATTAATCGCTACGTTATTGTTTGGTTGAGTACATCCCTTCCCAACATTCCTTGACCCAGTGAGAAGACCGTCGGATGAGCTGTTTGATAGATCTGATGGGAGAGAAAGAAGGTTGTTTAGAGAAGACGGTATAAGGGTTTATGAGAGGAAGATCAGTAGAGGAAATCTTATCGTCCTCACTGAGATATGAAACCTCATAGAGGGCGTCAAGTTTACTTCCGAAGGACTTCCGGAAAGGAGTCCCAACGGAAAGGCTCACATCAGTAACTGGCGGAGTACTTTCAGTGGAGGAAGTCATGGTGTTTGTAAACTCCAAGCTTAGGAGGGAAGAATTCTTTAGTAAATCAACAAAACCAGGCTCTGATACCAATTCTAGGTGAGGTTAGGGAAATGCAGTAGCATTAACAGCATAAGCCCCTGAAGTATGTATAACCATACCCTTTTGGCGAGCTTCAACGCCTCTCCTAAGTAACATGCTCAAGCCCCTATGTTCTGTTATACACATCCTCAGAACTTATATCATTAATACCACAGATTCCCTATGATTACCTCGGATCGAATATATGAGCGATATTATTCTTTCTGATGGATTTTCATTGGTCAAAATCCAATCTCCAGATATTCTAAATAAATAACCATAAATGCACACCCATTGAGTGAGAATAATTCGTACCATATATAAGACCCAAGGTATTATCATGTATCCCCAACCAAGAGCCTTTCAGTAACACCTTTTTCAGTTACAAATATATATATATATATATATATATAAGTAGAGAAGGGGATATATATTTATATATGCTAATATATTTTTATATATAGAGATGGGAGCTTGGTAAGTAGACGAGGCAGGGAGTGGAGAGCTCATCTACACTGCAAAACTGAGAGGATATGAAGGTGACTTCGATTGCTAATTCATGGATACCCTCTGCTTGCGAGTGAAATTAAGATCTGACATACTGCATCTTTGCTAAAGTGATGTTCTTGCACGTCGAGGGTTTGCATGACATAGGAATCGAGGTGGCCTTCATCCTTTTGGATTGGAGTGAAGGGAGCTCTGCATCTTTGCCTGATGATCATACCGACTAGAAATATTTTTGTATATTTGCAGTTTCAAGAACTGTTTTTTTTTTTTTGGAAAAGATTCCGTAAAATCTAGCAACTCTATATGGAAGTGACTGAGATGTTGCTTCCGACTTTGATACAGACGGAAACAGCAGAAATTTAAGGATCGAATATATAATAAAGGTGAGATATACGGTTCTTAATTATCATAAGTCAAGCTATGAGTTATCTTTCAATTCTTTACGCCCGTTCTATATAACTGTTTTTACTTTGGTTATCTATGATATGATCGCACGTGTGCCGACTTACTACATAATCAATTCAGGAAGAAAAGAGGAGGACAAGCAGAAGGCAACGGCTAGCTTGTGTACATGTATGGATTGTGTTCAAGAAGAAGAGAGGTGGAGAGGAGGACAAGCAACAGCTAGGTTAAGTACGTTTATGGGTCATATATCAACTTATGTGGCATGTAATTAAATTGTAACACCCACCAAACGAGGTGTTAATTATTTGCCTTGTTAAGCATATGAGTCTGATTTGATTTATGCATAAGCAAAGCAACCCTTTTCAGCAATATGGGAATTCCAACCTCTATCATGCTATGATTGAATGTTACGTGGATAAATGAACGACTGAAATAAAGTTCAAATTTAAAGTGTCAACCATAAAATTAGACCAGCGCCAACGATTAAAGACTTTTGATTAATTGCCTTAACTCGTTCTGTATAGTCCCATACACAAATCAAAAGCACTGAGAGAGGCTGCTGTCACATAAGACTCTTCTTAATGTCTTAACTAATTATAAGTTTCTCCTCGGACATCAGGATATTAAGAAGGGGCATAACAATATTAACAAATAAAAAATCAAATAAAATACATTATCTATGATTAATATAAAAGTGTGGAGCTCACCATTTTGTTTCTCCACATTTTATTTTCTAAAATGCCCTTGCTCTTTTCTCAATTGCCAAAACTACCCTTCCTGATAAAAGTGTGAAATTCCTTGTATTTTGCACTTGAAGAGCTAATGAATGGTATCTTCTCATCATTAAATTCCTTCCTTTTTTTTTTTTACTCATTTTACTCTATTTTCTCTCACACCCATTCACCTACACCTATTGGTCCTTTTTTTTTTTTTTTTGCTCGGTAGCCTCCACCCATTATTCATTGAAACTTTCGCCAAAGCATTGAATCGCCTTTCTACATCTATAACTCTTTATAAAAGAGTGAAGTTCACTGAACTGTTTCTCAATTTTTTAATTCCGAAAATACCCCTGATGATTACATAATATTACCATAAGTACCCCTCTAGAAAATGTCTAGGTCCAATGTTTTTGTGAAACCAATGAATTAAAAAAAATAAAAATAAAAACAATAGGCACTATGAGAAACAAATAAATATTATATCTCTCTTTACATAAATAAATAAAAAAAAACCAATGAATTAAAAAAAAAACTCCAACAGACACTCTTAGAAAAAAAAGATAAGATAAATAAATATTTATTATACTTCTCTTTACATTTAAAAAAAAAACTAATGTTTCCAATATTTTTCCATTGCCAGTATCCCCATTCCCCTTTAGTTCTTTTATTTGCCCTCCCATTCAACAGAAGAGACGCATCTGTTGATCTCTTTAAAAGTGGCGACCCTTTTGCTCGAGCAAAATCCGTCCCGCTCTTTCCTGCGTGACTGCCGTCAGCTATTCTCCTCCTCCGCCCAGCGTCAAGCTTTCTGATCGTCTCAACCACACCCATCCAATCGCGCCAGTCTCCCCATCCCTACGCTCTGTTTTTGTGCGACTCCGCCATTGATGGCCACCCCCCCCCCCCCGACCCTGGCCTGCTCATCCTCCAAACACCGCCTTGTCGCCCCGCCCGTAGGCGCTCCCCCTCCACACTGTTGCGCTTCAGCATTTGGCATATTGCGTCTTGCCCCTCTCCACCCAAGGGATGTGTTCCCCCCTTTGGAGGTGTCGAGCTTCTTAACCATTTCTCTCGACCCATGGCCGATCGTCCCAATTTAGCAGGGGCTTGCTTAAGATACTAATTCGATAGAGATAGAACAACACATCCTCTCCATTTCTCTTCCTCTCTTTGTTCATTTGGAACGCCCCCACCACGACTACAATGTGCCCGGCAAAAGGCCTCTGACAGTTGCTTTGTTCTTGGCATGCCCGCCCCAACTCAACACTCGCAGGTCAGTGCCCCTCTGCCTGCCAATTTTGTTGCGTCTGATGTACGATAGTAGAAGACAATATGAACGAAAAAGCAAAAGTGACACACGGAATTGATTACCCAGTTCGTCAGTAATTCTGACTACGTCTGGGGGCGCCGCCAAGTCAGGTATATCCACTATTTTTTTAGTTAGAGTTACAAGAGATATAAACAGCTGTTTTAAAGGGAACAAACCCTAATTACATCCCCAATGAGCCGAATACAATATGGATCGCCGATCTCGACCGGGATTCACAGTACTTCAGGCTCCATAACTTAACAATCTCCCACTTGGAGACTGAACACGAATGTAATTATCTCTTCATCTTCATAGTCAACAAATAACCCATAAATGACGGCGGCGCCAATCCTCGAACTCTTCAAGTTCCAAGGCCAGTTGAAGCCATGCATAGCTTCAACTTCTCTAGGTCACAACCTTAGTTAACATGTCAGCAGGATTCTCGCTTCCACGAATCTTCATCAGTTGCAAAGTCTTCTTTTCCAAGAGATATCGAATGTAATGATACTTCAACTCAATGTGCTTCGTTCTCGAATGAAAAGCTGGATTCTTAGCTAAGAAAATAGCGCTCTGACTGTCGCTGTAAAGAATACTGTTCTTCTGCTCTTTCCTCAGTTCACACAAGAAATTCTGCAGCCATATCATTTCTTTACTAGCCTCTGTCACTGCTATATACTCTGCTTCTGTAGTAGACAAAGCCACTTTCTTCTGCAACTTAGAAGCCCAAGAAACCGATGTACCACCGAAAGTAAACATGTATCCGGTTGTACTCTTCCTTTTATCAAGATCACCTGCCAAGTCAGCATCAACATAACCATTCAAAACCATGTTCTTGCCTTCGAAACATAGAGCCCTCTCTGTGGTACCTCGCAAGTATCTGAAGATCCACTTTACTGCTTCCCAATGTTGCTTACCCGGATTACTCATATATCTGCTCACAACTCCCACTGCATGCGCAATATCTGGTCTAGTACACACCATAGCATACATAATACTTCCAACTGCTGAAGCGTAGGGAACTTTCTCCATATGAGCATGCTCTGAATCACTTTTAGGTGAATCCTTCATTGATGGCTTAAAATGGCTACCCATAGGAGTACTTACTGGCTTTGTTGTATCCATACGGAATCTCTTCAAAACTTTTTCAATGTATTCAGCCTGTGAAAGGAACAGCTTTCCTGCCACTTTATCTCGATTAATCCTCATACCTAGGATCTGTTTAGCCTCTCCAAGATCCTTCATCTCAAACTGTTTGGACAATTGCTTCTTCAACTTATACACCTCTTGAGCACAAGAGCCTGCTATCAACATATCATCAACATATAATAGCAAAATAATAAAGCTATTGTCAAACCTCTTGAAGTAGCAACAATGATCAGCATTGCATCTGACAAATTCGATCTCATGCATGAACCCATCAAACTTCATATACCACTGTCTCGGGGCTTGTTTCAATCCATACAAGCTTTTTTGTAGCTTGCACACAAGCTCACTGCTACCTTCGGACAAGTATCCTTCTGGTTGCTTCATATATATGTCTTCGTTAAGATCACCATGAAGAAAGGCTGTTTTTACATCCATTTGCTCTAACAATAAATTCTCTGCAGCAACTATGCTCAAAACTAATCTGATAGTAGTTAGCTTCACAACAGGAGAGAATATGTCTGTATAATCAATACCTTGTTTCTGCTGAAAACCCTTCACAACCAACCTTGCCTTGTAACGCTTGTTTCCATCCGCCTCTTCTTTAATTCTGTAAACCCACTTGTTATGCAATGCTTTCTTACCCTTTGGAAGCTCAACTAGTTCCCAAGTGCTATTGGACATCAAAGAATTCATTTCATCTTCCATTGCAAGCTCCCACTTGCTCGAGTGCTCGCTCTGCATAGCCTCAGCATAACATTCTGGCTCAACACTATCAGTCAACAGAAGATAGTGTAAAGAGGGCGAGTACCTTTCCGGTGCGTGATGTTGTCTTTCTGATCTCCTCAACGGAACTATCGATGTACTTGGTTCTGCCTCAACAACCTCCTGGTCATTCTGAATTTTGCTAACACGTGAGTTTGGAATATCCAATTCAATAAACTGAGGGCTTTTAACCTGAGTACCTGCACTATCAATGTCTGGTGCACCCGACCTGTCTTTGTACAGAACATGCTCATTAAATATGACATCTCGACTTCGAATTATTTTCCGATTCTGATCATCCCAAAATCTATAACCAAATTCATCACCGCCATATCCAATAAAAGTACACTTCACAGATTTTGCATCCAGTTTGCTTCTAGCAGTAGCATCAACATGAACATACGAAACACAACCAAAAACTTTGAGAAATGATAGGTTTACCTCTTTACCACTCCAAACCTCTTCTGGTATGTCGTTGTCCAAAGGAACTGATGGACCTCTATTAATTAAGAAAGCAGCAGTGTTAACTGCATCTGCCCAAAATGTCTTCGGTAACCCACACTTCAATCGCATGCACCTAGCACGTTCATTCAAGGTTCTGTTCATTCATTCTGCAACCCCGTTTTGCTGAGGGGTTCCTCTGACAGTTTTCTCCATGCGAATGCCATTCACAGCACAGTACTCTTTGAACTCATCGAGCTCATATTCTCCACCATTATCAGATCTCAAACACTTCACCTTCAGGCCTGTTTCATTTTCTACCAAAGCTTTCCACTTTCTGAAAGCATCAAAAGCGTCAGATTTACGTTTAAGAAAATAAACCCATACCTTTCTCGTGGAGTCGTCAATGAAGGTCATGTAACATGATGCGCCACCAAGAGATGTGACCGGTGCTGGTCCCCATAAGTCACTATGTACCAGCTCCAATTTCTGCTCCTTCAAGGTTCTACCAGCCTTCGAAAAACTGACTCTTTTCTGCTTCCCGAATACACAATCCTCGCATAATCCAAGCTCAACTGTTTTTAGACCTGGTAGTTTGCCCTTTGAACATAACTGTTTCATCCCCTTCTCACTCATGTGGCCAAGTCTGCAATGCCACAAATCTGCATCGCTGTTTGCACTGGCGAGTGCAATGTTATCATGGTTGTTCATGGTCATGTACAGTGTACCCTCCTTCTTACCTTAAGCCACCACCATGGCCCCTTTGATTATTTTCCAGGAACTAGAGCCAAAGGACAGGTTATAACCCTCGTCATCCAACTGCCCTACAGAAATCAGATTCCTCTTCAAACCAGGAATGTGCCTCACACCACGCAACTGCCATACGAGTCCATTTGGTGTTTTAATCCGAACATCTCCCTTCCCTGCGATCTCCAAAGGCTTATCATCAGCAAGATAAACCTTACCAAAATTACCAGAAGTATAATTCTCCATAATATCGGCATTAGGGCAAGAATGAAACGATGCTCCAGAATCCAAAACCCACGATTCCAACGGACTGCTGACACTCAAGATCAGTGCGTCACTAATCTCCTCTGTTGCCACGTTTGCTGAGTTGTCGTCTTTCCTTTCCTTTCTCGGTGCCTTACACTGATTCTTGTAATGACCACGTTTCTTACAATTCCAGCACTCAATTGAACTTTTGTCTTGTCCTGACATAGATTTACTTCTCGACTTCGATCTGCCTCGATGCGAATTCCCTGATTCTGATCTGCCTCTATTTTCTATACTCAAAGCTGATCCCGAAACTTTCCCTGATTCTTTTCTGCGAATTTCTTCACTAATTATCAGATCTCGAACTTCATCAAACTTTAATTTCGCCTTCCCCGCTGAAGCACTAACAGCTGTGACCGTTCCGCTCCAACTTTCTGGTAGAATCGACAATAAAATTAGGGCTCTTACTTCGTCATCAAAATCGATAGCCACTGAGGTCAATTGAGTCGTTATCAAATTGAACTCATTCAGATGTTCGGCAACAGCAGTACTCTCCGACATCTTGAGGTTAAACAGCCGCCGCATCAGATGAACCTTGTTCGCCGCTGACGGCTTTTCGTACATATCGGCTAAAACCTTCAATATACCTTTGGTGGTTTTCTCCTTCGCTGTATGAAACGCCACGTTCCGCGACAGCGACAGACGAATCACACTCATCGCCTTCCTATCCAACACCTTCCATTCCGCTTCTGTCATCCCGATCGACTTATCCTCTAGAGGTTGCCACAAATCTTTACCGTAAAGATAATCTTCGATCTGCATCCTCCAAAACCCGTAATCCGATCCATCGAACTTTTCGATCATCAATTTTCCTCCGTCCATCGTAGATTGCTCCGATTCAAACCCGAGCTCTGACACCAATTGTTGCGTCTGATGTACGATAGTAGAAGACAATATGAACGAAAAAGCAAAAGTGACACACGGAATTGATTACCCAGTTCGTCAGTAATTCTGACTACGTCTGGGGGCGCCGCCAAGCCAGGTATATCCACTATTTTTTTAGTTAGGGTTACAAGAGATATAAACAGCTGTTTTAAAGGAACAAACCCTAATTACATCCCCAATGGGCCGAATACAATTAGGGAACAAACCCTAATTACTCGACCCGGATTCACAGTACTTCAGGCTCCATAACTTAACAAATTTCTCTTCAGACCGATTCTCATTCTTTGAAGTAATTGTTGCGCCTTGTCTTAAGAATGAATTATCTCACGTCTTCCTCGCCCCTTTTTTTTAGTTTTTCATATTGCCAATTCTATTGATGTTTAACACCCTTATATGTTGTTGTATCTGTGAGTGTTTTAGCCCTGATTTTGCTGGTAGATATCTTATATAGTTTGACATATGTGCTTATAAGATCATTATGTATTCATGTGTAGATTAGTTGGTTCTTTCACTGTGTCCTGCTCTTTTGAAAAGGAAGTCAAGTAAAATCAGATTGAATATTTTTATAGTGATGATATTAATGGCTTTATATTTACATCTTTCAATGTTTTTACAGTAATGATAATAATGTAGTCATATCTACATGCTTAGTTCGCTTTGTTCTTTGGTGTCCTTTTACTAAAAGAAAATTAATAGAAATACTAGCCTTATTCACGTGTTTTCTTTTGCCATTTTCTTCATGTTCTACAAAAATAATTGGGACTAACATTGCATAATTACTTATTAAAGGGTTAATACATTAATTAACAATTTTTTTTGTTTTTGAAAACTTTTTGGTTTGGAATAGTTGCTTTATTTGGTTACATTTTTATTTTGTAGGTTGTTTTCTGTCAATTTTTTCTTAATAAACTCATCTAGAAGTCATCGAGCTTTCTTTTTTGTTCATTTTTCTTATCTTCTCCATCTTCTTTTTTTCTGAGAAGACCAATAAAGCGAGAGCGAGAGAGATGCTTTGGGAGAACAGAAGGAACTGGAAGAGGGAATGATGATGGGGCACCTTCGATCCCATTCTGTCGCGTGCCGAAGCTGGGTGGGATCTGCCATATCTTGTGATGCTCAATATCACAAGATAGAGTTGTTCTATTGGATCAATCGCTCAAGAACTTTGGCTCTACTTGTGGTGAAAAGTAGCCAATTCAAAATTCAGATCATTTGTACACAAGTAAAATTACCTATCTGACTTTAAAAGATTTTCTAGGAAATAAATCCCTTTTTTGGGAGGAAATGAACTCTTTAAGTTTAGGACTTAATTGTCTTATTTAAGCTGTTTCTACTTATGTGCTTGTTCCTTATGCAAACCCGTTCCTTTGACATGGAATGACAAGGTATATTTCCCTTAGAATTGAGGTGCTTTTGCTATTGTTTTTTGATGTATGTGAAACTAGTTGGTCTATCTTCCTTTGAATGCCTATATAGCTTATTATTGAGGAGTTTTGGATTAATCTGATTATTTCGGTAAACCTACTAAACACTTCAAACTCATTCTGTTCTTACAAATTGCAGGAAAAACTATTGTTGGAGCGGAGCGTTCTATAACGGTTTCTCAAAGTCAAGGTGCGTGTCTTATTTGCTTGTAATTGTATTGAATTGGGTTCATCTGATACTTGTGGTATTCCGAGATGTATTTGAGATCTTTAATTGAGCGGTAAACATGCCTCAGATAGTTATGATTTGTGAATATTATTTGATTTATGTTGTAATTTTTTTTAAATTTAATTTATGTACAACCATGGGGGAGGACATTTCTGAATTAAAGAGTTGATTTTTTTTTGCTCAATCAAGGAGTTTTATTTTCTTTAAAACCGACATGTAATTTCACTGACTGAATTCTTATCTTGTGATAATGGACACTGCATTTGTTAAATGACTTGGCCAAGACACTTTTGTAGAATCTCCTATGAAAGTTCACCTTGGCTAAGCATAAGAAGACTCAGACTCAGAGAATTGTCAGTTGCTTGGCATTAACTGCTTCTATTTCTTGGGTGCATTCCTAGAGTGTCTTTTATTGCGTGGTTGGTTATGTTAGATAGATTAGCAACGAAGGATAGGGATGGAAAAATGGGGTGTTTTACTTGGATTAAATGACTGTATTATGTTAAACATGAACACTTTGCAGAAGGAAGCACAATAGATATAAGCGGTCTTCACATGCAACGCACGTGCCTTCTTACTATAAGCCTAAAACTCTGTCCTGCACATTAACGTCCAAAAGCAAGTGAGAGATGCCACCTATGATCCACAATAAATTATAATATCGTGCAAATGGTGAAAAACATAAACAGATTCCATCTGTCATGTATTCTCTCTTCATAAAAACAAATTGAGAATAAATGCGATGCAATGAGACGAACTTTCGGAAGTTCTTAACTAACATTTCAATTAAGTTATGTGACTAGCGAACAGTTAATCATATAGAGGACTCTTTTAAACATTTTATATAGCTGTAACATTTTTTTTTTTGGCTAGCCTGGGGTTTCCGAGCTTCGCCCGACTAATCCCCGAGGCTTTGTGAACCTCTGTCAGCGCACGGAACGGGTAATCACGTCAAAGGCGCTCCGGTGGCTCTAAGGTGTTTCGAACCCGAAATCAGATAGATACTTAAATTCCTCCTTACTATTAGGCCAAACTCCTTGGATTTTAAATAGCTGTAACTTAGGCCTACACAGAAACCAAAACGAAGTGACAGAGTATGCTTATGAGCTATCGTATATAGTAGTGACGTATTAACGGCTATGAATTTAAACTGGTTTCGTTTGTCATTCTATTTTTGCAGAACTAACTAAAAAAGATAACAAAAATTAGATGTTATGTCGCAAAAGACAGAACGATCACCAAATAAATCTAGAAAAAGTTATAAAATTTTATTTCTTTCAGTGAAAAGAATCATATCCTTTTAGTAGACATTTTCTATTCGCCCAAAAAATATACATTTTCTGAAACAATATTAATGGCAAGCAGATATATCACAGTTCTTGTAATATGCATAATCCACAATCTGTATATTGTATTTAGTTTTAGAGTTAAGTAGGGTTGAGTTTTGATTTTAATTGGGTTGTAATGATTGTATTGTTAAATTATGAGAAAAAGTGTGGAAAAAATAATGAATAGTTGAGAGAATTTAGATTAAAAATTGAATTGAATAGTTAAAAAAATTGAAGAAAAGGAAATAAGTAATAATTGTATTATTGACTTTTGTTGTATATTAAGTAGAGTTAAAGTTAGATTTAAAATTTTAAAAACTGACCATAAAATCAAACGGACTAATGTCCCAGAAATGGAAATTTGGGAAATGGAGACACGGAGCAACTCCTTAATTTCAGCAGAGAATTAATTGTAGTATTACTACTTTTTTTAATATATTGCACCTTGTATCTGGAAGAAAAATAGGCCTCGTATTATCTGAGTTTGAATCCAGTTGGCTCACTAACTAAGTAAATCTTTCCAAATAATGAATTTTGCCCATTCACAGTATTCTAATGCGAGACCTCGCTTAAGGCTTGATTTGGTATTGTTGTTATTGAAAGAGAAACGTTGAAATAGAATTGCTGTAAAATAATTACTTACTTTCAAAAGCAATATAAGTGTTTCATATTTTATTTTTCTAACCTGCTAAACGTAAATATTTGATATAATAAGTATTAGAAAAATTACTCGTGGTTTCTAATAAAAGATGGATGCAATGCTGATAACTATGGATGCAATGTTGATAAGTTTTGAGAAAACGACAGAACAGTTATGATTAATAAAAGGAGCTTGAGGATGAATGATTGAATTTAGGAAAGGAAGTGGAAAACACCGGGAAACTGAACTTATCCAAAAACAAAAGTGGGAAATTGTCAGTAAAATTAATTGCAATGGAATAACCAATTCTCAAAAGCCATATGTCCCGGTTTAAATTATTCACGGTGGGAGGAGATTTCGTGGGAAAAAGAAATAGCGAAAAGCAACAATAGCAAATAAAAGGTGAAACTTACCGATAAATAAATAAATAAAAGGTGAGACTCAAAATAATGAAATGCCTTTAGGAAAGGTGTGGAACCAACGAAATATACCCATGTTATATGTAGCCTCATAATTTTGATTGGTAAAAATCCAATCTCCAGATATCTTAAATAAAATAACCATAATGCACCCCCATTGAAAGAGAATAATTTGTACCATATATAAGGACCCAAAGTATTAACATATATCCCCAACCATAAGCATTTCAATCGTACCTTTCAATGTTATAAATATATATATATATATATACACAAACATTTTTATATTTATATATAATTGGATAAGGGGAGAAAAATTATATATATGAAAATATTTTTATACAAAGAGATCAAAGAGCAACGTGGGTAGACGGGGCGCGGAATGGAGAGCTCATCTACACTGCAAAATTGAGAGGATATGAAGGCGACTTCGATTGCTACTTCATGGATACCCTCTACTTCCGAGTGAAACTAAGATCTAATTTACTTCATCCATGGTAAAGTGATGTTCTTGCCTGTTGAGGGTTTGCATGCCGTAGGAATCGAGCTAGTCTTGGTCCTTTTAGATGGCAATTAAGTGAGCTCTACATATTTTCTTAAGTGATCGTACTGACTCAAAAATTTATATACATGTTATTTTTATATATGTATTTGCAGTTTCAAATACATTTTTTCTGGCGATGGGATTCCGCAGAATCTATCAACTCTATATGGGAGTGACTGAGATGTTGCTTTTGGGTTTGACACAGAGGGAAACGTAAGAAATTCTAGGATCGAAAATATAATAAAGGTGAGTTATATAGTATTTAATTATCAGAAGTCAAACTATGAGTTATCTTTCAGTTCCATACTCCCATCCTTTTATAGCTATTTTTAGTTTGGTTATTTATGATATGATCACAAGTGCAGTATCGGGCTTTCATTTTTCAGGAAGAAGAGACGTGGCCGAGAGGAGGACAAGTCAGGAGCAACGGCTAGCTTGTGTACATTTCTGAATCATATTCAGGATGAAGAGAGGTGGCAAGGAGGACAAGGACAGCAAAAACAAGCTTGTGTTTATTT